>NC_089874.1:30562000-31206750 GCF_040182565.1 Anser cygnoides | reverse complement strand
GATGTTCAAGATATCTACCCAGAATCTGAGTTTGTGTTCTATATAAGCTGATGTACTGTGTAGCATCTTGAATGTTGGTGTTCCTAATAAACTAAACTAGAATAAGATTTTCAGTAATAAAAGTGCAAGAAGTTGCACAGCAAAGCATGCCAAATAAAATTTGGAAACACCCACAACAGGTGGGCAGGCTGTTCTAAAGTTACTTGATAGGCCTGCCTTGAAGATGGAATTTATTTTTCCAGTAACTCCCATCCCATCCCCTCTCCCACCAAAAAAACAAAACACGTTTCTCCTCAGTGGGAACAAAAGGTTAAAGTATTTCAAGACAAGAAAATGCCAGGGGAGAAAAAATAAAATAAAAACCTTTAAAATAAACTCCTGCCTTGTTTTTCAGACTGAGTACCCTGATGACTGCTTTCTGACTCACTAGGCAGCTGTGTCTGCATCAGAACTGGGCATAGGCAAGTCAGATGATGTGGGACTTAAAAGCAGTATTATGGCTTAAAGCAACTTGTTGGAGCTACTTTAGTTTGCACAGAGATAAGCAGTCAAAGAAGTCAGTTTTGGGGAATGCCAATTACTGACCTAATTAAGAGTTCACCAGTTATGCAAATTGGTAGCTGAACACCTGATGGACAGGGCAGCCTAGGAGCACACCCATGGACAGATGTGCAGCCCAACAGCTCAGGAACTGAGGCATGTGGACAGGATGAACAATCATTTAGTCAGGCCACATGCCTGTTTATTGAAAAATCTTTCTACAGAATTTAGACGAGACACCAAGATCAGCTTGATTCTCGGAAGTTCCCAAGCTTTCCTAATCAGGGTAAAGCCTTGACTGCCATGTTTTCCTGATCATCCTTTCCATGTGAATGTCTCTTGACTTCAGTCCAGAACAACTTAGGACATTTTTAGCTTTTTGTTTTGTTGGGCTAACTTTTCTGCTGATGGAGCTTGTTAAAATGGCTCAGTTCAGTTCTAGTGACCACCCCAGCTTACACAAGGAAAGCAGTGAGAGTGCACAGTGTGCAGCTGGAAGTGGGGGAGGGCTGAAACCACTGCTTAGGCTCTCTTGGGAACTTCTTGCCATTACAGCACTGTTCAAGAAGGCTAACATGCAAACATATTAGAGGGCTTTCTGCTTGTGGTTGGCTCCCAAAAATCAGTCAGAACTTTGGGATGAACCTCCCTCCCCATCTTCCTTGCAGTCAGAATAGCCACCACACCAAAGAGGTTTTTTTCTCTCTCCTTTTTTTTTTTTTTAGAATAGAAACTAAAACAAAACAACTTTTGAAATACTTCTGTATTTCTGAAAAACTGAAAACTGAGTTTTTTCTTTTCTGATTGAAGACTAATAGAAATTCAGAGCACAAATGCCAATTCCCCTGCTGCTCACTGTGTCCTAATAGGGTGGGCCACTACCTTCAGATCCTGTATTTTTCATCTTTCAGCCTCAGCTGGCTTTCTGCGTTGCAACAAGTTCTGCAAAGCTCTGGTCTCCAGGAGAGCCTTCCTCCTGCAACTCTGGGGCAGTGTTGTGTTCCTGCCTTAATCAGACCACTACTTTCTCATCTTCCATCTTCTATACCTCTTGAACTATACACTTCCAGTTTCTTTGCAGCATGGCTGCCCCTTGTCAATCCCATGGAGATCATCTTCCTCTCCTTCCCTATGGATGCTCCCTACCCTACTCACATGTAGAGCTACAATATGGGGTAACAGGGAATATTTTTCTTTCCTATCCAGCCAAAACCCATCCATAAACCATAGCATATAACATATATAGTTATGCAAATAAGCAAATAACAGAAAAAGCTTCCATCCTGCTAGAGACTGGCTTTCCAAAAAAAAAAAAAAAATCTATGAAAAAGGCAGTTACTGAAGTGGTGATGTAAAGGAAGTGTCAACTGTTTGGATGTAGTTGCATGTTGACATATGATAGCCTGCTGAAGCCATATTTTTGGCAAATGCACAGGAGGCAGTGACTCCATGAGCTGTTCATCTGATCTAATAATTTGCTGCTGCTGAAATTAAGAAGTCCTGTTTCCACCTCATCCTCCCATTTCTGGTTTGTAGCTGTGTGGTCCTGTCCTTTGTCTTCTGGGCTTTCATGCCAACTTCTGCATTCCCTAGACTCTCTCATGAGCCAATTAGCTCACTAGAGCAGTAGTAAAGTATAAAAACTACTTTTTTTTCTGGCTTAATTTCTTGCAATGTGAGTTTGTGAGGTAAATCAACTCATGTGAAATCCTGTCAGTCTTGGTGCCAGGGGAAGGTAAGGAGTTGAGGAGTCCTGTTAGAAGCAGGGAGGGAAAGGGCAGTGCTGTCCATTTTCTAACAGAAAGTCAGCAGCTGGCAGTGGGGAACCATGGTCTAAGGTGCAAATTATTTCAGTTATTATTATACTAGGGAACAGAGAAAGGAATATAAGAAATTTTAAGAAATTTTAAGAATGATAACAAAAATATTTTTTCCAGAAGAGAAAGATAAAAGATATCAGGCACACCACTGTTTAAAATAAAATAAAATAAATAATAATAATAAAAAATCCTGCAATATGATCAAGAATAGGTATTAATAACAAAGAAACACAGAGGATGCAGTTCTAAGAACAGTATCACAGAAAGTTTCTCTGGCAGATCACCTGAAGGGTCTATTACTTTCTCTGGCAACCTTTGAATAAATTGATTTTGCTAACAAATCACAGTGAATTGAACAAATACTTGAAAATTATCACATCTGAGCACTGCTCTATGGTTAGCAGTCCTGTACAGAAGAAATGGAAACAACTCTGAAGTTCATAGTGAGTAGTTAATTGCATGGTTGATGTTGATTAATATAGCACATCCCTGTCTTCAGGCTTTTGGAATCAGTTATGCTGCTAGTAAGAGCTGCATATTAATATATATAGTTTATTTAATGTGAAGAAACAAAAACTTGAATAATTGATAAAGAACCCCAAACAATCAAAACAGGTGTTATACAATGTAAGGTTTATCACTGGCAAACACATTTGAAGTATTTCATAATACCAGTTTTATAATAATTACACTATTGCATCTAGCACTCCCCTAATGACATCCATTGCCAAGCTTGAATAAAGGTTCCGAATACTTAGATACATGAAAACAAACAAACAAAAACCCTATTTAATCTACACAATATACTTACATAAAGTGTTTCTATACTCAAAGCTATCACTACATAAATAGAAGTCTCTAAGCCCAGCTCAGTTCTGGATGTGATTCAGGTTGCTGTGAATGATTGCCAAGGCAGACTATATCGCCCATCCCAATTTCAACCTGCCCTAATTCCCTTTATGAGTTTATTATTTAGTGCTGGCTTAGTGCTCAGAGAGACCCAAACAGGAAGTGTCTGGGCGTTCTCTGTTCATGAAGTGGGTGGGATGGAGTTCTTTAGAGAAAACAAAATATGATCCACCTACAGATCATGTTAGGCCAGCTCCCCAATTTCCTCTAAGTAGAACAGAGGCTTTTGTTGCCTTAGTTACTGGAATGATCTACTAGTCAACAGCAGAATCCTAGTCTCCAGAGAGAACATCATTTCTGCATTTCTGGTGGCAGCACAGGATGGGAAATAAATGCTCTTTTTTTTCTTCGTCCATTTTTTTTCTGTTAAATATATATAGATATATTTAAATGAAATATTTAAATGAAAAAAGTCGTCTTTTGCTAAAAAGACATTATGCAAGGTCACTGAATAGACATTGTTTTTTAGAAGGTTAGAACTTCCACTCAAGCAACATTCCTGGATGTTTAATTTTCCATTCCTTTCTTAATAAAGAGAAGAGTGAGCACTGGAAACTGCATGCTAAATTTCAAAGCTTAAATAGAGAACATCAGCTACATTTGTACAGCCAGATTACTGACGTCTGTCTAAAACTCAGGCGTTCCAGATAGAATTTAAAATTTTTCTTCTTCTCACTAGAGGTGTAGCTATTGTAGTGCTATCATCTATTTTTCCTTGGACACAGAAGCTGGAAAGCACAACCCATCTGCTTCCCCTGTAAAGTATAATCAAACCAAATTGCTTATTTTAGTTTTGAATATGCGAATTTCAGTGTGGTGATACCTGAGTGACAATTTACACTGAAATGGGGATCCAAAGTAATTTTTAAGAAAGTGCTGAGTCCCAAAAAACTGTTGGATTATCTTCTTTCCTGGAAGGGTATAATATGAAATAGTGGTTCCATCTTACCTGAAATGTCTCACCTTTTGTAGCCCTGGACTCCCTGCCCTAGCAATTGTTCCTCATATCTCAGAGTAGTCCCCAGACAGATAATGCTGATAACATTTTTTTTTTTTTGGGGGTGTCGGCGGGAGAGGAATAGACCAGGTTTGGTCACTTTAGCTCTGTGAGCTGACAGGGGACCAAGATGAATATGAGCACTGGAGCAAAGAGTGGCTCAGCATGCTGCTGGGATGGTGCAAATGAGCATCTTGGTTCTGGGGAGGCCAAGCAGCCTGACTGTGAGATTAATGTTGTAAAATTACCTAGGCTAACCTAAATGAAAGGGCAAGCATTTTTTATCATGTGTGTTTGCCTGTGAGGACTTTTAGCACCCTGAAAATCTAACTAGAATGCTGTAGATCTGTGTGATGGTGGGTGAATTTAAAATTCTCATGTCAATGTACTGAGGTTTTAGATGTTAATAGCCAGAGTTCTATAAGAACCACAAATTGCCATTAATCAACATTGGAGTTGAGAACACTAAGCTATACTTTTAAAAATTTTAATAAGTTTGTTAATCAATTTTACCTGTATTACAGTACTAGCATAAACAATGCACATTAAGAGAATGCCAAAATCTAGTTTATATTTCATTTTCAAATACTCATGCTCTGTTCAGCTTAACATAAAATATTTCCAGTAAATTTGACCTTTGTATACTATTGTATTGTTACGTTGTTCAAACTGCAGAATATTGTTTAAATCTAAACCTCAACTGTTGTTCAAATTGCAACATGATTACAAACAGCAAATGTGCTTTAATTATTTTAATGCCAATTTCTACATATGTTTCTTCTCCTTAATCAAAAATTTCAGCTCACATTACCTGTTATAGTTCCTTTCCAAAAATAAGGGTTGTTTCAAGGTAGACAGTTTTTCTTAGTTTAATAACTAGAAGGATTTTAAATGTTGCAAAATCTTTTACAGCAGGATTTACAGTCCATTTCTTCTGCAAAGGCTTTAAGTGGAACCGAACATTTGAGAGGAAGGGGTCATTGGGACATCGTGTTATTTTATTTCTGGCCAATCTATTTTATCACAAAGCTTATTATTTGTACTAATGCCAATAATATCAAGGGTGATTGACAAACATTTGACAGGGAAATGCATTCTCCTGAGTTTTGGATTGATGGACTGAATGTACAAAGCCTCTTCTTATTCCTGTTTCTGTAAGTCATTTTCTACAGGACACTAGCACACATTTGTTTTCACTGTTTCTTTATATTTCCCTGTTTTTTACTCCTTTCTAAAAGAAATCCTGATAGAGTCTGCCTTCAACATAGTTATATTAATCTGAGCTATATAAAAATTGAGCTACAATAAACACTTCTTAAAGCTAAAAAATAAAAACATTGAACAGGATGAGTGCTTGGCTGCCCCATGCAGCTGAACAAAGGAGCTGATGAGCACACCTTGCCTTGTTTCTCAAAAATATTAACATATTGATTTAAAATAAATAAATAAATAAATAAAACTGCATTTATGCAGGGCTCAAAAACTGAACAATATTTTTTGGTGGAAAAGTTGAAAAGGGGTATCTTGAGCTCTGCTGTTTAGGGATTTTGGAGAGTGAGAAAGAAAATGCAGTAGATCAGTGTGTGAGAAGTTGGCCATCCACTGAAAAAATGATGACAATGAAAAATAATAGTGATAATTTAAAGATCTGCATAGCACCACGGTTGAAGGAGAAACGAGAGGCTTTTCCCGAAAGCAGGCTGCGAGACCCCCAGCGCCAAAGGGAAGCGAAAGGAGGGCTGGGGGCCAGAGCAGGCGCGGCCGCGGTGGCTCCGCGCTGCAGGCGCCGCTCCCAGCGCACCTGCGGAGGCCGCGCAGAGCCCAGCGGGCGGCCGGGGCGGGCGCAGCGCGGCGCAGAGCAGCGGGGCCATGGGCAGCGCAGCGGGCGGCCCCCGGGCCACCACGCCGGGACAGCAGCTCCGCGCTCTTTTCTACGTGGTGCCGCCCGGAGAGAGCTCCTTCCGCACGCTGGAGGAGGTGCCCGACTACGTGGAAAAGGTGAGAGCCTCTTCCTCTCCTCTCCCCTCGCAGCATCCATCCCTCCCCTCCGCCCACCCTGCGCGCAGCCACTGCCTGCCTCTCTTCAAAGGCTTGGGGAAGCGATGACTGCAGGAGAACATCTAAAATAACATTAAGTACGTTGTCTTTCTCTGTCTGCTTTCACTCCTGGGCTTGCTGGCTGTGTAGCCAAGTATTCTATTAATGGCTTGCTGGCTGTGTAGCCAAGTATTCTATTAATGTATTTTAAGTGAAGGCTTGGATGCTTTCTCCCAACACCAGCTTTCAGAGGAGCACCCCACATCTGAAGGTTGGTGCTAACATTGCTCACATTGGCAGAGCTGAGTGATATAATGACAGCAAACTGAACTGAGTAAACCAGAAAGCATGATACTGTGTTGGGCTATTCAGGCTAGGCTTCTACCTTGCAGATCTTCAAGCAAGCAAAAATAATAATGATAATTATATATATATATACACATATATTTAGAATCACTATTTAAAAGAAAAAAAAATACACAAAGATTGTTTAAGAGAATGAGAACAAATATTTGTGTTGGGACAGTGCAGACTCCTAAAGTTTCAAGGCAAGAGTACAGAGGTCAGGCGTGAAAACTCCCTTGGCATCAGTATATCCCTCCCTCCCCTCCTGCCCTACTGGCTTGTCCGCTTTCCAGGAGATACCTTTGCTCCCTTCTGTCCTACCTATTGCACATATCTTGGCACATATTTCAAACTGCTGTGCAGTAGCTGCTGTTGGGCTGTTATGGGGGTATCATGGATTGTGCAGAGTGGTACAGCAGTGTCAGCAGCTTTCTGGGAATGTCAGTGTTCAGCAACCCATCACTGATGGCGGTTATCAGCAAACATTGCCCTTTTGGATAGGGTAAGCAGACAGCTGCTGCAAATCCAACCTGTGTATACAAAGTCTGGTCGATGGACTGCTCTCAGAGGCATTTTGCAACAAAGCTACAGCACAATGGTCAGGCAAGTCTGTCTAGAGCTTGACAGTTTTGCCTAGTCAACTGATTGCTTCCTCCAGCTCTGTCTAGTACTTATCTCAATCCCTTTTACTGTTCCCACATTTTCAGCTGAGTAGCATTCATTTTCTTGCCAGCGCTGTTCCTTAACATCCCTGAACTTCCTTCTCCCGTGCAGACCTGGGCAATATTCAGCTCCGACCTTGGCCTAACCTGTGACTGTTGATATAGGGCAGACAGCTATGAAAGTCTGCAGAAGGATTCCTGGTACTTCTTTGCATTATAGAAGTGTCTGCAGGCTTCTGCTGTTGTACAACTCTCTTGTGATAAGTTTGTAAGGGAATATGTACCTAGCAAAAGTTACACTAAAAAGGTTTTTCAGTATAGTTATACTTTGCTATAATTGCTGTCTGGTAGCTTAAACTATTAGCTTAGGCTCATAGCTTAGTCTAATTTGTGCAGTGTATTCTCTGGTTGTAGTTCTCTGATGTTCTGCAGATGGGCAGAGGGAGTCGTTCTCTTTTTTTTTTTTTTGTGTGTGTGTGTACAGTTTTCATGAACATAATTTCACTTTGCTTCTTGTTACCTTCTGGAATTATCATTTATGTGCAGAAAAGACTTTAGCCTACTTCAGTCTACTTTAGTAGACTAGTAGACTAAAGTAGACTTTCAGTCTACTGACTGTAGTCAGTCCCAGGAAGAGAGTGCACTGTTCCTTCCTCTGAAAGCCCCAAAATGGAAGCATTAAACTTAATACTTACTGTTTTTCTTTTCTGTTTACTCTCTGCTTTTTAGAGCCTAAAGATTAAGTTCACATTTACACTCAGTCCACGTTTTTAGGCTTTGCTTCTAAATAATGAGGCACAGAACCTGCTTATTTAATTCTATGTGAAAGTTGAGAATCTTATGTTATGAGGACCTGGGACTTTAAGAAAACAAACTGTTTCAAGGCTTGTAATAAAATCATGAATTTATGCTGACTTTCAACTTAGTATTATTTTTTGCAACTGTATGAAGTAGAAATTGATTTAACATGGTCCTTTGCACTGTGTAAGAATTGGTTACTTGTAAGGGAAATCCTCTTATTCAGCATTCAGAGTAAGACTTTCAAGTTACAGATCAGTTATTCACATAAACCACAAAAACTAGTGCAAATCCCCATTAGGCATTTCTGGTGATGGGCGAAAAGGAAGCAGCTGGTAACAGAGTAAAACATTTGTAGATCAGAAGATATGGAAAGGGGCCATCTTCCATCTCTGACCCATGAGGTCAACAGTGGCTGTTGCTTAATTTTGTGCCACTTTGTTTTCAGGGACAATACTTGAAAACTTTTCCTGGATATGTAGGAGCTACCTATCCCCCTCATGTTCCTTAAACATCTTAATTGTCATTTTAACTACTACCCCGCACTCTCGTCCCCCCCACCTCAAAAAAAAAAAAAAAAAAAAAAGAAAAGACTAACAACCAACTAACCAACCAAAAACCTAATGATTAGGCTACTTGAAACTTGTCTACCTTACTGACTGCCTCCATTTTTCCTGTATTATTTCTCTTATCCTTCTGCTGTCTTACACTTCATCCCAAGATGATAAGCTGTTAGGGACAAGGAGTGTTTTTATGGCATCTAACTTGATAGTATCCTGATCTATGACAATAACTATTAGGTATTATACTCACAGAAATAACATATACTAGTTTTGATATAGTTGATTTCTTTGATCTACTTTGGACACAGCATAATGTGGGTGTGTGGAAGAGAGGTAGTAATATACCAAGTACCAAGAGGTATGTTATAAAACCTTCCTTTCTCAAACTCCTTGATGGGCAGGAGGTTAAGACTGTCTGAATGTTTCTTTATCCTGCTTGCTCTGACACTCCCTATTTGTGAGTCAAAAAGTGTTGTCAAATATTTGGCTGTCTCACAACTTCACAGTGGGAAGAAAATATTTAATGAAGTCAATGGGAAAGAAGTTGTATTAGTACAAAGCCAAGTATTTTAACTATTTCAGAAGTTGCTAGGTAAAGTGAATTGCCATGCAGTATACAGGAATTGTATATTTCCTGTACATTATTTTCATTTCTTGAATAAAAGATCCCAGTTATTCTGCCCTGAGCCCTTTCAATTTCCAGTGCAGCTTCTGCTATTGCATGACTTTGTAATTGTCTATAGTCTGTGCTAAAGCTGGCTCCTAATTTTGTGGTAAAATCTTTCTTAGTGGTTCTCAGTAAGACCATTTTTATCTCTGATGGATGTACAGGCATGGTCATCTGGCTTGTTTAGTAATTTAGGAATCTTTTTTAATTATATCAACTAGAAAAAAAATATCTTAGAAATTAAGCAGTTACAGCAAAACAAGGAACATTTATATTTTTTCTAGGATGCTTCAATGACCTCTAATAGAGTGTATTTTTTTACTGATTTCAAATGTACAAAGATTTACCACACTGGATTTGCTGGGTACTGTTTAGGATTTATCCATAAGCTTTGTTTTCGAAATGTTTTCTATCATCAGCTAGTGTGTATCCCAAACAGGCCTTTAGATACTTAAAGCACTGTTAAAGTGCAAGCTAGGCATCTAAATTAAAAAGTGCCATGTTGATATTAATCTCTGTTCATCTGTTATTGTAACCTAACCCTGAGCTGCTGCAGTTTATGAACTTTCACATTTCCTAGACGTTATAAATCTCTCTCTGCTTGCATGGTTTGAATCATCCCATTCTTCTTCGACTGAGCAATCTGGTCTATATCCATCTTAGTCTCTTTGGTGTCCCAGCTTGGTAGGAATTCCCGGATCACATCTCACTTGGCAACAGAAATGAGCACCCTCCAAAATGCAATGGCATTTGCAGAAGCAACATGGTTCTTCCATTAAAAAATGTATAGGCAGAAGCAACCTCTCTCATATAGTGCAGTGTGGAAGGTATCAGTATGTGGATCTATATGTTTGCAGTGACTTGAATGGGACAGCGAAAAAAGACTAAGGGGGACAGGGACCAGTCTAGCAGTGTGATGTCTCCCATATTGGTGAGTGGATAAAGTCTCAGAGGTCTTGCACTTCTCTATCCCTTAAAAAACGCAGTGTGAATATTATGCCTTAGTACCAGCAAAAATGAGTTGTCTGAACTTCTCCAAGGTCACCTAACTTTTTTTGCAGACCAAGGGAGGTGGTTTAAGGAACATTCAAGTACACAAAGATCTGATGCAAATAAAATAGCTACTTCCTATATTCCTTGCTGCAGGCCTTCTGGTGGTGGTCTTGGTGTCTGATGTGCTGTCACTGCCTCATCAGTTTTTCCTCCCATGAACTGCAGGGACTATTAGGACTCCAACATCAATAAATAAATAATTAAATAAATGCTCTGCCAACTACTACTGTTCAATCTTACCCTCCCCACCTACCTCCCTTCCCCCCTGCTGATGCTGATGAAAATTTGAGAACAGCTGTAGCAATCAATCTGATGAAACATGGTGTTTTCACAATAATTTTTGCCAGTCCCACCCCACTGGTCACATCCATATCATTCTCTAATGGGTGCTGTTCTTGGGCATTTTCAACTTGTCCATTGATCTGGGACTCAGGATATACAGTGTGAGCTGAATCCTAGACTGGAGCAGCGTTGTGAGTGAAAAATGTTTGTCTTGCACAGCATTATAGTTTTCTTCAGAAAGGCAGTAAATGATTTGACAGCTAGTACAACCCGAAAGAAAAAAAAAGGAGCACCGTTGCTACTTGATCTGGAAAGAATATAGGTGTTATGGCCCACATTGAACTTTGTTTCATAGTTATTTCACATAATTCATGGGTTCTCTACTTAAAATACATATGGAAGAGCTGTTGCTATCAGCAGCAAAAAGCATGGCAACAGATATGTTAAGCAGAAAGTAACTCTAATATATCTTTCAGATAATATTGTTGGATGCCAAATTCAGTGGCTGAACACTTTCAAGTACTGTTTACATATCAAATTGAAAGCAGATTCTATTTTACCTTGGGGTTAGAGGAGTCCACAAATGTTGATGCTTTCACTCATTTATTTGAATATAAGAAATGAGTTTGGAAAGGCTTTTGTGTTTTGTTTTGATGCCATTTAATAATTTATGTGCAGACGATAGAAAGTAATACGGGATGAAGTTAGTGCATTGGATTTATTCTGGTGGTATCTATTCCTTGGCAGCCTTGGTTGTTCTTGTTTATAGGGTCCATGAAGAGCTTTACTTTATTTATCAGGGCGCAATAATAGCTAGAAAGATGCAAGTCAACCTGAGAAGTATCTGGCTGCATAAGCTGCTCTTTGAATCATATGTTTGGATGGACCTTAAAGATTATCTAGGTCCAATCTCCCTGCCAGGGTCAGGGACACATTCCACTAGATCACTAAATCAGGTTTCCCAAAGCCCCATCCAACCTGGACTTGAACACTTGCAGGGATGGGGAATCCACATCTCTGGGCAAACTGTTTCAGTGCCTCACCAGCCTCACAGTAAAGAATTTCTTCCTAAAGGAAACTGAAAAGGCAGATCTAATCCTACTTGTGTTGTGACTGCTTTTCTCCCATTTCTTTTTCAGAGTATTCCATTCTTCATTGCTTTTATTGTGTTGGAGTTTGCTGTCAGCTGGGTTCAGAAGCGTAAGCTGTCAGGTCGAATCAATGATGGCATAAGTTCTCTTTCTTTAGGTATCCTGTCTCGACTGCCAGAGTAAGTCTGTGTGTTATATTAGCTTAAGGTTGTTTGTTAGTCACTGAGAAGGAAGAAGAGAGAATTTTATGTATTGATATTGTTAAAATATTGAAATTGTTATTGCTAACCCAAAGTGATTAAATAAAGCATCTAGATTTTACTTTGCTAAAATGAAGTTGCATAAAGAGCATGAATGTCTTTCTAATCTGTAAGACTAAATATGATACTTGCAGGATATTTTCCTGTTCCAATTATATTCATCCATATTCATCCATATTCATTCATCTTGGCTGTCACCTTTAGCTGTTTCTGGGACTTCAGTTAACTTAACTGTGTCTTAGGTTAGATTATGTTAAAATCAGAGGTTTTTTATTAACCTGCAGAAAGGAGAGAAAAAGAAGTCCTTTATATTCATTAGCCTTTAAAGTAAAATTGCATGCATATAACCAGATAGAAATGTGAATAAACACATGATTCAAAGCTCTTTGAATTCAGTCATGATCTTGTTTGAGTTCAGTGGATTTCTCAGAGGTTTTAATGCTTGATAGAAATGTTGCAAACGTGATCATCTGTTCTTTCTCTCCTGCACAGAGGTCATAAGATTAACCTGAATTACTTCATGGTGAATGGAGTTGTGTTTTAAAGAAATATACATTATGGACTAATAAATATTTAATAGTAGGGAATCCAGAAAATTCTTTATATAAAATGATCTAAGTGCTTTTCAGAAGCTCTAAATGCTTCTAAGGAGTATTGTGTCTTGGATCTGCCTTTTCATAATATGAGCTTCCAGATGATAGATTTTATTACATCTTTTCTGTTAGAAAGGGATTCAGTTTCTATTCCCCATGTATGAATTTACAGATTATCATTGTTGCATATAATCTATTCATTACATGAAGAAAAGTTTCAATTATTTGAATTTGACTATACAGTATATTTTCAAGTCTTTCAATTATTCCCACAGTTCTTTTCTGAATCCTCTACAGTTTTTCAGCCTTCTTAATGTTGATGTCTCAAGTGCACTCCATATTTCAGAAATTGCTACATCAGTGCCAAGTAATGAAGTCATTTGTTCTCTATTTCTACTTGTTGTTCCTCCCTTTATATATCACAGGTCCATGTTAGTCCTCTGAGCCATCTTTCATCCCAAAATATATATATATTTTTTAGATTGTGGCTTGCATTCCTCATTCGTAGGCAATACGTTCTTATACTTGGCCACACAGAAATATATGGGTAATGCATTTGATCATCCTGAATATTTTGAATCAGTGCAATGATGTCTTTGATACTTACAGATCCCTAGTTTTTGTCATTGCAAATTTTACAAACCAAGGTATTGCTAAAATACATTAAAAGAGCACAGAAACAAAAAATTATCTATACTGTCAAGTAGCGTCCATTTTCTTCACACTTAAATTCTGAAATATGTAAATCACCCAATTTGTAGTCTATTGATGTTTGAATTTGTACATTTAAAAAAAACTTTGTAATAAAGGAAAAGTTTTGATAAGATCTATATACCTTTAATTTAAGTACAAAGACAACTTGTGATCGATCATCTTAGTTTTCACTAGTAACTGTCATGAATGAAGTCATTTAGGGAGTTTGGTAGATAAATAATGTCATTTAGAGACACTCTCCCAAACTCCTTATATATCTTGAAATAAGACAGAAGAACTTTCAGCATGAGAAATATTCAAAGTAATATCTAAATGGAGAGTTGCATGAAGCTACTTTTTGCAACTAGTGAGCAATCTATACTCAAACTATTTTGTACACGTTTAATAAGATCTGTGAACATGATCTTGAAGGAGAAACATTCAATTTTGTGTTATATTTTAAGCCATAATAAACTATATAAAGTATTAGACTTGTATGCACTGAAACACACCACTAAAGAAAGTTTACTCTAGTTTTCATGCAGCTAAAACTGAAATCATTCAAATATAATTTCTTCAAATTACACAATTTTTCTAGACAGTCTCATACTTCAGATTTACCATGCTGAATGCTTATTTTTCTTATCTAAAATATTCAGGACTAATGAAGTTAGGGGGACTGAGATTTGTGTGATGGAAGTCTGAATGGTTTTGTGAGGTCTTTTGGCTGTATTTTAAGAATACTAAAATGCTTCAGAGGCACTCATTCCTGGAACAAATGCTTGTTAAGAAAACTAATGTTGCATGTGTGGAACGCAGCTTAGCAAGGTGCTGAGTACTTTTATTATTTTGGCACTCAGTACTCTGCTGCAGAATTTGGCTTGTAGGCTAGGCAGTTTTCTTTTGGATAAGAATTATTTTGCAAAGTTATCTTGAGTGAGTGAACTAAATGATCCTTAAGGACATAAACTTGGTAGGATCAGGCAAATCGGCAGCATCAGTACACTTATTCATTGATACACCAGCACAAGAAGTCTCTACCAGGTCACTTGTACTGCTCTCCTGGCTGGAAACACAAGACCCTTCTCAGCAGTTCTATCCAAAAAAAAAAAAAAAATAAATAAAACCAACAAAAAAAGCTTTTACAAAGCTTTGAAATTTCTTACTGAATGTGAAAGAAAGAAACAGTTTACCCTTCTGTCTTCTGCTTCCATGGTGTGAAAGAAATGGGTCAGAAAAAAAAAATAAAAAAAATGCACACACAATCCATTGCTAAGACTTTCACTTCAGTCTTTCCCTTTCAGGCAGAAAAAAGGGTAGGGAAAGCTGACAGAAACTGCTAAAACAATATTTCAGCAGAACCCACAGCATCAGGGGAAATAGTAGTGCAAATCATTAACAGCTGAAGGTTAGATTAACACACCATTGATTGTATCCTCTCCCAGGGACTAATTTTCATTTTCTCAACTAGCAGCAATGGTTTGCCACTTCCTTAAAAAATCTGTGGTTGAATCTAAAATGGCGGGCTTCAGTCTATTAGTTAGAATGAAGCTTCAGATGCATCATTGCAATGAGGTCTTTACATTGTATGGAAAAATTATTCAGCCTCCGAGTATGTTTTTCCATTTCACAGTCTGTATAACAAGTGCTGCATCTCTTGAGGGAAAACAATATTTATTCAGTGTTTCTTACTTCATTGTTGGAGAAAATGCAAATCATAAATTGTTGATATTCCTATGCCAGATATTAAAAATGTAGGTGCAAGAGGAAAAGTCTAATCAGAAAAGGCAATGTGGTTTGTTTTTAGGCTTATTAGACTCAACAGCATATAGAAAGTAGAATTGTTTTGTGTGTACATATTACTTCTTATAAAACAGCACATACGTTTCTAAAATATAATTTTCTTTGCCTTAACACATACTGTACATTCCTCTGCATGTGTGAATGCTAAATGTTATATGCAATGAAAAGTAGTTCGGAGGAAAGGGACACGTTTGAATTACTAACCTTACTCCCTGCATCTTAAATGTTGGTGGTTAAAAAATTTCTGAGAACTTTTATTCTAAATAAATAACAAACTTCTCTAACAAACCATTGCCAGGAGACTTGAAATGCTGTTTTAAAAATATTCTCCCAAGAGAAAGTTTATTTTGGGTATAAATATCCACTATACAAGTATGTGCATTATTTCATATTGGCCCATTTCTTCTTTCAAAGCAGCAGAACATAAATCAAATCAAAAAGTGTTTGGGGGATAACTGAGGTAGGTACATTTTCAAACTAGTTGGGAAAGTCTCCATTTTTTATGGTCATGCTCAATTGCCAGTTTTTAGTGTTCAGCTCTGCAACACAGTCACACAGTGTGTGTGAGTTTATAAAGTGTATATATATGTCTAACAGTTTTGTCAACAAATCTGCAATGAACTTTCCCATTTCTAAAGTGAACATTAAAATTTTTATATATTAAATGTTTGGCTTTGTGAAACACGGGAGGCTGAAGTTCTCCAAAGTGGTGTTGAGCATCAGAAAGGAATGAGAAAATGTTTTCGATAGTTCATGCTATTATGCACCTCAAAATTGCTCATCAGCAATAACTGAATCAAAGGAGTATAGAGTTTGTTTCTCCTGTAAACCAGTACGGTTCAATTCTGTATGTGATCTGGATTTTAAATAATTTTTCTGCAGAAGAAATACTGAAGAAGCAGTTTCACGTGCATATTAGGCCAACACTGCGGCCAAATGAAAGACCCTTTCCTGATTTGTACTTCTGTTTGCATATTCTTGCCTCTGATCTTTCTCTCCCCTTTTGCTGGCATCAGCATTTGCGTTACGCTGTAGTGAAGTGGCCCAGGAAACACATCCAGCACCACCACACCCTCCTCCCTCCCCCCATCATACTAACCTGGATCAGCTCTTACCATGGTTCACAAAATCTTGTACCAAAACAAAAAATGAGCATGGAAAAAAAGCAGTCAGGGGTGCAGGATAACAAGTACTCAGCTTTTTTTTTTTTTTGTAGTATTACTGAGTTATCCACATAAAATGTATGTAAAATCGCAGTCTGAAAACAGAAGCTTTCAGTCCTTAATAGTAGCAGTGTGCAGAACTGATTAAAATGCATTTGTTTCAAGTTGGTGCAAGCTGTTCACAACCCCATGGAACTAGCGTTGTCCTTGACAAAACAAAATACTCACCTTCATGGATGCATCCATTTAAAGTATGCCCTGGCTTCCTGATGTACCTACTAGTACTTCAGTACACTTATGAATGCAGAAAATTATAAGCTCATAAATTAGTGACTGCATCTCTTAGAAGAAAATTTGATACATGCAGTGTCTTGTAAATTATATTTTCACTTCAAGACTTGTTAGCTAATTTTTTCTCTCCACATCTGCTTGACTAAAGCTTTGGACAGATGTTTACTTAGAGCATGGTCAGATGTGTTGCTTCTGATCCAGCTGCCCCCTCAGATCTGCCAACATAACTGCACATTTAATTGCTCCCTAACCTGGTCCTGACAAAGTGATCCAGCTAAAAGCAGAAACAAAAGCCCCCCAAGAACTATAAAAGAGGTGTTTAAGCTCAGCTGCATTCATTTTGACAGAGCCGGGTCAGGGAGCAGCTATGCATGCAATTATGCTGGCAGGTCTGATGGCTGGTAACCACCAGCCTTTGGGCAGTGATGAGCAGATGGGGCCAAACTGGAAAGGTAATCACTTAACCTGGTTAAATTGCAAGTAAGGCTGCTGTGCCCCTACACCAACTGAACTTCTAGCTACTGCACTTCTGTCCTTCCTATGCTCATTTACATAGTCATTCCTTTATCTTGTGCTGGTTCAGGTGTTCATCTGATCCTGTGCTAAGGTTCAGTTCAGTACGGTGCTATTTCAGTTCAATGTAGGAGCAATAAGGATTTTGCGTAAGGCAGAGACAGGCAGGCAAATGAGACTGGCTGCCAGCAGCTAGGCTGGCTTAGGCTCCACTGAAACTGCAGACACCAGCATGCCTGTAGCAGCTAGTTATGGCAATTTAGACACTACCTGTCATTAGATGTTTCCATAAAATAGTATTTTAATAGGTAACAAGCATGAAGAGACAGAATCTACTCACCACCCCATTCCTCCCACTCTTCAAATAGTGTTTTGTAGTTATATATTTCATAAGAATATCCTCCTGACTGCACTGTCCAATATACTCTGCTAATTGTTTCCACATTTTGACAAAGGTCACAGCCCTCACAGCTCTGTCAGAAGAACAGGTTTAGAAATAAGTCACTAATTCTCCGTAGGCAAAGCAGTCAGAGTAGGATAAACAGCTTCAGAAAGCGGGTAGTGCTGTGCACTGGAGCTGGCAGTGCTTTCAGCAGGCAAACCTGACTCTGGAAAGGAATTCTCTAACTTAATTTAGTCAAGCTTGTGACAGGGACTGTCTGCATGAACGATCTTTGGTCTAATTCCCTTTTTTGTTAAGCTGTTTCATCATCAGTGAATTGAGTGGGACCAAATCAGTAAAGGCTAGGTTAATTAATCCTATCATCTTGCTTAATGCTATCATCTTGGTGAATCAATTTAACACAGCTTTATAAATTTAGTATAAGCTACGCTGTGGCTTTGGACAAAGTCAAATCTAGCTGTGCCCATAAAAGATGTTAAAGCTTCCTGCCTGCTCATTGCCACCTCCCCGCTCCGCTGTTACTATCTCTCACCTCTTGTCAGTGGTGAGTCCTCCCCTGGCCATATCAGCAGCGTTACCTTCAAGGGTTTAAAATGCAGAACTTTGCAGACTTGGTTCATTTTGTTTGAAACATGCTGGAGAGCACCTGTGTGAGCAGCGTTGCTGGCACAACACAGGAGTACCAACTAGCAGCTGTGGACAGCCTGGCGTGTGTACTGTGCTACTTTTTGGTGATGACTAAAGAAAGCTCTGAGCCAGAATTTAGAACTCTGGAGTTTCTAATGAAATGACGTATAAGCTACCAAACATTAGAGAGAAGAATTTAGGAGACAGACTTGGGAGAGCCAGGATGTCCTCAAACTAATTGTCTGAAACAACTGGTAGTCCCTACTATAATGTTCAAGAGCTTTCCATGTTTCACACAAGCCTGTCAGAAAGCCAATTACTCTTTTAGGTTCTTACATTGAGACAGCTGTTTGCAGAATTCATATTTATCTACATCTTCAGTGTTGCATCGTTACTTATTTTCTAGACGCTGGACCCAGTAAATGTCTCAGCGAATTTGTGAATCTCTCAGAGCCCAGTTTCACACCTGCTGTGTCTCTAGAAACAGAAACAAGCTGTTAACATTTGTTCTCAGATACATTTGTGCTCTTATGTGAAAGTACAGACTGTTAACTGAGTTTACCCTTATTAAAAATATGTTATTAATTAAGTTCCATAATCAGAAGCTCACAAAATATACCAATTTCCCAAACCCATTAAATGTTGCATGTATTTTATTCTGTATTTCTGTATTTTTCACTAACATAAATGCATGAAAACTGATGATTTTTTTTTTTTTAAGCCCTCTAACTCTAAACTGTCTAGAGTACTCTTCTGACTAAAGTACTTATCTGCTAAAAGATATATTAAGTTTAAATCAGGATTCCACTAGATGGAGCACAGGGGTAGCATTTTTTAAAGCTGGCCAATATAGTTTGCTGGGACAACACTTTGAAGTTATGGAAATCAGGGAAAAATCTCTCTTTATGATTCTGTAAATCAGTGTTACAGAACTGAAAATAACAGACTTGCACCACTGCACATATCATGGACAAAGGCAAACTATGGCTATAGAAGTTTAGAAGTATTACAAAAGTTGATCACTGGAATATCTCACACAAATATTTCTTCTGATTTCATCATTTAATGTGCTATGATGTGTCACTGAAGCTATTTCACTATATTTTTACAGACTATTGGAACAGTCATCTGTTATCACTTCCTTTGTTCTAGATAATTTTAGAACAAAATAGGGTTGAATTGAATAACCCTTTCCCTCTCCTCATAACTTCTGCTTATACATGACCTTTGAGAATATAATAAGCTTTCTACTAATCTAACTCAAACCTTAATGCAAATTTGCTGATTTCAGTGGAACAGTCACTATTCTGTAAGACAGATCAAAATCAGATCCTTTATTGAAAAAATGTACTAAGTAAGCATTTGTATTACACTTGTATGTTGTTATTTAAACAAATTAAAAAGTCAGGTCTGTTCCCTCACAGAATGTTCTAGAATCGCCCAAGATTGCACATCCTGAATTTACTAGAACACAATTTGCTGCTCAGTGTGCTGGGAAGGTATAAATAGGTCTAAAGAAATGAAACTTCCATTCTTATAAAGGTAGAAGAGTAAGCTACAATGACAGAAACTCAGCTGTACTGAAGGATTTAAACTAGTATTTGAAATCTTTTAAAGATAATTTGTAATTAAATTTAACAAAGGAGTACATATAAACTTAGGGCAAGAGGTATTATTATGGGTTTTATTACTAAAGTGAGTGGACCTTCTCATGAAAATATTTAAGGATTTAATATCAGATTTTTAATTGATTGCTGGAACAGGTCTGGTGAAGAAAAGGTCAGCTCTGTCAGATGAAATCTTATGTAATACTGCACCTAATACAGCTAGGGATACCAAACTCACCTCTATTTTATTTCTTTTTGCATTGATAGTTTTTTTTTTTTTTCTTCTTGAGGAGAAGTGGGAACAGCATTATTTAGACTAAAATGCCAGAGAAGAAAGCCATACTGAGGAAGAGGAGAGGCTTTGATTCAGCTTTTGTGTCTGGTGGGAATATTTTCTCAAAATGTAGGTGCTATTTCCTGTAATCAAGGGCTTTCCAGAGCTTGATAATCATTTCCCAGCTGTATCATTTTGGTGAATTATTTTTTAGCCTTGGGTTATTTCATGACTGGTTTTGCATATTAAGAATGGGAGAGGATCATATTCATCTTGATGATAGAAAACAGGGAATAGAACTCCCACAGCTCTCTCTCCCCTTCCCTCCACCTTGTGGAAAGTTTGGCTTTGTGCTAAAGCGTGAAAAAAGCCTTGACTGCAGTATGTCAGGCGTATTTCAGCTCGATTTGTGTCAACCCTAATAAGTCAGCTGACAAAGTAATAAATTGGGTGTCTGTTCAAGACCTGGCACCTGTACAGGAAATAAAAGGGGATTTCAGTTGCAGGAAGGTTTGCTTTGTTTTGCAAATGGACGTTTTCTCAAGGCTCCTCTACCTCCTTCCCCCTTCTGCTCTTTACTGAATTCTTGTTATCAAAATGTTTATTTCAATTGTGACTAGAGCTAGTTTTTCATCTGGAAAAGAAAGCTTTCTGAGTGTCATTGGAAATGGAAATCCTTATACTTTCCAGTCTGAAACAAAGGCTTACAGAGCATTTAATTATTCATGTATCCTGCTGTTACATATATGGCCTGAATAATTTCCAATTACAGAGTAGAAACTGCCTTTGTTCAACATTTTGAAATTTTACATTGATGTAGTATGAATCAGGCTGGGACAACTGAATTTGTTTAACCCTGGGAAACAATGTATTTGTAATATCTCACTATTTTTAATGATAATATAACCTTGTGACCGGGGTATCTTAATGTGTTTCCTCCTGTGTCTGACCTCCAAGGATGCAAGTCTGTTACAGCTCTTGAGAGCTGACGTTTTGTAGGTCCAGCTGTAGAGTTGTGTTTTTAGCTCAGGGGCCCCAGGCTGAGTCTCAGTGTGATGCGAGGGGGTGCCTGCAGCAGTGGCGAGAGCCTGGGTTGTTTCCTTGGGGTCTTCACTTTGAACACACAACTCTTCCTCCATGTTCAGAGGAGAGACAACACCTATTGTTCACTGATCCTTTTCACTTTTGGAGACTGTCCTGGGGACCATGGAAGAGTTTTCCTGAAAACTAATTTCAGCTTCTAAGGTTGATCTGTGAGGTGGAGGAAGCAAAACAGGATCTGGTATTCTTTGCAAGGGGTCAGCTGTGTGTTCATCTAGTTGAGTTTTCTTCACCTTTTCCATCTTTCATTATTCCATTGGGATCTACTGTAAGTAGATCTTCATGTCCACATGGAGAGTTCATCTCCCAGAATTTCCTTCTTGGACTTTTTTAATTAGAGGAAGTGATAATCTGACTCAGTGGAAGGAGAAGGGGGAAATGGTTTATTTAAAAAAAAAAAAAACAAAACACCTTTAAGTAAAATATGTATGATTTTTAAAAACAGAGAGATGAAAACCCTCCCCCTGTCAAAACAGTTGCAAAAGTGCATTCTTTGCACATAATAAGATTTTTTTCAGCAGAAATATTCAAAATCCAAGATACATCTATGTAATGTATATAATAAGGCTTTCTATGCTGTATGTGTGTTCTAGAATTTATCACTCCTTATGCAGAGGATTGGGCTCGATGACAAAAGTCCTACCTATCTGCTTCTGTCATATTTATGGTTAAAAACTTACTTTTAAATGAGGAGAAAGTTTTCTTAAGTTCTCTTCAGTGTTTTCAAGAAGTGAAAATGTAGCTTGAGGGAGAAAAAAGGGGCAATATAAACCTTTAAAACTCCAAGTGAACTTTCAGAATCTAATTGAATGCAAGCTCTGGACTTTGCTATCTATCACACTGTAAATTTTTTTTTTTTTTTAAATACTTAGCTAAGCAACTCTTCTTTCTCCAGCATTGCATAGTGATATGATGGATTACTCCAAATTAATTACAGTAATCAGCTAGCGTTATGTATTGTAGAATTGTGATTCAAGCGTGAAGGAAAAATAAGCAAATTCTGACTTCTACAGCAAATTGTACATATAAAAAATGTGTTGTGAGGTTAGCTCAAGTTTTACACCTTGGCCTTAACTTGTGGAAAAAAAAAAAAAAAAGAGAAAAGACTCTAGGGTGAAATACAAAAAGCTGATCAAAAATGGAGGAAATGTACCCGTCCACATATCTTTGGATGTACTGCAAAGGCATTATATGTTAATAAAAGCAAAAGAATAAAGTAAGAAAACAGTACCTAATAATAACTGATACTATATGTTGCAAAAGGTGTTTTAAATTTCCTGGTCATTGAGAAGATGTTAAGAAATGCCCATTTCTTTGTGTTTGAATAATATCAGCTCCCTTCTGACCTGTGTGAAAGTGCTTGAGAATTTATACTAAACTTTACAGATGCCTCATGAGGTGAATTGCAAAAATCTGGTTGGACACATATAATCTTCTTTAAAAATATTTCTAGAACACAGCTCTTATGAAAATTAAACATGTTCCAGGTGTGTATGGCCCAACTTCTGGCCATAGCTCAGTTGTTTTTGAAGTGGCAGGTACACCTGCCTTTGCAACTCAAGAGAAATTCTTCATCTGCCAGCTACCAAAATGAAACTGTGTCGGTTTTGCTGTGTTTTGTTTTTGTTGTCTGAGATAAACTGGGATGTTTGTAGTACATGTAGGAATGAGTTAGTTGCAGGTAAGATGTGGCAGCTGGCTGTGGGGAAAACATTAGTTGTCTTTCCAAGCAAAAACTCCTTGTAAGGCTTCAGCTTTTTGGGATAATATGGTGGGTGTGGTAATGTTCTGCTTGTTGCCTACTATTTGGAACTTGGGATTTTCAACTGACTTTGTTCCTCATTAATAGAGAAACTATCATCACAGAGTCTCAAAATGTTTCCTTCTAATATCATTCAAAATACCATTATGGGAAAAAGTGCTCATGCTGGAATCATAAAAGTACTGTATGGATGTTTCTGCAAAAATATGAAGGTGAGGTGACCAAAAAGTTCAGTGAGAGCATGGGGGATGATGGTTCATAAGCTGAAACAGTGACATTTTCTGGGGTTCCCTAATGTTTCAGTGCAGCTAGCCAAAAAAAAGACAGTGTATGGCCAGACTATTTTCAGGGACACGCAACACAATTCTCACAATTCTGCATTACTAGTAGGTGTATCTGATTTTTTTCATGTGTATGAAACAAGGTTTTGGAGGAGAAGGAGTATAATATGTCCTCCTTTAGTCTTGCAGGTTCAAGTATTTTGGGGGCTGTGTTGTAAACTAAATCACTGAAATCATCTGTATCAAAAATAATCAAGCTGAAAAAGGGGGCGGGGCAGGGGGGCGTGGTGGTGAAACAAGAATTGGGAAGAAGCATCACTGAGAAACGTCACAGAATTAAAAATGAGCAGACATGGACAGACACATGGCATCCTGAATATGGGCTCCCATGCCTTCCTTGTGACAGTCCTGGTATTAAATCCTACTGGATGCTGAACTCAGCTGACTAACCAGACAGGAAACTATCCCTAGGGAACTGGAGAGGAGGAAGTCTCTCCCTTCAAGTGACACTGAGCTTAAACTGTAACAAATAACTTCTCTTACTCATCCTCAGTCCCATACCTAACTTCATCATATTTACAATATTATTGTAAAAGTATTTTACCTTACTTATTTTACACTACATTACAGTTAGCTTTTGAGAATGATTGCCACTACACTTCACTTCTAACTTGCAAGTTAGTAAGGATGGGTTTTCTCCAGACCTGTGAGAACAGGAACACTGCACAGCACAGACTGCCTAAGGGCTTCAGCATACCTAATACCAAAATGCAGGTGGTGAGTGGCTGATCTTAAAAACTTCACTGACCTGAAGCAATGGTGCTACTGAAGTTAACAGTGGTATTACTTGACAAAGATTGTGGAACTTGGGCACTGTTTATATGCTTTACAAAAAGACTCCCAATAGTAAATATACAGTAAAACAGTTCTGTAATTGCAGTTGACAAAATTATTGATAACATTCTCTGTCTCTCCATTTCAGTGTTTTATTCAGAAGTGTTGACTTAATTAGTTATATCTATGTATGGAATAACTACAGACTCTTTGAACTGCCCTGGGATTCACCATGGACGTGGTATTTGACATTCCTGGGGGTGGACTTCGCATACTACTGGTTTCACCGCATAAGTCATGGTAAGAGTTAGAGTTTTTCCTGTATTAAAATACAAAATGTGTTAATTATTTATGAATAAAGTGACGTATTTATTTTCATTTCTATACTTAATCTAATTTAGGTGCTCTCTTTCCAAAGTTTAGCAGAGATTCACTTGTACTTTAAGTATGGAAAACAGTCTGTACATCACACTTTTATGCAATAGATATAGTTTTGCGAAAAAAAAAAAAAGAAAAAGAAAAAAGGAGTATCTCTTGGCTAGTAGCACCACAGAAAAAGAAATGTATCACAGAAAAAATGATAAATAAATGAAATTTGTATGGCATAGTATCCTTTTGTGCCTGTATGGAAAATACAACTTCATACAAAATGGAGGGGAATAAAAAGCAAGGTGGCCAAAATAATGACAGGACATCTGGCTAACTTCCTCTGCTTCTGTGTATATATATTTAACATTCAATCATTGTTAAACTGACAAATGAATGAAAGTGGTTCTGCACTTTACATGTACAGGTATAAATACACATACATACATTTTATACAGATATATATATATGCACTTATATTTATAAGGTATTTTAGAAATTCTGTCTGCAATTAACACTTGAATTAAAGGTGATCATTGTCTTTTTTTTTTTTTTTTTTAAGAAGTACGTTTTTAACCGTACTTGCTTGTATATATGAAAATGTAGAGTTTAGAAGGGATTCAACTGTTATTTAGTGTAACAGTGGAGGCCATGTAAATCATGCCAGTTACTTCTATTCATGTATATTATGAAGATGTAATAATATCGATCTCTCTGTTTATCCATTATATATTCCTCTTACTGACAACACATTTTTGCTATAGCCATTTGTATTCTGTGCACAGATGCAACAATGCTTTGTATCACTCCTAATTTTGGATCTGATCTAAAGTCTGTAGCAACGAAATAACTATCTCTTTAAGAGACTTTGGATGGGGCTTCTCAAGGCAGCGTGCCCACAGCCCACAAAAGCTGTAAAATCTAGTAACAAAAGTTTATGTAATGCACTTTTGAAAAGGGAAAACATTTTGATGCCAGTAGGTCAGTGGAGTACGTGGAAGTGGGTGAGAAATGAGCGTGAGCTTCTGGGGGGAGTGGGAGGTAGGAAGGGTCCCTCCCGGGTGGGAAGAACAATACAGGGTGGGTGCAGGGGGACAACAATGGTGTGAGGGGACGGGGCTCATGGGGGGACATGGTGGGAGGTGAGGAAGTTGGGGGGAGCTGGAACAATGTGCCGGGGGGACATCGCAGCCAGGAGCTGGGAGCCCTGCGTGGGCGTGCGAGACACTGGGAATATGCTTCAAAAACAATGACATTAACAGTGCTGGCAAGGCTGCAACTTCGGGCTGAGAACTGGACCAAGGTGGGAGGATATTCCTGCATTTTTAAGTAAAAAAATAATTATCTGAAAGTGTTAGAAAATCAGTAGCCTGGCTCTACTTTCACCAGATTCAGTGGTAAAATTCCCACTGCCAGAGAAAGGAGCAGGATCAGCTCCATGCTTTCTAAAGCAGTTCCATGTTTTTCTGTTCCTACAGCAATTCTGAATTCACTCTCATCTGCTTTTCTATATTTTGAGAGGAACATTGGGACCGTGCGCTTTGAAATGAATCACTCTGGCCGTTTTAGAATTAAAATCCAAAACAATTCTCTCAGTATGTAGTGAAGTTGTGGAAACCGCATAACAAAATGTTGTTCATGTCTTAAGAAGGTCAGCACTGAGCTGTTCTGTAAACGTTAATTTAGTCTTCTGGAGGTTGCAGAAATGTTTCTCTCTGTCAGGTATGTGCTGCTCAGCAGGGAACTGATGCAACATTATAGAATATCGCTTAAAATGAAGGTTTTAGCTTAACCGACAGCCTTACTTCTGGTCAAGCGATGAAATCTGTAACAGGGCAACACAGCTGCAAAAGTCGACTGCTTCAGAAGTTGGAAAGGAGAATTTGAATGTAGGAGATGCTTTTAAAATGCAAAATGTAGTTTACTGGAAAATACCTCTGCGATTTGAGAAGTGGAGGCACTGGAACAATCTCTACTACAAGTGGACAAACATACCCTTGAACGAGAAAATAACAGGGCCTGGTGATTCAGGCTTGGATCCCAGAGCTAAGTTAGAAATTAATAGCATATGTATATCCCAGGAAATTCAAGCTGTGTGGACTTATGTGTGGGGATGTAAATAATAACACTAATTGTTTCAAAATGAAGAACTTAAATTCAGATGCATTTTCAGGCTGTTTATTAGTACTCAAAATAATTTTGTTACAAAGCATCATCATCGTATAGCTTTTCCTATCTCTAAGCAATTATTTGATAACACAAACTCCTGTCTACTTACTATCTTATTTTTGTGTTGTCCATCCAATAAGTGGACTGTTTGTTTTGCTATTTGAAAGAATAGGCTGAAAGTAGAACCTTCTTTCTGTAGTACTTGTTTCTACTGTAGTAGAAACCCTAATATACAGTTTCAAGCCTTTACCCAGTACTTGGGAATCTATCTTTTCCTCTTCACTTATATGTGTGTAATAGCTATTATCATAAATTGAAGTTATACAGCAACAAGAGGAAGTATTTTTAGGTGTGATCTCATTTTTTTAAAAGATAGAGTTATTCTAAGTATGTGCTTGTATTTTCCATTGTTTGCAGTAGCCACTAAAAAGTTAGAAAATAAAGTGTTTCACCACTTATTCAAGCATTCTTCTGGGCCTGAACCAAAAGCCATGGCAGTCAATGGGAATGCTTAGTTAGCCACTGCTTTTTCTCTTGGTGTTTTAGTGAATTTATATATCACCATAACTTTTCCCTTTGTTTCAATTAAAAAAACACTGCTTGTGGTGATACTACTGAAGAAAGTAAGCTGTAAAATAACAGGTTTTTTCTTTTCTCTCTTCTTTTCTTTTCTTTTCTTTTCTTTTTTCTTTTCTTTTTTCTTTTTTCTTTTCTTTTCTTTTCTTTTCTTTTCTTTTCTTTTCTTTTCTTTTCTTTTCTTTTCTTTTCTTTTCTTTTCTTTTCTTTTCTTTTCTTTTCTTTTCTTTTCTTTTCTTTTCTTTTCTTTTCTTTTCTTTTCTTTTCTTTTCTTTTCTTTTCTTTTCTTTTCTTTTCTTTTCTTTTCTTTTCTTTTCTTTTTTTCTTTTCTTTTCTTTTCTTTTCTTTTCTTTTCTTTTCTTTTCTTTTCTTTTCTTTTCTTTTCTTTTCTTTTCTTTTTTTCTTTTCTTTTCTTTTCTTTTCTTTTCTTTTCTTTTCTTTTCTTTTCTTTTCTTTTCTTTTCTTTTCTTTTCTTTTCTTTTCTTTTCTTTTCTTTTCTTTTCTTTTCTTTTCTTTTCTTTTCTTTTCTTTTCTTTTCTTTTCTTTTCTTTTCTTTTCTCTTCTTTTCTTTTCTTTTCTTTTCTTTTCTTTTCTTTTCTTTTCTTTTCTTTTCTTTCTTTTCTTTTCTTTTTTTCTTTTCTTTTCTTTTCTTTTCTTTTCTTTTCTTTTCTTTTCTTTTCTTTTCTTTTCTTTTCTTTTCTTTTCTTTTCTTTTCTTTTCTTTTCTTCTCTCTTCTCTTCTCTTCTCTTCTCTTCTCTTCTCTTCTCTTCTCTTCTCTTCTCTTCTCTTCTCTTCTCTTCTCTTCTCTTCTCTTCTCTTCTCTTCTCTTCTCTTCTCTTCTCTTCTCTTCTCTTCTCTTCTCTTCTCTTCTTTTTTCTTTTCCTTTCTTTCTTTTTTTTTCTTTTCTTTTCTTTTTTTGGGGGGAGGGGGGCGAGGAGGATATGCGTGGGTTTAGGGGATTTTTAACAGATATTTTAATCTAGCATATATGGATTACTCCTCAAGCTTCCTTTCCAGGTGCAGAGTCCTTGCAGAGTTATTCCTGCTAAAAAGCAGGATTCTCTGGTCCCAGGGCAGTGCAGAGCCCCAGCCGTGGTGGAGCACACCCCTTCCCGAGCTCTGGCTTTGCCGATACTCCTGTTGCAGACATATGACAGCGGCAGTAAGGAATTTAGAGGCTCTGTAAACTAATTTCTTCAGCAGCCACACCTTTTAATCAGGGGAGGAAATCTAGAGACTTCCAGATCCATGCAAAAACAAGGGAGCTGTCACTAATGGATGCGCTGGTGCTGAGCATTGGATTTTGTGGTCAGTTTGGGGACCCTTCTCTCTGTTTTCAGGCCCCGGGAGAAGTTCTCTGGGTTTGGCAGCCAGCAGGTTCAGAGAGCCTGTCTCTTTTTAACAGCAGATTCCAACACCTCTTCTTTTGTTCTCCTTTACTGCTGGGGAATTTCCATTGCTTCAGTGTCCCTCCCCTCAGACAACCTGGGAGAAGTGAGTTTCCTTCAGCTGGGCCAACCTCAGCAGCAGCTGCATTGTTCTGCCAGGCCTGAGGCGGCCTGTGTCAGCCGTGCTCGCCCATTGTCCGCTGGCGGCTTCCAGCCGCCGTGAGGGATACGTGACAGGGTCCCTGTCAGCAACAGGCTGAGCCAATATCAGCTGATGCTTTGAGTTATGTGCGGAGCGTGTAAAATAGACCTCAGCTGATAAGTATATCCTAGCTGGATTCCCCAGCTGCTACATACAGTTTTGAGTTAACGGCCTGTCTCTTAATATTTCTCTGTTTGTTTATGGTGGGTGAGAAATAAATTGGGCATATTCTGGAGAAACAGTCTTTGAGCTCTTCAGATTCTTCCAACCCACAGGACTGACCATTTGGCCAACACCAGGTTCTGAAGGGTCGGCAGACAGAGGAGAAACTCTAAACACTCATTTTGATTTTGCCCCTCAAAAGGCTGTGCCTCGGATCTGTAGCAAAATGTCTCAACTGAGGATGCTGAGAGGGATTTCTTTTTAAGATTTCCAAGAATTGGAAGCTTTAACTTTCAAAAGTTCAGCAAGGTAGGAGATGAGAATGTGGATTTCTCTTTGCTTTATTTACACATGACTTATATAGCTTCTACCTCTTCACCCAGTAGACATCTTTACTTACAGTCTCATAGAGAATTTTTTTTCAGCAGCAGAGCTGCCTGCAGAAGTTTCTGGCTGTTCTTCCCTACACTACCAAGCCAGTTCTGAAAAACTTTCCGTGAGGTGACTATATAGTAAAATCACTGAAAAAATAGTTCATTAAAAAAAAAAGGGGGGGGGGGGTGTCATGTTGGGTTTCTCCTTTAAACAATGAGAACCAACAACTTGGTTCAGTCATCATGGGGTCAACTTAGCTATGGGACAGGAACTGCCCAGTGGTCAAGGGCAGAGACAGCATAAGCTGGATTTGCTGGTGCAGAATCTCTGGGGTAACTGGAGACTTTGGGAAGAGCAGAGAAGGATTTTCTGTGTCAGTAGTGCAGAGACAGGTACCTCATCTCATCAGGAAACAGAGTGACCCATTTGTGGATAACTAAGGGCAGGCAATGTTCGTGATTCATGCTGTCAAAATGATGGGAAGAGGTGACAATAAAATCCAGTCCTATTCTTTCAGTTAGTTATACACATAGTCTTCAGCAATAATACTAATATGTTAGCACATTGGACACTAGTGCAATGGTATGTTTGCTATTAAATGAGAAGATGAGTTTGAACTTTCAAGCTTGTTAAAGGAAAAGACAGCAGGGCTTAAAATCTTTTCAGCATTTACATTTACCACTCATTTTTTGGAGGGTATATTGGAATCATATGATCACACTATCTTTATTTATCTGACCCATTCCTGCCTTTGAAGTGCTCCTTTCCATCTGCATTTTATAATGTGCTTATCTGAAGTCAGTATATCAGAATGGACTTGTTAAGTAGATTTTATATTAAGAATTGATAGTATATTGAAATAATTTTGGATTTAAAGGACTTTAGTTTTATGGGAAATTCATTACAGTAAAATGATGTCTGACTTTTGTTACTGGGAACATGGTCAGAAACAACAAGTTTTTTTTTTCTTCTTTTTTCAGAAAAACCTGTATTCCCCTAGAAATGCAATAAATGAGCATGTTCTTTTACATGTCAAAGGCTTCATTAGGGGGGACAAGGGTAGTGGTTTTTTTAAGCTTGTCCTGGCAAAATGCCACTTTTTACCTGACTAGCAATTCAGAGTTATATTGATTATCCAGAATGAAACAAATTTAATTCCACCCAATGAAAGATTAAAAACAAAACAAAAAACAAACAAACAAACAAACAACAAAAAAAACCACAACAACAACAAAAAAAACTCCTTGGGGAACTGTCAAGTGACTGAATGAAGCTCTGCTCTTTTTCTTGTCACAGCTTGTGTTGATTGCAAGGGGAATTGATACCCAGTGATTAAGAGAAAAGTATTCTTTTCTTGTGAATTTTAGAGAAAACATTTTTTGCCATTTTGGTAGCTGTTTTTTCTTATGATTTAAACAGGCTTGTGAGAGAAAGATATTAAATTGCTGACTCTGCAAGCCTCACAAAAATAGCAAAAGCAATAGCTGGTTTTCATATTTTTTGTTCTGTCTTCTGATTGTTGCTAGTCAAATACCTGCAGACAGGATAACATGAATTAAAAATAAATAGAGAGTTCATGTGATTATGATTCATCCGCTGCCTTCCTACTCCACTGTAAATAAACTACATCATTTGTTATTTCTATATGCTTATTTTTGCAACCAAATCTTTTACATTTCTTTTACTTCTCCGAAATAAGAGGTGCTCCTTTATCATGTATCCTAACATTTTCAGAGTGAGTAATAAGTTTTTAAAAGACAGAGTCAATCAAACCAAATGATGACACTTATTCTGTCAATTAAGTGTATATTTTGGTTTAAGAAAGGTTCACCTGAAAAACCTTCAGCTGCAATCAAGCTTCCTGTCATGTAGTGGTCTAAAAAAATTACAGGAGCCTGCTTGTATTGTTTTCAGGTTGTTATTGTTCATAATAAGTTCCTGTTGTCTGAAAGACTGATTTCTTGTATATTGGCAAGAGTAATGTCCTGATCTGGGGTGAAGTTGATTTATTTAGGCTGTTAAATTTGTTGCGGCACATGCAGATATCACAAGCTCCTTCCTGTTCTACTTTAAAAGTTGAGAAAATAAGAGAAAAATTTCCATAATCTCTGTGAAGTTTAGAAGATGGGAATGAGAGGAAATCTACTGGATTATTTTTGCTTAATTTTCATTTCTGAATATCCATAAGAAGTTTACAGGTCAATAGATTTTCTAAGCATGCTATATGCCAGAGGTTATTAAGAGTGATGGTAATAACAAATCCACTGACAGGTTGGACTGCAGAAGAAGTGATTGACTGCTGATTTTTGGCTCTTTAGAATATTGGCTGTGCTCCAGGGTGAAGAGTAGGACATGGATCATTGCGATAGATGAGGCATTAATTTTTTTTATCTGGGTTCAACATCTAACCCAAGAAGACATAAGCTGTTTGCTCTTGGATGATGGAAAGGTATCATTGAGCAAAGTTACAATGCACTTGCCATGATTCTTGCATGTTTTCTGTAAATACATGGTAATTGCTTTTTTTAATTTTTTGGCCACAGGATACTGGGAGAAATGGATGTCTATGGCTGTTATGAATTAGGCCTTGATATGAAAATAAAAACAGGCTTTTTTGTTTTGTTTTGATGATGTCAGAGACCATGTATCTTTTAATCTTAAATATAATGAAATATTTATTCATGAAAGTGTGAGCTGACTCTGTTATGACATAATTTTTATAGCAAAAATTCAGGTGGTAATTCCAGCTTCTCTCAGCATTGTTTATCTTTTCTCAAACTTCCACCATCAAGAGATCTGGCAAGCTCCCCAGTACAAAATGAAAAAGAAACCGTATTCCTCCATTTTCCTTGTTAGCCATCTTTTCTTATGGCTGGGAAAGGGTCCAGCACAAAGTTAATGCTCCTCTTAAGTATCACTGAAATCCTGCTTTGGGGATTTAGATAATACATCAGCCTTGTCAAGGCTCTCTATATAGACGTGCATTAACAAGAGGTACCTATGGGTGTCTGGAGGGTGCAATCTCATTTTTTTCCTATACTCTGAGCCTGGAGTTGTCCCTGAGTGCACAGACTGGTGAAAAAGCTCTGGATCTGCTTGCACAAAAGCAAGTTGGTAACATGCTTTTACAATAAAACACTAGAAAATGTAAAATAAATATCCTTAAATATTTAAACCACAGGGAAAGTCTCTGTTCTTTTTCACCTAAACTTTTCTTTAAGGTGGTAAAACCTAAAGTTTCTGAAGCTTGAAATGAATTCCAAGTCACTTCACAAATGACTGTCTTCTGAGATCCTCAAGGAATTATGTACAATGTGTGGATTAAAAGAGCAGTTGTAATGAAGAAACTGATTTGTTGCACACATGGCTGTTGCGATTGTGGTCATGCTCCTGACTATTAAACTAACCAGACAGAAGTGTCATTGAGCATGAATCCCTTAAAACAGTATATTTTAGGGTGAAGTGGGAGAAGAAAGTTTACTATAAACTAGCATGGGTCGACCATTTAGAAAGACAGCTGACTTCACACATTCATAAACTTGGCTAGTGCTGCCCTCTAGTCTATGCATGTGCATTTTGAAAGGGGAAAAAAATCCCTTTGTAGTCTCAGAGTGGAGACATGAGGATGAAAGTATCTAACACTGTGTGGAGAAACAGCTCGTTTGACATAGTTTTCCAAGTGTGCTGCTGAAAACCAATGAAACGGTGCATAACACTTTATGGTTCTGTAGTACCTTAAGAAATACAAGTGTGAATTATCGAAGCTTTGAATCGAACCTTTTTGCAAGTAGTGATTGTGGGAAAGAAGAAAGTACTTCTGCAATAGTTTGTAGATTTTATTTTTAAGGTGTTTCACCTGGAAAAAAGTTTGGAATGGCTCTCTATGTACTATTTGACCTCTCTGTTGTTACAGAACCACATTCAGGCAGATAACTTCATTAGCTGAGGAGAGAAACTGTAACAGAAGAGAGACATAAGTGAACCTGCTTTCCTCGAACTTCCAAACATACATTTTTGCTTGCTTTAAATGTTCAATATGTATTTTACATTAAAAACATATATTTAGAGTAAGTGAAAACGCACAAGATAAAATATATTCTTGTTTCCCTAGATCTAATTTTAAGTCATGTTACTTATTTCAGTTAAAGACTTCTTACTAACCTAGACAGAAACAAGTATGTACTTCCTAAATTAGTTGCACACAAATCATTTTGTCTAGGCTCATCCAAACACTTTTTTTTTCCTATTTTTTCTTTTTTACTTTTTTTTCCTTCTTGTTACCCTAAACCAGTTGCAATGACTTTGGAGATGCTAGCTGTATATTTCTGATACAGCATCTTTGCATACTTGCTAGAAGGCTTTGTCCTGGATAGTCTAGGAGGGGCAAGGTTCATTTTTATGCCCCTTCTATGTTTGATCAATCTGCTGAAATCAGCAGATCGGCAATAAGAGGTATCAAATGTAAAAACATTTTTTAAAATTTCTTATATGAAAATGTGATTGTAAGGAATTAGGTTTAGAGCAAACGTACACATCATGTAATTATCAAACAGCATCAATAGTAACTTTTTTTTTTTCAGTTAGATTTAAAGCAGAAGCATAATCCTAGAGAAATAAAAGGCGTTGTTAAAACAGATGGCCCATTTTGATGCTTGTGTTTTTTCTGTTACAAAAAAAAAATATAAAAATTGTTTCTCCTGCTGTGCTAGTAAAAATGTTTGTCAGTCTGTATAGTTTCAGAATGGAGAAAGAAACACGTAGAATACTAACTCTCAGCATCCCCATTCTGAAGCTGCATTTTAGCTAAAAGGCACTGTGAAGATCTGTAGTACTTTGCAATTTCAAATGGCTCTTTTGAAATGTCTTTAAAATCACTTTTAAAACTGTGCAGAACTTTGCTTTGGAGCATCCCTGTGTCACTTTTCACCATCTACCTGTGGGAGAAAGTAAGGTGGCCCCTGGGGTGTGTCGATGATTCTGTAGTTGGCGGGCATAGCTCAGAAACAGACCCTGCTTTCCTCTTGGGGCAGTGAGCCACTCTGAGGGCTTGGGGATGTCCTTCTGCTCCTTAGTGGGGCATTGCTAAAAACAGCCAGCATTAAGACCAGGGATGTACCAGAAATACTAGTATTTCCATTTGTTTCAAGAACATATGTTTTTTATGCAAAATTTTCTGTAGCTTAAGTAGTATGAATAGATACACATTGGAAAACATTTTATGCCTGTATATAGAGAGAAGTTTTTGATTATATATAGTCTCGGCTGATGTGACTGACAAATATTTCCAAGCATGTGCAATCTGTCCTAGATCTTTTCAAAATTAACTACCAAAAAAAAAGATTTTGGATTTTCTATTGCTAATTGACACCCTTAGTGTTTGTTGACTGATGTACACTACTTACAAAGAATAAATGCTTGATTATTTGTAAAGGGTGTTATTGTTTTTTCTTTCTTCTTATTCATTTTACTATCTGTAAAAATTCTGAAATGACTTTTTAAGCAGACTAAAACTGCATTCCACCCTAACCCCCAAATGGTAAGATGTTCTTTTCAGGAGCATCAATTACTCAGATTTCTAGAAGCTTGATGTCTGTAATAGTTCTTGCTTGCTAAAAATCTGGTGAGGCCTTTACCATTTAAAATACTTTATTATACATTTCAAGATTGGCAGTTAACATTTAAAGTGTGTTTAGAGCAGACAAACCATTAGTGTATCTGGACAATATTCTTTGGGTGTATGTTTCCTTCATTGTATCTTTATTGCCTTAATTAAAGTATTTAAACTTCCAAAAATGGTTTTTGAGTACAGAGGTAGCAATCTTTTCCACATCAAACATTATCTGAATTGATAGCATACTGGTGGATAACTCAACAACAACAGAAAAAAAAAGGCTAAAGATAATTTTGCTTTTTTCTATTTTTAATAGCTAAAATTATCATTAAATCCTTTTTTTTTTAATCACTTGTTTCCTAACCAAAGACATTTAAACAACCTATACTACTGCTCAATTAAGTTATCTAATTGATTGGGTAATCTAAATAAATTCATCAAGGCTAAATATTTTGTAAGTAAAATTACTTGTTTTACCTTAAAATAAAGGTAAAATAAAATAAAATAAATAATAATAATAATAAAAACAACAACAAAAACAAGCCATACTCTAGATAGAATGCAAACATCACATTGCAAGAAGGATGTCTACAATGTTCTCATATGAAAAACTGTATGAAAGACAGATACCCCAAATAAGTATCACTCAGCTGTTATGATATTCATAGTTGGATTTTGCAAAGCACTTGGATTTTAACACTGGATGTTGGCCTCTACTTTACTGTTGCTGGCAAACAAAAATTGTGAATAATCAAAGTGTATTGTTATGTTCATGTGAGGAAATGTAAGGTTTTGCAGGGTCCAGAAGTGGACTGAGGTCTTGCTCTCTTGGGTCTATTGCTATTTTAACTTCATAGAAACTCTTAAGAAACTTTTCTTCTGGTATAGCACTGTCATGCTCAGCCTTACTGACAAGGACATGTCAGTGGCAGTCACTATATAGACTATCAGTAAATCTGGCTGGGAGGATTCTTTGCTTGAAACAATGCAGAGCAACCAGGGCACCAGAGCTTGTAAAAATGTATAAGATTTTTTCCTTGTTACTTTTAGCTTTAATAAAATAAGGAGAATTCCTTTCTATAAAGAGAATATATATCACAAGCATCCCTGTCATTCTGATCATACCTCTCCATTTTATAGTTCTAAATTCAGCAGTGGCAAAGCTATTGCTAAAATGTGAAGCACAGATTCTCATGTTGTAATAACACTATTGCATGTGACAAGCTTTCATAAGGAATCATTTCAGAAATTAATGACATTTTTGTGTTTTTCTTCAACTCTAAATAAGTCTATTAAATTGTGACTTTTTTTTTTTTTAACAGCAGTAGTGTGAGGAAAGTATATGCTTTATATGTGCACCCTATATTTTACATGCTTTTATATTTTCCTTTAAATTATAGTCACTATTAACACATATGGATGCTGAGATCCAAAATACATCCTTCTTATGGTGCTGGTTTGTTTTACACTACTTTGGACAGTAATGTGATCTATGGTGTTACAAAAATAAAAATAAAGGGAGTTTTTTTACCCAGAACTGTCTTTTAGGTTAATATGGTTTTGATAGGAAATAGCCCTCTTTTTTTTTTTTTTTTTTTTTTTTTTTAATATATGAGTTGTTTATTAACTAGGAGTGATATGAGGCTAGAATAAGCACACCTGTCAAAGCTGGCTCTCAAGTCTTCCCCACTTTTCAAATCTTCTGGTGTCTTACCGACTCACTCTGAAGTGAAATTAATTTTTTTTATTATTGTTATAAATTCTGTTTTGTTACTTAATTATGTATTTTGTTTGTTGATTTAAGGTTGAAAAGTGAATCTAAATGTATTAAGGAGAATGCACAGTTAAGTATGTAAGCTTGTTATGTCATTAACAGCTTCCCTTGGCCATATGGGTAAAATAAATTTAAATCAGGAATATTTTCAACATTCCTATGGGGCAATTGGTAGTGTGCAACATGCATGCAATATACATTAAATAAACTCATATGAAATGATAGAATTTTAAGAATTTTTTTTTCTATAAAAATTGATACATTTTTTAAGTTAACCACTATTTTAAAAGCACTTCGATTTCACTAAGCAGAGTTAAATTGGAAAGCAAGAAGCTGGTTCAAAGAAATAACAAAGGAAAAGTGAGTGAAACCTCAGATAAAGAACAAACTTCAGAAAACTCATTGCCTAGTCTGAATTCTTTATTTTTTGTCCAAAACATTTTGCAAAGTAATTTCAGTCTGGATAATAGGATTATGATATGAAAAACTGGAAGTCAGATATAGATTTAAATTACTGAATAGTAAGAAAAACTACAATTATTTAGGAAAGATAGCCTCTGAAATGATTGATCTACATTTTGTTTTGTTAAATATGTGTGTTTGGTAATAGCATTTAAATCTCTTACAGTGACTTTTTTGTAGTTAAACTGCAGTGTTTTGCAAAGGAGATGACTTTCATTCTACCTCTGTAGGATGGGAGAAGGACGGCACAGGAAGACGATTTTCATAAAACAGCTTCTCTTTTTTTAGAAAATTGATACTCACATTTCCTGTTTTGTAACTATCCCAAATGTGAAAGGTTGATTGGAATAATATTTGCTATATAGTTTATTCACAAATCAATTCCTACCTGTCCCTTGAGTAGTTTCTTCTGGATTGTACTCTCTCCATTCTTTGTAAAACATAGAACACTTTTAAAGTCTGTTTTAAGATGTAGGAGATTTTGCATACATTGCAAATATGACTATGTAATAAATACAATTGCATATGTATGCTCCCTGTGGCTATAGAAGCACATATACACAGAATAAAAGCTACAGTCAAAAGAATCCAGACTGCTTATTTTTATACTTACTGATATCCCAGGGAAAAAGGTAAAAAGCAGTTTATAAAACCTGGACAAAAGAAGGATGTAACTTTTTTTTGTACTCCCCTGGGTTGAATCTCAGCTGAAATAACTGACAGTTTTTGGACTTACCGAAGGAAATGATGAGTGAAGATAAATATCCAGATGTTTGCTGGCCAGATGTATAAGATTACATTTTGGAAGGCATGAATACTCTACCTGTGTCTTCTGAGAAAGAGGTTGTAAATAGTAAACATTCTAAATTGTCTCTACAATCTGTGAAAAAAAGGGATTAAAACTAAAACTTTTGTGTTTTGCCTTCAATGTAATTTCTTAAGAACAGATGCAGGTTGCACATGCAAATTTACATAGCATACAAGTGGAATTTTTTTAAAAGTCATTACGTCTGCATGGCTAACTTAACACCCTTTGTGCATTGTTTTTAATTTAGGGGAGATGCAGCTTATGGAACTGTCTTAATTTTCCAGCAGTAGGAAATAGGTGTGTCCAGTCTTTGAAAGTTTCCTATTTTCTGTTCCCATGTTTCAAGCTGCCTATTTACGACAACAAAAATTTAAACCTTGACTTTTTCCCCTCTTTCCCCCGCCTACGCTAAGTCTCTCCCTTTCCCACCTAACGTACAGATCTGCTTCTTTTCAAATAAATTGTTGGAAGCGGTTGCCTGCTCATACAGCAGCACAGCTCATCTCAGCTTGTGCTTGCTCTCAAACTTGGGAAGAGGAAAGAAAAGTCTTGTTAAAGTCAAGTAAATAACTTAGCTGCTAGGCAGTAGGAAAAATATTGGATTTGATTGTGTATTATTCCCATATGGGTGAGATATATTTAAAATTGAGAAGGAAACCAGCTCCCTTAAAACTTAAAGGGACAGATTTTCAAAAATTGGCAGCCAATTTTCGCCTATAATTGTACTTAATGTGGAAGGGATTTTCCTCTGCTGATGAGGGATAAGAGGGTCTTGCCACTGGACCAGCAGTAAAGCAGTGGAGGCCCCTTCCTCTAGCACGTCAGTGTTGTTACTGGCCATCTTTCCTTCTTAGGTCTAAAGAGCTCCCATGGCCCGCAGAACTCCAGGGAAGTGGGTGAGGCTGTAGCCTGCGTAGCAAGCTGCAGTGCATGGGAAGGGATGGGATGGGAAGGGAAGGGATGAAATCGTACCAGCTCCCCCCTCCTTTAGGAGCTCCAAAACAACCATGTCAAAAGTGTAAATTTTTTTTTTTTTTAAACTGAAAACTTTTACAATTGTTTAACCGTGATTCTTCTCCTGGACAGGCAGTGTTGCAGAATGGTTCAGCACTGCAAACTCCCTTAATTGGTATAGCTTGTAATTTTAAATGGAAACAGCCTTTAAGGTTTTTTGTTTGTTTGTTTGTTTATTCTGTTTATGTAGATTTCTTTGTGTTCTCATCCTGTCAGTGTGTAAACATTACAAAACATAAAAACCATATAATTACAGAAGTCCAGTCTCTCTTTAGAAAGAAACAAAAGACTTGCAGAAATCCCTGTCTCAAAGGCTGTCCAACTCCTTCTTTGCCAACTTATTCATTTCTTCCCAGTTGTGTATAAGAACAAATAGGCTCTAGAGGGTGACCTGAAGGTTGGCCTTTGCAAGCAAGTAGAAATAGACTGTTTCAATTTCAGTGTAGTCCTCCTGATGCTGCTTTGAAATGTTGTGTACTCAGGTCAAGAAAGATGCTAAAAGACAGAACAATCTGGATGTATCACCAGACACAAAGCTTGGTGTCACAAGTCTTTACCTATAGAGAAGAAAGAAGCATGGTTGAGAAGAAAATACAAGGAAGAGGGATGGATAGTTACCACAAAGAAAAATTAATTGTGGAAGTGGTATTATCCTGCTCCTATGAAGGTCTGGGGATTCTGGTCCTGGGAGCTCAGCCCTGCTCCTGGGGCAGCTTCTTTTCTCCAGCAAGACAGAATAAAGTGCCAGGGAATAACCTCGTCAGCTACAGGTTGAGTAATGAATGCAGTGGCACTTGGAAGTTGTCCCCATCTGGTGCTGTGGTCATGGCAGCATAGCATCTCCTCGGTGGGCAGGAAGCTGGACCCTTGTCATTTGCAGCTGTGGTTTCTTCATGCTGGTGGGGAGGTGGGACAATGGAGAGAAAAAACACCTATTTCAGATTTGCTCATTAAACTAATTATTTCTCAAACACATGGTGGCTTATTGATCCATGTCTGTTGCCAGCTGTTGCAATGTTACTGTGTCTCAACAACTTTATTGGCACTATAGGTTTTGAAATCATTCTGAAATTATTTTTCCTTTGGCTTTGATTTCTGTGCCTGTAGGACACATTTACTTTTTTTTTTTTTCCCTACATCTAAGAGGACTGAAGTAATTTTTGTCATAGTGAACAGGCTCACAGGTAAAGCACTAATGGAAATTTCACATATCACAAGAATAACTAAAGGGAGAAGTCAAATGGGCAGGCAAATATTCAGATAGGAAAATGCTATTGATCTGAGTGTGCAAGTGGGATATGGAAACACTGCTGGGTGTGGGGGAGAACGTGAAGAGGGATGGATGGAGCAGAGGAATGTGACAGAAAACACTAGGTATTGGGGTGGTGTGGAGTATTGTGTGCGGAGTCAGGACAAAATGAGGAGGCATGGTCTGAGGTTAATGTGAAATGAGAAAATTTATGATGGATTCATTAATGGCTACTGCGTGGCATAGTGGAGGGATAAAGCCCTGTCCCATAAAGCCTGCAGGAATTTTGCTGTTAATTACAAAGTGAGAGTTTGCACCCAAAGTGAAGGCAAGTCCTCTTTTCATATCAGGAACTCAGAAATCCTGTTTTTTTTTGCATACTGCTAAAATGAAATTTTGCAATATGGTTTGGGCAGCCCTCTCGTGCTGAAAGCACTCTAGCCACTTCCTAATTTATGCTTCAAAATCTTATGATTGTCAAAAGAATATAAGGGTTTTTCAATACATAGAACTGGAAATAGTAGCTTTTATCAGAAGAGTTGGGTAAAATTGCCCTCTACTCTCTGTTATGAGAGAGAAGACAGTGGCAAGTGGTGGAGGAACACATTTTTATATAAAATTTTCACAAGAACATTTCTTTAGAGATATTTAATTTTTTTCATTTGCTTACATTCAACAAATAGGTGTATAAATATTTGTTAGTTACATATAGATTTATATCTGTTAGTCAAGTGATGGAAGCATCCCTTGAGAGGTGCGCTACTGAGTGTTAATATAATTGCTAAAAACTTTCACACATTTTTTAGGTGGGAATAATATCCAATATGTAACGTATTTTCTGTGAGGTGACAGCACAACATTTTACACATTAATCAAAATAATTCACAGAGCTTACTTCATCTTCCACTCTAGAAGGATATAGTTACTACACAAATAACTTTAGGACAGGAAGTAAGAATAATACTGTAATTAACTGAAATTGCAGGGGAACTTAGGTAGTCAGAATGTAATTATGCAAGGCACAACTCAGTCAGGAAACAGGATTAACTTTCCTGTTCTTTTGAAAAATGCCAGATGATTGCTAATATTTATAAATGGTTTTTACACATCAACTGAATGATGATGCCTGTGACAGAGGAGTTGCCTTTAAAATTATGCTAAACAGTTGGTTCCTCTCTGACTCAGTGATAAAGATACTTCCTCCAGAAGCAGCTGTTAAATTTCCTTCTTGAAAGCTATATTTCCTTAAAGGTGACACATGCAAACATTGACTCAATCTTTATTAGTTTTTCAGGATTAATTTGATCACAGTTTATCCAAAGTAAAGTTAAATTGAAAATGACTTAATTAAACTAGTTTGTTCTAGAGGGGGAAAAAAGCGCATATTCTATGTTATGTCAGACACAGGAAAGCTCAGCATGACAGATATTGCCTCAACAGTGAAATGGACACTTTCTCTAACTTCCAAAGTATTACAAGACCACTGCTAACTTTAGCAGAAATTGTTTCTATAACCTATATCATTGCTGAAAATGTTTACTATATGGTTCAGAAGTAATGCATTAGAGTTAAAGTCAGAATTAAACTGTGCCAGAAGAAATAGAAAATGGGAGTAGCTACTAAGTATTGTCGATTTAAATCCATAGGCAGGGAATGATATTTAGTTCTGGAAGAAATTTACCATATCTGTGATTTGCTCTAAAGAAAATTTTGGAATGCTAGTTAAAAACAAAGTATGGCAGTCCACAAGTCTGACACAAGTGAATGCTGTATTGGCAACTGCTTTGAATGCTAAATATCAACAAGGTAAAAATAAGCCACAGTGTAGACCTAATGTACACTTCTGATTCCCATACACTAGACACAGTAACTTCATTGCAAACCTGCCTGGTGTTATTTTTAGGCAAGTCATGAGTTTAACCTTAGATTATTCTATTTATTTATTATTTACTTTTGAACTTGTGCTTGCAATGCTTTTAAGTATTTTAAAATTAAGTTTCTACTATTTTTTTTAAAGTCAAAATTAACTTTTTTTTTCTTTCTTTTAAATTTCATGGCTTTTATCCGTAATTGTGAATAAGTCCATAAATTCTCCGTTATCTGCTAGGTTGATTAACTACATTTATAATATGATGGCTATTAAATGTCACTTTATAAAAAAGCACATAATGGGATACTGATTACAGTTTAGTGTATGGTATTATAAAAAAAGTATTTTAATCTGATACTTCAGGAATATTATTCTTAATACAAATTAAAATTGTTAATTTCACATCTAATTTTACTGCATTGGCTGAGTCTACAGGGTAAAATCACAAAAATCATATCTCCACTTACTGATTTTGAGAGATTTGTTCTGCTTTTGGTATGTGTGTTCCTATGGAAATAAGATTCCGTAAGCAATGCTGTTTATGTTAGATGTCTAACTGCCAGTCTTTTTGATCAAATAGCATCCTGCACTCAAGAGCTGAAGTGTGACAGTTCCACACATTGCTTTAAGGAAAGCTAGCAGAAAGTTAACATCTGCCTTTTTGACTTCCCATAGCAGGGAGTGGATCAGTGAAGAGATAGAAAACCTTAATCCTTTGTACTCACTAAAGTATGTCTGACATCATGAACACAATTCTGTGGTATTTCTTAGGGTAAGACTTGCCAAGACTGTAAAGAAAATGTTTTTGCAGGGAGTCTTACTTTGTCCTGACATTTACGTGAGGACACAATTCGCCATGAACCTTTTAGTCTTCCTCTGTCAGAGAATAATGAAAGGAGCCTATTCATCGCAGTCTCTTGGTGTTTTTGTGGAAGAATAATAGTACAGTTGCACAGACCCACTCCTCATCTGAAATATGAGTAAGGCCTCGAACTAGAGCAATCTGTGCCCACTGCATATTTCTACCAGGATGCTGGACCGTTGCCATTGTTAATAATGTTGAACCTAAAACCAGCAACTACAAATGAAAGAAACAGATAAAAAGACTTATAAAAATCAATGCCAATAGTATAAATATACCAAAGATCATATCAGAAAAAAATATGTAGGATAACTATTTATTATTACATCAGGTTTTAAAATATTTACACTCAGAAATGGCCTTCTCTCATTTTGTAATTGTGGAATATTCCTTTGGGAGCAATGGCAGGATGTTTTCTGTTAACCTCATTTTTTTTTAACTAGAAAAGGAAGGCAATTTCTAGCCAATTTTTTTTTTTTTTCTTCCCCTCTTGTAACTAGGTAATAAACTTGTATCTAAAGAAACACTTGCTAGAAATTGCTGTTATCTGTTTAAAATTTACGGAAACTCTGTATTTTAATGGTACAATAACTAATGCTCAATTATAGAGGAATTCCTCCGGAAGAACAAGTCATGACTGCAAGTGCCAAATAAATCTGGTGGTGTGACACGGATAGTAAAATTTCATAACAATAGTAATCTGAGGATCATATTTTCAAAGCAGATCATGTTGATAGTACTACAGCTGACCTGGCTATGTTTGATTTGGTGTGTATGTGAGGTATAATGCTACCGAACTATTGAGGATTGAACAGGGTGACTCCCTGTACATGAGGTGAAAAGTGATGAAGTTATAACCCAGATGAAATACATTTTTAATAAAATAAATTGGACCGAGGTCACAAGAGTTCTCAGAAGCATGAGCCTTTCCAGAGTTTGGTACCCATAATTATATTGTCGCAACCTGAATGTCTCATAACCTAATGAAAGGGAGACAAAAGAAGAGAACTTTTTAAAATTGGAATGTTACTATATAGAATTAATATAAAAACTGAATCACCACAAGGAGTTTCCAGGTAGGCATAAATTAGGCATACTGTGTAGAAGGAGAGTTGCAATTTCAAACTGAACAAGATTGCTACTGTGACTAGTGCTGGAGTTGACAAGGAAAGAGTAAAATTTTTAGATGCAAAATAAGCTCAGCCTCCATGTCCTTGTGGCATTCTGTTCAGTAACGATACTTTTTTTTTTCTTTTTTTTCTTTTTCCCAAATAATTCTTCAATCTTTTTTCAAAAAATGAATGTGTTCTCAGTTAAAATGCCAATGTTTATGCACTTATTTTTTGCCAATTCATTAGACAGATGAAGAAGATGAAGATGAAATATTTTTTTGCATTATTATTATAATATTTTTATTTTTACAGACATAATAAATTATTATTATGTATTCTTTTACATAATTTTAAAATAACTCCTACTGTTGAAAGTACAAAACCAAAACTAGCAACAATGTTTAATTCTCCTGTTTTATTACTTGTTAATATATTTGCTCTTATGATTTGAAAAAAATATATATTTTAAAACACTGTTGTGATTTAAGTCAATTTTTTCAGATCACAAACATTCTGGTCAAAATATACAGCTGTCTTCTTTGAGTTATCTATTCTTCATTTATTCTGGAAATATGGTAAGGAACTTAAATTTTCTTACAATTTGAGGCTTCCAATTAAATGAGACAGTCCTGTCAATTCAAAACATTTTAAAAGAAAGTTTAATTGTTTTTAAGACTAGAAGATTTACTTTTGGCTTATTTTTCATATTTATTTTTATTTATTTATTTGCAGAGGTGTTTGCATTGTTTTCATTTAATGAGTGAATCAGAAACTTTAATGTTCTAGTTGACTGAAGCAACATGCTAAGGTTTTGATATAATCATGATTTCAGCCATATAAATGACATGCAGCATGCAGAAAATAAGATTATTTTTCATTTTCAAGAAGCAGAAGAAATGAAGGAATAAGGACTTAATTTAACACTTGTTATCGAATATAAGTGACAATAAGAATCTTAAATAAAAATAATATCTCAGAATTCACATATCATTTGTTTGCTGGAAGCATTAATTTTACTGTGCAGCACAGGGAGTAATTACTACAGTAAATGGTTATTTTGCAGTGCCTTGAATATTTTGATGGGATTGATTCTTTAAAAAATATGTAGAATCATTTTTTTATATAAAATTTAGATAAAGTTTAATCCCATGTTCATTCTAAATACATAATCACTTTACAACAACACAGCAGCAAGTACCTAAACCTAGATCTTAAAAATTTAGGTACCAAAATTAATTTTCAAGGTATGTAAGTCTATCGAAACACCATCATTTTGAGAGGTAATTTCACAAAGCAGATATTTAAATATTTCTTTGTTAGAAAGGATTGAAAATAGTGTCTACTGAAGAGCCTGTGGCATTAGTACAACAGTGGAGTAGGCTCCCTGATAGCACTATGGATAAAGGGGAAAAAAATTTCCATCATTCAGAGTTCTCATCACTTCAGAAGATTAGGTGACCTAAGGAAAAGGTACAAACATATCTGCAGTTGTCGTGGAGAAAGAAATAGGCATGGTAATGTATGAGTTGAATATCTTAAGAAGAAGGTTCTACAATTTGACTTACTATTTTGGGCAAGAGACTGTGAACAGTTGCAAGGTAAGGACTGAGAATAGTTGCTGCTGTTGCTTGAGAAATTAGGGGGTCATTTGCATTGGAGCCTCCCATACGCGTGGAAAAGGTCAGCGGAAATATTACTAGGGACGTGTTGAGGCTCTAGCACTTCCCTGATGGCTTAGAAGGGAGGGCCTTTCCCTTACTGCACTGTGACTTGTAATGTACTTTACATCCAGCCGTAGTGGAGGAAGTATGGAAAAGTCATCTTTGCAGGAAAAAAATGTTTTTGAACCTGTGCACATTTAATGGATAGCTATTTTTATATGTTTATAACATTATAAATATATGGAGTATTTTCTATTTTAGAATATTTACTTGAGACAAATGAAACTATGAGGGGTAAGGCTGCTCAGGTAACAAAAGATATTGCTTCTTCTAAATACATTTTTAAAATTGAGTCATACAACCATTGGATGGCAAACAACTTTTGATAGTCAATGTCCTGTTTGTATTGAAAACTTCAGAACAGCATTGTGATTTTCGGTGTAGGTATTAACTTTTTCAACTGCTACTAAATCGTAACTATTAAGTTGTACATATAAAAATAAGTATGGCTGAGGATCTTATTAGACAATATTCTTACAATTTTTATGTCATGTTCAATACATTTTTGATTGTATTTAATTATAAAATATAAAACATTTTTTAAAATTATGTTGATGATCCCCTCATCATGGAGACATTGGGTTGTCAGTAGTTCTAGAACCAGAATCAGAGATTTCTATTTGCCAGCCTAAAGAGAATTATTAGTCACATTCTCAGGTCATATCTTAAACAGTCATGGACTTCTGAACCACTAGACTGCATACTTTTTAGCATGATAACCTGTGAGGGAGGCAGATCAGTGCACTGACCCAAAGAATAATCAATATAATTTTCCAACTTGTTGTGTGATCCTGAATCAATATCCTTGCTGTGATGCTGAATCAATATGAGAATAAAACATTAAAGGAAAATGTATAGACTTGAGCATCATTTTCTGATATGTTTTTAAAAAGTTTGGATTTAAGGGATGACAGTGTATTATTTTTCATGTCTGAATGGAACAACATAAGGAATACTTTTTCCTCTGAGAGGATGAAGAACATTATCTCTTCCAGAATATCTGTGTTCTGTAGTAATTGCTCTTGTGGAATTAATTATCTGCTACTCAAGGGAACATACTTAATCGAGCTGGTTTATTTCTGATAGCTGTGGAAACACAGAACTTATTGCCAACTCTAAGACCCTTCTGACAAACGAGAATCACTTTTTATTAATTTTCTCTGCCTTAGTTTGCAGTACCCCAAATAACTAGTTTCAAGATAGCTTAGGTAATTCTACCCAACCTGTAGTAACCAGACACTTAAGAAAGTCTTCACACTTGGTGGGTTTTATTTCATTTTGTTTTGAGCAGGAGTTAGTCTATCCATTCTATAATTGCTAATAATCTTTTTGTAAAGGTAAGCATGTTTCAAACGGTAATACTTTTATAAAAACCTTTTTCTGTATGTGAAATGCCTCAAAAGAGACAAAAATATTATTTTGTACAATATGAGTGTTATTTTACTACTGCCAGGTTCTGACTCAACAGCAATGTATGTATATATTTTTGAATGAAAGATTTTTCCAGTTACTCAGTGTTCAAGATGGATTTATTATGAAACATTCAAGTGCCATTAATGTTTCTTGTTCTCTTTGAGCAAAATAATAGCTTTTGTGGAAACAACGTTCATTTAATTCATTTCATCACTCTTAAAATTGTGATGCTAATGGTTTATTTCATTGATCTACTCTCTCACTGGAAAAAAAAAAAGGCAAAAAAGACAAAAATTCTAATTTAAGACAGGTTAACCTCCACTCCTGTATAAAGTAAATGGATATGGCAGTGACAAAACCGTCAGTCTCTCTACCTGTCTTATTAGACTTTAGAAGCAGTAGTCTTTAGTTTAATAAAGGCCCTGTCTTCCAGCTGGATTTGTGAAGGGAAATGCTCCCACACAGAGCTCATTGTAACTAATGCTGCTTTTATGTGCACATGCTATAACTATGCTTATGGCATTTGATACAGTGAAAGAAATCTACTTGTTATACTAGCCATCAGTATTTTATAAAAGTGAACAATTTAGCATGCGATATCTCAATAACCTTCATATTATAAGCTTCTATTTATCATTTAAATAATTTTCATTGGGTATTGCTTGTGTTTTTTTTTAATGTTGTTGCTTTCCATATTCACTTTAAACCTTGATTTAAATTCCTTATGCCTTTTGCAGTACATTACCAATAAATGCTTCTTGCACATTGTTCATTTTATAGCAGAGAATATTACTTTTTTATTGGTAATTGTACAGCAGATTAGTATGTGGTGAAAAAAAAAATCCATTCTTTTCCTAAGGCACAAAACCAAGTTCCTGTCTGTTTTGCGGATGTTAAAAATCCCTTGACACTCAAAGAAGAAGAGTGGGAGTATTAACTCTCAGGAACCCTTGGCTGAGTATCCATGAAAAGAGTCTTTCTCCTCCCAGCACAGGGGACTAAGCTTGTTAGGAATGCTTACTGTGAAAGAAACACTTTATGTAATCTTAATAAATAAAACAAATTTAAGAGCATTTTCTGAAACAGGAGGGGAGGAATGGGACCTAGTTCAACTTTTTATGTTATTAAGAAATATACAGAGTAGGACAGATTATCTGAGGATTTGTCCAAGTTTCTAAGCATGAACTGCTTTGGGGAAAATGACTGTAAAAATAATTTTCCCTACCTATTTTTAATATTTAAAAACTGTGGGGGGAAAAAGTCACTTTTCTCCCTCTTCCAAAAGGTATGTAGAATAAATAGACAAACCACCTGCACTGTAAAGGTCATAAGGGCCTTGAAAGTAACTTAACATTATGTAGAAGAATTATTTGAAATGACGAGATTGTCAGTCAGGGTGACTGCCCTAAGTAGTAGAGTAATATTAGTGACTGCCACATAAAAATAAAGGGTCTTCCACAATAATTTAGTATATTCAAAGTCTCTAGAGGGTCTCTTACGTATTACAGATTTCACGGATTTCCAAACTTTTCCAAATATATAAGGATATAACCCCTCTAGCTACAAAAAACCAAGCCTGTAGAAACTCAAAGAGATTCTTTGAGGTGTGGGCTATCTCAGCCAACACCAGTCTGGCAGATAGCAGCATATAGGGCTACTGTGCCTAGTGGAACTGCTGGCTTCCTGCGCTAGAACCCAGGGCTTTGTGTTAAGACAAACAGGGAGAGCGGGTGCCAAGAGAGACAGCCCTGCAGAGCTGTGGATAGATGTTATTATTTTTAAGAAGAAGCTGTCTGGTGATATAACAGGGCTGACCTTGTTAGTGGAAGCTTCATAAATCTTTCTTAAGTGAAAGTTCCTGGCCGTGCAGGTTGGAGGGCAGACAAAAGAATCAAAAGAGCCAGGATGTGAAGTCTCTGTACTGTACATGTGAGGGCTGCCTATGAGACTCTGCAATAATACAACAATAGCCAAGATTGCAAAGCATAGCTTCAGTTCACTGCCTGCTTTCAACTGCTTCTAATAACAGTTTTAATTTTAGATTCCTCATGGCCTTCTCCATAAATTCTTAAAGCCATAGCAATTTGCTAAAAATAAATACATTAATTAATTAAATGCTATTGAAAACACTATTGAAAAAACTCTCTTAGTGATATAGTTCAAGATGATGATTAGAATAGAAAACAAAGATATAGAGTGGCTAGAATATAAATGTTTGTTTTGTTTTGACTTTCCACATATTTGCTGTGCTGTGATGACAAGATATATAATATAATGTAATGTAATATAATATAATATAATATTGGTCAACCTACAGGAGACCATTTTCTGTTGTTATCATCTGGTAATTGTCTGAGTTGGATACTTTGCTGTACAGAACCTTCTCAAAGCTGGCTGAAGAAGCTTGCTGAAGAAGCTGGCTCCTTACAGATGGGATGCTGCCAGTCTCGTGGTCCAGAATGAAACTGAGAAACCTTCTTTGTGGTTAATGTTTGCACCTGTTCAAACATGATATATATGTATGTGGGATATACATAGCCTGTCTTACTCCATCAGAGCTGAAGCCACGAGCATTGGTGTTTGCCAGATGTGTACTGGTGACACTACATATAGGATAGGCACTTTTCAGTTCCAAAAATCACAAGACTTATCTAGTTGAGCTAACTGGGCTTACAGTGTAATTTATCTTGTTTTGTGTTGCAGCAGTATTAGAGATCACATAATCCCTAATTTGGGGTTGTGCATGAAACTTTCCTCTTATAGCTCCATGCAGTTGTGCATAAACAGGTGGAAATCAGTTTTGTTACACTGAAATCCATATTTATTGTGTAAGAAGAAATTGAAGGACTAAGAAATGGAAGTATAATGTTTAGACAAGTATTCAGGACCAGCTTTAAGGCCATCTGAATTGAGTAGGGAGACTTCCCCCCCCCCCCACCCCCCCGGAGCTCGGACAGGAACAGGATGTATGTTGGTAGAGTTTATGTGCTGTAGTATTTCTAGGGAAGTTTTCCTTTCTTTATTTGCTATTTTAACATTTCAGCATACCATCATTTCCCCAAGTGGAAAATTTACACGAGGTGAAACATAATGAAAACAAATGAGCAAGACTTGATTGGCTTTGCAATTTACGTGAAATGTTGGCAAGAGCTGTGATTAAGAGTTCAAATTCACACAGGCTTAATCAAAAAGAAATTAAAATCCTGTAAAAATTCTGCTCAGGATTCTCTTACAGAAACCAGAATTGTCAGCAAGAGCTAATTTTGTGTGTTTATATCAAGACCAGGAGAAAGGAATAGGAAATAGAGCATAATGAGCAGTCAAAATGTAATTAATACATGTACATCAGTATACACCCAGAAAATGTGATAACCGATAGTCGGTGTATAGCTGTGAGCTTGGGACAATGTTATCCAGTGGAAGACACAGGCTGATCTTGTTGGCAGGGAAACATACCATCCTTGTGGGTGCTGCTTCATCATTCAAGTTAGAAATGAATGAGCTCAAAACTAACAGTGGATAATGGGCAGTCTTAATGTCCCTCCAGGTAAATCTGTCTTGACATCTCATCATATTATATATCTCCTCATATTATACCCCATGGTTTTTTGTTCAATAGTTCAGGAAATTCTTACTGTACATGTTGGAAATTTTTAGGCAACATGTTATAATTAAATGAAATCAGAGTAGGTTATTCTCTGTATGACAAAATTATCATTCACAATATCCATCATCAGGAACACAAGTCCTGCAGTGCAGTACAATTTAATTACTTGCCAGGGAAGAAATTGAAAAGAAATCTAACAGGTTTTAAATGGAAGAAAAGAAATAGAATAGGAAGAATTTGAAAAGAGTTAATGCTCATTTGACGGAAAAATTACAAGTATTAAAGATTTAACCAGTATCATTCTTTTACACAATCATTTGAAGCTTAGGAGATGGGAGAAAAGTGGTTTTTAAAATGAAAGATAGCATATCAGGAAAAGGATTTCATTATTTCAGAAGTGAAGATTGAATTATTTATGCTAACTGTTAGTATTTTCTTACTGTGGCCTGCACCACTTATTTTATAGCAAATTTCACAAAAGTGTAGGTAGGAAAAGAATTTGGCCCAATAAGTCTCACTGTAGATGCCCTGACACTCCCATTCTTTCCAGTCTTCACCTAAATGATAAAAAAAAAATAATAAAAAAAATCCATTGTTTCCAGTGTATGGATTTATATAGGTCAGTAAGGATCAAAATGAGCAATGTCTGTATTCTTGTTAACTAAAGTTCACCATAACTTTTGAACCTGAGTAGGGATTATTTTTTTTTTTTTAAAGTGGAAAATAAAATCTAATAGTTTCATTAGGAACATGTTCTGGGACAACTAATCATTTCCTTTTTGTGGGTGTGACCCTTTAATATGTTTGAAGTATTTTGGCAAGTATTTCACAACTGTTACAAAATTTGAAATTTGCCAAACATATGATCCTGATGCACTCTAGGCAGACAACAGCTTACAACAAGTAAGAGAAAATCAAGGTGCTACAATTTGTAATGTGTATTGCTGCCATACTAGGAGATCCTTGTTTTAGCCAGCTAAGATCTTTTATATTATGGGGAGTGCAATCAATAAATTGTATGCTAGTAACAACTGTTCTATGTATCACATCATATTTCTGTATTTAGGGGCCCAGATCAGGGTAGAGGGTCCCCACATTTTATTATACTAAACTGTACCTGTTCAGCTCTCAAAGCCAGGTTAAGAAGAGTTGTTTTCCAGTTCATGGTAAATGCACCACCAACAACAAAAAAATCACTTCCTTCTGCCAAAGGGAAACAAAGCAAGACATTGAACAGAAAACTCCATTTACCAAACATTCCGTCTTGCTCAGTGTCTGTGGCCTTACTAAGGAATTGCAAATAGTGCAAAATAAACAAACTACATTATTTGTAAGAAATCTTCATGGGTAACTACTCAGATGATAGTTTGCAATAGTCCTTTAAAAGTAGCCAAAGATGCTTTTGACATAATGGTTTATATGCTTTAAGATGGAGCCTCAAATATCCAGATTTATTTAGCAGGAAAACATAAACCTACATAAATCTACATAAAGTTCTGCTTTTTTTTATTTTTATTTTTATTAACAAGAGATTCAGTGGACACGCCACTCCAGTTTTTATTGTGGGCTGTAGATATTGGAAATGAATGCATATACTATATATGTGGTTCTGTAAAATACATTGATACTGTAAATCCTGCAAAAATATTAGCATGGCCCACTGACAGCTTTCAAAACCACATTCATTCAGTAAATGTTCAGAGTACACCGGATATGTCAAGTTGCACTTTGGCAACAAGTTTCTTGGAGATGCCCAATACTTTGTTTATGATTTAAGTGATGAGATTGGAAGGAAGAACCACGACAAATGCAAAATAAAGTGGCTTGTGATATATATTTTATCTAACTGTTAGGTAGTCTGTATAAACTGTTGAATGAAGAAAGGGACCATCTTGACTTAATCAGAGTAATTGCTGGAGATTTAAATACTGTTGCACACAAGTAATTTTTTATGAAAACTGATTTGAGGGAGCCTGCATTTAATATAAAAAGCAGACTTCTTTGCTGGTATCAGAGTGAGAACAGCACTATGATCTGTGATGACAGCACGTGACATGTCCAGTGTCCTAGGATCCAGTAGTTGTTTTGCTTGGCCAGCGTCACACAGCAAATTCCACAGGATTTTGTCCCCCGTTGACTGTGCTGGTGACAAGATCTCAAGTCAGTCAGCAGACAGAAAATCAACAGCTATTCAGCATATTGCTTGCATGTGCTTGACTCTACTGTTTTCTGTAAGGTTTACTAGCTGCTTTCATTATTTTTTGCAGTAAGCATTGCACTTTCTGATCCAGAACAAGTTTAGAAAGCTATAAAAGCTGATTTTGTGCTGCTTTTTTACAGTTTTCACTGTGTTTAAAAGTAGAAGCACATGACAGTTTATTGAGTTGCATTGATTTTAATGAGTTTTCAGCAGCTCATCTTGCATTTATTTATTTATTTATTACAAAAAGGTTGCAATCGCAATGTGAAAAAAGCATCTCAGTTAGTAGTTCAGATTACACCATAAAATGAGAGATTTCCTATTTCTTTCTTACTGACAAAAGTTGGCATCCTCTTTGTTTTTCAGCATTTGAAAAAAGTGCTCTAACAAATACACTTGTTTCTTGAAAAGAATTTCCAGTTACATGTACTAGAGCTTCTATGTGCATACCTGTAAAAAGGATACAGGGAAATAGAGTTGAATGTTCACCCATTAGTGAAGCCTATTTCTATCTGAGTTGTACAGTGGTTCATATGCTAATGTATGGTCCTCACAACTAGAATATCTCATTGCCTCACAAGTGATATTAACGATCCCCTTCCAAGAGTATATGTTCTTTTCAAAGTACCTTTTTCAAACATGAGTAGAAGTATATATATATATGCATATATTTATAACTATGTACATATATGTTTTAAATGTATATATTTAAAGACATTTCATTTTTTTTTTTTTATTTTTAAGGGAATTTCTTTATCTATTCTGTCCTTCTTATCAAATATGCCATTAGAAATTACAGAATATTTTAATGGTCTATATTTAATGGTTTAAATGTTAAACCATATAACTTTGATGACTTTTTCTTGTATCATACTGATCCTTATTTTCATACATGTGTAAAAAGATGCTGTCAAAAGGGGGCATATATGTGTGAATTATATCTAAGTTGTTTTCTCAGGAAACAGTGATTCATGAATGCCATTTGAAGATGACCTGACTTTGCAAAGGTGAAAAATGTCAAGACTTTTCTCACAGTTGAAGGCCCAAATGTTGGTTTCATGCTGCATGTTTTCATGCTATATGTATATCAGCAGCACAACTGTCTTTCAAAACATGCTTTTCCATGCAGGAACGGAAGAAGCTTTTTCCCTTATGTATTTAGTGTACTTGGTGGGAAGGGCTGGGAGCTAACCCACTCCTCCCATTCACCTCCCCCTCCCAACAAAAACAAAACTACATTTCTTTTTATTCCCTCTGCCATGGACTTAACATATGAGCATTTTGTAAGAACATTACATAGTTGATTTCTTCATAATGAGTATTTGGCTATAAGCAAGCTATAGTAGTATTCAAGGGGAAAAGTGTGTATCTGCGTGCAGAATTTTATGTGGGTAGGTTACCTTATAATAGTCTGACACTTTGTGCAGATGAGAAATAAGCTGAGCTGTCACCAAAACACAGACACATGCATGAATATATACACAAGGAATTAAAAATAAATAAATAAATAAATAAATAATATTTAAAAATTAAAAATAAAGCAAAACATACTAGAGAGCAGAGAGTATCTTTAATATTCATTTATTTACATGTCCCTAAAAATATTTTTTTCACATATTTCAGTCAAATTATGTATTGTGCAATCTATCTTCCTTTCTTCTTTATACTGGATCTTCAGAGGTGGTTCTAGTATTTTTATGTTGGTCTTTAAGTGTGTGTAAGCAAAATGCTGAAGTTTTGAGCAGTTTTGCAATGACAAGAAATTAAAAACCTGGTATGCTCTGGGAGGAAGTCTGGCTTCATGGTACTACCCCTGACTGGATAGGACTCACAGTGCAGAAGTCCCTGCACCTACACAGCTGTTACTGCTTGCACTGCAACATCCCTAGCCATCATATCAAAGAGAACAGTTATCCATATCCAATGGGATGACTTAAGTGCCTTAAGCAGCAGCCTTTCAGATGATGAATAGTACTTTCCCATATAAAGCACAGATTTAGGACTGCAGGGAAATGCTAAAGCATGAGAAAGGCAGAATTTGACTATTGCTTGTTTGAAGATTACTTTTGCTTGTCTCCATTTCAGAACAGTGCCTGCCATTTTGGACATCCATACCTATCCCTATACACTCGATGAGGGATAGAAGCACTCTCTGAACTTCATGTCTGACTTTTAGGTGTTTCTCACTGCGGTTCCGACTACATTTGTAAAACTGGGTACAAATGATATCCATGCTGGGAAAAGCTGGGATTAAAAGGAAAACTAAACAGCTGACACAGCCAAGGATTACAGTCCCACTTCTTGTTTTACAGTGACAAACAGAAATTAATTGAATTGAGTTATCCTGCTGAGTGTAATTTACAAAACAAAGTTGTGGTGAGTTCCAGAGGGAGCAGTAGTGAGTGGTGGCTAGACATACAGGAGGGAAAAGGGGAAGACCAGTTGAAAAGGGACACATGATCACCACAATGGTTATAGCAAACGAGATGGGCTTTGCCATGGAGTCTGACTTCTTCCTTCAGCTCTGTTCCTCTTCCCACAGTGAGCAATTCCTCTTCATATCCCCAGGTGAAAACTGAAGCAGGATGAGTCCGGTGCAGCCAGGGTAAAAGAAGGGGATGGATTTGGCCAATTTGCACATCCCTCTGTAAATCCCCATACTTCCATCCATTGTGGCAGACGTATGTTATTCAGCACTGCCAAGGAAATCACTGAGTCTGCAGAGAGAGCCCTCAGCTTTCCATAGCTGTGACAGTCAAGTACTGATGCTGGGTAGCTCTAGAAGAGGTGACACATCACTGCCTCCTTTCAGGTTGCAGTTTCACTGATTGCTGTGATTACTAAGCATTTTTCACACAGTCATATTTGCTTTCTTATTGTTTATTTATTTATTTGAGTGAGAAAGCAGGTAGTTTTTGTTTGTTTGTTTTCTTTTTCATCAGAAAAAAAAATAAATGCAGTAATGGTCCTGTTGTTCCATTAGAAACTTGCCACTGGGACTTAAATTCCCTAGCATCCTACCGGAGGGAAACAGAGAGAAGTCTGGAATAACAGCTCCATTGATAAATGGCAACTCTGATAGCGTGTTGCTGTTTTTTCTTATCCTCAGTATGCTGCTACAAAGGTTTGATGATGTTTGACTATTGAAATTTCATGTGAAACTTTTGGATGAAGTTATTTTTAATATATCAGCTACATAAAAGTGTGATAAACTCAAATTTATCACCTGTCTTAAAATCCCTTTTAAATTAAAACTACTCTGAGCTAGACTAGTCCACTACTTTTTTAGGAGTTTATGTGAATCTATAATAAAATAACAGAGCATGATATCTGAGATAACAATTTGCACTAGATAACAAACACATAATTTTAATTCTATAGGAGGCAGATTGAATCACAGAATCACAGAATCATCTAGGTTGGAAGAGACCTCCAAGATCACCTAGTCCAACGTCTGACCTAACACTGACAAGTCCTCCACTAAACCATATCATTAAGCTCTACATCTAAACATCTTTTAAAGACCTCCAGGGATGGTGACTCAACCACTTCCCTGGGCAGCCCATTCCAATGCCTAACAACCCTTTCGGTAAAGAAGTTCTTCCTAATATCCAACCTAAACCTCCCCTAGTGCAACTTTAGCCCATTCCCCCTTGTCCTGACTGTTGACTTTTCATTTAGTCTAAACTAGAATTTTAAAAGTGGAAGGAATAGCCTCTGGTCATGCCCAGAAAACATTAGCACATACTGGTAACTAGATACGTTGTTATTGTTTCATTTTATAAGATTATTTTCTACTTTACCTTTCAAAGTAACAGATGTGTTTATTATGCTTGCTAGATATTTGTATTTAGACTATTTGATGTAAATTAACAGAATGCAGCAAATGAACTCAAATAGGACCCAAATGATGTGTAAGCAGCTGGAATTATTTCACATTTCCAATATATCATTAAAAATTAAAGGAACTCTGAAATTAATCTTGCTTTTAGCAAGATTTTTTTTTTCCAAGCAGGTTGTGGTTAAAAACAAACAAACAAGCAAACAAACAAAAAAGCTCTGATCAGTTAAACACAAGAAGTGTTTGTCCTTAAATTTCCAATATGTGTTGTTATTACATTCCTTCCCTTAGCATATAAGAAAAGCCTCCTCATAAACGTATAACATATACTTCTAGTGGCCCAGCGGGATAGAATAAATATATCTGCTTTTTGTTAGCAATGTATCTTCTGGCAGCTTGAAAAAATTAATAATATAAAGACACTCAGAAGGGAAATGAATATTTTATTTTATCTATTTGTTTCTAATTTAAAGTTGAAAAGGAAAGTGAAGATTTTTCTGTCTGTAATAAATTCGGATTTCCTAGAAGGACACACGGATTCTTTTGCAGTTATCTTTCCATTTTGTATTCAATAACTCTTCCAAAACACGATACATCATAAAATACTCTTTATATAAAACATAATAAAAATCTTTCCTTTACAACTAGGTATTTGTTATTTCTGAGTAGTCCAAAAGCAAAGACTTGAGGAGTATCTTTCTTCCTAGGAATATAGAGTGTCTGGTATAGCCATATGCAAACATTGGAAGTTATTCTATTTCAAGCCTCTTCTTTTAAACCACTTTACTCTCTGCTTCTAAAGTCAGAAAGTAATGAATGTTGTTGGTGCTGACTGATGGATTTTGGAGCCAGCCTGTGATGACCTAGAAGACATAACTAGGGGTCAGACTAGAGAAAATATTGCAAAAAGCTTTTTGAGCTATCCAGATTTAAGAAGAAGCTGACATTGTGTTTTCATGTGTAAGTTAACCGAGCTGGCCTTCGCCAACTCCAGAGCCAGGGAGCTAAAAAAAAAATCCAGTTCTTTCATTTTTTTGGGAGTCTGTATGATTGCATGTGTCCTTGCAGAAGGGTTGGAGGACTTGACAATGAAATCCAACTACTCTGGAAAGGCATTTGAGGAACAGGCTGCGAGGACAAGGCAGGTCTCTTGGGAACAGCAGGCCCAGGCATCGGAGCTCTTCCCTGCTCTTGCCATTGCCAACAGTATCCATTTGGAGGAACCTGTGTTTCCAGAGTTTCTCCCCACTTGACCCCAGGTATAAACTCTTTTCCTGTTGCCTGATTAGCGGAAAGGCTGCAGCAGGAGGAAGAAAAAAAAGATTCAGGCTTCATTCAACATGCAGTGGATTATCTGTGTCTTTGGGGAGGACAATGCGTGCCCAACCCTATTTCCAGGGTGTTTCCAGCCACACCAAATACTTTCTAGAGAAGCCCCAGGAGCACATTACTTTGCAGGAACAGGATGTTTTTATTTGCCAATGCGTGGATTTAGAGACTGATCACATCTGAAAATCTTGAGCTTGACCTTAGGTTACGTATGCACAATTCATATATGTAGCCACACAATATATACATGTTCACATTATCTATGTACATTTTGTGTGGTTTGCATTTAGCTATTTCAGGATAAGATAAGAAAAACAGCAATCAGCCATTGTAGCTATTTTTCTCTTACGTGAAGCTTAAAATTCTGGTAGTACTGCTTGATTGATTCCAGCTAAAGCCAATTTGGCAAATAAACTATTTTTTTTATTATTAATATTATTATTTTTTTTAAAAGCAAACCCATAGAAACATATTGGGAAAGGAAATTGTATCTGGCAAGTAAAAGCAGCCTGGATCACCATTCTTTACTTCACTACAACATACACCCACACAAACTTTGAACTCCATTGCATCCTAAGTTCCTGCTGGCTGCATTTCCAAAGATTCAAAATGATTCTAATAAAATAAGTCATTTGCCAGCTTTTTCCTCTGAGTTCTGAACTAAATGGTGTGACCTATAGTTACCAGCTTCCAAAATTAATGTGTGAATCATAATAAAGGACACTTTATTGTTGTTTATAATTTTAAAATATTGGTCTTTGTATTTAGTTTGTTGTTGTTGTTTGTTTTACATTATTCACAATTTCATTATTATAAATACGGGAAAAAATTCCTAATGGGAAAAAACACTGCATGCCCATATGCAGATCCCCAATCCAGCCTCCATATTGTTATTCTCCTATTGCCTCACATCTGGAATGTGTAACTTGTAAATTCAACCATTACAAGAATTATGGTTGAGCAAGTTTAAAAGTTTGCATTTGCTGAGTGTAGGAGTAAGGCTGACCCTGATAAGGCTGCCTTTTACTTTCCTTTTTTTTTTTTTTTCTTTTTTTTCCCTTCACATCAAGCTATGTCTTTCTTTCTTAAAGGAAAATAAAAAGAATACAAGTGCTAACTTTCAGCCTAATCCCCAGAAGTTAAAATGCTGTTGACGAGAGTGCAAGCTCACACAACTGGCACTCTACTCCACATTGTCTTGCACATAAAAAAAGAGTCAAAACAATATATTTCACCTTTCAATGCCGTTAAACTCTAAAATGATTATACATTTCAAAGTATGCTGAAATCAGCAGCTTACATAATAGTGTTTAAATAATGTTTAATCTATCCTTGATATTATTCAACTGAACTCAGTAAATGTACTTCAGAGATTATTTTCTTCTTTCATCAGTTCTAGTTGGATGATTAGGAATTATGGTATTTATTTTTTGCAAACCTGATGTCTCTGAAATTCTGATTATCTATAGATTTTGTGCAAAGTAAAAAAATGCAGTTCATGACTGTTGTCTAAATATGAGTTCGCATTCCCATAAGCTTTGCAAAGATGTATAAAAGGTGTGAATCCACAGTTGCATAGTAACTTTTTATCTCCTTTAGCTTACTGTGATAGCTAAACTGACAGAGTTTGTAATCATTCATTACTGGATGGTCTGAGCACAATTCAACAGTCTTACAGCTTTACTTAAAAAAAAAAAAGAAAAAAAAGATACAATTTCCATTTCCATAGTCAAAGTTATGGATGGAAAAATTAAACAAATATTCCAAGAGGTCATAATGACCAAGTTATGCAAGATTATGGTTCTATTTTCAAGGCTGTTACTGTCAAGTACAAATTTAAGTATAGCCTGCTGTGCACTCCATCCTGTATGAGTAAAGAAATGGATGATATGTAGGCTGACAGAAGTCAAGCAGAAAAAAAACAAAACACTATGATCCCCTAACAAATATGAATAGCAACTGAGGAGGTATAAACTGAAAAGGTTTGATTCCATAACTATAACAATGGTGTTTATAATCAGGAAATATAATCAAGAAAAGTGAAAAGGAGAGGTAGATCTTTAAAGCTTTATGGCCTCCCTAATGCAAGAAGATGAATAAATTATTACAGCTACAGACTAATCTTTCTGTTAACTGATGATGAATTTACATGAGTTATTGGGTTAAAAAAATTGCAAGATTCCTGACTACTGCAGCCAGACTTATAACATGTGTTATGCACACTTCTTTCAGATGTGTGCAATGAAAGCATCATTCATGGAATGACTCCCAGACAGGAGTAAGCTATCCTGAGAGCTTAAGTCCTCCCACTCCCAAAATGATCAGATCAGTATGAGGAATGATTGAACCATCCTTTCTGTTTGCTCCCATTGCTGATCTGTAAGAGAACACTGTAAAATAAGGGTGAACATAAGATTAGCATATGCTCATAATCTGAAAACATTGGGTATTCAGGATAAAGATGATCAGAGTAAACAACGGCCTTTACTCACAAACACTGTGTCTTTTTCAAAATAATTCCAGCTCAATAACTATTCACTAAAGAAATGTGATATATTCCATTAACCTGGCTTTCACTTCCTTTCAATAGCTCAGTTTCCAATTTTTTCTTATCTTGCAAATTCACTGATTTTCATACCTAATGTAGGGTATCTTTATTATTAATATTGTTTTTGTTATTATTATTTTCTATTTTAATGGCACAGAGGGAGATAGATGATTTAATGAGGACAGTATTAGCTGTATGAAAAACTTGGCCAAAATGAAAGTCATTGCTCCTCTGGATGGTAAATGGTTAAGAGTAATGCAGGCACATATGCTTGGTGCAAGTTTGAAGTAATTTTATTTCCACGTACTGAATTTGATACTTGGCATCTAAAGTAATTTGTTGTAATGGAAGGAAAGATAGTGAAATGAAAACATTTCCATTTTCACCAGGTTTCTTCTTCAGTACTTCCAGGCAGGCTATTTTCTTAGAAATCTAACACTGGTTTGTGCTCATAGAGAGATTGAATGCCATTAATAATATTGGTTATGCTTACCTAAATAACCAGAAAGTTAAAAAATAAATAAGTAATAATAATCCTAAAAGACTTGGTACTTTTTATTTATTTAACAACCTTTTCCTGATGCCAGAAATCACTTGCCTTACAAAACAAAAATAACTAGAATTTATAGATTGTTTTCCATTTCACAAATCTAGATCTGATAATACACTAACAATACATCAGTAATTGTCTATATCTAAATATGTAGACATGGACAAAGTGTTAAAGATGACACATGGTGATATTTGAATATAAATTTATTGTCAAGTATAAAACTTTATCACATAAAAACAAAGACAATTTAAAAAATATATCAAAATTAATGAGAACTTTTGCTTTCTGTGCTCATTTTTCATGTTATGCTTGACAAAGTAGAAAAACAAATTTCCAGAAACTGATTATATTAGGCTCTTCACTTATTGTGTCTATTTGTCCTCCCATCAAATGTCTTGTAAGTTCTAGCATTGGCTTGTGAGCAGTTTCACAAGTAGATGGAAATAACATTTACTTTTTCAGCACTTAGACTGTTGATTTGAACCTGAGGGATGCACAGGGATCACAGTCCCATTCATAAAGAGGTGCTATACACATTTATAGGAGTGACAGCTAACACGTACAACTACTTAATTCTTACTTCTTAGTCCTTCTTTTTTACCAAAGAAAAATCTTCAGTCTTATTAGAAATATCTTTAAACAATAAATTTCTGGACTTGTGATTTTGGAAAAAAAAAGCAAAAATCTAGCAAATATGACCCAGGTTCATTATACACATTCTAAAATCATCAGGGGAAAAAAAAATGTAGTTGCTTTTTACTCTTATTCATTTAACATAATGTTTATTGGTCTTCCCTAACTTCTTAGGGACTGTTCTCCAAGGATGGGTTAAAATGTCTAGAGGTGATGGATAAAAATCAGATATTGAACGATTTGATTTTTTTCATTATTAATCATTTTCTCTTTAATTTTACTGTTATTTTAGTCTTTTAATTATTTTTATAGTGACAATTAAAAATTAATAAAGTAACTCCAAGTTACTGCAACTAAATTGTCATTATTTTTCATCATGTAGAGAGAGACATTTAAAATTTTGCAGGGAAAACTTTGCCTCTCTTAAATGTAATTCCTTTGTGGGAGTTTTTTGAAACTAAAATCCCAGTCAAGAGTCCCATGTACATCAAAAAAGAAACAAACAAACAAAAAATATCTGGTCATTTTTTCTGCAATGCTGACAGTTTTGGCTGATATTAAAATTATAAAAACACATTTAAAACCACAGTCCAAGATCTGCCACTGGATTTTACTTGGAAATATAGCCATATTTTCATCATCTATTGCTATTATTAAAAATTGTTTTATTATTATTATTGTCATTATTATTATTGTTATTATTATTATTATTTTAGCAACAACAGTGTTTCCTCATTTATGGTTAAGCTTGGTTTTGAGTTCAAGATACAAAATGGCAATGTCATGCTGAGGACATTTCAGAGCTTTTGGGCCAATTTCTGTGTTGAGGAAAGAGTGTGGAAATATTTAACATAGGGTTTTAACTTTTTACAGCAAATTTTGCTTGTACAAAGCTTCAATAAATACTAAACTTCATGAAATCAGTAGAACTGTGATACCATGATTTTCTCTGGGTTTTGGATTATTAACAAGTTGAGATAGCTATGTTTTATTTTATGATGTGTCAGAATAACATGAAGCTCAAAAGAAAGATTGTCCTTTTTGTTATCAGCAAATTTGTTGTTGGCGTTACTGGCTTACAACAGTTGTTTATGTGGTTGACAATAAATTGAATTTCTTGGGCACAGGAAAATTTGAAATTTGAAGGTATACATTTTATTTGTTATTTACTTTTATTATTAATTTAGCTGACGTCATTGACTTATGGAAAAGTGAATTCAGAATTTTAACTGTAAACAGTAATCTTTCCTTCCAATTTTTCTTATCCTTAAATCCAGAAAAAAGCCTCAACTTTCTAATCCTAGCAAGAAATAAACTTAATGCTAAACAACTTTAAATGACTGTTTTTCTACAAATGAATTCCAATCTATTTTTTTTTTTACACTGAAAATATATGTTTTAGAGTATTTTTTGAAATTAAGAATTGAAATTAGCTATGAGAATGACACTGATGAAATTGCCTACTTTCTTGGAAACTGTGAGAAGTGTCTATCAGTTAGGAGGACCTGTGCTAATTTATTGTTGTCAATCTCACAGGCAAAGAAATTGAAGTGGAAGGCAGAGAACAAAATCCCATTGTTTTTCTCCATGGATCTTTAAATACATCACTAGCATCTAGAAATCATTTTTTTCTCTAAAACTGAAATTGTATTCAGTAGAATATGATAAGGTGAAATTTTCAAAACAGCAATAAAAGCAGCCGTTGGATCTCCAGCATAAGAAAAATGATGCCTCTATACATGTTAAGTCTGATTGAAGAACAGACCTTTGGAAAGAGCTTAACAAAAATATTCAATAAAGTAAGTTAAGTAAAATTCAGGTAAGAGGAGAGTGAATTATTTTAAAAGTAAATATTGAAACCATCTTTGTTGTATGTGAGGAACACTTGTAAAGTGAATCACCTTTACATAAGCGGCTGTTATGTGTGCTGTCATCTTTGATAACTGCCTCATTAAAAGATCCTTCTGAACCCACTATGGATCTTTCTTTCCCTATGTACTTTCCAGAGGAAATCACATGTATGGGGGATGTGCCTCAATGTGCAGTATGGTCATGTCTGTGCAGATGCACAAAAACATCAGCCCAATATTTAGATTAATAAGTAAGGCTAACAGAATAAGTTTGTTTGTATGTATGTATGGGAAACATCATTTCATAGAATTTTTATTTCTTTGTCTGCCTTACCTTTTCAAACTTAGATGCTGCCATTTGTCTTTCAATGCCAAAAATGTTTGCATGTTGTGAAATCAGGTGATCATATTTAGTTGCCATAAGACAAGAACTGCCTCTTGAGTTTTGCTTTAGTTGTCTAATCACTTAAAGCCCCATTGACTGTGATCTGCTTCTGAAGGGACCAGCACTGATTCCCCCACTCCAGATCATCCTGTGTCCACCACCAAGCAGGTTGCTGGGAAATTATACAAATCCACAACCTTGTGGTTGTCCTGACTCACTATCATTCTCCTTTGTTCACACTGTTCCCTGACATTTTATTTTCCTTTGAGTCCAGCTGCCACCTCTGCCATCCCTAACTGCTTTGTTAGCTTGGTGTTTATCAGCTTTTTTCTTGAGAATTCAATTTACTAATCCAGCATACTCCAAGAACAGGCGTATTTATTGTTTTCATGGGTTTCAGATTCAGAGCTCTAAGAAATGTATTCTTAAACTACAGATAATATAGTTACCCTTGTTAGCACCTCTGAGTCACCTCATCTAGTTAAAGTAGTATATATGTCCACTTTCACAACTTTTGTAGGAAGTAAGTTAAAGATTTTTTACCTCGACTTTGACATCCAGTGCCTTTTAATGTCTTTCATATGAAATGAGCGAAGAAGAAGATTTCTACTGATAATTACTAAGTAGGACAAACTCACAACATATCTATGAAAAATTACATTTTTACTCAAGAAGCACTAATATTTAATTTTGTGATAAAGAATCATTTAATCTCTATAAATACGCATAACATGTTTAAAATCATGTTTTTTAAGTATGCTTTAGTACAACTTTTAGTATAAGTCTGCACAGTTCTGCAGAATGCTACCCATTGGTGTGACTGGCTGCAGTGATTTATGTTAGCAAGATAATTTATACTTTGTACTTAATTATTACCATTAGTGCTGTTGACAGTTGGTCTTATTATAATTTCTGTTTATTTATTTATTTATTCATTATTATTATAATTTCTGTTTTTAACTCAAATTTCCACTGAAAGAAATGTGCTTATTTTAAATTAGCACTTATTTTTTAAAATATTGACATATTCAAATTGATCATGATCTATTTTAGAAGTTAAGGGTACTTTTCATAAAAACGATAATTTGTCTATAGCATTAAGTTAATTCTATCCCCTAACTACTTAACCAAGTCATTTAGTACTTTCCTTCAGCTATAAAGAAATGAAGATATTTTGGACTTAGTAAGGAAATAGTTAAAGTGCATACTTTATGGAGTTATAAAATATAAGTTCTTAATATTACAACTGTTAAAGTCTCCTTGGAATTTTAGTATTAATGATTTCTTTGTTCTTAAGTTACATCCCCTAGCGTCTCTTCTTGGAGGATTTTCTTCATAGCTCCCTCAGCAGCACTGAGGCCACACATAGCAAATACATATTTGATGCATATTTATAAAGGATTTGACCTATCCCTTCTGCTTTCCTCTTGCAACTTCTCCCTTATGACCTCATCATTTCATTCAGTCAAGCCCTGTAAAATTCTACTTGTTTGTGGAAAGTACTTTTAATGAGAGAGCATGGTATAATTTCCTTCTTTTGTTTTTGGTCATTGTCCTCCCAGTTGGTATGGTAGGGTTGGTTGCACAGATGTATTTTGAGCTGAAAATTTTTCATGACAGTTGTGTAAGGCTGCCTTAATCATAATGGGCTTTCTCAGCCGTCCCTTGGCTATGACCTTTGACATCTTCACTCCCCTACTTCTAAAACCATTTCCTAATAGAACCCAGCAGATCTCATCCATGATAAATTGTAATTCTGGGTTGCAGCTGGAGATCTCATCAGATGTGCAGTGTGTTCTGGGGCTCATTCATTAATCCAAAATAGTGACCACAGGCAAATCCCTATATGCATTTTCAAACTTTTAAAGTTTTGTTGTCCTGAAAACTGGCCTAGTAAAATAGGCTATGGGTAGGATCCATGTTCATAGCCAGTCACTACTACAACTAAAATTGGCTGTCAGAAATCAAGGAATGTAACCTTTACCTGTTTACCAATGTGTGACTCTACTGCAGAAGGGTTATCATTAGATAACACATAGCAACATACTTATATAGACATTTAGAGTACAACATTTATACGGACTCAAAGTCTTATGTACGTGTTACTCAGCTCTGTTGGTTTTATATCTGTAAAACTTTCTCTTCTAAAGAGCCATCCTGTTAAGAGCTTCAAATTCACACTTTATCTTCTTGTGTATTGTCCATAGCCTGTGTTTCTTATATTTTATGTGGTTTTGTACAGACTTGCTAGGTTAAAGAAACATCTAATTTTGACAAGCAAAATGACAGTGAATAGTTAAAGGGCAGAGAAGTGTTCTTGTGCTTTGTCCAGATCGTTACTAATCATTAGAGGATGGTCAAGGATATAAAATAATATTTTTGACCATGCTTTGGCTACCATAATCATCACTTTGGGTCATAGCAAATGGCCTAATTCTAGACCAGAGTTTCCCCTGAGGATGTTGTTGAGGTAGGACAAGGCCATATCCGGGAAAATCAGCAGCACTGTTTGAACTGGAGCTGGCAGGTTGCTCTTACAGTCCTGGAACAGTAGCTTGTCCATTTTAGAGATTAGTTTGAGGTCCAAAGAATAAAACATTAGGGTTCACATTCAAAAAATTAACTTGTATAGTCTGTAAATGACTGAGGAAAAAAATAAGGAAAATTCAAGGTAGAGTAGCTATATCAGTATCTCAGTAACGATTTCATTGATTTTTTCTGATATAACCTGATATTTTTCAGTAGGTTAGTGTTTTTTTTTTTTTTTTTTTTTTTTAGCACTGAACTATCAGCACTTTTTTTTTTCCTACCTGAAAATAAACTAAACAAATAATGTAGTATGCTTCTAAGGGTGACATTTGTAGTGCAGAAACTAGGAAAAATCTTCTGGATCTTTATGGTTGATGATCATCTTGATTCATTTGAAAATATAGTGCAGATTATTGTCATTCATGGTTCACTCTTTAAAATGCAAGAAGACCACCCCACCTGTAAATTTCCCCGATGACCTGCTGCATGAGGTCAGAAACCTTGGGGCATGAGGCTGGCAATTCATATGTAAGCTCCCAACACCTATCAGACACAAAAAGTGTGAAATTCTTATAGAGTTCAAGTCCAAGAAAATTTATTAATGATTTCCAAAGAGTCCCATTGTTTCACAGACTTTATCATCTCCTATTGCTGTAGTCTGGCACTGCAGCTCAAGAGAAGACTGACAGGCTACTGTACATACATAGTTGAGGCCTCACCACTTGGCAGACTTAAGCCTTATCTGAAAAGCTGCTTGCAAAAGGGACTTTTTTTCCTGAGCTCAATTTGTATGTCCTTTTTGTCTGTTCTAGTTTGATAAAAACAGGTAGTGGTAAGAATGCTTTAGCTGTGTAAGTGTATAAGGCAAAATGCAGAAATAACATAATAATGTAAAGATCACTTTTCTGAATTAGCATTTATATTTTTATTTTTATAATGAGCTGACAATTGTACAAAGAATAGCAAGAATTATAGATAGATTTTTTCTCTCTAAAATGGATTAAAATGAAGGCTGCAAAGCAATTAAAAAAAAAAAAAAAGGAGAGAGACTGTTCATGAGAGACCAAATATCTTTAACGAGTTAAAAAGAGTTTGCCTATGTTCCTATGTTCACAGCAAACCCACTCATAGATTTTGTTTAAACAGATTTTTCCCTTGGTTAGGAAGTGGAAAATCATGAGATCTGAATACAATTTTATTTGTTCACTTGATTTCTCTACTGGAAGAAAAGAGGTGAATTAATTGTGAACCGAGTGTTGTGGCCATGTTATTCATTTAGAGTTTTTGAGAATTCTGAGAAATGTGCTTGCTGTGTACTTCCCATTTTGTGCATATTCATCTGTTGATCTAAATGTTAAGTAGAATATTGATATCTTTGCAAATATGTTAGAAGAGGTATAGAAAAGACTGGAGTGGCTGATGGATAAAGTACTGTTTGTGCCCCTTTGATTCTTTTCACTTTTCAAGTGTCTCTTCCTTTCAGAATTCAGAATGATTTTAGATGAACATTTTGCTCTGCTGCATAAAAACAGGGTGGGAGTGGGGTGAGGTTTGTTAGTCCAGAATAAATATCTTATTTAAAATGTGCAAAGGCAGAATCAAATTTATATTAATGAACATCTGTACATACATTACACTAACATAATATTTAGTCAGATGATCACATACTGATTATGGCTGTGGCTTTCAAGAAAAATTCACCCAAACTACCTCTCCATATATTTTGCTGCATAATAAGCACTTGCAACTGAATTTCTTTCATTTAATACTTATTTTGTCATGCTGAAGTAGTGAGATTGGGTTAATTGATGTAATACGTGGATAAATATTAACGTGTTTCAGTTGTTCAGTGGTTTATACAAGTTCTACTGAGACTGTACAATGTGTAAAATAAGAGAAATATTTATTAATCCCCACGATCCTGATTGAAGAAAACACTTGAATGCACAAATAATCACATCTCCATATGTAACAGGTCCCAAATTAACAAGACCCTTGAGATATAACTGCCCATCTGACTTTACTTGAAATGTGAGAATGGCAGAATACAGGGAAGGCTTCCAATCTCCAAAGTTATGCCTCACCAGAACAGCAGATACATATATAAACTAGAACCAGAAAACTCTCTGAATACAGATACTCAAAAACATTGAAAAGAGGCAATTTGGAAAAAGATGTGAAAACCCATGTAGCCTGCCCACTGTGTCATACCAGGGTGGGTTGGTGTAGCCCAAGCAAATTTATAGTGACATCCCTGTGCAATTTTTTTCTGTGTCCATGGGAAGGTCTCCTTCTTTCCATCATCTCAGAAGCTTGGCTTTGACTATGTTCATTTATCCTGTCACTCTACTGCCTAGCCAGCTATGTTTAAATAAAATGTGCTATATAGTGTTACGATAAATGTCAGAGAAACCAGCCCACCATCTATACCAGATGTCAGTGAAAATGCTTGCATCTCCTGCAGAACCAGGATCAAGAAAATGTGTGAAGTGCATTGTTAAAGCTATTGCTGAAATATGATCTACACTGGGAGCTGTAGTGTATTTCTAGTTTCAAACTTTTCCTCTGGTATTCCTCTGGAAGATTTGCAAGAAAATCAAGCAGCAATCAATAAGTATGGATATTGCTAGCTGAAGGAAGCTAGCCTACCTGCTTTAATAAACAAAGAATAAATATAGATAGTTTATACATTTTCATAGTTTTCTCAAAGACTCTCAACAGATGTAAATCAGAATTTAGCAGTTTAACACGTGGCCTCTTCCTTCTGCACCTGGAACGTCTGCAGAGATGAATCAAAGCTCAGACTAATCCACAAAGATGACATTTTAAATGTAAATATACATAAATGCAGAATAATTTATAAAGTTTTATAAGGCATATGATAGGCACAGTTTACTCTGTTTTAAATTTTATGAATTATGACATCAAATTACAGTGAAGAGAGCTATTTTGGAAAGTAAAGATATGTGTGGATTGCTCTTGCATCCAGTCATAGTAATGTAAACCTTGTCACTCCTGTGCTATTTTAAAACATTTTCAGAGGATTATTAGAATTTTTACAGTATCAGAATATGCCTCACAACTAGCAATGTTTGCTTTCTTAAGAGTAATTTAGATACAATGTCATGCAAAAGCCATTCTCACCTTAGTTTGTTTTAAAATAAGCTTTATTTTATATCTGGAAATTACTTGTACAGTTTTGAAATAAATTAATGCAAACTGGGAGCTTAGATGTTAAATTTATTCTCGCACCTGTGAAATGCCTTCCTGAAGTTAAATTTACAGACTCTGAACTGTGACCCATGTTAGATGAAGGAAAGATTTAGACATGGTTGGTGCAGTTGTCAATTAATGTGTCATGCAATCTGTGTGACTACAGGTTAGTCATGCACATTAGTTTTCCTTCAAAATTTCATCTTTTTTTTTTTTTTTTTTGTGCAGAAAATATGTTTCAACTTTAGACTTTGATTTAGTCTAGAATTGAGTTCCCTAGATTAAGGTTTTTGCTGTTGTTGTTCTTTGTTTTTGTTTGTTTGTTCGAGGGAGTGTGTGTGTGGGGGGGTTAATTTAATTTTTATATAGTTTGCTACATAATTAGTGTTGTAAAAGACAAGACTTCTCTTATACCTACCAGTTTCTCCTCTGGGCAGGCAGCATTGTAAATTATTAAATACAACTACAGACACTGTCATGATAACTTTTAATGTGATGGTGAAGTGAGAGCATTGATCTTATGTAATTTGAGTCAGAAAAATCTGAACAGGTAAACTATTTGTAACTTCTTACAGCTGAATAGGAACATAAGTAATATTAGTAACAGAAAAAAGGCCATCTGGTCCAGCTTGCCTGAGTTGGCTTGATTGGCTGATTATAATCTCAACCACCTGCTTTTCCACTGAGCTCTACTTCACCAGTCCTATCCTATTCCAGAAACAAATGTATCTGTCTTTTGTACACCTTTATAAATCTTTCCTTATAACTTTGATTATTCAGACCTTATGTGGTCTTATTACACAGGAGGTCCTAAAGTCTCAGAAGAGACTGGGACTTTTATATCCTGGATGCTCAACAAATATGCAGAAATGAATGTTCCTGATCCATGGGTTTGTAATCTACTTTCAGAGAAAGTATGTGGATGATTAGAAGAGGGATGTGATAAAATTAGGTGAACATTTATGTGACAATATGATTGCCTTGACCAATTACAAAATGCAGGTGTTTATTTTGCTTTTAGGTTGAACAGGCACATATACTATATATAATCTGTACTGATATCCTGCTAAGATATTTATTCTTCTTTTATCCGTTCTTTTTTCTGTGGTAGTAGAACATTTCTTGTAATTTTCCTTGGGAATAAAGAGAGTTTTTAGGACTCTTAAACTTCAGGTCTTTTTAGCAGTAGCAGAGAAGTTAACAGCAGCCTCATGAAGCTGCTGAGCCTCATATTTTCATCCTCTAAACTAAGGAACAGAGATCACAGAATATTTACACAGATATTTATTGGTCTGTCCCTGTCTCTTAATTCTCTTGTCTTTTTACTGGATGTGTTACTTCTCCAAGGCAGAGGTTAAATAATTAGAAATATGATTTAAATGAGATCAAAATAATTTGAAAAAATCATTTTAAACAATGACTTGTTTAGTTTCTGAAAAATAATGCCTACTTACATATCCTCCTAGATCACATGCATATCTACTGTCTTGATGTGTTTAAGCAACAAAGTCTAAATTTAAATGAAATTTAGATGTTACACCAGGTTCTCCAATTTGTAATACTCTGATTATCTGGGTCTCAATTCTCTCGTGTAAACTCCTAGCAATTCCTCTGGGGTTTTCGCAAGGGCTACTCTTAGCCTGGACTGACACAATTGTGCTGTGGCTCCCTCTGGCCACTGGTTACTGTTCAGCTGCTGCTGAGTTCCTCTTGGCTGAGCAACTGAAAGAAAGACTTCATCCCTTGCTGAGGCCTTCCACTTCAGAGTGTAAGTTAGTGCTGGGATGAATATGGGGTAATCATTTAACTTACAGGCTTTGAGAGCTCCCATGCTGGGTATAGAGATAAGGGGTACTGGCGTACATAAAAAATATCTTATGAAATTATACATAAATACTTGCTGTTTGATGTGTCTTAACACACTGTAAAAATTTGTACTTACAAGTATGTTTTCCATAAAAAAATCAACACATTGCAGATAAAGAGAAAGATTCTCTGTTTCCCTTTCCTCCCCCGCTAACTGTAGGAGGAGATTGGCTGTGGAATAACAGAAGTTTTTTGGTAGACTAGAGTTACGTTTGGCACAATCTGCCTAAAGAGGCCAACAACACTCTCTTGTTTTGGGTCAGCTCTTTTGACTAGCTATGGATTTTAACCAGAGATCTCCAAGCCACAAAGAACCTTCTATTTTTATATTTAAAATAAAATACCCTACATTTGCCAGATAATAATGACACTTTATAAAACAGAAGAGGTTATTTTTCTTAGGCAGGTCTGTTTCCTATATACAATTTTAGTGGTTGAAGTAAGTCTGCAATCTTGTGTCTTGCACTTCATAGCTATAATGCTTATTTTTGTGTGTTTGGAAAGAATAAAGAACAGCAAACAGCAGATGCATCTTATGTTGAACTTTTAATCTCAGCTTGTTTTATAGCTTAGAGCAAACAGGTAAATGATAAAAAAAAATAATTTACAATGAGATATATTAAAATGTTGTAATTAATCAGTTAAAAATCGTTCTTTTCTATACTTGGTGTTTTCTGTCTCTGAAATCCCTTCCTTTTTGTTAGCTCTGCTACTAATTATCCAGACACTAGCTGTAGGTCTTTAAAGTCAGAAAGCGCAACATCAGTCAGAAGACATGTGGCTGCAAAAACCAGTGAGCGTGTAGAAAGAGTGCCTTTACAGGTCAAGTGCTATAGCTGTTCTTTGACAAATCAGTCTGAATTAGCATCAGAGGAGCCTGTCGGTATTCCTACTCCCCCACACCTCCAGCTTCATCTGTTAGCTGCTGTTGTAGCCAACCCTCATCTTAAACTCCTAGGCCTGGAATCTGTGTCTGCAGGCAGTGTTGAAGCAGGTTTGGCCCCACAAACATTGCTACCAAAGCTTACAGCAAACATTGAAATAGAATTAATAATTACTAGATGAAGTCTGGTGAAACCACACGCAGAGGAGCTTCTCTTGCAGATTCTACTTCCTCTTTCCCCAAAATATTTATATAAAGAAATCCCTCTGACTCATGGTCGAAGTCCAAAAGACGGCATCAGAAAGCATCAATTAAAAGACTTTCTTGAAGGCCAGTTTATGCCTTTTTGCTAAATGTGTTTGACCATGTTGCTGTAGCCCCAGGGATGGCTTCAACATAAAGATAAGCCTGCATTTGTGCAAGCTAATCTAGGCATGTTTTTGTTCCCTGCTGAACGGACAGGGCAAGGAGTGGTGGGAGAGAGAACCTTGAAGATTGCACTCTGTTGTTGGAGGTGTCCTCTATATAGTCCTAGCTGATGGATCTAGGGATGGTATGTAGAGTATGAGCTGTCACCTGGCTTGGTAGAATACTGCGTCAAGCTTGCATGCCCCCTTTCTTTTTCACCCTTAAACTAAGGCTGTGTGCTTTAAGTTGCCTATGTTCTGGTCTCTTTATGTAATCTGTCTACATGGCTTCCATATCCTTCTTGTTCAAATGATAAATGGAAAAGTTTATTGAAGTTTCAGCATGTTTAATAGTGCTCAGAACCAATCTGTTGTATGACAGGTAACAATAAGTAGTTACTTGACGCACACAGGATATCTATGTTTAGCGACACACTTTTAGAAATTGGGGTGTAATGTAAGTATTGACAACGGTGATGCAAATGCAAATTTATTTTTGTACGTATCACGTACAATGTAAATAAGCAATGGATCTATCACTGTTAAATAAGCTCACAGTATCTGTTACTATGTTAGTTCTTTTTATTTCTAAGAGAAAGAATGTGAGACATTCGTAAAACAATGTGTAAACAAGTATGGGTGGCCTAGATGCCTGAAATAGAGTATGAAGTGTCTCAAATGGTCTTTGGTTTTGAATTGTATAATATATAAGGAACTTGCTTCAAAATCTGTTAAAGGTAATGAACAGTTTTAAACCAAAATCAGTAAGCTCTGGATCAGATCCATAGAGAGCACAAAACATATGAGTATTGCCTAAAATGTATGTCTGTTTTTTTTCTATGGTTTACAAATCTGCAAACTGATGGGACCAAAGTTGAACATATATATATTTTTTTTCCTAGTATATTTTAAAAGTTGATTTAAGGGGTGTGGTGTGTCCTGGATGTTCCCCAGGCTTTCCTGATAGTCTTAGAAAATTTCAGTGGAATCCTTTGCAAATCTAATCTGCATTTCCACATATCTATCGTTCAGGAACTTGGTTAATAAATCATCTAAAAGTCTGCAGGAGAAAACTCCATAGAACTAATTCCTCTTTTACACTAGAATAACTCCACTGATTTATCAGTGTTAATTCTTACTGTATCTGACTTGGAAAAATGAAGAACGAAATAAATAAATGCAGGAATCCAGCTACAAAGTGGAACTTACACGAAGGGCTCATGGATATTTCTTTTGAAAACTCTGTTTGTGCCTTTGAGCTTCAGGACTTTAATTCCTTCCAGTTCTTCTTTTCTTTCTCCCCATTTTTTCCTTTCCTTTTTTTTTTTTCTCCTTTCTTTCTATTTTTATACATTTCCCTGGCATTTTTGATTGTATTGTTCTGAGGGTCAAAAACTAAGATTAATGTTGCTGAGTTAGTATCATTTATTGTTTTCTTCCTAATATTCTGCAGCTTTATGTTTCTTTACCGTATGCAAGCTCAGTTTTGAAAATTGTGGGAAAAGGTTTCACTGGCATCCATTCTTGCCATTAAAGTGCTTCCCATCTGAATATTGCCTGCCAAAGTATGTGGTATCCTGCAGAGCAAGAGGATGAGGACATAGATTGCAATGAAGCTGAACAGTTTGCACTTCCTAACAGTGACACTAGACATCAATCTTGTGTAGAGACAGCCCAGAATACAGAAGAATAAGAACTCTTTAAAAAAACCCTAAAAAAAAAAAAAATTAGTTTTCTTTTTTTTTCAGTTTTCTTTTTTTTTCAGTTTTCTTTTTTTTTCAGTTTTCTTTTTTTTTCAGTTTTCTCCATTTAATTCCAGAAGTTTTCTTCTAAGATTCTTCAAGATGAATATGTTTTCAAGTTGCATAAGCTGACATTTCAGTGGCAGAGGCTTTTGAGGAGAAAAAAAATATATATATATATATTTATGAAGGATTTAAAGAAGGAAATTTATATATATCGATAGGCTCTTTGAAGTAACTTATTATTTACAGATTTTATTTAATTTAGTCTAATTAGATTTTATATAATTTAGTCTAATTTAGTTCTCTTTATCATCAAGCTAAGGAGTAGAGTGTTAATTTGGCCACAGCTAATATGTTTCACACATTTGTACTACAGTTTGACATCAGTATTCAGCAGCACCAAGTTATATTCTACAGGCTGGAAAGATTGCCAGTGCTGCAATCAGCCATATTTGGAGGAGATTGAGTCAAGTCTGCAGCTTGAAGTGGCATAGCTCTATGAAGTCAATTTGCACCAGCTGCTGAGGATCTTCTCCTTTACACAGGAATTTGTTGCAGGTTTTCATTTTAATATATGAATCTAGTTTCACCAACAGAATGATTTATAGTTGGGCAATTAATGAGCCATATGCTTCTCTTTGTAGTAAAAAAGGTGTGGAAAGAGCTAAGTGCTGCAAAAAGTTGCTTCAGCAATGAGCTGCAAAAGTTAATATACACCATGTCAGTCAATCAGGAGGCTGTAAGGGTGTCAGGTGGATAAACTTTGCTATAACCAGTAGGAACCCTCACTGAAAAAAAAAAAGATAACTGAAGAATTTGGGCTAAATAGTAGACTTATGCTGGAAAATGCATCATATGACTTGGGACTGTGTTCACAAACAGGATTTTTCGCTATGATTTAGGTATTCTTGAAGCTGCCACGGCACCATTTTTTATTATTTTATATATTTTTTTTCTAATTTGGTACAAATTGGAGTTGTTTTCAGACTATTACATCTAAAGAATCTGTTATGAAAGCTGTGACAGCCAGAAAGCAGGATACCCAAACCTTTTACACCCAGGAATGTGTTGAAAGCAGCCCTGAGGAGAAGGACCTGAGGATCCTTGATGAGAAGCTCAGCTTGAGCTAGCAATGTGCACTTGCAGCCCAGAAAGCCAACTGTACCCTGGGCTGCATGAAAAGCAGTGTGGCCAACAGGTCGAGGGAGGTGATTCTCCCCCTCTGCTCTGCTCTCATGAGACCCCAATTGGACTAGTGTGTTCAGCTCTGAGGCCCCCAGTACAAGAAGGACATGGCAGTGTTAGAATGAGTCCAAAGGAGGGCCACAAAGATGATCAAGGGGCTAGAGCATCTCTCCTATGAAGACAAACTGAGGGAGCTGGTGTTGTTCAGCCTGAAGAAAAGGCTCCAGGGAGACACTATAGTGATTTTTCCAAGAACTAAAGGGGGTCTATGGGAAAGCTGGAGAGGGACTCTTTGTCAGGAAGTGTAGTGATAAGACAAGGGAGAATGGCTTTACACTAAAAAAGTGTAGATTTAGATTAGACATTAGGAAGAAGTTATTTATTCAGAAGGCTGCCCAAAAGAACAGGCTGCCCAAAGAAGCAGTGGATGCCCCATCTCTGGAAGTGTTCAAGGCCAGGTTGGATGGTGCTTTGAGCAACCTGGTCTGGTGGAAGGTGCCCCTGCCCATGCCAGGGGTTTGGAACTGGATGATCTTTAAGGTCCCTTCCAACCCAAACCATTCTGTGATTCTGTGAGAGATGAGCAATTGTGTAACAACTGCTGCCATCATGTTTCCTTGTGGTCCAAATATACAGATCTTGAAACAGAGATCATCCAAAGCTCAGGCAAACAAAACTTTGACTAGCCACAGAGCTCCTGTAAGCAACTAGAGAATTTGAACAATTGGCTCCAGAAAAGTGTGAGAAACAGGTTGTTCAGGCAAGTTGGTATAGAAGAATGTGTGTGAGACACAGCAGCATACTAAAAAACACTTACCAAATATTCAGTTATTTTCAAAGATTACATGTGCACATGTTGCTAAGGCTTCATTCGTTCTTTGTATTTCTTAATTTTCTGAAAAATTTCTATTTGTCTTTGTGGTAGTGTCCAAATCCAACATTAGCATGAGAAAATTTCTTTGGGTCATTTATCTTCTCCATATCTTTCCCCATGAAGGAATACACATTCATTTGCTTTTAAAACTACGAGTGGAGTCAGAGATTGAGTCAGTGTGAATTAACTTCTGAATCCTTACCTAATAAACTTTATTCTCTTGTGTTTTACCATGGAATGCATGGAGGGAGACTGTTCAGTTCCTAGGAACTATATGAAGAGCTTCTCACAGGCCATAGGTTAGGAGTGACCTATTGCAATTAACTTATATTCTTACTCTAGTTTGCATTAATGTAATAACTTTGCAGGCAGTGTGATTCACGCAGCTTAGCTTCTGATGGAACTATTCCTACTATAAGAGACAGTGAGTCTGGGGAGCTCTGTGTCTTTTTCTTGCCTTCTCAATGATATTCTATGCTTGTGAGCATGCCAAGAAATAGCACAGGGCACCTATGGGTTGAGAAGACCATTATTTTTAAGCCAGCCAAGCTCTGCTTTTCTAACCATGTAGTACCTTTACAAATTCAGAAGCGTATGAGAGTATAGTTCACAGTCCTCTCAGATTATTGCTATGAGGGTATATGATCTGGTCCATTGTTTGTTCTGGGTAGCATTTGTAATACTTTGGCTTGTCTTGAGTCTTCCCACGTTTCCCTAGACCATTCTGCATCTTAAGTTTTGCAGATTTTATTGTGGATTTTTTGTGTGGGAGCAGTTTTGTGTTTTCAACTGGTATGGCAGGAGATCAAGCAGGAGGTTTTGGCTTGTGCACAGATTCTGGAGGCAGGTTTTGTAGAAGGTTGCTCCAGTTTTTGGCTTGTAAGCCATGGGAGCATATACCATGTATTACTTGATTGTAAGTTAGCCCACTCACTAAATAGTTTGCTGACCGCACACAGTAATTCAAGAAGAGGGCTGAAAAACAGAGATAGTACTGAATAAAGTACAGAAAAAACAAAACAAAACAAAACACCACCACACATCTGACATCACAGAAGAATCAGATGCTGAATTTTTCTTGAAAATTCCTAATTAAGTTGGTGGACTGCAACTATGTAGAGTGTCACACGGTGGCATTATTTTCTGTTTGAGACTGCTTGTTTGATATTCCAAATGATTATCTATGCTGGAATTACCTGTGTAATAAAATATATTTCATTGTAAAATGACCAAAGATGAATAGATTGTGCTGAGGCTGAAGAGGTACTTCTGACTTGTTCCACTTATCCTCCTGAAACACAAACTCTGGTAGCAAAGGCTAACGTAGTCTGTTTTTCCTTTTATGCTAACTAGCAGCGGAACTCCTATTTTCTAATTGCTGAAAACTGGTCTGTGTCAGGTACACATGCATGTAGGTGCTTTCCAATAAGAATGTGCTTTCCAATAAGAATGTGAAAGAGAAAGTCCAGAAAATTGTTTGAAGCTATACTGTGAATGGTGTCTAATTCATGACTCAATCCCAATTCTCCTTACAGGTAGTCTTTTGGTTTACATGTGTGACTATCCCGAGAATGCAAACTACAACATTTACTGTAGCCAAGGCCACAATGTAAGAAAAAGATCTTATTAAAAAAGAAGAAAGAAAGATGTGTATATTTCCCTGTATGCACTCTTTGTGTGTGGCATGTAATAGTCTTCCAGATATTTCCTTGGATCTTATCCTGGTTTCTTTAAACCCATGCAGCTCTTTGCTTACATTAACATAACTGAGGGAAGAATTTGTTCCTATAAGAATTAAATTTGTATTACAAAGGAAGCAGAGGCTTTTGGCAAATAACTTATCTTGCAACACTTATTGAACACTTAAATGAAAATCATAAAGCAAATTTGGATCAGAAGAGTAAGAAAAGAGGGTCTACATATAAACTATATAACTATATATATATATAACTATAACTATATAAAGATTTCTGTTTTCATGTCTGATAGAATGAATTTGAGGGTGACTTCTCAATTTTAATAAAGGCATTCACTCAGTGTCCCAAGGCACAGTTCTTTAGCCAACTTTTACGAAAAACAAACAAACAGTAATTGTATTTCCCAGTGACAAACCCCTGGCTGTCTCAGTGGTTTTTCATCCAATGCAAATGTAGAATCCAGCTGGGAAGGTGAACCTTTTTGGGGAAAAAAACAAAACAAAACAAACAAACAAACAAAAAAAACATCCTCTATGAGAACAGATCCATTCAAAGATCTCAGAAGCATCAATGGAACAAATCAATTAGAGCGGGGCAGGAAGGTAATGAGTAATCACACAGTTGTTTTTTAAGTAAGTGAAGCTAGTAGTTTAGTGAAGAAATTAAGTAGCATTCATTCCTCTCTATCTTACCTTTGTTGGAAGAGTAAAAGGCATATAGAAGGACTGGAAGTTTCACTTTCTAGGCCAATATCCTCACTTTCTGAAGAAGAATAGACTCATGACATGATCCCTTAACTATTGCTTGTAGGTGAATGCCAGACTGAGTACCTGCATTTGAGTATCAGCAGGTCACAGCTGCTCTAAGAAGTAGCAGTTGTCATGCTGGGGTTAGCAGGGGGCCACACTGGGTGATGGGTTTCTTGCCATTTGCTTGGTTTTGTGAAGTTCATCACAAAGTGGTAACTTGTGACATAGGACAAGTAATGTTCCTGTCTTAGTTTATACCCAGTTCAATTCAACACTGAATCTTGTAAGAGGTGTCAAGCATAGTCAAACTGAATGTTTTGTTTAATTTTAACTGGATGCTAAGGGGAAACTTTTACCTGTTTGCTTAGCTACAATCAGTGTTGACTTAAAGAGAACAGAGACTATACAAGACTCATCATATGGAAACGTTCCTAAACCATCTGTTTGTTGGTAGGTGTTTTGTTTGTTTGTTTTTCTTCCCAGTTTATCTTATGTCCAGAAATTCAGGTGTAATAAAGTTACAAAGAAATTACCAACCATCAGATCTTTACCATTTCAATGATTTTGAGGATTGTGAAAAAAGGCTGTTTTCAATGACATGGCTGTGAAATTACAACAGGGTATTTTAGCAAATATATTTTCTCCAGTTGTTAATCAAAATGTAGTGGGATGTGGAAATCACTGAAAGCTGCGGAAATGAACGACAACAAAAGCTCATTTTGAACTTCCCACATCATGTATTCTTAAAGAGAAATCTTATGTGTATGGTGACCAGTTTCTGTCACCACAAGGGAAATACTTCAGTAGTGAAATACGGCCCAGGTGTTGGATCTATCTTTTGGTCTCATTGAAAGGGACTTGATTAATGCCAAAACAAAAAATCTGAAGTAGAAAAAAAAATAAAGCTAGGTGCAATCATTCATACTACTGTGGTATGGTTGTGATGGTGTGTGAAACTGAATTTTTATATATTACTTATGATGAGGAGGGAGGGAAGAAGGGGGGGTGGAGGAAATGATAACATCTTCTCTTTGGCTTTTCCAAAAGGAAGAAAGATTAAAGTGGGAAGGAAATTTAGTAGTCTCCTTCTGCATAATGAAGACCTATGTCTAATAGAAGATAAAGATGGCATTTTCGTTTCAGGTAGTTCTGAGAAAATTTTTTGATGGATTTTGAAGGATTTTCTTGTGTTCTGTTTTAATAGGTGGAAACCTGTTGTGCTATTTGGATACAGCGAAGAACAGAACAACATCTTGCTACTGGAGTTAATCATTGCTTAATACATTGCTGTTGTCACTGTGTAGAATCAGTGAATTTTTTCACTTGCCAACCAATATAAAACCTGAAATAATCAGCATGTAATTTTATAAGAGAATGAATGGTAACATCTAGATAGGTGAAGAAGGAAAGAAAATTGATGCTATATAGGATGTTCTGGATGATGGACGGGTTATCATCTGGCCCTCAGTTTTCTCTCTAGCTCTTCAGGTCTACACAGACTCAGACATGCAATTAGTAAAATCAGGGGGCTGAGAGTAGTTCAGAGATTTGTATCATAACCCTAAAGGAAAATAAAAAATTGTCTTTGATACTATTATCATTAGTCTGATATATGAATTCTATTGATAAAAGAAAGAAAATGAGAGGCTGAGGGAACTGGATCAGAGAGGAGGAGACTTAAGGGGACCTAAAAGTAGCTTTGAGCAGAGATGAAGCATCTTTTGTCAAGAAGATAGAGCCAGGCTTTTTGCAGAAGTGCATGGTGGGAAGGCAAGAGACAATGGAGAAGAAAACAGGTTCTGGCTGCATGTAAGAAAAAAACTTTTCCTTACTTAGGACAATCAGGAACAGGTTATGGAGAGAGTTTGTATGGTTTCTGTCTTCAGAGGTTTCCAAGACCCAGCTAACCCTCAGAAACCTCATAGTTGTTCTTGTTCTGAGCAGGAGGTTAGACGAGATATCTGTTCTGCTCCTTTACAGCCTGAATTATCCTATGATTCTATGATGTTAATTCTCCTGAATCAAAAATGGTTTTGTGCATATTTGCTTTTTTTTTTTTTAAATTTTGTATACTAATCACATTAACTTAGAAAACAGTCAAAATTTCATTAGAGCATTGTCTACATGGCAATTCCATTGCCTACTTTTATTCCTGTGTCTTCACTCATGAATTTAAACTGGGGAGATCTATAAAACACTGTAATACTTCCTGGTTTGTACGTGGATTCTTTAAAAAAAAAAAAAGTTTCAAAATTATCTGTATCTCACTCTTGCTCTCCTTTTTGGTCATTATATAGTAACAAACATGAGAAAATGCACAATACAGTCTTTTATAATTTCATTCTAATTCAAATAACTTTTTTCTTTTTATTTCAAGTAATCATCATTACATATGAATGAAAAAGTGAGAGCACAACCCTTTTATAGACCCATACTTTTCTGTTTCTGATGGTTAGTGAGCAATCAGCTGTATTCTTTGATGAGTGCTTGGTCTGTTTCTTACATTTGTGGGAAGTCTTTTAGCTGTAATGGCTATAATTATTTTTAATGTGCTAATGGTTACAGACTGAGTTTTGGGGTGATCCATTTCACACTTACTTATTATGTTATTCTTCTGCTCAAATAAAAGTTATAGTAATCAGTTTCTTCCCATTAATATTGAGGACAAAAATTATTTCTGATCATCAACTCTGTTAAGTCAAGGAATTTAACATAGACTGTGCCACTGATGTCAGCAAAAAGAGGATTAAGGAGGAAGATTTAATTCATTTAACTGTAGCAGAAAAAGTCAGAAATGGCTTTAGCAGTTAAATTGCTTGTGACATAATTGTTTGTTTATGTTTCTAATATTCCTGTGGTGTATTTTAGAATGATAGATCATTTAAGTTGACTGGCACATCTGAAAGATTAACATTATACCAATATTCAGTTACCTTGTTCCGTAATTTAGCTAGTGTAAGAAGCAGTTTAACTGAAAAATGAATGCTAATAAAGTACCTGTTTAGTAATTCATTTTGAAAACCATTTGACCTTAACTAGACTGAAAGTAGACTGTAAAAATCATCATAGATTCCCTTCCTTGAACTTTTCACAATGCTGAAAAATGACTGAGGGAAAGAAGCAAGATCCAGTTACTGTACCCTGTTTGTACAGCTGTACTTCATTGAGTGGAGGCTTGTGTTACACACAGTTTGTGATAGGAAGTAAATGCTTTTAAAACAACTAAGGAGACAGGTCTTTAACCTCCACCTTTTCAGATGCTTTGTTCACTCATTTAGCTTCTGTCGAGGTCTTGGGAAACGTTTCAAATACAAATTATTATTGAGTACTGAAGCTCACCTGAATAATTCATCTCCTAGTGAGCTCATTAGAGAGAGATGAGTTAAGATTGTTTATTTATTTATTTATTTATTATTATTAGAGAGAGATATTACTAATTCTTGATACAGAGAACATTTGCTGTTTCAGGGACAAATACGTTTAAAGAAGGAAGAATTCTCAGACTGAATATTAAGTGAGGCTTATGATAGATGAAGTTAGAGTTTTAATTCAGCAATGGTAATGATTTTCAAGGACTTAGAGGACATTCAGAAATGATGTCATGTAGTCTGTCAAAAATCCATCAAAATTCATTATATTTTAAAATTTTAATTTCTAACATGTAAGGCTTTTACCTCCTGTTACAAGACTGTTTAGTCCCATGAAATGGTGAAGACACTTTAAGATTCATTAAGGGGATTTTTTGGCAGTGCTTCACGTTGCAAGAACATGTTAATCACCAGACCTAAACTGTTTGATTAAATACACACTATAAGATCATTCTGTGAATTAAATTCAAATATCTGCCAAGGGCACTTCTCTAATTGCTCTGGTGTAAGAAGTCAGTGGCAATGGCAGCATGCAGTTGATGGTCAGCCAGATAACTTTTAATTTCTGTAATCAGCTGAGGCTGTGTACATTTCATCCTTTGAAATATATGTGACCTTGAATTTAGTTTCATGCTACATATATATATATATATAAATATATATGTATACTGCTATATAACGCCAAAAAAGCATTATTTGGTCTGCATTAGCCACCCACTTCCACATTTTGCTATAATTAACATCTTCATAGCTTGTAGCATCTGATGGCCATGAACATTCTTGGCTTTCATTTCTGTTTGATAACCTCCCACTTAAGACTGTTCAGATACAAATATTTACTGCAATGAGGCCACCCAGGTTTGCACTTAAAGAGAAAATGCCTTGAAATACTATTAGGATTTTGAAGTATTCTTCTTCATTTTAGTACATCAGAGGTGTCATGCCTTCAGAACACAACTGGAATTGGTTTTACCCTTATTCCAGCAACTTTTTGGAACCACAACACAATAGAGTAACTGCTCTCCTTTAGCTGAATCTAGAGTTTCCAGCAGTTTTGAGCAAACAGCCATTTGTTTTTCCATTTGTGGAAAAGAAGTGGGCAGGCAATAGTTGTGTTTCATGGTCTGGGATACAAGTGGACTTGAAGATTTATGTGATTTTATGTGAAAACCATAAGCATAACAGCAGATATCAGTTAAGTTGTTTAAACAGTCAGCTGACATGTAACCCGGTCTAACCAAACTCATCTCTGGACATTAGTTTTCATTTCTTGTTATACTATATTATACTATGGTATAATAGCAAAGTGTAAATTGGGGATTTAGTTCCTTTTAGCTTAAGAAGGAAAAAATAAGGCCATAGGAAACAAATGTTGCTTTGTTCTCTGGTATATGCCTCATTAGAAATTATGTGTTTTGCAGAGGTTAATATACTGTGGGCAGCACACCAGGTACATCATAGTTCTGAAGATTACAACTTATTCACAGCGTTGAGACAATCTGTACTGCAGAAATACACCTCCTGGGTAAGTTGCACAAGATTTGACAACTTAATATCACCAAGATCTAGTAAAAGTGAAAATACAGTGTTTATTTCCCTTCAAAGAAAAACATGTAAATTATTTTAGATGTTAAACACTGAAAAGCACAGATGAAACTGAAGAATCTGAAAGTCATAAGCTTTAAAAATACATTCATTAATGATTTTATAGCAAACTTGAAAAGTGATACACTAATTAATTTTAAGAAGGGTAATTTTAACTCTTTTTCATATATTCATAACTTTCCAGGAAAAATGTGACTTTAAAAAAAAAAATTTAGTTATTCATGCATCAGTGCAAGAGAAGATCAGAATATAGTATACCTACTCTAGAATATGTCCACGTAGCTGAAAGGAGCAGAGAAATAAGAAAAGATTGCTTTAGACATGCAAACAGATTTATTTTTGTATCTGCTCATGTAATATGTCAGCACTCCAGTAAGTCAAAGAAATATGCCGCCACTTTTATCTAGCTTTATTTCAGATGAAATGTATTGTAAATAATGACCTGTGTATGCATCAAATAGAAATTAAGATAAGTACTCATTTACAGATTTAATTGAACATACTATCCAGTCTTAACTTTTGGGCACAAGGCAACTGCTGCTTTTCAACAGCTGCTCTCTCATATTCTCTTATGACTGTTTTTTTAAACTCATATTGTGATTTCTTAGTTTTTTTTTTCATTGTTGTTTGTTTGTTTTTGAAGTATAAAAACTTCAAAATTTGAACTCTCAGTATTAGATTTCAGAAGTAATTTTAAACATATTTTTATAGTTAGAAGATATATAAAAGCTGTCCTGCAGTGAGGTATAACGCTAATGGTGGAATAAACCTACAGTCCTCTGTGAATCTCTATGACTAACCTATGAGCAAATGACTCAAACAGAAGGGCGTGTGCTCACGAAAATCCAAATCCAGTGTAGCTCCATCAACTTCAGTGAAGTTTGGATTTATGTTCACATAACTGAGAAGGGGTTTAGTCTGTTGTTCTTAGTTGTTTCAAGCACATAACATTAGATAAATTTAAGCAGTAGGTTCCAAAAAAATTATGAGCTTTTCTAGAACTTGTGAAAACTCTCTCTTAGTTTTGCTTCTTAAAATATTCTCTGTAAATTATTATTTTTATTCATAAAATAGTCATCTGATGTTCGTAGCAGTGCCGCAAATATAAATGGCCATAAGGAACAATAGTCAAAGTATCTCTGTCACAGCCCCACTTTCTGTGTAAATACTGCCATGTTAAAGATTTAACTTTGAACATTTTACCCATTGGGACCATATGTACAAATGCTTAACAAAAACAATAATTCAAAAAAGACAAAAAGCCTGTGTGTGTACATATGGGTGTGTTTATGAGTATATTGTCTGCCTGAGTGGTTTTCAGGATGATACCTCAGAGAGTACAAAATATTCAGGAAGGCCAAGGTGTCTGGCAATCTTAGGTTCTAGAAACCATCCTCAGGACCACACTAGTATCACTTGTCAAATAATATATGTGCGTTTAAAATTGATTTGCTTTGAACAAAGGGAAAGCAACATAGAATCTATAATACTTTTGTGTGCAGTTTTTTTCCTGCCAATATTTGATATTAACCAAAACATTTTGTTAGTATAAATATGGGGATTTTCATCTCCCTGGAACTTTTGGAGAAAGAAAACTACTACACCTTTCAAAGCCTAAATGTGCACAAGCACTATTCCTGCTAATTCTTGCACTTTTATTTTTATTTTTTTTTGGACTGCCAGACTTGTCCAGTGCCTCAAAGATGCCTCAAAGCTGAAACCCGGTGAAATCTTTAGTTAATCTCTGGGAATGATTTATGTCACTGAATCTGTACTGTTGAATGCAGTTTCAAATCCAGTTTTTTGGACACTGTGAGAATGTTGTGGTGGATGATGTGGGATTTTAAGACTGTTCTGTTGCCAGCTATGTATGTGTTTTAAGTTAAGGAGTATAAGATAAATAAATTAGAATATCAGTCTCTGTGGGTTGTGCTTGTGCTGACTGAAAAGATTTGAAATGAAAAAGAGAAAATCATGCTTTAACTACAATCAGTGTGGTGTGAAATGTACTCTTGAACTTGGAACCAAATGTCTATTACTTCATGTCATTTGCACACAAAACATTTCCCTTTTTCCAGTAGAGGAGAGATGATGCAGACCTAGTGTTAAACTGAGAGATGGTTTTGAAGTCCATTTGGGGAGGAAATAGATGGAAAGAAAGTATATTCATTTTTAAGAGAACACCAGCATGCTAAGGTTGTATACCTTTTTGCTACTGATGAAGCACCTAGTTAAAGTGTAATTGTGAAAGAAGAATGTAGCATATACACCTTGAAAAGTTTTGGCTTAATTCTTTAAATACCAGTTCTTAACTTTCGTCCAAGGGTAAGATTTAATTGCAAATATTAGATCCATAATAACTTGATAGTTTTAAACTGTACTAAGGTTTTAATTATGCTTTGTTGATTTTAATGCAATGGAAATGTTTGTATATAAATTTCAAAAGGGTAATGGGTAACACTTTTTTCCAGCACAGAATCACAAAGTTGACTTCTTTTCTACTGAGGAGTCTGACAGGTCTTGGATCTGTAAAGGATGCTTTTTTTATATTTACCTTTATTTCCTGAGGAATCATCACAAAAGTACACCCCATGTGAGCTGCCATGGAGGCAGCTTTCCTGTGGATCCTCACTGTGCCCCACAACCACTTCGCTTTGTGCTGATGGTGAGCCTGAAAGATCAGCAGGTAGCCACAGAGACGTGTCCTGGAGAGAAGTGGGCTCAGCACTGGATCTGTGCAGGAAACTAAGCCCTTCTGCTAAACCTCAGGATCTTCAGACTTTTCCCTTTCTTTCTTTCTGGAAGCATTCATAAGCTTTTGCTTACATAAGAGAGACAGAAAAGTAGGGCATGACCAATTCAGAGAGCATGAAATAATGTGGTGGACACACATCCTTCCGAAAGGGCCGATGCCTTAATTCTTGAGGCATAGTTGTGATGCAGCAGCTCCAGATATGAATTCCTCTCCACCCCCTCAATAAGTGCCTTTCCCATCAGGTTATCAGTTACTGTGGCTCTGCCTCAATCTCTGTTGCTGAACCCACAAGTGGGAAAAGATCTGAGTGTGACAAACATTTTTTCTTGAGTTTTGACCAGAAGTTCCATCTTTGAGCCAGGAATGATTTTCTCCTACAGATTAGTGAAAGCTGGTATGTTCCCATGAAATGTTTTGATTTGGTGAATTGGCATTTCCAGTGAAAAAGTACTTAGTGATTTTTTTTTTAACTGACATTGATCTTGTTGCAGTGGAACCATAAGTAGGAAATTTATTTTTTTATTTTTATTTTTTTTAAGATAAGTTTTCATTTCTCCCTATGGGTTCTGATTTTGTGAATGACCTCTCAAATCCTTTCTGTCCAAAATTAAGCTTACATTGCAAGGAAAAATGAGGCAGTTAGGAAAGCATTCTCCCTTATCAATCTGAAATTTACCTATACATTTATATAAAATTTTCCTCATCTCACCACTTAGCAGGTGGTGAGTACTTCTAGTACTTATTGTGAAAAGTAGGTTAGAAAGTAAATATGAATATGATCCTTCCTTTGCCTGAGTCATCTGTAAATACTGTCAAATTGCCCATGTTAATTTTAGGGAAAAAGCATATCATCTTTAACTCTACTTTAAATCCAGCAACCAATCCCATGCATAATCTGAACACAATTTTTATTTTATTTATTTTATTTTATTTTATTTATCTTATTTCATTTTATTTTTTTATTTTTTATTTTATTTTATATTTTATTTTATTTTCAACTTCCTCTCCATTCCTTTTGAAAATTTCCCGCTCTTATCATGTCAATAGACAGGTACAATCAGTAATAAGAGAAAACTGCATTAGCATTACCAGCCACGTGTCCTACTTCTTCATTGGCTTCATTGTAAGATGACCTTTGAGAAAAACCATGCCAGCACCCTAGATGTTGTGAGACAAATATCTTCCAGTCCTTTCTTTTTGGAGCTTCCCCCACTTTTAACAATTAAATACTAAGAGGGCTCAGGTTGGTGGCAGGAAGCAAAAGGATCTCAGACAAGAGACTGACTCTATGCCAGTGTTCAGGTTATTTCTTCTAAATTGTGGGAGACTTACACTGCATTTCTGTCTCAGATCATGGAGAATCATGTGTTTGAAAACAGTTCTTCTATTTGTTAATCTTGTGCATAAGGCAGTCTGATCTGCATTAAGTATTTAACACATACCTACCTCTACTCCAAAATTTCATGCCTAAATGCCCCACCTTCATGATGGCATTTACTAGCGTCCACCTTCAGTAAGAGTTCATATGAACTGTTGTGAGTTTACTTAGACCAAGTGATTCTTAGGGATTGAATGTGAAAATTTCACAAGAATATATTTTTCTTTTTTTGTTGTTTGTTTCATAAATATTTCACAAGTGCTTCAATCTTCAAGAATCAGACTGATTAAAACAAGGTTTCTTTCCAGTACTTTGGTCTTGTTCCAGTGTCGAAGCCTGCAGACCAAGCTGGGATTGGAGGGCCTTAGTACTCATGACAGTGAGAAACCACTGTGGTGACTTTCCCAAGAGCATCAGTCACATCAAGGGGATGGGGGTGCATTTGTTTCATAGCCCCAGCTTGATGTCTTACCTATTGGGTAAAACTCTTGACAAAAACCGTGGGAATATCATAATTAAATACCATATAATATGTGTCATTTTTTTGCAGACCTATGCTAAAAGGATTTATGGCTCAGGAAGCCTGTCATGGTTATCTTATTGCTTTCTCTGATATTCAAAGACTTGATTTTGTGAGAAGGATAATAGGAATTTGAATCTGTACTTTAGGAAAGGATTAATTTCTCAGTGCAGCTGGTGTAACACAAGGTCAGGTAGAAAAAAAAAAAAAACACAACTTTGTTCTGATGAAAGCAGACTGACTTCTTACATGTGAATGTCTTGTAAGTCTCATCCTATTGCTCAGCCAGTTAAGCAACTAATTGTGAAATTACTGGGACTCCACTCTGTAAGAAAACATGTTTCCTAAGGAGGCAATTTGCTGAAACTATTTTCATGCCAGCACATCTTTAGAACCCAGCAATGTATCAGGGCATCAAGAGAGATGCTGTGAGGAAGTTAGGGTGAGAATTTATAATTAATTTTGAAAGTGGAGCAAACTACCTTACCCTGATGATGCTCATGGAGGGAGTTCAGATGGAAAGGCTATAATGCTATAAATTCCCGCCTTGCTTATTCTGTGATAATTCTCCCCATTAAGTAAAGCCTTCATGTCAAGGATACGTTGCTGCCTGCTACATATAGTGCAAAGAATAAATATCTCATCTCAGGATTTTTGAGTTCTTTTCTTGATTTTGCTACTTGCTTGCTTTATAACTTTTGGTAAATTACTTTCACTGAAATTTGTCCCGCTTGCTTTTCCATCTCTAGCAGTAACATAATAAACAGTATGTACTCTATATAACGTCCACACTACAGAGGCTTTAGAAAATGAAATTACCTTATGCAGTGCTTTGAGCTCCTGAGATTGTACTTCATTATATCACCACAACTTTAGTGTAATAAATATAATGTATATTTTCTTTTTAATTTTTCAGATGTTCAACTTGCCAATGGCTCTTTTCATTCCGCCATCAGTGTTTGCTGTTCATCTACAGTTTAATCTACTTTACCAGTTTTGGATACATACAGAGGTAAACTAGGTTTTTAAGCCATACCTAAACAGTTAGCCTGGAGCAGTGTCCTGGAAATCTACTAGTAGCTGATTTATTGTGTAAGAAAAATCTTTGTCTGACTTCTTTAAGGAGAAACATCTGTTCATTTTTATTCCTTTTGCTGAATATATATTGCTAAGTTTATAAGAAGCAATGAGGCCAGTTGGTCCCAATTAGATTAAAAAAATAATAACTGTAAGGAATCAAAACTTTTTAATATTTTAATACAATATTTTCCTATCTTGCAGCTTATTAAATATTTCTGGCAGATACTGAAACTGATTTTATTTCTAAGATAAATATTTTAGAGAAAAATATCCAAATAACAGTACTTCTTAAAGACCATTTAGAGTTAAAACTGAAGATATTGTTTCCTTTTTAATGCAAGTAGTTCTCAGATGAAAAATGTTATTTAGTTATCTAATAGCTATTTGCTTATGACTGCACCTATTTATTTGGTTTGTAAGTGTATAGGCAAAATGTATTTTACATACATACAGAGTTAATTACCCACTGTAATTTGTAAGTAGTTTTCCATACTTCTCAGGTAGTTGGACAGCCTTTCACTCTCACTACAGTAGAGGTGTTTAAAAGTTTTGCATGTTATATGGCAGTAGCATGTATGTCGGTAGCCCCTGCTGGGCTGCAGGCTAATTACCTCTGCAACACTCTTACTCCCTTGATTACTCTCACGACTCAGATGCTTTTTTCCCTCTGTAGTTTCATTATGCCATCTATAGGACATTTATTTTCGAAATATATATATATATATTTGCTATTTTACGTGACTGTGTTGCTTAAATTACTGTTTTTATTTTCTCTTTTCTGTGTGCTTGCTTAACAAAAAAAAAAAGAAAAAGAATAAAAAAAGAAAAACAAACAAACAAAAAAACCCTAAGATGTACTTACAACTACTAAGCACTTACAGTGGCCCAATAACAAACTTCTATTGTTGGCATTACAGTTCTTTTGGGCAAATTTCTAAAACCATTAACATGTGTCTCATATTCTGCAACATTAAATGAATAGCAAAGGTTTACAATAAAATGTAACAAACATCACCAGAACTGGCATAAACTCAAGCAGTACACAGTTAATGTTGTCAAAATGTTTGGAGGAAATTTGATTCAACACTTTGAAATTATATTAAATAAATACTCTGTGTCTCATGGTAGCAAAGTTTCTTTGACCCTATCTTAGGATCTCCAAACTGTTTTTATGGTGTTTCAAGCAAAATATGTGCCTTGCTTACCTCTTCTCTGCTGTCTGAAGCCATTCTTACCTCACCTTAGATACCTCTAATGCTTTGGTGTGTAGCAGTAACTGAATGAATCCTGGCACTGGTGTCACAGTGTGTGTATAAAGTTTATAGAGTTAATTTCAGAGGCTTATGAATTACCTACACCCCTCTAAAGTGCTAAATCCTTCACAGGGTTTAGAGAAAAATTTCATAGTGTATGTGCCAAGTTTAGACCACAGTCTAAACAGGAATAAATTGCAGTCACAATAAAAAGGTAAGTACTCTTTACTACTAAATTATTGTATCAGCAGGAAAACAATGTATCTTTTATGCTGATCCAGTTGGTCTAATCATAGATCTGTGTTTACAAAGGAGATATTCTTAATGTTGTTGAATTTGTAGTGCAAATGAAATCAGCTGAAATATGTTGAAGTTAGGCTTTAAGATCAAAACTGATGTCAAAATAGAAATAGGGTTACACCACTTACTAACATGTTTCCTGCTCTCGAGGACAGGGACCTAACAGACAAAAGAAGGGAAAGAAAGGGAAATAGTAGCAGCTATTGTAGCCATGGAGGTTTATATTAGCCAGTATTTTTGATGAAGTTAAACTGATGTTTATTACACTTTGTTTTTGTTTGTGATAACTGCTACAATTTAACTGTTTTAGAGGTTTGACATCTCTAATATTTTTTTCTAATAGTCATTTTACTGACTTTTAACAGTATCTTACATTCTACTAAAACAAAAATCCTTTATGTAATTCCCAGTTCCATCAGCTCCTCAACATATGAGGTTTCCCTAGGGCTGCGGGCCTGCCACATTATAGAAAATGTGATCCTGGTTCAGTGACTGCTGCTAAACCTTGCTCTGAACACTACGAGATTCATCATCCCCAGCAGCTCTGGCGTCCTCTGGGAGCCCATGTTGGCTGCTGATACAGTGTGGCACTTTGTGTCATTAGGGGGTCCAGTGGAGAAGCCTTTCATCAGTCATATTCTGCCATTACAAGATGTAATAGTTTTCTTCCAAAATGCAAGAGGATTTAAGAAATGATCAGTTTATCCTCAGATTTCTATTACTGCTTATCAGTATTGATAGTTCCTTAGGCAGAATTTTTGTCCCATATTGACTAGTCAAGAATGTTTGGAAACCATAACTTCACTACTTTTGATTACACATCTTCAATCTTCAGAAAAATAAAATCTAGTAAGATACAGTAAAAATGCCTTGTTCTATAGTAATAGATTTATTTTTTTCATAGCACTGAAAGTCTTAATATAGGTTGTGCACAATTTAATGTTTTATGAAAGAAAAGATACATGATATTTAAATAACAGGAAAGAATGAAATTGTATGAAACTTCCTGAGGGAAGATATTTTATTTTAGTCTAGGTTTGAGTTTTTGCTGTTGTTGTTTAAAGAAATAACTCAAATTGAATTTAATAATTAAAAAAGAATGATTGTGCTATTCTGAACCTTTGTATGTCATGTTTCAGCCAAAAGCGAACATTCATAGCCAAAATATGATCTCTGATATTTTCCAAAACTTTAACTGGTTGTTTCAAACAATGTTCAGAGAAGTTTCCTGTATTAAAGCTTTGGCCTTCTTCAATACTTGTCATGTCAATTTTTGTTCTGCTTTCCTATCAGAATATCAGGCATGGTCCATTTTATTTTAACTCAAGTAGCTCATATATTCCTTCAAAGACAGTATACCAAATCACAAATATCAAAAGTACCTACTCTTTGTCTCAGACTTCCCTAGTTCCTGTATACTCGGTAAGCTGTTGAGATTTTCTGTAAAATAGTACAGGATTCTAAACACTATGAACAAGGATTATACTATACCATATTTTAATAGTAATAAAAGATCTTTAGCACCAAAATCAGAAGGGGCTATTGATACAGATAAAGCATTTCTATAATTATTAAATAAATGGTGGGTATCCTAGACTGAAAATGGCTGTGTGACTTAAATAAGTTATGTACTTTCATTTAACTGTATTCACCAATTAGAAGAATTTCAGCTATCTGATGTCCATCTTTTTTTTCTTCATGCTTCTCTGCATTATCACACTGTATATATGGCAATCTGAAATAATATCACAAATTTTCCAAAGATTTTTTTTTTAAATCTCTGAATAACACTCAGGTATTGAAATAAATATAATAATAGCTCATTTAAATGAGAAAGGAGGCAAGAAAGGAAAAAAAAAAAAGAAAACTTTTTTTTAAATCATGGATAAAGATAGGATCCCAATAAATCAAGAGAAAACAATTTTTGGTTCGATCCAATCCTATCACATCAATGGAATGATGTTGCCTTAAATGGACTGGGAGAAATGTTTCTATGACTAGGCCATTCTCATCTAGACATCATCATGAGGGAAGTTTAAAAAAAAAAAAAAAAGACCTTTGGTCAAAAAACACTAAAAATCTAATTTTTCAAAAGCCACAAAATGTTTCAGGACTTTTACTGACAGACAGAAATACTCTATTTCAGTTTATTTTCACAGGTGATTCAGAAGGTCTGTGGCTCATATTAAACTATATCCTTCCGTTACGCATTTATTACAACCAATAAGTTAGGTGCATTTATAACCTGATAGACACCTGTGAAAAACAGAAATTAGTTTCTGTTGGTTTAGCTGTAATTTTTATGAGATGTCAAATTGTATTTGGAAAATATCAACTGAATCAATCCCTGTTCATATTAATTGTGGCAGTAGATTATTCCTTGTCTGTGTGATCTTTGACACGCATTAGTTTGTTTAATTTTCTCATTTAGGAAAAGACTGCAATCTATGCTCTTTACCATACTCATAGAACTCAGGTTTCTTAAGGCATCTCTTTTCCCATGTTTGTCTTCCTTCCTCATCAAAGCAGAAAATGTGCTACTATAAACCAGGAGTAACATGGGTGAAAACAGACAAGAAAGGAGTAGGAAACATTTTGACACCTTATGGAGGCTGGCAAAAGAGAATTGAAATCACTACAAAGGCCAGTTTTTTATTTTATTTTTTTTAATCAGAAAACACTGATTCAGTAAAGCTGATGCTTGCTGTGTAAGTATATAGTATTTGCCATCTCCCCCCCATTCAAAACCATGGGACCTATTTCCAAATCACAAGAAAACATGATTTTAGTAGGACACTCCTGTGCTGTGTGCAGGTCCAAGCTTCTTTAGCTTTGACTTCTGCTCTGTTTTCTTTAAAAAAAAAAAAAAAAAAAAAAAGGAAATTGTGGAGGCTTCACTCTTTCATGAAAAGGAATCCTGTTTCTGGCACCAAGCCATCCACAGCCCATTGGCTGTCAGTACCAGGTGAGCTATTCTAGCCCAGTCTGGAAGTCCCTACCTCCATCAGCTCTTACCTAGGAAGACAGAAACAGTCTTCTATGCTTTTTGAAATGTAAGTAGTCAATAAGGAGATTAAAAAAGAAGATTAAAAAGACAAGTAACATTAATAAAAATACATACAAATGTATGTACTCCTTTTAAGAAGCAGTACACCTGTGATTACCATATCAATATCAAAAGCTTATCTTGAAAAAACATATCTTGAAAATCTAGAGGACATATGTCTCTTTAAGCAAAAACTATTTAAGACAAAAGTCCAATGGGTGGCAGTTGAAAGTATCTAATATCTTTAGGACAATGTGATAAATAAGTGACAGCATTAGACAATAGATAAGATATTCAAGTGGACAAAAAGTAACAGTTTTAAAATAGAGTTTACATTCCATATGAGGAAAAAAATCTTTACAATGAGAGTGGTGATGCACTGGAACATGTTGCCCAGAGAAGTTGTGGATGCCCTGTACTTGGAAGTGTCCAAGGCCAGGCTGGATGGGATTTTTGGGCAACCTAATCCAGTGGAAGGTTTGGAACCTTGGTCTAGTTCCAACTCTGGTTGGAACTAGATGATCTTTAAGGTCCTTCCAAACTATTCTATGATTCTATATTCAGTTAGTGAATTTAGTAATCTGTTCCTTAAAACTGAAAGGTATTTTCTTGATCAAGAAATAAGATTGTGATTTTAAAAAGCATTTTAACAAAATTTAGTTGACTGTAATGTGTACAAGTCTTTGCAATGGGAAAATGATTTTGTTTTTGTGGCTATTTTGTGGAGTAGGAGGATTACTGCTGGCAAGTAAAAAAAATAAAATACAAAATAAAAACATTCCCGAGGCCCTAAGTTTGCAAAGGTGTATATTTGTCCATAATTTAGTGTACGGTGAATAGTTCCTCTAAGGTCCGTGAGTAATGAGTTCAACTTAATGTGTAGAACTTTTCTGAAAAAAAAAAAAAAGGTATAGAAGTGCTATCAAATGGATCACAATGGAAACCAAATGTGATTAACTAACTTAATTTGCTGGACAAGATAAACGTATTTGGCTTTTTTGTTTGTTTGATTGTTTTTTTGTTGTTGTTGCTTTGTTTTTAAATAGATAGAGTCATCAGTAAAAGGTAAAATCAGTAATCTAATGCATTGAGTATAGTTGTGAAATTGTAGTCTCTCTTGAATTTTTCACTAGAAATTCATTTTGAATTCAAATAGCACATTTCAACCAAACCTTTCACTTTCATTTTCTGTATTCTAATATGTGGGCTCATTTAGTGAAAGAACAATCTTATTTTCTTTAATTCAGTCACTTAATTCAGTGCACTCATTGCACTTTGCACCTTCAAATCATAAACACACACATCTGTCCTATTCAGGTTACAAAGGATTAATATAAACTCCCAAGCCTTTCACAAGAGTTTTGCAAAAAATCATAAAAAATCATAAAAAAATGGACCTAATTTAGGGGTGAGATATGCAGCCACTCTCCTAGTCTGATATTTAAGATTATATCTGAAAACAGAGTGACCCAGATGATTCTTCTGGGATTGCTAGAAACAGGTCGCATCATCTGATGTTCTATTGGCTTTTAAGAGTTGGATTTTCTCACTGTTACAAAGACACATGAAATTATTCTAAAATGAACTGGAAATGAGCCAATCACTGAGTTGCATAAAAGAAAAAAAAAATGTTTTGCAAAAGAAAGTTGCGGTCTCATTCCTGGTAGATGATGGTTATTTTTTGTTTATTTCTTTGTTTTTATATTATTATTATTATTATTATTATTATTCAGAAAATCATTGTTCATCTGCTACAAACTGAAGGTCAAGCATTTACTGTGGGGAGAAGGAAAGCAAATAAATCAATAAATACTAGGGAGTTAAAAATATTTTGTTTAAGGTAGACAGGGCGTTGGTAGGTCCAGATAGAATATGTACACGATACAGACAATAAAACTCTGCCATGATTCTAAGAAGCAGATCTTACTACTTCAGTCCAGACTGTGTGCCAAAATAACTTAATAGATTTTCTGACCAACCTAGAGGATGAAAGTCTTGTCATCATTGCACTTTTCAGAGAGCAGAAAAGTACAAAGCTAACATCACTATCGCTAAGTGAAAATACTAGTAATAAGTGCAAAATGTCTTCCACTTTTCCCTGCTTCACACCCCCCATTAAGAGGGAAAAAAATCTTTCTAGACATTTAAAGTATCTTCTTTTTTTTTTTTTTTTTTTTTTTTTTAATAAGAAGAATAACAAAGAGAGAGAAAATAAAACATTCACAAGAGAGCACAGTGCTCCTGTCCTGTCAAGTGTTGTGCCTGTACTTGAACACTATTTAATCACTGTTTATATAAAAATATAGAGTCATGAGGCTTGGAGTTCTTTCCTTAGCACCTATGACCTTAATGGTGATAAGAAGTGCCAACTTTACAACTTAGTAGCACCAGGGTGAACCTCCCTATTTAAACTAAGTTTTAAAAGTACTCCTTAGAAGTTTTTTATATCTGAGTCTACCTAGCAGTGCCCTGACATGGTAAGTTTTTAATTCTTATCTAGCTTCTCTTTTAAATAAACTGCAGAATAAAGAGAGACTTAAAAGTATCAAAGTCATTTAAATGAGCTTGCTTAATACATTCAGCAGTTCACCATTCTGTGATCATTTTCATTCAAGAGCAATCTGTGCAGGGGAACTATTCCCTTCCATTGCTGGAGATGGGCCACTTGTGAGGCAAGAAATGAAAAGTTTATGGGACAAGAATGTAAGCAGGAACTTGGCTTGTCATCCTAATTATTAAGTCCTTGAGTTTGAGCACTGGCTTCTGGTCCTCGCACCAAAGATTCTTCTTGCAACAGACAGTTATGGGTTGCAGTAGTGGGTCTGACTATTATTAATCTCTCTTCAGAAACCCTAAAACCAAAAATCATATTCAATAATTTTATTTAGATGACTCATGTCAATTGTGTCTGTGGAGAATTATGAAGATGAAAGTAAAATGAGCTACTTAGAGATGCAGCTTATTTCAGTACTTTTTGAATACTGCAGAAAAATTTAAACAACCAATTTACCAAGTAAAGTTAATAAAATAATGAAAGAATACCACAATAATTTGGACATAAGTTAGAGAGATCAAGCCCTGTACAAGCAATCAAACAAAAGATATCTAATTTTCCATCTCTTTAGCATTGTTTGCACATATTAACCTTGGGTTTTGCTCATAGCTTGTCCTTATTGAGAATCTATTTTAATCAGTTATGGCTTCAAAAGTAAAAGAAAATTTGAAAGGCATTTATTTATTAAAGGTGTATACAAGGTGTAGGATGCTGACTATATTTTTTTGTCTTTTTAAAGAGAAGGGCGAAGACCCCCCAATTTCCAGCATGTATTTGTCAAGCTGATGAAAAATACTGAAATTGTATAGCAATTTTTCTCTTTGATTTTTTTTAAAATCCTTAACTTGATATATGACTGAAAGAGTGGCTTTCTCTGTGCTCTGCTATTTGTAATGCTGCAATTAAAACAATCCATTAGTGATGGTTTTCTTTCATTTTAGTAGACAACCTGATTGAAACATCTTATATATCCTCATCTTTCCTACAAGAGGACTTCATTAGATATTTAAAAACAAACAAAAAAAAGTTGCATCCACCTATTGAAAGTGTTAGCTGAAATATTCATCTCAGATGTCAATTTGATTCAAACCTTAACCCGTTTAAGGCATAAACCAATGAAAAGTGACAACAGTAACTGCCTTCAAGATAATTTATTATAAATACATTTCTAAAGTCAGTGTGTTTATTATATAAACATACCCTAAACTTGACTATACATTAAAACTAGGCTTTTACCTCCCATTCCTAAAATACAAATTTATCAGAAAATCATCCCCCTATGAAACTCTTTATGATCCCAACAGGCCTGATTCCTTTAGCTTGTTTTATTTCCAAACTATAAATATTGTTTTTTCGCTCCTCAGTGTGGAAATTTGGACACATCCATTTTACATGCTTACTGGAGTAGAAAACTGCCTAATCAGATAGGAAAACAGTTGGCGGTGTATAAATCAGGGTTTGCCGAAGATTTCAAAGTGTGAAACTGGGCAGACGAGCACATATCCTAGGAGTTCTGCCTTTCCCTAGCTTCCCTGTAGAGATTTCACATGGCAAATATGATCACGAGGGCCATCTGTATAAATACATGGGTGTGTTGTCCTGAATTAACACAGCAGCTCTATTGACGAATGTTATTAGGGTCTTATTTTTAAATTTCCCCACCAGACTGTCTGAAATATAGATTTATGTACTGAGAATAAAAATCTTATCTGGATTTTGATGAGGAAATCAATTGTAATACCAGTTTTACTACCAACTAGTCTAGCAAAAAGCCCAGAGTTAAGTTCAGAGTGCTCCTTAGTGATGCTCAAGTGATGAATTTACCTTCTCCTGTCCTGTAGATCAGTTACACTACAATCTTGAAAGTCATGCGCTGCTACAAATGGCTTTTCATATACTTGAAAAAAAAAGTTAAACTTTTTATTTACCAATGGTTTTACTGTAACATTGCCTACTCTACTCAGACGACATTCCTTCCTAACATTCATGTTGAAAGAGAGTTAAGCAAAGATTCATGTTGTAGTGGTGACAGGAGGAGTTGTTACACAAGATGTAAAGTTTCCCTTGGATTTCATGTCACGATTTTTTCTCATTATTTAAACAAGAACTACATTGAAGTGGTGCAGGTACCAGGCAATAAAGATTTCCCTTGGTGCTGACAAACTCTGAGACCGCAAACGGAGGTGCTTACATGCTGCAAGAGAAATCGCATAATGTTCTTTTCCTTTAAGTTAGAGATTGCTGTCACAAAGGAAACATCTTTATATAAGAACCACTACTATAGAAAAAAGATTTATTTCTCATTCAGTTATATGTGGAAAAATTTCTAAGCCTGTAGATTTTATCCTGTCTTGTTTTTTAAACTGCCCTTGGAATTGCTTCAAGTGTTCTCATAATTCTGCTTTATTGTTTAGAAATACCTCAGTGCAATAATGTAGGAATATGTTTTTGGTTTTTTTTTTTCAAGAAAAAAAAGAAAAAGGAGGAATATATGTTTTCAGGAGAGATCTTATAAGGCTTTTATGAGTGATTTACATAAGACACCTACTTATCAGATCCACAGGTATTTTATCAAATCCATTTGTAAGGTTTTGTCATTTTTTATTTTTTTTATTTTTTATTTTTTTTTGGCTATGGGATGTTAAAACATAAACAAAGCAAACAGGAAAATAGTTTTGCAGGATTGCTGCAGTTCATCTGTGGGTCACTGGCATATGAGCTGAGGTGCACATGATGTGTTAATTGAGAGGAAAAATTGGAGGCAGGGCTTGATTTAGAACCATAGGTGTCTGTATCTAGGAGACAAACACAACCATAATCCCTCTCTCCACCTCCCCCAGCCATATTGGTCAAAATACTGATAAAATCATACTTGGACAACAGTTGAGGTATTTCAATGTAGTTATAGTTATTTTTCGGTTTCTATTTTCTAGAAAATAAATATTTTTCTAATAGTTATTTTTCTGTCTTCCCAAGATAACTACAGGATGTTGATATAGACAAGAATATTTTATACTCACAAGTAGACTCCTTTTCCTTTCAATAGTATGAAAAGGATTTGCAGTAAAGTCAATAGAGATATTGGGCAATGACATTTCCACTATACATTTTTTAATTTTGAAACTAATTTCCAGTAAAATGATCTGAAAAAAAGTTTGTACATGGACTGTTGTTACACCACATTAAATCCTGTTATGAGTGAATCCCTACAAAGTCCAGTCCTTTCACTGTGATTTTAGTAGGCTCCTTTTAGCCTCACATTACAGGGTCATAGAGCACAGAATCTTCCCCGGCAAAAATTATCTTATTATCCTACCCTTCACAATTTACTCTGATGAAGGATCTTCTCATAGGAGTTTTACCTGTGGTAAGATGGCAGAAGATAGAAAAATTCAACAAAAATCAACAAAAATGTTCTTCACATTGTGGTGCTGTAGGAGGCTTCAAAATCCACCTTTCCAGAGGGGATATATTTCTCCTTGTTGGAATGAATTGTGGCCCTTTGGAACCAGAAGTTTTTCAGTTATAACAGCTTTTTTCTTCTATTTTAGAAATGTTCAAAATATATAGGAGTAAACTTACTGATAGCAAAGTAAATTTCTAGAAATAGCATCCTGTGCCATTTTAAATATCTGGTGGAAATGTATTTTTGATGCGTTTTAGCCAAAGTATTGATTTATGTGTTGCTAATTTCAACATGCTGGATCTTTTCTTGTCAGGTACAGAGTACTGTGCCACCTCTGATCTTAAAAGTCATGTGGTCATCATTGTTATCTCAGATAATATTTCTATCAGCATGTGGCTAATATGTCACTTAATGGAGGTAACCTTGCTGAATTAAAGTGGGCCCAGGCATCAATCACTCATGATGCTGAAGGCAAGATGTTTCAGGAGACTTATAATTGTCACCACCCCCAGAAAAGACTGTATGGTGGGCTCTTCACTTTTAAGTGGATGAGACACATTTCATTTTCCAAAGGAAATGCTTTCTCTAGGATTAGCCAGAAGTATTCATTTAAAATTGTACTAAAACTCCTGAGATCCTCAGGGAAGCTCAAAATGTAGTTTTACTTCATCATACCTAAGTATTATATGAACTTTCAAAAGAATGACTTTTAATTTAAAAATATGAAATTAATCAGGTGGATATTGAATACTTCAAGGCATTCATTTTGAGGACATTTTATTATAATTTACCTGTAGGCTAAAAGTGAAGACTGCTATCTCTTAGTGATTCTCTGCACTCCTGGCATAGATTTAGTTTATTTTTACCAAAAAAAAAAAAAAAAAAAGTTGTTTAAATATTTAGCTAAAAATATACTGAAACCAAGTAGGTCAAAGTTAGGTGTAGTCTTAGAGATAAATCCTTGTTCTCTTAGGTGTTGGACTGTAGTTCAATCCAAGACATTCATCTCATTAAATTAATTTAGTGGTTACATCTCACATTGTTTAAAACAGTGGGATTTTCTGCGAGAGAGAGAGGAGGGAAATTAAGCTAGCATGGATGATGAATTGTTTCTCACCTTTAGGTGGTCTTTTAAAGCTTGAACTTATTTTGAGGGAGTACTGAGAAATACAAATGGCCCTATTTATGTTGTCCTTGGCTTCTGATTTAAACAAAACAAAACAAACTTGTCCCAGTGTTCTGCTTTTCCAGCCAATGTGTGCAGGATTTTGAGACAGATGCTCCAGATGTTACAGTTCTCTCCGTCTGAAGAATCTTCTCATTTCTATACTCCTTTCTTTACAGAAATGTTCTGCTTAACCTGATAATTAGAAGTTATTTTTATGTTATGAAAGACAAATATAAACAAAATTGTTTATTCATTTAATTATTATATTTGCTTTATTCACAAAGATTTAAATTCATGTGATGAAATGTCCTGTGTCTACTTTTTGAGTCCAGATCTACTTTCACTTGCACAAGTGGAACTGAAAGTAGACAGAAATGGAACTGGTGTCTTTTAGAACTTTTATCAGTAAATTTTATAAGAATAAAATCTTTGTATGTTTAGTTATTTAAAAGAACAGGCCTGCTCTCATGAGTAATGAGTGGCTGCCTATCTACTTAGTGTGTTACCTGCCAATATTATCTCTATTTATATATTACAGATCACTCATTTCTACAGGATGAGTATTAAAATTATAATTATTATTTTTTTAAAGTGGTAGGTTCTGTGTTTTGTTTCCTAAGGTACAAGTGTGTATTTGTATAAGAATACTTTTCTATTCTATTCTATTCTATTCTATTCTATTCTATTCTATTCTATTCTATTCTATTCTATTCTATTCTATTCTATTCTATTCTATTCTATTTTTTATTATTTCTCTTTTAATTGAAAGACATTATGGTCATAACCAGACATGGCAAATAGATACCATTTTGTGATATATTCTGACCACAAACACTTTTTACTCATCCAGTGATTGCATCTATTTTTGACTGATAGTTCTGTGTTTTGGATTAAGGAATAGTTGCTATGTCTGGGTATCCACATGCTTCTATTGAGCTAACCAAAGCAAAAGATTTGAAGTTAATGCTAGCTTTCATCTGGCTCCATAATACAGGCAAATACCTCCTTTAGCACAAAACCGTGCTCATACAAACTTAACTCATCAGCATTTTCTGACAATACTTGAATCATTAGAGTGAGTTTCTGGCAATCAACACTTTCTGGTCTGTTACTAAAAGGATCAAGGCTGGATTTCTTGTACTGTTGAATCGTTGACTTAGCTTGCAGGTTCACTATGAATTTATACTGGTCTAAGTTGCTGCTGCTACTTTCTTACGCCTCTAACTCCTGTGAGTATTTGTGATCATATATTGGATCAGATTCAGGAACTGATCCAGTTAAACTGATTTTAAAAGAAAAAAAAATAGTATCAGTTCCCTAATGAGGTTTGTTGTGCTGCTTCTGCTTGGGTAAAAGAAGGGTATTGACAAGCAGTCGAAGGTACTGAAGGAAGAAGTGGTTGTTTCTGGGTCAGTGCCAGCCATTTTGTGAGGCAGTGTTCACTTCTTAAAGAGTTACACTGGAACTTGAGCAGTGCCAATGCATACAGATAAATATTGTCAGTGAAATGATCTGTATAGAATCATGAACTAATAATAAAAGATAAAGAGAAAATATGATGCTTGATCAAAAATATATATATATTGAACTTTCATTTAACTAGATTTCACTTTTTTGTTGTTGAAAATTATTGTAGCTCACACAGTGAAAAGGTTGAGGCAAAAAATTTGCATTCTCATCTTTTGAGGCAAGTCTCCTGAAGATAAACATCTTCTATATGCCTTTCATCCTCTTCTTTTCCCTCTTTCCTATTGATTTTATACAGTATTTTCAAACTTATATAAACATTACTTGTTTTCCAGGTTGTCACCAATATTGGTCCTTTGGAGTGGATTCTTAACACTCCCAGTCATCACAGAGTACATCATGGTAAGTGTTTTTTCTCATGGTCAGTTTTTGTACTGTAATAAAAAAGATTTAAAATTTTATTTTAGTTTTATTCAAGAATTTTAATTTTGGTCATTGCTTCAAAAATAGCCCTTGTTATGTTAGAAATTGCACAGTATTAAAAGAAAAAATGTTTTTAGAAATTAAATTTAGTTTTTAAATCTTTACATTTGAGATAAATTACTGAGCAGAAGTTAAGCCTAGGTAACATGAGATAATTTGAAGATTTTGAACAAAGTAGTTAAACACTTGCAAATATGAGGAATAATAGAAAAATATCTCAACTTCCCTGACTGCTAAAACATGATCATCTTATCGATCAATAACAGATGCTCTTGCATTCAAATTCAAACACTAAATATGCAAAAATACGTTTTTCTTTTTGAAGTAGAGCTGTTAAATGTTTTAGTGGAATTTAGTTCCAACTGTCTGAGTTTTTGAAAAATATCACTTCACACTTGTATATGACGGCTGATATGACTTTCCATCAATATTCAGAACCATTAAAGACAGTAGTGAACACCTAAATTTGATTAATAACTCCAATGCATGATTAAAAATGCCATGAACATAGCTGTGGAATAAGAGTGGGTTTCACAGATGCCATTAGCTCATTCAGCGTGCACAGATAACAAGGAGAAATGTAATAGCAGCATGGAAGAGCAAAATAATTTGAAACAGACTCAAATGCAGTCATATGTACAGAGGATGTTATTAATATTTATTATATCCTCCATGTGTAAAGTGTTTATGGCACTGTAGACTTTTTAAAAAGACTGTGGTGCTGTAAGTGTCTAATCCTTAAAATTTGCACAAGTACTGGTAATCCTGGAGGGATACACTCTGCTCTTGTTTGCTCTGCAGTAAATCCAGACTAATCCTCTGAGCCTGATCCCAATCAGAGTTGAGCAGAATCACTCCAGAGCTGATCAAGTGTTGTACAGTTGTTCCAAACAAACTCCACAAAGTTGGGGGTATTAAGCAGTGTAAGAAATGAGGGTTTTCTCATACTTTTGATAGGATGGCTCATATACAAATGCATTCCCTAGCAAATAGATAAAAGGATCATCTTGAAGTTAATAATAAAGACAGGATCAGACACGTGACATAGAACATAGACAGACGAAAGCCATTAATGAGATGATTGTGCATAAATATATCTGGTATATATTTGCTTAGGTATAAATTGGTGAGGTGATTTTTTTTGTTTGCTCTTCAATTTTCCTTTTTTAAATATATATTTTAGCTAAATATACTTTCCAAATAAATCTTTTTATTTCACAGAAATTTGGGATATGACACATTTGATCTGTATATTTGAATCTGAGTAGAAAGAGAGTTATATGCCTAATAAGAAAAAAGACACTTTATAGACACATAAAAGGTAGCTAACCTACTAGAACTTAAAACTAGATTAGAAGTTGATGCTAAGATTTCCCTTCATATTTAAGTCACACATATTCTTATATATGGAATGACTTGCCAATGATTTTCATTACAGGCAGAAATCCTTACTGCATTGACAAAAATTATGGTGGCACACTCATTATCTGGGACAGGATATTTGGTAGGTAAAACAAACAAACAAAAATGTTCTTCCTTATCTTTAGTTAGTTTGTCAAACAAAAATAAGTATACTTTTAATTTGATTGTTGGTTGCTCTTTTTTTTTTTTTTTTTTTTCCTTCAGGAACATTTGAAGCAGAAGATGCTAAAGTTGTATACGGCTTAACACATCCAGTAAATTCATTTGAACCCATTCTGCTCCAGGTGCAGTTTGTATCAGTTTGTATCACTGACTGGTATTTTCAACAGCCACTGATGTTCAGAAAAACTCCTCTCTTAGGCACAATTGAGGTTAACTCTGCATTGCTGCACAAGTCAGTTAATCTATCTTCATTTATTAATCTCAATTATTTCATTACAAAAAAAAAATATTTCCACTCACTGCATTGAACATATGTAGAGCATGTAGAGCCATAATGAAAGTACAATACAGTAAAATTATTAACTAATTATGGTGGAGAAGTAGCAGGTCTGTGATTTACCCACTGAATGATGTCCAGTTTGCCATTCACAGAGCAATATGCAGAGAAGCACAGATGGAAAAAAAAACAAAACACTGTTGTTTATGTCTTCTCTAAATACTACTATTTCATAAATAATCCCATGGTGTGATATCTTTACTATCTATTTTTATCTGTATCGAATATTTCCTCTTCAAGATACTACAGAATGATTTGTGTTGTCAGCATTATATATCATGGTTTCAACAAAAGCTGTAACACAGTTTGAATGCAGTTTAAAAATGAAGAAAAAAATCTTAGTATGATGTTTCTTGGTGGAATTCTTGGTCCAGGCTACTCTTCAGCTGGATAAAAATTCTCCTTAAAAACCTCAGAGACTGAGGAGTAAATAAGTCCCCATTTTCTTCATGGGGACTTTTCATACCCCATGAGGTATCTCAATGAATGAGATTCTACCCAAAGGGGTGTCTGGGCTGGAAGCTGGAAGGACGGCCACAGTCTGTGCAATTTTATATGTTCCAGACAGAAGCTAAGGAATTTAGGAATTGAGAGTATATCATGTCAAGGTCCCAGTAACAAAATTCTAGTTTAAAACCACCATAAATAGAGCTATACAAAATACCATTAAATACTACGGATTGCTTACAAGAAAGTGAAAATTTCCTCTGAGCAGAAGTCATCGTAATTCTCACTATGAACCAAGGGCCTGATACAGCTCCTGCCTATTTCAGTCAGGTTTTCTGAACTTCTCTTTTTAATTTATTCTCTTTACAGACTTTCAAAACCTTTTATTTGAAAGCTAAGAATGAGTAAAATATAATGTTTTACTAAATTTTATTTTACTAACACTGAAAAATCACTTGCTCTTTTTTTCAGTTACGTCCCTTGGCTCATATTTGGAACACATTTTGGGCCACACCTGGATTTTGCAATAAGCTTTCTGTCCTATTCAAAGGGCCAGGCTGGGGACCAGGCAAACCTAGACTTGGCCTTCCTGAGGAAATCCCAGTGGTAAATATAACATGCAGAGGCTTTCAGTTTTGTGTAATTTACTTGGACCTCTTAATGCTACTGGATCAATGTTAAAAACTCTACACATGCTATTTTAAATTAGCAAATTATCAGTCATAAAGCATAGGGGAAGATGAAATAGGAAAAGAAACTGAAGGAAATGAATGTTTTACTTTTTATTATTACTATTATTATTTTATTTTATTTTTTATTTTATTTTATTTTAAGGAAAAAATATGTCTTCTTGTTTATCTTTTCATTATTCATTTCCTAAAGATATTTCCAAAATAGTTCTATAGAATAAGGTCATTTCTCTTTTTCCTTCAGCTGTGAACATACACGCACACATATTTAAACTCTGTCTCACACTAGGTATTACATGTATTTGAAGGCAGATTATCTGTGGGCAATTATCTATGTCCCTTAACCCTTTTGTGTTTGTAATTACAAAGAATACTAAGGAATATCAGGCTGGATTGTGTCAATGTTGAAGGCTATTATCTGCTTTGCTTCATACAGATCACTGGAAAAGAAGTTCCATTCAACCCAAGAGTACCAGCTTACCTTAATTGCTATGCAGTAGTGCATTTTGCAGTGATAATGGAGCTGTATATTGACCTTCTTGCTACTGTGACTGTAAGTAATTCATATCTTTGAGTAATAACATCTCATGCTGACAGTAATATGACTCATGACATATTCAAATAATAAAGCATAATCTAAGTCCTCTAATAAAGAAACTCTAAGGCCTGTATCATATATTAACTATTATAATCATAAATAAATTATGTAAAAAGTATAATAATAAATGGCTAAATATATAATAATATAACATTATATATGCATTAACATGTTAATTAAAATATTTAATAACTTTATTAACCATTTACAGATGCATGTGCTTAAGTTAAGCAATTCAATTAAAAATAATAGATGTTCTGCAGAAAAGGTACATGTCTGCTTCAGGTTTTAGGACCTCATGAAAGGAAGAATATATCTCAGACTTAAAGCTATATAGGTTTTAAGATATCAAGGTTGGTCACATTTATGGATTCCAATATTGTCCAAGCTTTAGAAGGAGGATTGCAAAGGTCTTGTGGTGCTTGCAGGTAGGAATCTTCAGCATGAGTTCAGAGTTAGCGGACCACTGCCTTGGGGCAAATTGCTCTTCCAGTATTGAATGTGCAACAGCATTGTCAGAAGTGCAGGGAGAGGGACATATTTCCCACCACAGGTTTGGGCTGACAGGATCTCTCTAGTAACACAACACGGTTACCCTACGTGTGATCTCTGAAGGTGCACTATGAGGCCTTCTCCACCTACAAGAAGTGAGATATTAACACACCTTTCCAACTACCTCTTCATTCTTCCTTCCTTGAAAACTCTTTCTACTTTACTAAAGGGAAAATCTTTTAGTTAACTAGCATAATTTGAATGCATAAACCTAGTATCCCTGAAATCAGACAAAGGCCTACCAAAACCACCACAAAGTCCATACATTGAATAAAATGTCCTTTGCCCTTCTTATATTCTTTCCCATTCCTACTTGGTTAAGTAGCGGTCTTTTTGTTGTGTTACAGACATTGCCACAGGCCTGCATTCAAGGTATTGAGGGCCCCCTGGGGTCGTCAGCCTCTGCCGGACCATGGACCTGCCTCATTCCTGCATGCTTTCCCAGCAATCTCTGGCCCTTGGCCAATGGCAATTACTGTCCCCTACCTACCTTGTTGGACTGTGACCTTTTCCCTGGCTCCATGGCCCAGCCCACTGGACTGCTGCTGGCCACTATGCCACTTGTGTGGGGAGCAGCTCTTCTTGCTGTGCCCTGATGCCTTGAATGACATGTCTGAATCTGTCCAAGCGGCGGATTTCTGGAAATAAGTCTATTTTGCGTATCTAAACATGTTCAAAGGATTCCAAAGTATTGCAAAGTTTTCAGAAGTCTTGTCTGAATGTTGAAGTTTCGACTCAGAAATTCTCACATCCCATTGCAAGAAGGGCAGTGAGAAGGGTCTTTATGTGCAATAATGGAAGACATGGCAGCAGGCCACTTATTTATTTATTTGTTTTTTTTTGTTTAGGTTAGACATGTTCTGAGTTGCACATCAAACCAGTACAACAATGCTGGTTTTGATAAATGTTTAAAAAGCATTTTATGTAGCATTCCGAAAGAATACAAAAGCTAGCTCAGGAACTCTCTTCTGATTAACGTTAAAATATTCTACACATCATGTTCATCTCTATAAAAAAGTCACACCACAACTGCAAGGAATTTAGAGGTTACTAAACCATCTGAAGTTTAGTCTATTCTGAGAAATTTCTGAAGACAGGAAATTAATCCAAAGGTGAGCATTAATACCTCCCAAATAAAAAAGGTGTACAATGCACTTAATTCCAGTGTTCATGCATCGTCAAAAGCCTTTGCAAGATTTTCAGGATATGCTTCTAGAGTCCTGCATATGATCAGCAAGTCATGTTTTTCTAGGGATCAAATCAAGTGTTTTGTTGTTTGCTTGTTTGTTTTCTTTACTTTGTTAATACTGCTTTTAATGGCAAGAACTAAGGAGTCTGTTCATGAGTTTTTTCATAATTTTTCTTTTCTCCTTTTGTATTTTTTTCTGGTCTGAGAAGGAAAAAATGGATGGTCCAAATTATTTTCTCTGCTGATAACTGCAGCTCTTTAAGAATAGTAATAAGGGAAGTTGAAAAATGCACCCAAAGCCCAGATGATCATTAAATTCTTGCAATCACAGAGAGGAAAAGTATACATCCACCATGTATAAACTTATTGTAGCAAAACAACTAGAAAATTCTCTGCAGAAAACTGTGGGGTAATAAGGCAGTAAGGATAAGGAGAGCACTGGGGACTGGAAGCACCTCATCTCAGGACATAAACCTTTGGCGTGGGTGTAGAAAGTGCTGGTCCCAAGACAGAGTTCCAGCGTTGCTCTACAGTACAGTGAGGAAGCTGTCATGAGAAGGAAGCTTGTGTATGAATAACTTTACTTGGCAAAAAACATTCTTCAATATCAGTTTTCCACTACACTGAATTATGAAATGTCTATGGATACAACTGGAACTTTCTGTCTGGCTATGAATTATGTCATAACTGTGGCATAGCTCCATAAATGGAGAAAGCTAACTGTTTTCCTCATTTTTAGGTATAAGTTCCATTTCATAATAGCCATAAGATGCAGCACACAGTTATTACATTTCTCAAGTGATTACAGTTGCTCAGTGTTTGGTCTCATGCCCTGTAGAAGTGTTAAGTTTCTCTATATGCAAAGAGCAACTGTATACCTTCAGTCTGAATGACCTGCATTTTTAACATAGAAAAAGAGCAAAACAAGAAAGAACAAATATATATTTTCCACAGCAGAGCATATACAATGTTTATTTTCTATATAGCAATCTGTACTACATCCAGAGAATAAAAAAATACTTCTGAGTTCTGCACATCTAGATCTGATCCAAAGCTAATTGACATAATGGGATTTGGATCAGTCCCAGAGAGAGTGCTAGGAGTGTAAAACTGCAGTACATTCAAAGCAAAAGTCTCATAGCTCCAGAACTGTATGTATCACATAAATCAAAGTGAAGTATACCTTAAACACTTTTTGCAGAGTCTTTTTTTATTGTTGATAGATACTATAACATTTACGATGATTATAAAGCTATGAATATAAGAGCAGTTTCAATTAGACAAAAACTAGTAAGTGATAAGATAGGCCTCTTGCAAGTTGAGAACAAAATTAGTATATCCAATCAATAGGACATCAACAAGTATCATGTAAGTAATATTGCTAAGAATTCAATTTTTTTTTTTTTAGGAATTCTCAGTTAAAATAAAATACATACAAAGACACCTAAGAACACAAGTTCCATAGCATTGTATTAACATGCATCATTTGAATGTTGAAAGTATCTGATATATGACAACAGGGCACCTGATAAATTATGAAATGTCCTGACATCTTTTTCTGTTGAACCACTGACGACAATAGGATGAGAAAATGCATTCATGTTATTTATTCTTCAGTAGGAATAAAACACTCTGAGTCCTTTGAAATATAAAAGTCATTTTGGAATCTTTCAATTTACATCTAAATGCACATTTGGAATGGCATATTTCCTTGGTTAAACAGATTTTTTTTTCTCTCTATTTATATACATGCTGTGAAAATCTGTCAGTTAAAAGCAATGTAAACTTCTTCCCAAAATTCTGTAACCCTCCTTCTTTTTTAAGGCTCCAAAACATTTTTTAGAGCTTTCAATGGAATCAAAATCCAACAAAAATATTTTTTTCTGTTTGATTACAGCCAATAACCACATTGCAAAGTTGTGGCTGACTTGTAACTGTGGTCCAACAGGCTTCTCTGTTTATGCAAATACTCCAGTATATAAATATTCATTTATTTTCTATATACATCCATTCAAATAATGTTTAAGTGGGTTGAAAATGCTAGTACTAACAAAGGTGTAAAAAGCACATTCTTTTCACAGTGCAACTTGCAGTGTGTAGATTTAATATAAGATGTTTAGTTTAGTGATATAATCTACTGACTAATGTTGATTTTGGTAGAGTAATGCCTAGAAAATGGATGTCACAGCTGCCAGCATCCAGTTCATAGGGTGATACAAATTTGAAAATAAATACGAGAATCAAGACGGTATGTAACTATACCACTGGAACTGTAAAGAGCAAGTTAGGAAAGCAAACTAATAAATAGGTATGTATGCCACATGATTGGTTTGCTGTTTGCAAACTTGCACCAAATGTCTGTGTTTCCCTAAAAGTTCCTTCAGTTGATGGCAGTTCTCTTTCTCCAATGAGTAAATCTGCAGACTAGATGGCAAGATATCTATTGCTGAAAATGCTGCCAGATCTGCTTTCCAGGGCCATCATTGGCTTAGAGCCAACTGAAGAGCAAAATTCAAATACATCTCCAAAACTCTTGAGTATGCAGAAGTGTCATTATGAAGCTATTTTATTTTATTTATAGTATTTTATTTTGTTATTTTAAACATGAGTTGGTTGTTAATAGTTTAAGAATGTTGCCTGTTAGCCAAAAAAGATGGATAGTGATATTCTGGGAGAAGATTCGTGGAGATTTTTGAGCTCAACCCCAACTCACAAAACTGTAGTTGTTTCCAGATAGCTTTTCTATATTTGCCACAATATACCTACTCTTCCTACTCCCAAATGGCATTGTGGTGGATTTCACCACAGGTTTCTTGGTAGTCCTTGGCTAGGACACAAATGAACAAACATTTCACGCTTTTTTTTTTTTTTCTTCCATGTGAATATGATACATGTATCTATAGTGAAGAGTAACTTACACCTTCTACCTTCACAGTTCCCAGTAAGGCTTGATGCCTCACCCCTCAGCCTTCAGAAGGCAAAGGACTTAGGAAGTTTAAGGCTGCATCACAGTACCAAGATTTTACATTGTTATGCATTTGTGTGAGTTTGATGAGATTGCAAATAACTGCAGGTTGCACTTTAGATTCCTTCAGTCTTTCACATTCTGAGACACAGATGGTATTGAACCATAAGAAATTTTATAAATGGCTACCATTCAAAATCTTGTGGTTCTGAAGTGAGTGTCTGAAAAGGAAGATAAATAGAAATTGACCTCAAAAAGAGAATCCATAAAATATGATCGTACCTGGCTCTGGTAGTTCAAAATAATCAAAGAACCTCACATAGTATTTTAACCTAAAAGATAAGAGGTTGTTTATATTTGAATTTTATTTTCCTAAATCATAAGATTATTTCAGTTGTTTTTCTGCTTCTATTGATATACATTAAAATGTATTTCTGTTCCTTTTTTTTTTTTTTTTTTTCCTCCTGGAAACTGAGAAATTAATTAATCATGGAAATTAATCCATGTTTAAAACTTAATTTCAATTTTTTCATTATGTCTCCATTTTTTCATCTGTGTATTTTTTTTCTTCTGTGGTTAGATAAATTTGGTGAGTCAAATGATAACTTCAAGCTCTAGTTTTGCACGTTTTAGAGAGACTGTTTGAGTAAGTGAAGTTTGCATGTTCATGGTCCAGATTCTTGAATTCACTCCTTTATTTCATTGTGGAGAGAAAGCTGCAATCTGAATTACTATATTACAGTGTCAACATTATCAAGCTTATCAAGATCCACCAAAAATGAATAAAAATCCATAAAAAATGAATAATCCACCAAAAATGAATAATAAAAAAAATTATTGTTTCCTGCAAAGATTTTAACTCTGAGAGTCTATTTTGTGGTGTTTTTTTTTTTTGTTTGTTTGTTTTCTTTTTTAGAAATGGAAATTAAAATATCTTTTAGGGAAGGAAAAAAAAAAAAGTTCTGAGAGAAAACACCAATAAAAATATGCCCAAAATGTGTCTATTTTGGGGAAGTGTTTCTATCACCCACTCAAATGCAACGCTCAATCTAGGAAAGTTTAGCCTGATATACCTACTTTCACCTGTATGCTTACTTTCTAGCTAATGGCAAGAAACAATCATTCAGTAAATGCACTCTCTCCACTGAGTACAGAGAAAGCTTAAATTAATAACAGGGTTTTAGGCACTCCAGTTATTTAAAGAAAGGTAGACTTAATCAGCTCCTTAGTTTTCTGAAATTGGAATAACAAGGAAATCCAGATGCCTAGGACTTAGCTGTTTGTCTAATGCTGGCCAACTCAGAAACAGTGGAAGGTCAGAAAACTGTGAAAATACACAGCTTTTTAAAACTGGAACTTGGAGACACTCATGTTAATTCACAACAGGTGCTGTTGGGTCCTTCCCTGAAGACAAACATTAACATTTTTTTTTCAAAACCATTGCAGAGATCATTCCTTTTCTGTAAAGTGTGATTTTAACCATATATTGTAAAGTAGCAACTATATGAACTCTTTAAAAATTACATGGCATCCTCAAAATTTGTATTTGATATTCAGTTCTCTTGTTACCTAAGGCCTTATGTTCCTTTCCTCAGAACAATGCCCAATCAGTCTAGGGACATTTTAAAGATAGTCTGTAGAAGCTAGTGCATTGCACTGGAAACACAAAACAAAATCAGACCCATCTGGCCAGGACTGGTTTTAAAAAAAAGGTGCAATTCTACAACTGAAAAGTGAGGACAGTCTCTAAAGAGGAAAAAATCTTGAATTCCAGTCCCAGTTCCCTGGCAAATTCCTTTATCTGACAAGAAACAGTCATTGAAAAACATAACAAAGCATTTCTAAGAAAATTATGGGTGAGTTCCCTTATGTCTGTGCCAAATCATGTTTTTCTTTGCTTGCTTTACTTCTTGAATTTTTGTATGACCCAGTTTTTACAGGAAGCTGAAGTAGGAGTTGAACTTACTGTGGCTAGATGATCAGTTTAAGAACTACTATTTTTATTAAACTTAAATAGAGTCTGTGCTGTATTTTTATAACAAGAAGAAAAAAAAAAAAAAAGAAAAAGAAAAAAAGAAAAAAAAAAGAAAAAAATTATGTCCAAAAGTTTTGTCACTTCAACGCATATTGCTTCATGTTAACAACAGAAAGTCTTTTAACCTTAGGAGAGCTGTAGAATTTTTGGATTCTAGAAACTGAAGTTTTCAAAAAGAGTATCTTTAATTTAATCTTTTACTGACATTTTAAAACCTATATTTGGAATATGAAATTGTATTCCAAGTGATAAAAACATTGATAAAAGTACAGACCCATCAGAGCATTTTGGCTTTCTTGGTTTAAGCAAGAATTTCAAAACATAAGTGCTATATTGAGTCTCCTCATGGTTCAATATGTAGTTCAATATCCTGTCTTCCGTGGTGACCAATAGCAGATGCCCAGGGTAAGAGTGTAAGAAAAGTGTAGCGTATCCTTTCTTCAAGTCTTCATCTAAGTAGATGACAATAGTAATCATCAGTTTGAGATTTTGTAAGTTTATCATAATGAAGGATGGAATGGACTGCAAGTGGAGCAATCCAGTAATGAATTTGATCTATCCTTGTATAAATCTGTGCAACAGAGTGACTTGACAGGTGTCATTTGTGAGAAGTGTGTTCTGGCTTGTAAGCTATTGAGACTGCTGTTTAGCGTGCATGTTACTGGGATGCTGTTTTCTTTGTTCAGTTACCATTTGTTAAGGATATCCAAGTAGGTGCTTGTGATTCTTCTTTAAAACAGAACCCTACCCAGCCTGAGTGTATGGTTTGATGTGTTTTGCAAACATGGGCACTGTAAGTTCACACAGCTGTAAAACTTGAGATTATTCTCCTGTGGCCTCCCACACTCACAGATACTTACCTTAGATCTCTTCGAGAGGTAGGGGCCACCACTGAAGGAAAGTGGGCTTGTCACAAAGTGGAGTTTATTGAAATTAAGGCAGACATTCACAGATTTTTATTTTTTCAATGCCTGTAATCTTGAAGTACAAGATGCTGTTCATAAAACTTATTGCTATTCAAACTAGAAAGGATTCCTTATAACTCAGCAAAATCCACTAGTTCTGTATTGTTGTTGTTTCAGTGAAAAAAACAAAGGCTTTTCAAAATAACTTAGATGTAAATGTTAAAGACATAAATCCTCATGCTGCTATTTGTCCAAATGCATGTTAAAGTTTAAAAGTTTTAAGTCTGATTAAAGTCAATGGTATGAACTGAAGAGTTTTGCTGAACTGGGAAACAAGTGTTGAGTTGTCACGAAGGGACAATATCGATGTTGTTTCTTGTAATATCAGTGTTGTTTCTTGTTAAAATATGGTTATGTTGTCACATCATTTGAATTCTTAGTCTCACCAATATTTTTTTTTTATGTTTGTTTGTTTTATATTCATTGGGATTCATAGGTAGCAATTGTAAAGACAGTAACGTAAGATGAAGAAAAAGAACAGGGCTGAGGTGGTTTTAACTTAGAGATATGACTGTTTCCTCTTGGACAAAGGCATAAGGGAATTAAGTAACTTCAGGAAAACACATAGTACAGAAGGATATATCTTAATTATTATTTTGGAAATAGTGGCAACTGTAAAGGTGGTTACTGAAAATCTTTGTAAAATAAAACAACAAATTACATCAAAAGTGAGCGAGTGGACATTAACATCATTGAGTGAGGAAGCTGAAACTGCTGTTCTGTTAAATTTAGTTTCTCTTCAGCAAATTAGTCTAAATTAATATTTTTCTACTTTTTTTTTTTTTTTTTTTCCTTAAGGTGTTATCACAGGGAACTATTCTGCTGAGAATTTTCTTTATCATTCTGTCCCTGACCTCTTTTGGATTTCTTATGGAGAACAGGCAAGAGACAAAAGTTTTTTTTTTTTTTTCTTCTGTTTTTTTTTTCTTCTGTTTTTAAGCATTATTTGTTATTATATGGAAATCTCAAGTGTGTCAAAAAATATATTGATAAAGAACTATAGATGTACTCTGGCATATATGTTTCTATCTGTTGACTAGAAGATAACACAAATAACCAATAAGTAAAACTAGGAGTGCTCCAATAGCAATTAATGGCCATATTTATATTGCAGCACTGGTTGCTCATATGCTCAAATTTGCTAGCATTTGTTGGGTCATTATCTCTGGTTTTGAGATTTTGGCATGCCAAAATGGCTTGAAGACTGGCCCAAGGCCGTTTAAGCTCAGACATATTTTGTCCGTCCCATGTAGCATGCCATGGATGGCAGATAGGCTGACAGTATATGAAAAGTGCATGGTATAGCTAAGACTAGACTCAAACTCATGTGAGGGATAGACCTTAGTCTAAATCTTTGACTTTAGACTAAATTTAGTCATTATAGTTTCAAATCAAATTGGAGCTTAAGAAAAACAACAGCTCAGTGAGATGTACACTATGGAAGTAGTCCATATAGGCACTGTGACCCTACAGAAAAGTAAATAACAACTACAATTTCCTACAGAGAAACTATTTGCCCTGCTAAAATAGAAATGTGTAATAGAACCTTCACTGTTGTGCCACTCCTTCTTTTGCACCTACTATTTTTTCTATTTTATGTTATTTTATTTTCTCAGAAAGGAATACCTTTTGCTTGTATCTACTGAAAGTTTATTTCAGGATGGGTAAAAGTCTGTCAATATACCAGAGATCTGTATTAACAGCCTTAGTAAAGTGAATTAGTAGAAATTTACAGAAATAGACCAATGGAAAGATTCTGAGCTATTCAGGTAGCAATTTTCAGAATTTTGCTGTTGTAATTTTTCAAGACACATTTACACTTGTGTGAGCTCACATGTATTCTTTGCATATATGTATTCTCACAGCAAATTTAGTGTTCTAGCTGAAAGTAAAATCCATATGCTGTAAAAATGTAAGGTTAAGAGAGGTGACTTGATGCAAGTGCAGGACATCACAGACTATTTTTACATCCTCTATTTCACTCAAATTAACAAAGAAGAAAAGATAGACCATTAACATGAATTATTTCTTGTTCCTAGGCCCAAAGCAGGAATTCTGGAAATCATCCGCTGCTCAGTCTTCTTAGGTGTATACAAACTTGGCTACTTAAGGAATCAGCTTTCTTTGTTGGACTGTGCATATGAAGTAAGACATTTACTTTTAAGTATCTATACTGATGATCCTATATTATTATTGTTATTATTTTTATGGCATCCCTGCCTATGGCAGGGGGGTTGGAACTAGATGATCTTTAAGGTCCCTTCTAATCTGAGCTATTCTATGATTCATTCTGTTTTAGGAAAAAAAAAAAAGATAACATTACAAATTTATATTTGGTTTCTTTATTTCTATTACCTTATTTGAATATAATAGTTTTTTTTTCTTATTTCCTTATTCCTTTCTGCCATTTACTTTTAAGAAAATTATTGTTTTCTTTGCTACAGCCCAAGTACATTGAAAAAAAGTCAGAAAACTGTTTCTTTATATGTCCTTGCAAAAATACTGTATTATTGCTATATGTGTTGACCAGAATACCAGAAGTCTGTTCCTGAAGTTGAATTGATTAACTCACATTTCACTGGAACAAATCTGAAGAAATTTGGAGGCTGGAAAAGTTTAAAATACCAAATATATCACTCTGTACTTATACAGTACATCAGGAACAGACTTTTAGCCATTGATAAAGATAGGATACTGGATTAAACAGACCTTTTATCTTATTAGGTATGGTTATTTTTGTGTTCACAGGACGTATTTTTATCCTGTTTGTGACTTTTGCTTTTTAATCTACACTGTTGGTAGGTTTTTGGTTTTGTTTCTGTTTTTCCAGCAAAATTGGTAATTCATATTAAAACAATTCTTTTAATATAATCTCAGTTGGATAACACTGAATCATTACTATGATTCTGATCTGAATGACATTCCCAAGCTACCTACTGCTGGTCAGCAGCAAAGTTGGTTGTCAACAAGGTTATGAACCTTGCTAGACTAGTAGAACTGTTACCAGAAAGTTAATCTTTGGATTAAAACCAGAAAAATAAAATCAATAATAAGGATCAAGAATCAGACCTATTACTGGTGGAACTCAAAAGGATTCTTTTGACTTGAAACAGCTCCAAAATTAATAGCTGCTGATAACTTTTCTAATAGATTTCTGATAGTGGTGCTGGTTCTCCTGCTCTTCTCTGAGGTCAGGCAATAGGAGAATGGAAAAAAAAACACTATACTTATGTAGGTCTTTTTTTTTTTTTCTTTTTTCTTCAGACAGGAAACAATAATTATTGGACAATATTTAAAGCCAGACAAATGCCACTAATCAAGAATTATTTTTTTCCCCAATATTGTTATTTTGTCAAAACTTGGTGTGTAAATCAGAGTTCTTGAATTCCTCTGATAAAAGTCTGCCAGAACTCAGCAGATATTTTAAAGATTTTACTTTCTTAAATATCTTTTGGAAAATGCTTTTAGGATTTACTGACTAGCAGATAGACTTGATGCAAAGACTTCTACTATTTGGCAATTAATTCTATAGTAGTAGCTCTGACTTTAGGTACTAAGGTATTCTAACTGAATTTGCGAAGAGTTATATGTTAAATATACCCTCTAAATTACAAAAAAAAAAAAAAAAAAGAGTTGCATTTTTTGCCTTGCTGAGTTGCATATGCATGAATAGCTCTCTTACTATGAAAGGAGTAGGAGCAAAATTTTCAGGTTGTTATTTCTATTGTTTGGAGGAAGCTAGATAGTTTCCTATTCTGTCTTGAAGAAAATAAAATATTTCTTATTATGTTCTTTATTTGTTCTTTATTTTTCTTTTTAAATCTCTGATTTATTGTGTATTTTTTTTCTCTCCTTTATATTTGTACTTCTCTGTAACTCTTTTTAGTGCCTTGTTTGGCACTGACTAGGTAGTTCATTTAAAATGAGAAACAGGAGAAACATGCTCACATTGTTTTGTTTGAAAATACTTAATAAATAGGTGTCTTCCAAATTGTTTGCTCTTAATGCAACCAGAATAAATAATGCTTCTGAAGAATTCCAATATGTTAGTGCTAGAGAGTTGCATTTAATGTAATGTTAATAAGCTTTAGTGATGTTTATGATGACATTAAAAAGTCTCCGATCTTAAATAACTGATTTACTGTCATGGGTTTTGCTCATGTGCTGTCAATACATTATTCAATTTTTGGATTCAGGGTAGGAAAGTTGCTATGGGCAGCAGTATTGGTATAATGGTATTTAAAAGAAAAGATTCTTGTAACAGTAGGGAAACTACTATAAATTTTTCAATTAATGTTGAAAAGTATTGAAATATTAATATTTTCAATTATTTTTGAGGTGATCATTTTGAATCAGCAGATACTAGAAAGCACAATACATGATTATTTTTTTTTTTCTGGAAATTACATATAAAATTTGTCCTAAAAATTGTTTCTGTTTAACATTTAGAGAGGTTATCTACCCTTCATAATTAAACATAATAGTGTAGATAACTCTGAACATCTTGTGAGGTTCATAAGCAAATTTTTGCTGCATTTTTCCTGGTAATTTTTATCTGCTTGGTTTTCAACTTCCTTTGCTCTACTTCTCTTTCAAATCCAATTGCAATTTTTGAGAGGTAGGAAATAAACCATTTATTTAATCTTTCTTTTCCTCCATCTATACATATTCCATCTTTAATATACACTCAAATTTAACTGACTTTGATCTTCTTAATGTTACATTTTTAGTACTTATGGTCAGTAATATATTTACATAATGTTCTTCTTACTTCATCATCTTTATTTGTTACCAAAAAACAATTCATTCATAATCCAATATTCATGGACAATAATCATGAATATAGGACACCATGTAAAAGAATTTATGTTGACTTTTTTTTTTAATATATATACAATGCATTTTAGTGCACTTAGGGATAAAGAAAAATAAAATAAACTGCAAGAGGCATGATGGCAGTACTCAGCGTGTCTAGAATTTAAGAAATAATTCTGTCCCAACATTCTTAAGTTAATCATGCACATCACAGCAGAAAAGTGCAAGAACAATTTTTTTCCATACATTATGTTGAACTGTTAGTGAAAAATTATGTGACTCCTGTTAGTACATATTGTTTTTCTTGTGACCTTCTTCTTCATAAACTTGCATTCCTCATTAATATTTTGTAACCACTAGATAAGATTTCAGAAGCAAATACTATTTTTAACTATTTTTTAACTATTAAAAAAAAAAAGTGATTAAAACTTCAAATGATTGCCTGTTATGGGATTTGATGAAGGTACAATTTTGTAGTCATCTAAGTGGAGAGTTCCACAAAATCCAATGATACAAACAGCTAATTCTTAACCCATTCTTGCCTTGCTCCTAGTCCTGCAAATAGCCTTCTGCCATTTTAGTGAATTAGAGCAGTTCATAAACACATCTAACAATTATCAGAACTACAGCATAGGAGGAAGACCTTCCAAGTTAAAATGAAAAAGAAAATACAGAAATGAGAGAAAACTAGGAGAGAGAGGAGAGAAGAGCAGAGCAAAGAAGAAGGTAGCCTTTCCCATTTTGTCCTTAAATTAGCACAGGTGGCTGTGAAAAAAGCAGCCAACACCTGCAATTCCATCAGGAGAAGCAGCTCCTCCCTCTTGCTCCAGCCTCACCCAAACTACCCATCTAATTCGGTCACCAGGCTTCTCTGACCAATGCAGCCAAAGGTTTATCTTCATACATGAAGTCAGTTGATGTAACTTCCTTTGGATCAAGAAAGTTTTGTAATGCTAAGACCAATGGAAGGTGGAAGTAAAATGCAGCTAAAGATGGATAAGGAAGAAGTATTGTTGTTTTTGGTAAAGCTGTAATCTTTGTATGATTGTTTACTGTGTTCGAGCACTAATAAATATGATATTCCATGCTTTGAAATTATATATTAAATAATGTGATTACTAGTCTTGGTTCAATATGAAAATTATGTAGTTGTTCCTATTGTTTAAATATATAATTCTCATTACTATTATATTTGAAGCCCTTCCAAGAGAGTTCTCTCTTGGTGTTCTTCCATTTTTGCAAAGACAATGATTAGAAGTTACTAGAGTTAGAAAAGTAATTGTTTCTTCTTATGGGAGGTGGAACTCTGCACATTTGTCAGCACGTATTTTCAGTTCCTTGTGCTGTATATATTTCATATTGATGGTTATGCAAAAGGAGCAGGCTCTCTGTTCTTTTGCGTTGTTGTTATTTTTTGTTTGTTTTGGTTTTTGAAAGACGCGGTGTTTAAGGAACATGAGTTTGATGAACTTAGATCTTGTGTGAATTCTTTTTTTGGGTGGAGGTCACAGGATACCTTGGTGATAAGGACAGAGATATTCTATTTGACTGGATATAGACAGCAAGCTGAGAGGCTAATGTGTTTCTGTTCAACAGTCTGTGCTGCAACATCCTATACTAGTTAAGTTTTCTTTAGGCTGATTATTTCATGCCTGTGTAATGTGAGGATCATGTGTGTTACTAATGCCAAATCTTTTTTAGTCAGACTGAGCCTGGGATCTCCTAACCACCTGGAGGTAGCAGAAAACATTGCTTGTGCATTCAGTTATGTGACAGTTCAGCAGGCACAATATGTATGTTAAAAATAAATCTGTAATGATGGTACACCTCTTCAAAGAGTTTCCATCCAACTGCTCTGGTTTGGCATCAGCCAGCATATTCCATGAGCTGATTTTGGTCAAGCACTGGCTGTTATTTGACAGTAATACTAATGAGGAGCAATGAGTAGAAATGAGAGCCATTGACATGTTGTTGGAACTCTTGTCTTGAATATTTTCACCAACTCACATAGTAGTAGCAAGTCAATACTGAGACTCTTAAGCTAAAGGACTAGGATCTAGGAGCTGGAGGACAAGACAGATGTCTATTTTGATGTTCTTGTTTATCTTTTACCTTTGTTTTGTCTAAGTCTTTTAGTCTGAGAGTAAGTCTGTTCATCCAGACCCCTTCTACACTGCAGTCTCCTGGGCTGCCTGGCTATAAAAGCATCTGCAGTCATGTATTTACTTACAGGTAGGAAGGATAAAGATCTGGGACAACTTTCACTGGGGAAAAAAGAGAAAAAGGGAGGATGTATACCTGTGTGATATTTTAAATGAAGTACTTGTTTTCCGTTTCTCATGGGCATGTGTTGCATGACAAAAATAACCAACTGTGGAAGATATATACAGTCTTGTGCTGCAGGGCATAATTCAACCATTAACTAATGAAAACAGAAATGAACTTCTTTGTGGTCAAATTATTTATTTACTCCTCCAGAATATCTAAACTCTGTAGATGCAGCTGTTCCAAACATTTTTGGAGACAGTATTCTGTAGCAAATGGACTGCTTCTCTGGTCTTCTGTGCAATTCTTGTATTTCTTACAAGCATGTCAGCTAATTTGTCTGGATGAAATACATAATATCTCTTTATTAAAGAACTGATTTGCACTGTACTCTGCATTCCACAGCAGTCCTTCTTAATGTGATATATTGCCACACAACTTACTTCTCCTTTCATCATACAAAGACTTGCTGTTACCTCACTTGTTTCTTAGTGTAATTTACCAGCATCAGAATACTGACTTATGAGTACTGACTTAAAACAAACATTTACTCATAAGAACTTATTTCCACATCAACGATAGTTTTCTGCTCTGTAGCATTTTTCCTTGGTCGCTCATTATGATCATCTGTGCCACATTTCAAAGTGCAGCATATCCTATATTTGGTTTCCATTAAGGTGAAAGCTCCATGCCCTATGCTATGATTTATGACCTCAGCATTTAGGCAGCCTCTGTGCTCTAACTAGATTGGCTGGTGTATTTGAAATGTATTTTAGAAATGAAGCTGGGGATAGAAGGAAACTACTGCCTTATGATAAAAAGCCTTGTCAACACACATGGAATTAAATAAACACGAGTTGTAATCTGTATTTTCTATGTTAGACTCATTCAGAAAAGTCTGCTATGCCACGCAGTGGACTGGACTTTTAATATTCCTGACAACTACCCTGAAGGGAATAATGTCCCTTAGAAAAAGTCACAGTAAAATCTGGCAGTAGATTAAGTTAGTTTCCACTTAGGTGTGACAGCAGAGTCGTTACTGATTTTAGATTTAGCCAGTTTGAGAGACGGCTTCACCACCATCAACTACAGACTATGATGTATAGTTCCAGATGCTTTGGCCAATTGACCGTAAAATTGCTCTGCATTTCTGGCGGAGCAGCCAAGCTGGAGCTTTTAAAATCTCTACTCCCTGAGCTCAACACCCTCCCCCTCTGCTTAAAAGCTGCTCATTATTCTTCTTCTGCCCGCTGATCTTAGCAAAAGAAAAACTTCTGGAATCAATTAGAAGTGTCTGCACTTGATGAGATTTGCACGTGAGTTCGGAATTGCGAGGCTTTGATAGTGTCAGCCAACAGCTGCAGTTTCAGGTGGTAAAATCGGGGAAGGAATTTTCCAGGGTTTATTTACAATCATAAAATAAAACAAAAATCAAGACAAGTTGGAAACCATCTAATGTGTCGTTAAAATGAAGTCCAAATTTGGCTATATATTTATTTTGTCTGAAAAAAGTAAACCGGTTGTTTATTATCAGGATCTTTTCAATTATCTTGCAATTATTAGGTTGTATAGACTGGTTGTAATAAAATGCAAGCTATGGCCTGCTTGCTGTAGTTTTGACTATGAAAGAGGCATCTGCTATTACTTTTGTCACTTTAATTGCTTGACAAGACAAGAAGGTAGTCATACTTAATAGAAATCAGAAGTGTGTAGTCAAAGATGAAGCAAAGGTGCAAAAAATATACACATTGACATATACTGTCTGAAAATTTTACATTTCATTTTCAGCTACTGCTAAATAAGTAAATAGAAAGGTAACATTCACATTGATAATCTTAAAGTTTATTTTATGACCATTCTGAGTCCAAAGCAGTTAGGTATTGTCTTGTATCTGTATGCAACATTTACATTTCAAAGATAAGTCATGCCAAATGAAATTATTAATGTTCAGTTATACATTTTAGTGTCCTAAAGATGAAATTGTGCCATTTCATGCACATTGTCACTTATTTGCATTGCAGACTGGTTTGGCTCATAAGTCAAAGAATAATTTTTCTAAAAGCTAGGAATGCCACAAACCCCATCAAACTGCATTCTTTTCTACATCATAACAGCACATGGATTATAATAGAAATCTTCTCCATAGCAGTGAATTGCTTCATTCGTATAAATCTCCGGTGACAACTGAGTTACTCCACATGGGTATATGTGTCTGTGCAATTATGACTCCAGTAGAACAGCAATTTTGTTATTAACGCACAAATACATTGGTTTCATACCTGCATTTATCCTGTGGAGGTAGCACTATTAGGGGAAGCCGTACTGTAATTATTATCTTTCTCACTTTAAAGAGAAATAAAAAATCAGCCTAAAAAAAAGTGCTTTCAGTGAGAGGTCTCTTGGAGGATTCCTTGTTCGTGGTATAGTCATCTGTGCATGCACCGAGGCATCTCTGAATTACTATTCTAGCAGTACATAAACTAGAGTGAGAGGCAGGCATAGGGGTGGACCTTGCCTGCTTTGGATTCTGTAGGGATGATGCAAATGCAGTCAGAGCAGGTTCATGTTGTTTGACAGAGCCAATGTGATCAGTTTGTACTTTCTTACTTATTTTATGTTCAAAGTTGATTTAAGGTATAGCATAACATAACGGGACAAAGGCAAAGGTAAGAGGAGTGAGAGGCACTGGCTTACTTGCTGAGATTCCCCACTCATGCACATGTTGGGGGAGAGGCAGGAGGTGCCTCCTGAATGCATGCATCAGACTGTGTCCCCCAACTGTACAGAGCACCCCGGAGAAAGGAGCCTCCAAGCCTCGCCATGTATGGCCAGTGTGCACATTGGCTCTGTGGCATAGCTGTTGTTAACCTATAGAACTCTCATGTATTGGTGTGTTTAGTAGGACTACCTAATGTGGAAAACTTCTTAGTAGACTTCTTGCCAAAATCAGATAGCCTGCCACCAAAACCATTGTAATTGGCAGGTGGGACCTGTCCTAATTGTGAACAGAGAGGAGCTGTGCATATATTACCAAGACCATGAAGGCAGATGACTTAGTTTGAATTTTATCCTCAACACAACATGCAGAAGGATCGAATTAGCTTTTAGGAGATGACAGCTTTAATTAAGCCAGCTATTTCTGATGCAGAATAAATCTCTGTTTGACAGATACAAGGTGGCCACAAAGAACAAGCCTAGTGTAAAAAGCATTTTTAAATTTTAAAATTTTAAAACAACATTAGTGTAAAAAAAAGAGAAAACCTAACTGTAGAAAAGGCAGGCAAAGCAGGGCTACCCAAATGTATATGTCTTGCAAGGGAGGTGGAGGTACAAGTTTATTCCTCCTGTAAGTGTCCTATTTTACTTTGTAGGAGTAAATGGAACATGGCAGCTGTGAATATTTGGCATTCGGGGAATATAATGGCTGTGTGGGACCCACAGAATCAGACTGTAATATAAGCTACAGGAGAGCCAAATAAACACATGTATTTAGGAAAGAACAAATTAACTTAAAACATTCTATAGTATATTTTATTAAAATTGATTATTGGATTTGTATTTATTTATTCATTTTTGCATAGTCCATTTTTGACAGTAGTTTTCAATGAAGATCACAGGAAAAACAGCACAAATTGAGACTCTCTTTGTTAGTAACACCTGAAATAACCACTGAAAACTGGTTTGTGATGTTTGGGCTGTTGCATGCTAAATTCTAGCTAGATAGTACTTATTGATCTATTGCTCACTTTATCTGTGCTGTGATTTATTTTTTATTACTGTCTTGTTTTATCATTCTTTTGTATGAATTCTCTTTTCTGTGATGTTTAGAGTCAGGGAATCTAGAGAAAGCAAAAATACTGTATTTCTTTTTATATTTCAATATTACACAAGTCAAAGAGAATGTCTTAAAATTTCCTTTTCTTGTCAATGCTAAATAAAAATTGCCTGATGAAAGAAGATTAGCAACTGGTGTGTTTAACAACTGATTCCCAAATGCAGAACATACAAAACATTTTGTATACTCAAAAGTTGGAAATAGGTGTTATGGGGGAAAAAAATAAAAGTACATACAAAGTTCTAGTTATTACTTGAAACTAAGGCAAAATAATACAGATCTCCCCTCCAACAGTGATCACATCTGTCTTGACAGAATTGATTTGGTTTATCTTCATGTGGAGCCCATGAAATACCCAGAATAAACCATTTATTTTTCTGATTAGAAGCTAATACGCAGTTGAAAATGGCTGGTTTTGGTTTAACATTTTAGATTTTATGGAGAAAAGGTTACTAAATTTTGTCCTTAGCTATTACCTGAATTCATTGCACATCTGCATGTGACTACAAATCTAGATGTAGTTATTTCTCTTCTTGTTGACTTCATGTAAGTTGGCTACAAAAAACAGTCAAATATTAGGTAAAAAGTGGTGGTTAAGCAGACTGTTAAGAAATGGAATCTGGCAGTTAACTGAATTGGTTTATATCTATGTATCCCCATTCCTATCTTAATTTTCCTTTGTCTTCAAACAGTCTAGTTAATTATAAAATCTTGGGGCAGATACCTGTCTTTCTGCGTATGTAAAAGGGCCTACTCCAATTATATATTAGTAGTGAACAGAGCTGTCATCGTCCCAGTTGAGTTCCTGATCATTTCTTATTCCTAACTTTCAAATGAAGTCAAATTATCTTTTGTTTTTATTTTTTAATATTGCCTTTTTTTTTAAGTGTGTGTGTGTATATATATATATATATTCAATTCTCTGTGGGCTTCAACTGAGTACTTTTTAGCATAGTATGAGTCTAATTCTAATATCTTATTGAGTTGTCTTTGCTCCTCATGACTGTATCGGTCAAAAACAAGCCCATTCCAAATATCTCAAAAATACTATTGAAAGTGTTAATTAGCTTCTGGGATTATTTAGGCCTCATTAAAACACATCTCCAGACCATATCATGTGTCAAAAGCAGGAATTCAGCTGTCACAGACTTGTAAATGAGACAGAAAAATGTGTTACCAACTTATCAGCAACTGAGATAACAGCTTCATAAATGCTAAAAATTAGGGGACAACTGGGTATAATTTGCCATGACCTCTGAACAGAAGTCTAGAAAGTGCAGTTGGATGATAACAATGGCATATGCTTTTAAATCTATCTAACTATCTAACTATATAAACACTGAAAAAATATTTGAGACTTTCCTAAATGAAGGGGTCTGGTTTTCAACTTTTATTTCTGTCTTTATTCCATTATCCTTCTCTTTTTATATAAACTGATGTCATCCTAACTTCATTTTCAAGTATCTAATTGGACTATTGCCTTCTAAAGTGATAAATTTGCTAATTTCTGCCAAGTTCTTAGAAAAATCTCAATCCACTGGAAGAATCAAATCTGCCCCTTCCAATGAAGTAACACTGACAGCTCAACTTCTGGCTAGCGGAGAGTTAAGAACGGGGAAAACAGGATCATTAGTGGATCCAGGTTTATTCTTTTGGCTTTGTAAACTCTGGCTTTCAGAACTTATTAGTATCAAATAAAAATCTATAGCATTGGATTGCAAAACTAACAAAAATAATAGCTGTGAAAGCAGCATGCAACCAAAACTCTCCATTTTCCTGGACAGTCCACATAATATCTCCCCTATTAACTACCTTACCCCCTCTGCTGTTTTATTTTGATCTTTGCATAGATGAAATTATGTGGACTTCTTGATTTTATTTTGCTTTGTAATGTGCAGTAATACATACTGTTAAACCACACAAAAGCATATTGCAACTAAAATTTGCATATGTTAGACTGCGTGTATTTGGGCCTATATGCCAGTAATTTCAGAGAACCCATAATTCATTTGGCAGTGGAGATTCTGATTTGCAGAAGTGTTCATGTACAGACAAATGTTTGCCTCCTCATTTAGGCAGTCTTTAGAATACAAATAGTCTTGGAAAAATTATAGTAGAAAGGCAACTGTGCTGTTAGTTTAGTTGCAAAGAACTGAAGCTATGTTTAATACAAAGATGGATCTTCTGCCAAATGTCCATCTGTTTGAAGGAAAACTGCTAAGACAGGCCACACTTTTCCCTTCAGGCCAAGGTGCAGTCTTCTTTGAAAGGAGACTTAGAAATTGGTGGCCATAAAGTATACAGTCAAATGTAGCATTATTACTGCTGGGGGAGAGAAAAATAAAATAAAATGCATATTCAAATATTAGCCAGGTCAACAGCAGGATGAAAGAAAATGACAGTGGGAAGACTTGGTAGACCATCTCCAGCCCATTCAGGGCACAGCTGGTTCAAAGAAGTTGCTTCTGTGATTCCATTCCTGCTATATTATTAAATAAATATATTACAGGAAATGAGAGAAGAGCCTTGGGTTTAGAGAGCTTTACTTGCATAGCTTGTATTACATCCTTCGAGCCCAGCAGTCCTGATTTCTGAAGTATATAGTCATGTCTTTGCAGACAGATTATCTCTTTATAATTTGGAGACAAGGTTGAAGAACCATGGTTGTATATACTGTAGGCACGTGCTTATTTTATTTCTCAGTGTTCATGAGTTCCTGAATTGCTGATTTAAGCCTTAATGTAGTTTTGGGTTGGTGTTTTGTCCCAAAGTACAGAGGAAATGTTGCTTTTGTTCTTATTCATTATCTTAAGTTTTCCCCCTTCAAATTTTTTGAAGTAGTCAAAACTGTAGTTTCGACTAATGTTGTATTTATGCCAGGTAAGAATGCTGTATGACTTTTCTTCACCATTTCCCTATTACAGTTAATTCAGTCCATCTTACTGAAACCAAAAAGCTATTGCCATACACCTCTTAAATTATTCTCAAGCTGCCAGCTGTGCCATTTGGCTTTGATCCTTTCTTTCATGGTAATTGTCATGCTGAAATGTAAGACTAAAATATGCTGCCCAAAAATGCCACTTTTTCATATTTTGGAAGATATTTATCTTCATGAAATTTCTGCAGATTGTACATGCTATTAATAGTCTTCTCTATGTGCTATTGCTGCCATCAAGTGTAATTATATAATTATGCATGGTAACTGCTCACGTACTGTACCTTTTAAGGAATGCCAGCTCTCTGGAGCTCATTCTCATACAGCGTTTTCATATCGCTTAGCTTAAAAATAATGCTTAGCATTACATGAAACACATGAAACACTTCATTGTTTTATTTTAATGGGAGCTTAAAAATTGAAAAATTCTGGTTGTATATGCACTTTGAAGTAAGTTGCTGAGTGGAAGAATAAATTGCTTTGTTATTAGATGAAATTTGGTAGTTCAGTGACTTGCTTTCCTGTTTCGGTTTGCTCTTACCGTTAAGATAACAGAGAAAAAATGTAGCATCATCAATGTAAATAAATCCCCCCTTTAATGCAAACAAATATATTCTCCTTACAAATGTTATTACATTCTAAGATAAACATCTCTAAAATATTTTCCTTGCCAGTCAGGTTTAAAAATAAATGCTTTCCAGGTATGATTTTTTTTTCTCTCTGTTTCAAACCATTGAGAGGGAAAAGCACTTTTCTGCTGTTAATTTAGTGCTTTAGAGATATTACTCTTACTGTTTGGATGTTTTTGACACTTGCTGTATTGAAGAGGTCCTGAAACACAGAATCATAGAATCATTAGGGTTGGAAAAGATCTCCAAGATCATCTGGTCCAACAGTCAACCTACTACCAATGTCACCCACTAAACCATGTCCCTAAGTACCACATCCAACCTTTCCTTAAACACCCCCAAGGACGATGACTCCACCACTTCTCTGGGCAACCTGTCTCAATCCCTGACTATTTCTGAGAAGAAATGTCTCCTAATTTCCAACCTAAGCCTCCCCTGGCTGTTCCCTCTAGTCCTATCACTAGTTATCTGTGAGAAGAGGCTGGCTCCCAGCTCCCCACACCTTCCTTTCAGGTAGTTGCAGAGAGCAATAAGGTCTCCCCTGAGCCTCCTCTTCTCCAGACTAAACAACCCCAGTTCCCTCAGCTGCTCCTCACAGGACTTGTGTTCCAGGCCCTTCACCAGCTTCGTAGCCCTTCTCTGGACATGCTCCAGGGCCTCAATTTCCTTCTTGTACTGAGGGGCCCAAAACTGACCACAGTACTCAAGGTGCGGCCTCACCAGAGGCCAAGAGTACAAGGGGACGATCACCTTCCTGGTCCTGCTGGATACACTATTCCTGATACAAGCCAGGATGCCGTTGGCCTTCTTGGCCACCTGGGCACACTGCCAGCTCATGTTCAGACGAGCATCAGTCAGCACCCCCAGATCCTTTTCCTCTGCAGATCTTTCCAGCCACTCTCCCCCAAGCCTGTAGCGTTGCATAGGGCTGTTGTGGCCAAAGTGCAGGACCTGGCACTTAGCTGTGTTGAACCTAATCCCATTGGCCTGTGCCCATCGATCCAACCTGTCCAGGTCCCTCTGCAGGGCCTTCCTACCCTCTAGCAGCTCGACACTTCCCCCCAACTTGTTTTCTGCAAACTTACTGAGGGTGCACTTAATTCCTTCATCCAAATCATCAATAAATTGAAGATCTTGCTGCCCCTTCACTCTACATCAGCAAATCAGTATTTTAATGCACTAATGAAAGACTGGGCTGCAAGTGGCTATACTTCATCAATACTACCAGTGTTTGCCAAAGGGACTAAGACAATTTTTTTCAGGAGCATTCTGGGCAGGCATTAATGAGGTATAGCAATTCTGTTTGCTAAGATGTTTATACTGGAGATATGAGAAGACAAGGGTTTGGATGAGAATCCTGTATGTGTGAATGAATAAGAGTAATTATCTCAGGTATATTGTTTAGAAAGAATCTGCACATCTGGATGTGGTGATCTCAGGAGGGATGGAAATCAAGATGGGCAGACAAACAGTGATGATATCTGGTTTATAGGGAAAGAAGGAGGGAAAACTTATTTGAAAGCAGAGGATATAAATCATTTCAATTATATGTAACCTAATCTGACTATCAGACACAAATATCAGGAAGGCTGCAATGTAGTTTGAAGGGTTTAGAAGGGAAGAGTCTTGGCAAAGAGAGTAGAATATGCATGGAGATGATAGAGTTTGTGTTGGAGGTAATATTATCTAGAGGATTACAAAAGCAAAACAGGGACATAGCTTGCACAAAAAAAAAAAAAAAAAGGTGTATCTAAGCCACATATAATGGCAGAAAAAACGGTGTACCTACTGAGCATAATGGTATGAAATGGACTTTTATAGATTTATACAAGATCTAAACAATAGATATTTTGAATAAAAGAAAAAACAAACATAATTTATTTGAAGAAAAAGTCCAGGTATACAATAGATATTAATAGATTTATTCTTGCTGAATTTGCTGTAATGTGACTTATTTACTTACCTATTTTGGAGCACGTGAAAATGAAATTTCCTGGCAACTGGGACCAAATGTGATCCCTGATCATGCTGCAATAGATTGCTCTAATACTACAAACTATTGCTATTGTCAGAAATAATCAGCTGAGGATTTATGTGTGGCATAATTATTCTTCAGCCAGCACTGTCTCTGGAAAAGCCAGAATAAATTGAAGTAGTGGTGAGAATACAGTAAACAATGCTGATGACAAATTAATAGCCAGAAGATTTAGAGATCAGGGTGCCAAAAAGGAGTTAAATCTTTGCCATTAGCTGTCCTGCCTGGTATACGCTAGAATATATAGATGCTGACATATATATAGAATACAAATATATAGTATATATAGTCTGGGCAAAACTTAATTTCTTATCTCTCTACACACATGCTTGTACACATACATATACATAGAGGAGGGGAAAAACTGTCTCTATGAAAGAATATATGAACAATAAAGAAAGGTTTCAGGAGAGAGCTTAAAATAACTGGATTGCTAGTAAGACATGAGGAAACTGGGACTCTTATGGGAGGAGGGGAGAAAATGAAGCTGTGTGAAAGGATGTAATAAAAAGAAAGGAAAGGAGAAAGCAGTACGGTTTGTCAGGTAAATGGGAAAATGTTATGGGAAAAACTATTGCTAAATTGTATTGCTATGGCATTTTTAGAAGTCAGACATCAATAGCTATTCACAGGATTGTTCTCACATTGTTCTAATAGGAGAAATTTGGCAAATCTTTGGTGAAAATTAAATCTACACAAAATGCTTAAGGAGTTTCTTAACAGCAAATTTGGTGTAGTTTTTAAAAAGAGCATTCTGAAGGGAGTTTATCTGATTTGGTGTTTCTTCTAAATGAGAGAGAATGAAAGTGTAAAAAGAATTATAGGCAAACATTTATGGTGAAAGTAAATGTTACACGCTACTTCTAAACTGTATTTTATTTTATTTTATTTTATTTTTCCCCCCTCAAGGATCTATGCCTGGGTGAATGGTTCTAAAGTTTCACTGTGAACAAGTGTAGAGATAGTGTGTATGTGTATGCATTAATTTAATATATGCATGTGCTTTCAGAAGTAGAAGACATCATACATAGATTAGATTCCATAACTTAGATCTCAAAAGATCATAGAACCCAGCTGAAATCACAGAATGGTTTGGGTTGGAAGGGACTTTAAAGATCATCTAGTTCTAATCTCTCTCCCATGGGTAGGGACACCTGCCACTAGACTACGTTGCCCAAAGCCACATCCATCCTGGCCTTGAACACTTCTAGGGATGGGGCTTCTACACCTTCTCTCAGCAACCTGTTCTAGTGCCTCACCACCCTCACAGTAAATAATTTCTTCCTAATATCTAATCTAAATCTACCCTCTTTTAGTTTAAAGCCATTCTCCCTTGTCTTATGCCTACACTCCCTGACAAAGAGTCCCACCCCAGCTTTCCTGCAGGCCCCCTTTAGGTACTGGAAGGCCGCAATGAAGTCTCCCTGGAGCCTTCTGTTCTCCAGGCTGAACAATCCCAGCTCCCTCAGCATGTGTTCGTAGAAGAGGTGCTCCAGCCCTCTGATCATCTTTGTGGCCCTGCTCTGGCCTCATTTCATGTCCTTCTTGTGCTAGGGGCCCCAGAGCTGAATGCAGTAGTCTAGGTGGGGACGTCATGAGAGCAGAGGAGAGGGAGAGAATCACATCCCTCAATCTGCTGGCCATGCTTCTTTTGATGCAGCCCAGGATATGGTTGGCTTTCTGGGCTGCAAGTGCGTGTTGCTGGCTCATGTCGAGCTTCTCATCAACCCCCTAGGTCCTTCTCCTCAGGGCTACTTTCAATCCATTCTCCACACAGAGAGATTATTTGTGTTTGGGATTGTCCCAGCCTAGATGCAGAACCTTGCTTGCACTTGGCCTTGTTGAACCTCATGAGGTTTGCACAGGCCCACCTCTTAAGCCTGTCAAGGTCCCTCTGGATTATCTGGAACCTCATTTCTGGAACCTGAAATGATTATCTTCATGAAAAGCAGTGCAGCAGGAAGACTTCTAGATCATGATAATAAAACTTGCATGTGATATTACTATTTTTAAATAGCCATAGTACTGACTTTGTCTGTTAGAGAAAAACATAACTTGGAAATATTTGCATCTGACAGTGATCTATTTTAAGTAAAAGAGGAATATTGTTTAGCTGCTAGTGAGAAGTGTGAATATTGTGATTGGCTGCTACACCAAAACTAGCAGACAGGTAATATGTGGAGAGCAAATGAATTGCTACTGTGTAAGCTTAAAACTGTAGATGCAAAAGCTAAAATAATATTTACCTATACATGGTATAATGAATCTTTATTGGCAACTGGTATTCACAGACTATTTGAAAGGTGGTATTGGCCAGACACAAGTTATTTGGCAGAGATCTTGCCTAGTATATATTTGCAGAGCCTGTCTGTATAAGGATGCTGGCAGGTTTACCCTGATTTCTATTCCAGGTGACAAATTTCTGTCCAAGCATTTGAGTGATCAAATATTTTCCACTGGAATCTGGGCACTGTAAAATTTCTGAAGCTGAGTAGAAAAATTGCAGGATTTGCTTAAACTATAATAGCCTCTGCATACCAGTGTGATGGCAAAATATTTCCACTTGGACAACACCAGGGTGAACTGTGCTGAATTGAATTAAACATTTTTCTGGAAGACTGATGGTATTTTGTTGCCACTTGTCAATGGCATCTTCTCTTAACCTAGAAGTTGTGATCACTGTACTCTTCAGTTAATTTCTCAGTGAAAATTAAGCAACAGCAACGGAAAGTAGTGGTGCACTAACTTTTTCTACTAAAGCAAAGTTGGTCCAAACCAGATGAAAGCTATACCATAACCACATTAGCTTATTTTTTTCCTATGCAAAGCCAATTAAGAAATAGAACAGTTTCCATTAGTTTATTTGTCTTTCCTGGAGCAATTACAATTGCTAAACTTTCCTAAACTATACAAATGTGGAGTCTCCCCTTGTGACAGGTTGTTTAAATTTATAACTAAAGCTAGCATTTCCATCTCCAATAAAAGCCAAACAGACATTTAATTATGGTGCGTGACATTTCTGACTAAAATAGAGCCAACAGAGCCTGTCAGACAGCCCTCATTGTTCATGAATTTTGAACAAATTGGGGATCTGTGAATTTATAGCCAGGTTTTTCTCTAGTATTGTTTAAAATAGCACACATGGAAAACACGCCATGGGTGTGTTGTAATTCAGCTTTAATGATGTAACACTTGGTTTCAGTCAGTTGTTGGAGGATTGCAGTAACACTGGTTTAGTGCTTCAGACATTGCATGTTCCTTAGCAATTATAGTCCAGCTTTCAATAATGGCTGTTGGCGGGATATCCACAAGTGAAGTCATAGCAATTTTGAAAAAGAGCTAATAAAAATACACCTGCCTTGTAGTGGAAAATGAGCCTTTAATATCTTGACTTTGAAGTTGAGAGAAGCCCACAGCATTAACTAACAGATACCAGTATTATGATGCAGTAATCCATTCCCCCAGGGGAAGTCAGGGATTGAAGTATGAAAGACTGGTATTTTCTGGTCACATATTTTTTAGTCACCATAACATCATAAAGGAAGAATGGGAATAATGAGATGATAATAAAAACTGGAAAGGGGTGTTAGCTGTAAAGTTAGGAATATGCAAAGCAATCACAGGCTGTAATTCAGTGATGCTACAATTTAAGTGATATATAATGAGTCAGTTGTTAGTTTTAATAATAATTCCTTACTTAAATGCATCCAAATCCACTGTTGTTAGAATGGAATATTAAATGTTAGAAAGAAATATGGAATATTAAAATATAAATTAATAAAAAAGTTTTTTTCATGCTACTTCTCATCTTACTATTCTATTCTGTTTCTATTCTGGATCAGTTTAACTTTCAATAACATTTTTCTTAGCCACTGAGTATTGGCAGCCATTAATAAACCTGAGTTGGTTTTCTTCACCAAAAGATCTAGGGTGGATTCATTTTGTTCTTTTGTTAATTTTTCTTTCATATTCTCTCCTGATATACTTCATATGTTTTGACTTTTTCATTTTAGGAAGCATGTGTAATTTTAGCCTTGTGGCACATATACTCAAGTTATGCATCTTTCTAAGACAGAATATAATGCAGTAGCTATATACAGTCATAAACTTCTGTTTGGAAGAAGTGTAACAAAATATATTTTCAATAAAAATGGTGGGGAAAAAAATCAACCTCTTTAACTACTTCTAGAATAGGAACTTAGAGGATCCATTCCAGCCTATTGCTAAATTAGTGACTAAGCAAATGATAGAATCTTTCTTTCTCTTATTTTAACTGAGTAGAAAGTGCATCCAAGAATACCCATGCTATAATGCATTTATTTGGTATGATTACTGTATTTGTAAAGAGCTTCTACAATTACACTATGAATGGCCTTAAGCAATGGGAAGTTACAAGGTAGGAAGAAACACAGTTCCCTGTTTCTCTTCTGTATTCTACACAAAGCTCTAGATTTGACCTGTCACAGAGACAGCTTTGTTAGTCTTATTGTAGTGAACACTCCTGAAGAAACTGCAAGCCAGGAATGTATTGGAGCTCAGTTTAGGCTAACAGTTTTCTAGTGTGATACATTACACAGCTATTTTGCAGTCACTCCTGTTGCAATAAAGATCCAAACTGGGGGCAGGGTAGGAGTTGTGGGTATTAATACAAATGGCCCTCTAATCATAGCTGGAGGGGAAGAGAAAATAAAATAAGTGGTATGTTCCTAGCACAACAAGATTAATCTGGAGAACAAAACAAAACAAAAACAGAAATAAAAACAAAAACAACAACAACAAAAAAAGCAGAGCTACTTCCATACTAATAATTAGGTATAATATTTGAAAAGAAAAAAAAATTATTAAGAATTTTCTCTGAAACCCAAGGCAGCTCAGGAATCTGCAGAATACAAATCCGACAACTCAACCTGCAATCGCTGTGGTGTTAGAGGCTCTCTTTCTTAAAATAACCAAAATTTTATCTATATACCTTCAGGGCTGGATGTTGCTTCTCAGCCTCATCCTCACCCCCACCTTCATAGTAGGGTCCTCTAAATGTAGAGGTGAAAGATAAAGGGCGCTTAACCCCATGCTGGCCTGATCAAACACTCTTCCCTGCTAACACAGGAAGCAACATTCATCAAAGGGATATCACTTGAGTATGATCCTACAAAGACATGCACACATGCTTAACTTCACATTAATGGGACTATTTAGGTGCATGAAGTTAAGCATGTGTTTTGAATCTTTGCTGGATTGTAGTCTATATTTTCTTTTCCACTACCCTGAGCTCTTACACAAGGCAGTTACCTTACTGATCTGAAATGCGGAAAATGGTCTCTGTCTATGGAGAAGCTTTTATATGTTTGAATTCACTTACTTATCTCCCCTGCTCGCCCTGTGTTTTTAACTTTATTATGTCTGTTGTTTCTATTTTTTTTTAGGGTTAATAAGACATTTTAAAAAAGTATCAAGTAACTCTTACAGACTTGTTACTTCTTCAGAGAAAGTATTTATGGAATTATTTTTCAAACAAAAAATCCAAATAAGTATTAATATTAAAAAACTATTAGGAATGGTACAAACTTGCACTACTTTTATATATATTATACAGTTTTTATACTAGTTCTCACTTGTAAGTCCTTACCTTCATCTTAATATTGCTATAACGTAACTAAAAGAACTATCTATTTAACCGATTTCTATTGTATCATTTTGGGAGTGAGGAAGGGGTTGGAAAAGTTGCTCTCCAGCATTCAGTTTAGTAAAATGAATGCAAGAAAAAATGCTGAATCAGGACAAAAAAATCATTAGAGTCCAGAAATAGAAGGAAACATAGTAAGTTTTTCAGCTCCTACCATGTTCAGTTTCACAGCAAAATTTAAGTACACTTTGCATTCAGTGCTAGTCACTAAGATTTTGTTGTGCTGGGTAAACCAGATCTATCAGGAAGTGATCCGTCACACTTCTTGCAAACTTCATAGTACTGTCACTCTGTATTTTACTGCTGTTCTTTTCTTTGTAGAATTCAAGTGTGTAATTTGCATCATTGCTCTGAAAGCAAATTGCTATTGAGTCTTGACACCTGCCAGCACTGGTATTCATTTCAAGCTGTAAAACACTACTTTGAAATAAATTTGGGGAAACTCATTAAATGTTGTCAGCTGTATCATCCATACTAACAGAAAATAATGTAGCTAAATGTGTCTGGTTTCTATTTTCTATTCAAAAATGAACAAAGCTCCTTAAAACCTTTTTTTTCAATACTTTAGAAGTATTTTCTAAATCTAAATCCACTGATTTTTACCAGTTTTATGCGCATACTATTTTCCCCATTTGTTCTTATATCAGAAATATGTTCAGTTTCTGTTTTTATACTTATGAAGTTCAGCATCCAATTAAAGGATTAACTGGGCCAAATCTGACAAGAACTCTGAATGTGAAATTCCCCTAGACTCTGTTATTTCCAAATTCAGATGTAAACTAAATTTAACCATACTAACACAACACAGTGCTTAAAATCAGCAGAACCTGGATTTTGACCCTGGCAGTTGCTGGTTAACTCCCAAGGATTTCAGAGGTGTGGAGTGTAAATATCCAAGGAAATAATTTAGATCTAAGTGTAGGAATTGTATAAATGCGTATGATTGCTTCTTTACTCATTTCTAACAGCAATCTCCCTTGCCTTGTGGAGCAGATTTATCTTCTCCACCTTTAGGTTCACATTGTCTAAATAACTTTAGTGAATCTGGATTGAGATGTGTCATACGTCTTATTCATGGGGGTAATTTTCATTATTAAAACAAAGGTGTTTGTAATCATGTATAATCAGCAGATGGTTTCAGCTGGGAAGTGTATATAAATTAGTACTAATTTACTGTGGTGTTGATAGATTTATTTTTCAAAAGATTGTAGGAAGAGCATGAGAGGAAGACAACCACTCATAAGCTCGATGTGCCCTTCATACTTGTGTTCCCACAAACCAGAATCACCAAATCTAGTTCAAGAAAATATTTTGATTTAAATTTTTTTATTTTTTTTTTTCCCTGAGGGGAGCTAACTATGATGTAGTAATATTTGCCAGATAACTGAGATCATACAACTTTTTTCTTGAACCTCCACCAACTCCAATCATGCAGAGTTCAAACTTCTTGCCTTAATATTCAGGTCCCTTAAAATTCTGTGTGCCTCACTGCATGGAGTTAGTATCCCATTACCTCCTGTTTCATAAGGGAGTTCAATTTTGACCCTATGCCTGAGTGTTTGCATTTGAGTTCATTCTGTCCAGTCACTCCTTTCTTTCACTGAATTCATCTTTTAAATTATTACTTACTAATGCCTCCTTTAAATCCTTTCTCAGGATCTGCCTCTTCCAGAAGCAGTGTGTAAAGGGCTAGCCAAAAAGAAACCTATAGATAGGGCTAGTCAAAAAGAAACCTATAGATGGTTGCTGGCCTAAGGCATATATTAAAAGCAAAGCCAGCAATTGTCTCTAATCTGTATATTTGTTTGTCATTATATGTTGTAAGCTCATGCGGAAAAAAAAAAAAGTGTATGACTTTTTATAATACTTATTGAAACCTTTATTTTTGCTGCAGAACTTGACTGTGGCAAAATAGTAAACTGATAGGTCTACCCAAAATGAATATATTAATAGTCATTGTTCTTGCTAAGTAGATGATTTTCAGCCAAAGATGCGTTAAAATTCTGTAAGGAGTAATCTGTGACCTCCATAACACTAGTCCCTCTCATAGATCATGCAGATGCTTTACTGTGGCTGAGAGGAAGTACTGAAAGCAGGTAAAAAGTAGAAGTTGCCCTGGAAGTCCTCAGGGAATCATTCAAACAATATTAGGTAGTATTCATATAATCATTTAGGTTGGAAAAGACCTTCAAGATCATCATGTTCAAGCATCAACCTGACCTACCGAGTCCCATCACTAATCATGTCCCTTAGTGCCAGATTATTGTTATAATGAAGTCTCTGAATTTCTGTTCTGTGAGAACAGAAATTGAAATTAGCAGGATGGAGCTGTTGGGAGGATGGAAGAGTCATAGATAACAGTTTGGGGGCACAGGCCTTTCAAGTGGAGAATAGTGGCCTCAAGCAGAGGCGTTAAGTCAGCATTCCCAGGCTGAAAAATCACCACTGAGACAAATTCAAGCTTCCTGCCCTAATGGAGACATCTGATGGAAATTTTGAGCAGGGAGTTGTACCATGATCTTATAAATAAGAACAGATTTTCTGAAGAGGGAATAATGCAGCTGTATACATTTACTGAGTCTTCTTTAGAGTGAAATGTCACAGTACTATTGATATTCTTTGCAAGTTCCTCTACCCAAAACTATTAGGGTGTAAGCAGTTTGATTACAGAATGATAGGAACCAAATCTGCCTTGTGGTATGTCTAGACAAGTGTCTTAACCCCTGTGTGAATAACTACTAGACACATTAAGGAAAAGAAATTCTATATTGGAAATCTACTAGTTAATAGCCTAGTGATTAAGCATTAAACAGATGGCAAAATAAGACAAAAGAATTTTGCTACTCTTGGTAATTAACTGTGCTTACAGCTTTGCATGTACATCTAACCTCAGGCACAGAACGATAGCCACTGAACTTGAAGCTGGATCAAGTCCTTTTAAAGCATTGCATTTTCTTGGATCTCCGTAGTAACCCCCCTGCCATTTATCTATCCAAATCAGTTGAATCTAGGCATAAGTCCATGGGGGAGTTACAGAGGAACAAAACTCCATATTGTTGCCTTTTCAACCATAAATCAGATATGTTTTTAATATTTTCTACTTTAATGTTTTATATGTACAGTGGTATAAATCTCAATGTTTTAGCTTTTCTGTATATACTATACATTACACCTGGCTGCCTGATGCAAAGCTGTCAAAGTAAATGACCAGAATTAATTACCACTTGGTACAGTAAAACTTAAATAGGGATGCAGAACTCATAGGAGCTCCACAGAGTAATGTACTCGTATACAGCTGTCTAAATTATGGTTCATTAGGTGTATAAACAAATCCATACACTGTGGCAGTATGGAAGTAAATTGTCATTTTAAATTAAAATCTCATTAGTAAACTAGTATATAGTTTAGTATCTGAAATATGCTTGTTTTTGTACTGATGCCATGTTATTGACTCAACTGTCAGTGTTCTCTAGTCACCTGAAGTGGATAGTAATAAAGAAAGATGTGAAATGATTCCATTCGTTCTGATTTTGAACTTACACCTCTTCCCAGTGCTGCAAACCCAAGGGAAAAGAATTCCTTTATTAAGTCTAAAGCCTAAGATTCCACTGCCTCAGCTACTAAGAGGATTTTAGAAAATGGACAACCCCACCTACAAGAGGCTGAAGAGGGAAAAAATACAGGCCCAGGGGGATTAATAAATCTTCCTGTATTCCTTGGAATCCCATTGAACTAAAGTTACAGTAAAGCCACGGAGACAAAGGTCTTATGCCTCTTGCTTTCATGATCAAAATGGAAAATAAAATTTTTTGGAGAGCAAATGATATTTTCCCCCTCTTATTTTATCTCTAAATTGCTGTGCCATGGTTTGTTTAGTAGTTGGAAACTTCAGAACTTCAAGTTAACAAATTAGTTTACCAAAGAAAATATTAAATTGACAACAATAGTTTTGAAACTGCAATGGTTAGTATGTCTTACATATTGAAAGTACATATTTCTGTGTTAATGTGGGAGAATAAGGAAAATATTTCTGTAGTCAAAAAAAGTACGCTGTTTATGCTGGGAAAAAAAAAAAAGTGAAAGAAAAGTTGTAAAGAATTTACCTCTGCTTGGACCTTTTATCTGAGAACTGACATCATGGTAATAGTTCTGCAATGTTACTATTTAAAAAGAAATAATCTACTGAATGCAATGGACGTATTGGCTGAACTATAGTAAACCTAGCTGAGAAGGACAGAAGAGAAGTCAGTTGAAAGTAGTTATTCAGGGCATGGGATGGGAGGGGATAAGAGTAGCCCTTTCAAAAATAATTTACAAGCTAGCAACAGTCTCAAGGCAGGTACAAAAGGGCAGGGGTAGGTGGAACAGGCTAGCAAGGAAACAATGAAAAAAAAAGTATGAAAAAATTCCAGAGAGACAATTTTTATAGTCAACAGGAAATGAACAATAAAATCATAGCACTTGTGAGATGATTTGAAAGGAGAAAGTGTAGAGCACAGAAAGGCAAACAAAGATAATACCTTCTCTTTATGCAAGCAGCAGAATTCAAAGGGTAGTGAAGGAGGAGTATTTCTGAATATAAAAGGGTGAGGGCAAAACTGATGTGTGTAGCTATGTGCCCATCTTACTTTGCCAGTATGGCAGTAAAAATACTGGTATTTTACTTTTGAAAATGGGACCTTCTTTGAACTTACTGCATAGGTGTTATGGTATCTGATGTTACCCTTTTGTGAATCGTGTAACCACTATGTCACTGATGTGACTAATGTTTGTATCTGCGCTCAACTTGCACAGCCAGAAGTGACTGAAATGAGGTATGAAGAGAGCAGTAAGAACCTTTGTAAAGACTTATTTTGCTGGGAAATGCATCGGATAGTGTTCCATCAGGCTTTTTTTTTTTTTTTTTTCCCCTTCTTGTACTTTACATACTTGTACATTACATACAATAATGGTTTGACAATACTGTGAAATACATATATACCGCTTTCACAGAAAGACCTGTATATTCCCACCCCCCCGAAAATCCTGAGTTAGCTTATAGAAAGATGAGAATTTTCAAATGCGCTGATGACAAAAGACAGAATAGCAGACGTAGTTTCATTTCAAAAAGGTGAGGGGAAAAAAAAAAAGCATAGACATCTCTGTGGTAGATTGTTGACTATGATTTGGTGTAGTGGCATCTAATTTAAGTCATTACAGCCTTTTCCTGGAGCTGGCCCCGAGAGACATATAAGCGTTTTCCTATAATGTCCCATTAGCACGTGCTAGTTATAAAAGGGTGTGGGAACCAAACTTGGATTAAAAATGAAATGAAGCTTAGATCTAATATAAAGGAAATGCCTCTAACTACTAGAAGGTCCTTCCACAAGTCAAAGCCCCTGATTTCCACTCTCCAAAAGTATGTCTTTTATAGCCATTGGCTTATATCATTATTATAAACTGAATTTTATTTTTTAATTTAGTACATACTTTAATGACAGTTCTTTATAGAAAGCTTTTTTTTTGTCAATAAGTTTTCTTGTTGTTGATAATGATTCTGTGAAGTTATTCAAATGTTGCAACCTAGTGTATACTCTAAACATTCATGCAGTGACCAAACTGAGACTTTCTTGCATCAAAGACTAAGAACAAATTAGGAAGCAAATTTTAGGAGAAAATTCTATTCAGGTTTTCTATATGATAAACTTTTCAGGGGACATGCTATGTGTATTTTCATAAAATTTTATCTTAGGGATTTCAAACAGAAACATTTAGCTATTTTTTGCAATAAATTCTAGCAACTCAATTGTACGTATTCAATAGGATTATAAAATAAATCATGAGAATACATAATGCTAAATGTTATAGTAAAACACATTTATCAAACCACTAACATTTTCCACTTCAGTTGAAATGTGGTGAACCATTTGTTAAATAGCGAAGAAATGTTTTAAAAATCAAAGGTATGATTTTATTTACTCCCTACTGAAATGAATACCCATCTATCATGAATAAAAATACACATTTGAGATGAATAGGTAAAACAAAAAAGAACAAAGATATAAACCTACAAATGAAATTAATATCTGTTTCTGTATATGTATGTATGTGTAAGATGAATATGATAAAATATAGATAAATATTTAACATGTATACTGGCATACATGCATATACCAAAGAATGTAGTGTACAGTAAGCATCATAGAAAATTCATAAAAAAATGAACTAGTATTTGTTTTCATAATGATGAACAAGATTATCAGTCTTCGTTTCTCTTGACTCTAGACTTCCGAGTTTGGTTTGCCTATCAAAAATACAGAAATAGATGTGGTGTCACAAATTACTAGCAGTTGCAGAGATATTGATGTTTCTTGATATATTGGTTAGCACTGCAGGTTCAAAGTAAACATGTTTGTAATCACAACTGCTTTGCCATATTATGATTAAGAAAATAAAATACTTGAAAAATATGTAAGAATTAAGTATTACAGGATCTTCCAAAAGAAACTGATTCCTTTGTTAAAAATTACAAATTTTGTCTACTCTGGAATGTTCTGTAGTTTTCAGACATGCAAAATGTAAGCATTATCATAAATTAATAATAATACCTAAAGTAATATTTGGTACATCGTAATTAGTACTATTTAAAAATCGGTTCTGTTTGTGATTTTTTCCCCATCAAATTCTCAAACTTTTGAATTTAAAAGGGCTGCTTTACAAAACTCTCAAGTTGTAGGGAATCCACAGCTGAGGCACAATTGTTAGCTCATTTGGCAATGAGAAATATCCGGTCATGTATTTTATACATGCTATTATTATCAGGTTTCGTGATGGACCTTAGCTTGTAACGCATTGCTTACATGGAAAGACAAATGAAGAAGTTCTAGGCTGCTTACCATCAACTGAAGCTAATGTGTCATGTGGTGAACAAAATAAATAAATAAAATAAAAAAGTGAAAGGATGTAGTTAATGACAAAATGTGTCTTTGGCCTTGGAACTTCTCATAAGATGCTGTAAAAACATGAATTAAAGATCTAAGAATGGCTGTAGTCTAAAAATAACAAAATAGAAAAAAATCCAGTGATTTTCTACATACAAAGCAGAAAAAAAAAAAGGAAAAAAATTGAAAAAGACTGAATTTCAACACAGGTGGTGGGTTGTGTATTGAAGACTGTGGTTAGGAGGTCTCACAGGACAGAAGCCTATAAGATTACAAAAGTTCAAGAATGAACTAGAAAGAAAAATACACGGAAGGTTTTTGTACAGAGTCCATAGCTGGTTCAGGGCTTCCTTGAGTGGAAAGGACTTGTCAATTTAAGGGGTGTGATGCTCATTCAAATTCTTGTGCATAATATCTGATTGTTATTGTTATTTTTACCAAAACGCAGCTATGACGGAAGGAGTTCTAATGTAGATTTAGAGGACTGTAGGCTTTTTTTTCATTTGAACTCTAAATATTGGTCTTCCACAAAACTTTGACTTTCTGATTTTACATGTTTGCAGTCAAGAATGGCGTGGGTAATTCCTAGTAGACATCTGCTGGTAATACAGTAATTTAAGTTTTGTGAAAAGTGCTGGTATTCAATGTAGATCAGCCATCAGTGATCACAATTAAACAGAAAGAAACAGGAAATTGCGATCTGATTCAGGAAACAAACAAGTAAAACTGATTTCTGTAGGAAACTGATTATCTAATTTGTACAGTAATGTAGCTCAAGTGGCAAATATGGATGGATGTGTCCATACTTCAGACAAAAATGTGAACTTTTGTTTACTACATTGTTCACAGTAAAGTTTATGGTAGGTACACAGGTGAATATGAGTATCTTATGCATGCCAGATTTCAAATATATAAGTTACTTGTAAGAAGCTTTCATATGGAATTGGAAGTTATGACATTGTTATTAGAAGGGTCCTCAGATTATTAGGTTATTGAAGTCTTTTCCTAAAGTCAAGAAAGACAGCCATATAAAAGTAACTTCTGCAGGTTTGCACCTACTTAAGGGCAGTTATAACTACAGAAGTGTTGTCAAGTTGCAGGTGGTTTAAGAAATAGTGACAGGAATGATTCCATGACTGCCGTCCAAAATCTTTATGACACTGATCACCTTGTGAGACTTTCCACATCCCTTGGAGAGCTAAGAATAAGCAAATCCCAGGGACAGGGCAAGGCAGGAAACTCTGCTGGCATCCAGGGTCCCGCTGCTTCAGAGCGAGACAGAATTTAGGCAGTTAGTATTTAGTAGCTTTGTCATAGGGAAATCTGGCAGTTGCAGCCTTGGCTGTCTTCCTTGGTCAAAAAGCATTAGAGGCACCACTGTGTGCAGCAGATGAGAGGAAGGATCAGGAATATACAAACAACCTTGAGATTTCCCTCTAGCCTCACACTGTTTTCTGCATTAATTAAGAAATGAGCAGCACTTTTAGCCAACTGCACCCCTAGGGGTTCAATGATACTTAAAATGCATTTCAAATAGTACACAACAACAACAACAAAACCTTCCCCCTCCCCCCTCCCCCCCCCCCTTCTATTACTTGCCCTTTTATGAGTCACCATAGACCAGGAACCTTCAGTTAAATATTACACCTGTTCAAAAATTCCATTGTAATTCCACTGTTTGGCACCAAATGTAATTGTTTTTTTCTTTTCTGAAAAGGGTTAAAAAATGAGGAAAAATACAGTTATGTGAAACAGTGTAATGCATGTTTTATTATCTGGGTGGAATATCACATTAACATGTTGTAGTCACTGCTATATTACTTTGTTGGCAATGCTAACAGATTTGAGCTTCCTCAGGCAGCAGATGGCCTTTGCTCTTGTGGAAAAATAGTTTATTTATTGATGGCTTTTTGCAAACTGCAAACAATTCCTTCAGAAAAATAATAATTAAAAAAAAAAACCAAAACTATATTCTATAGCAACGTGACATAGTTCTTTCAGCAGCAGTCCAACTTTTAATAAAATCTTTGAACAGATATTTAAAAAGGAAAACACTGTTTAGTGAAGATAATGCACTGCACTTTTGTGTGAGCAGTGATTTTATGTTAATTAATGTATTTCCTGTGCATTCATGCCCTGTTTATCCTTCTACACACTCACCACAGAAACTCAGCTCCCTCGTTTCCTTGCCAATTGCAATTCTATTTAGGCCTTGACTGTTGTTTCATTAGGTTCTCCTCATGTCCCGTGCCCAGTTCTTTCCCTGCCTCACCAACAGCAATACAATATAGTGAGATGGACCAGGTCTACCCTCCATGTAATGCTGAAAAGACCATGACAGACAGCTACGGGTTCTTAGAAACAGGGTAAGTGAGATGAAGGGTTGAGGTTTGAAGGGTACAGAGTGCCATGCAGAAATGATGGAATGGACACTGGACTGTGGGGCTGGATGAACCACTGAAAAAGACCCCAGTCCTTCTGCCATCCCCATGACAAGGTCAATAACTCTTCCTGAGAGACATCCTGATGTATTTCTAATCCAATCCAAAGACCTTCAGTGGTGGTGACTCCCCATGCAATGTATTTCAATATTTAATTGTTCTTACAATTAAAAAAAAATATAAGCTTAATAATTCTTTCTTTCTCTTGTCCTTTCCTGTGTTATTCTTTGATTGAATTTGCTTTTCAAACAATTCTGCTTGTTACACTTTATGTAAGTATTTCTGAGGTTTTATATACCTACATGTATAGTTTATTTGACCTTTTGTCATAGTATGTTTCCGATATTTCCTTTGTATTCCATTATGTGTTTGGAATCAGGAAAAGTTTGTCACTTAGAGAACCTTAATATTCTTTTTCCATAATGAGCTGCTTTTTTTTTTGTTTTGTTTGTTTTTGTTTTTAAACTAACATTCTTAATATTGTTTCTTTTAAAGCACAAAAAAACATTCAATTGCTTTCCCCCTTAGACAATTTTTCCGTGATATCTTACTATTAAATTTCTAAGTTTTTTGAAAACAAACTTTTTATTTCTTTATTAGTCCTTCTTCTTATTCCAATCATCAAGTTATATTTTCATATTTTAATTGTGTTGCCCCCAGCACTAAAAACAAATAAAGAGAATCATTCTTTCTTATTGCCTTAACACTTTGTTTATCAATAAATCATGGAATAGTAAAAAAGTTTAATGGACAAGCTAGATCATGCTCAATCTTCTTTTCCCCGCAAAATGTCACTATAGTTTAAATCTTACGTTATAAACAAGACTCAGAGTATGGATTTTGCCAGTTGCTCATAGTAAACCTCATACTGAATAAAATAAATTATTTAGCAGCAGAGATGTTGGATATAGTTTTCAATAATAACAGCTTGGTCTTGTCGGGGTCCTGTAAGCAAAGCTGACTTGATATAGAAATGCAGGCTTTTATGAAGATTTTGTATCACATTGAGTATTTTTCTAGTTTCCTTGAGCAAAGGCAGCAGACTTCCATGTGCTCCAAATCTGTGCAGGTATTTATTTATATTTATTTATTTATTTATTTTACTTTAACCATAGGTTAAACGTATAGAGTAAACTAACTAAAATATTCAGAGCAGCTCACCATCTGATACTGAACTGAATTTTAAATGTCATTTTATAAGCAGTAAGGACTAAATCATATGAGAATCAACTAATTGGCATTATCAAGAAGTCTGTAAAAATAATTACTAAAGCAGAAGTCTTTAAGATTATGAAGCATTGGACTGCCTGGAACACAAGCAGCAGGCAGCAGAAATTCTATAAACCATGAGTTTTGCCAAACCTTCTCAGGCTGAAGGCCAAATGATTTTTTTAATCCGGCCAGATTTTCCATATTGAACCAAGCAAATTGCAGCCCAAGGAGCCCTCACATGTATACATTCACATTGCAAGTGAATGTCTGTCTTTTTTTTTAAGGTGTCTGTATTAGAGACCAACAAAAATGTATGTTAATGGGCTGAAAAAAAAAAAAAAAAGATGTGAAAATGCTGGAAACGGTGCTGGTACAACACAATTTATGAGGTGATGTGCATAATGTACAAACCGAGGTTTTGCTGCTGCAGAAGTTTACATACGTTATTAACATTATGTACATGAGTAACTCCTGAAGAATCAGATCCTACAAGTGTCCCTCAAGTCACTGTTAGCTGAACATTTTTTGGACTGCAAGACTCAGCTTGCTTATCAAAAGGTATAGGAATAACTTCCTGTAAGAAAATAAGTCTAAAACAACAACAGTTTTTGTAAATTTGTTATAACATCCCTATAAGCATTTGTATTCATAATGCCACAGAATAGTTATATCTAAGTGCATGATTTATGCTTTTTTATAATCATCATGCCAACATTCCAAAATAGCCCCTAAACCAATATTTCATAATTTGTATTAGCAGACTTGCAGTTGTCTCATAAAATCATCAAAAGAGATTCTATGATTTGAGTTCTTGGTTCTATGTGAGAAGAGAGAAATCATGCAGGAGCAGATACGAGAAAAGGGAAAAGGAAATTGTACATGGAGCATGACCTTAGAAAGTACATCACAATAGCTGAAATGAAAAATGGGCAAGGACCTGACTGTTCCGCTATGACCACTGGGGCAGAGGTCACTCACACAGCAATGTCTAGGACAGTGCTCTCCAATTATAAGTGAGGAAGGAGGGAGGAGGGGAAAAGAAAGAAAATTGTTGCTAATGTGGTTGTAACCATCCCATTAAAAAGGAGCCCAAATAACCATGGATTTGATCAATTACTACAACTGAATCTTTTTGAAAGCTTTTAATGTTTGTTTAAATAAAATTTGGAGTAAAGAAATATTATTTAAATGAAAACTAAACCTGATCCACCAAACATAAGCCAAGTTGTACAGGTACATAGCTGCTCTCTGCTGCAGCTGCTTCTGAAAGAACTACCCAGAGAGAGAAGAGAGAGAGATTTTATTGGACATGTAACTAATGAGTGATGATTTATTTCATTGTGGAATATGATTTACAGTTTTGACTACAAAAAATGTACAGATGGCTATGTACATTGGTCACATTCAAATGCCCAAGATATGTGAGTATTCAGTATAAGCACATCTACAAACATGATTTAAATGAAAATTTTCTTACCCACTGAAGGAGGATAGGGTCCCTTGTGGGTGTATGGATCTGTCCAGGTTTGCTGTACAATTCTATCTTTGTTTGAGATAGAGCTGTACAGAATGATGAATAACACAGACACACACACTTTTTTTTTTTATTTATTGTCAGAATAGTATAATTTGCTGTCCATATGTTCTTGGTAAAAAGCTGATTTCAAATACCTGAATTATGGAAACTTCATACCTAGAACTGTGGTCCAACAGGTGCTGTGGATCAGGTTAAATGATTTTATTGCTCTTCTTTCAAGTAGGAAAAAAAAAAAAAGTGACATCAGAGTGTCAGGGAGCAATTGTCTCTAAGACTCCTGCTGTGGCTACCTGTGATGTGAGGAAGTCCTTCAGAAGATGCAACCTGACACTTGAGTCTCTTTCCTATAGCTCCTGAAACAGAATCCAGGAGAAAGTTTTGAACCAAGAGCCTTTAAAGATGAGGGACTACTGTTCTCTAATAATATTTGTGAACATGAATAAAATTGCGAACATGAATCTTGGCCTGGTTTGAAGCTGATGTGCATGGGCAAAGAGAAATAGTAATCAAGTTTTGGTCATAGTTCTGCATATTGCATTCAGGCTTTTCTGCACACAGAATTTGCAGCAGCTGAATTCATATTGCTCTAAAACTTGGTTTGGGCATATTTACTTCAGTTTAGGTAGGGCTTGTTGCAATTTAGCAGAACATTGTTGCCAGCTTGTATAAGCAATGCTGAAATAAGCCTGATTTTCATTCATTGAAACACGTACCTTTATAACGTTGCATCAAAGCAGGGCAACTTTGGCAAAATACTGATTATTGATGCATGGGGCATCAAACTCTTCCTCTCTCACTTATTTTCTTTTTTAATCTCAAGAGTGTTTTTATTGTTGATTTAGCTCTTTTTGTTTATTTCTTTCATTGTTTTCAGTGGTGTCTTCTCCCCTTCTTACAATTCATGTATTAAATTCTAGTATCTTTTTAAGGAATAAATTCATGGACACATTGATACAATCTGTCTAGGCCTCCACAGCTTGTGATAGTTTGGGTTATGCAGTTGCTAGGTGCTCCCTCAGTAGCCACAGAAACTACATATGCATAGTAGTAGAAACATGTTTTTAACTGTTCACACCAAAAAAAAAAAAAAAAAAAAAAGCTGTCCATTTGCTCTTTCTTTGGGATTGGTTTACTGGTTTTGGAGATCCTTCACCAGTTGCTAGAGGGCCAGGTGTATTGCCCATGGTACTGCTGGACAATGCTCTTACCTTGCACAAGCTCTGACAGGTCAACACACACAGTGACTTCTCAGCAGCACTTACGGGTCTGATTTATGGTTTGTGGAATTGTCTTTCTGGATTAATTCCTTGGGAGTTTTTAAAACGTCTGCGCAAGATACTGGGAAACAAAATCTAAAGATAATTCTATTGAAATTGTTCAACTTTATGACCAATAACATGATAATGGTGCTGCTGATGATAATTACTTTCTTTTAAAGCAAGCCTAGATAGAACAGAAGTACCCCTAGGGCTTAGGATAACTCCCCATGTTAGTGGGACTAGGGACCAGCAGCACCTGTCGTTGTAACTGTAGGAATAGGGACATGCTGTGTGACTGCTCAGTCCTCTGGTTCCTTGGTGTCAGGCTGCAGAAAACCTGAACGTGTGCAGTCTCACTCATAGAACTTGGCATGCAAGTTTTGTTGAGGCTCAAGTTCAACAGGACCTTTGTCCATGTGACAGGCAAGTCCATCTTATGTGAAGAGCAGCTTCAGCACCACTCTCGGTAGCTGGTGTGAATGTTCCCAGGGACTGCATCTTGTGTTGTCTGTGCGCATCTCTGAAGCTCCTGGTCAGACATACTTGCCCTGTAGACTGTGAATGTTCCAGGAGATCATAAGTCAAGATATAAAGGATGTCTGTTGGGTGGTGTATGCAGCACAGACCTTTCATTCCCGTGTCTGCATGCTCAGAGCAGTGCAGTTGCAGCCACTGAAATAATATTTCCATTAACGTACTAATTTTTACTGAATGAAGATAATTTTTAGAATTTAGACTGTATATGAGGCAGCTGTCTCAGTACATCAACTATTGCCTCTAGCAATAGATGTCATGCAATAATCATCTTCCAAATAAATCTTCCCCTTGCTTTCTGAATTGGAAATCACTGGAGGCTGGGAGGATGTTCCAGAAAGATATCACTGTATGTTTGTCCTGTGCTAATATTCTTATGTAGGCACTATTTTTTGGCCACTGTTATAAATTGGATACAGGGCTAGATAAACCATTTGACTTTACGAAATCGTTCCTTCTTAATGTTCTTAATCTTAAGCAATGAGCAGAACAAAAAAAAAGAAATCTGGCAGTTGTCGAATAAATTCACTTCAATGTTACAAATATTTTTATATCAATTTACATATATTGCTTGTTCATTATGTTCTATTTTACTCAGTTAACACACATACATGTCAGTGCTTCTATGTGGAGCACCCCTCCAGCCTCACAAAGAATATGAGATGCCATGTTCTTTTGTTTCTTTCAAAGGTCTGTCCCATATTTTTCTTATCAAAGACTCTCAAGTCAATTCTAGACTTTTCTCCTTTCTGAAAATAAATTCTGAATTCCCTTATTCTCAATGTCTATACATGTTTGTTTAAAACTAAATAAATAATTTAAATATTCCTCTTAAAACCGTACTAGACAACCACATAGTACTGTTTTGAGATTTTAGATTTATTACCAATATTTGCTTTTACAATCTGCTCTAAGTTCTCTGTGACAGCTTATTTTGGTTGTAGATGTACTGTACCATAAATAGAGACACTGAACAGGATGCCTGCAACCTGGATTACTGGCTCAGTCCTGAGAAAAAATATTTTTTTCTAATAAGCTTTTGTCAAGAGCAGGCTAGCCACTTTTGCTCAGAAAGGAACCTAAACTAATAAACTCATTTAGATATAGGTTGCCCAGTGAATTACATACCTGACCATCTGAAACCTCCCTTCCCCATGTCCCTGATCCTGCAGAGCAGGGGAACATAGAAAAAAGGCATTCCCATGGCTGCATGCCACACTTCATAGCACTACCAATTCCAGGAGCATTTTTCATTTGTGCTGTTGTTCTATTCTTTCACAAGGAGACAGCTTACAACCCAATTTGTTCCTAAGCCAATAAATCTCTTTCCTACCTAAATGTTCATCTTAGTGAACCACAGTTTAAAGCAGGATAAGGAAAACAAATTCTTATTTGTTCTTTCTCATGACAGGCAGGTTTCACTTGGACAGACCTGGGGTAAGCTTGTCCTCTGCATTTTTCTCTTCTGAATGGTATTCCAGATCCCCAACATCACTGTATATATAAACAATGTGAGGTGGCTAGATTTTGTTACTGTTCAGTTACCTGATTGGTGTGCTTTCCCAGAGAAGTGAAGATTTTTTAACATAAGGAGGAGACATTGTAACTAAGGAAAAAGAAGGCCCAGGACAGAATCAAAGGAGAATACTTGCTTATTCATATTCTTCAAAGTCACTCATAGTGCTGAATTTAAACCATCGTCATTGTCCTAGGGATCTTTTCAAAAATCATCATTACAGAGTCGAACAGGGGATTTGAAGGACTTTTCTAGGTGAGGACTAGAGGAGAGACCATAGAGACACTGAAAGACTGTTGATGTGAAGTTCTTAAATACAAGAGAGTTGTAGGCTACGGACATCAAGTGGAGTCATGAAACAGTCTTTCCGTAGACTTCAACAGAAGAAGGGTTAGAAGAAGGATTTCTCCTGCGGCATGCTTTTCTGATGGTCATAACATCAGAATTTTATCATTTGTTTGTTTGATTTCAGTACACGTGCTATTTCCTCAAGCCTAATGGCTTATATATATATATATATATAATTTTATCATAATTCCATCAGTTGCTTTTAAGTCTTTGTGTGTGTGTGTGTGTGTGTGTGTGTGTGTGTGTGTGTGTATTACATTGAAGCACAAACTGAACTTTAGACTGAACATCTGTTCTGGCCCCTAAAGTTTTCTGTGCATTTCTAAACAGATTTGAGCCTATAAAATTCATACTGATAGTAATAGAAACGTTTTCAATTTAAACAATTCTGAATGAAAATTCCACTTTGTTCATATCCCAAGTTTTATGGGGCAGATCTCTTAACATTACATGTACTTGCAGTGTAAAATTACTATTAGTGTGCTCAATAGTGGTCTGTCTTCCATATTTTTTTGGTAAAAAGTTTGTCTCAAAAGTAATGTGTTGTTTAAATGATGTGAAGTAATGCCAGATACCCAGAGATTTCAATGAAGTTATTATTTATTTGTTTACATTAACTAATAAATGAGCCGTTTGCATTCAAGTCGTTTTCCAGAGTACTAGCTGAGTTCAGCAAAACAGTTCTAAAGTAGAAAGAGCCATGATATTTATCATTCTGAATGATAACAACTGGAACTTTCACTTTATTTTAATAAGTTAATACTGTCATGTGCAAACCTCCTTCTATACCTTGTATAATAGAATAACTGTCACTTTTGCATGTGGAATTAGGTATGTGGCAATTATATAAAAATGGACAGTCTTCTGATTCTAAATGTGAAAAGCTGACCTTTTAAAAACACTTTAACAACTTTTAGTGTTATCATAAATCTTAGCAATTCTTTAATGTTGCAGTTTTTTGGTTGCATACATTACATTAGTTCTTCTACGAGTCAACTTTTGTTACAGGGAAATTTGGGCCTGGGGCCAGGTAGAGCTTTGGAGAGCTTTTAAGTTTGAGAGCCTGTTTCACAGCTGGAAAGCTCCCCAAAGTGAAGTGATCCCAGAAGAATATGTTTCCCATTACCCAAATCTCTACCAAATCATGCCTTGTAGCTCTAAAATAATTAAGACTTTGGAAGCCCCAAGAGGTCTTTTTTGATCCATGAATGAAGCTACCCCAGGTTCAAATAACTAAAACCTGACTCCCTCTTAACCAATGAAACACAAAACCCCTCCATTTGTCAATGTAACATAAAGAAAATGCTCCAAAATGTCAAAGTCTTTACACTTTAATGGATTCAACCTCAGGATATGTCAAGAGTTTTGATTGCATTTGTTGGAGATCAGGCTGAGGTGTCTGTGCAAGTCCCTAGGGCAGAAGAAGTTAACATTATATAAAATATGGTGTAAAAAGAGACATTGCTGTTTTGACATTTGAATGATGATGAACTTGATAAAATCAGAAAAAAACTCTTAAAGTCCCTTGTGTTGCTGTTGTGTTGCTACCTTCTTTTGCAGCAAAGAACACTGTAATTAATTTCAAGAGCAGGGGGGTCTGCTGTAAGATAGAAAGTACATGTTTAGTGGGAAAGGTAGCATACCATGGTATTTTTGAAGCCTTTTTTTTTTTTTTTTAATATATTTTACTATTCAACTAAATTGATACAATGGCTATGGGAAATATCTTACAAAGAAAACACATTGAGATATGAAGGAGTAACTGTAAGAAATGTTTCCAGACTCACTGAAGGAAGAAATCCACTGGCAAGATTTTGCTGGAGAAATAACAGGATAGGGTTAATATGAAGTTTGGATACTTCTAAGAGAGGTTCAGAAAGAGAAATGGATGATAATCACAGGCTGTGATTCCTATAAGATGAAACTCATAGGAAACATAATATCAACATAACTTACTTTGTTTTTCTTTCAATATTTATTAGAAAAATTCAATGCTTTTTAAGTTTGTTTGAACCTTCTGTGGTGATGCAATGTCAGTGTACTTTCTAGTCTACTTTTAAAGACCAACTTCAAATAAGGGAAAATTTGAAGGATGCTAACTTCTGAAAATTTATTCCTGTATTGTATTTGTTTAGTGATTTGCGGATAGTTGAAATAGAAAGTGGAATATGTAGTGTGAAGGAACAACTAAAATCACTTGGGCCTCTGAGAATTTCAGTGTGCTCACAAATCAGACATTCATATAAATTTAATGATGCTTACATGTAATTGCTGATGAAATTTTAATCCTTCAATTATTTGCACTTGCAAAATATCAGAACTAAAAGTGACCTTAACCCGAAAATTTTGTTCTAGAGCCAGTCTATTTATTAGAATTTCTGATGTGTTACAAGCGGTATTAATTTTTATACTTTGATATTATAATACAGAATAAACGTAGTAGTTATTAAGTATTCACTTAAAGGCCAAAACAAGTAAGTTTGTTCCTCAAATACCACACAGGTATTTATAGACTTTCTGTTTAGCACATGCATATTTATGCTTGGGCTACCTACTGAATGAAGATACTGAAATAAATGTGGCTTAAAAAACATTATACACTAAGATGGCCAGTGTGCCTTATTTCCATCCAGATGAAAGCTTAGAACCTCTTTTAGAAGAAGAGATGTGAACTGGTAGGGATTTTTTTTGCAAATACAGTTATGTTCACCTCATGAATCGTTGATGTTCTGTCAGTTGGCAGCAACTTCAGACATTGGCAACTGAAGGCTAGACTAGGCTGATGGCTAAAGGTTTTACAACCTCTAGTGGGACTATGCAAATCAGCTAAGTACAAAATTGTCATTGAAAACTTCCTTTATGCTGAGAGTACCCAGATTTCAACTGCTTTGCTTGCTGAGGCCTGCTGCAGTCTGAGCATGTGTAACTCTGTTGGAGACCAAGACCAACTTTCCCTGTCTATACCATGGGGACCCCAATTCCAGTATACTTTGACAGAATGTGCTCATGACACTGATGGGTTCAAGATCCCTTCAAGATGCAGCAGCATCCTTTTTGTTATAGCTCACACACTTGGTACTTCTCCTTCTCTCCCCTTGGGTATAATAGGTTATAATAGGTTAAGAATGACAGAAGTTGTTCAGGAAGCAAAAAAAGAACCAGGTGCAATTCCTTCTTTTTTTTTCTTTTTTCTTTTTTCTGCCTGCAGAGACAAATAACACTTCCAGAGAAGTACCTGAATCAGCAGACTTTATCTGTATTTTACCTAGTGAATGTCAATTTAATCTGAAGTTGCATAAACAGCAACAAGAGCTAGGACTAGAATTGAGATTTCTCAAGTTTGTGCTCTATAGAGTCACGTTCACCTCTTCAGGTAAAGGTTTCCTCTCATTTCTTGACTCTCTTATTCTATTCGTGTATAGAGATATAAATTCAACAGGAGGAATGAGAAAACATTTTCTTTTTCTCAGGATAGATTTTAGTATGGCAGTTGGAACATTAAAAATAATGAATATGGGTGTGAACTCCCCTAAGCTGGGGACAAAATTGAAGTAATTTTCCTAAACCATTTATCTGTTGAGTTTATCAAATTTTTTGGAGGCAGACTTTGTAAAAGGTTTTACAGACATCACCACATGCTTCTCTGACTACATTTTAGAACAAGCTAATCTTGCTCAATACTTCAAGGCACCCAGTTGTTGGGCGCCTCACTTCAGGCACCTTGAACACCTGGCTCTGGAGATAGACTCCAGACTAGAGATCATCAGTTAGGAACACAAGTATGCAATTGCACTTTGAATTGAAATGCTTACTCTATGAAGAAAAAAGGTATTTTTCTATGGAACTGTGGCTGCAGTTCCCTGCTGGGTGTCCTAGTTCCCTTGGACCTTCTTTTGAATATCTTTTTTTTCACCTCTACATCCATACTTCTTAAGGACCTGTGTATAGTAAATGGCATCTGGGTTCAAATCTGTAAGCAGGCACTTTATGCACTGCACTGTGGATCCAGCCTGGGGTTGCATTTGAACCTGTGACCCAAAGATGTAAAGATTCATGTTATATTTCCTGTCTTTTGTGTCATCCAACTCCACCAAACATATTCTTACTGTTACTAAAAATGTACTGCATATTGACTGCTGACAGGTTAGACTCTCTTTGTCTGATTGCTTCACATATTACCAGGATTTGTACATCAGACCTGGCAGTGTTATTCTTTTGTTCTTGGTCCTCTGTGCTTATATTTCAGGGTTAAAGAAAAATGTTTCTATTGAAAAAAAAAAAAAAGCAATATAATTATATTTATTGGCATATTCTCTAATTTTTCTATTAGTCACATGTAAAATTGCAGGCCAAATTTTCAGCTGGCATGAGTTCGTTTAATAAATTCCTTTCCATCCACAGTTCCTTTAATAAATCATCCTTCTTGGATGTGAAAAAAGTGCATTCATTTGTGCTTTGAGATTGCATGGATTAAATTTGACTTCAGCTTTTCATTTGGTGCATTAATCATATTTATCAAAACACCTACACAGACAATATGTTATAAGGACTGGATATGAAGTGTTCTGCTTCCTGCAGGTAGAAAGTTGCATTGTCAGTAAGCAGCCAGTGGAATGTTATTTTACTTCAACGTTACCATGTGAGAAAGCTGACAATTAAAATCTTTCATGTGATTTTTTTTTCAGGAACATTGGGTTTTTATTCTATGCTGATATTAGAAAAAAAAATATGCATCCAGCTATTGGCAAATAAAGAGTGTTTGCTTATTTTAAAGAGGAAAAAAAAAAAAGAATGGGATGGATGGTTTCTGAATGAGAGTGATTAATCATGCTCTGCATGTGCTGGGTAAGAAGTACTTAATTTATCATTTGAAGAGTTTTATAAATAATATGGAATGCTGATGATGCTGACATCACCAAATTAAAAGAGTAGGATTAACATTTTGGTACTTTCTTAATTATATGGGACAATATTTGTGTTTTTGTTTTAAATGCTATAATATCAGTTTTAAAAATTTATTAAGAGAAGTATTAGTCTGAGGAAGGAACAAGGAAGTGGCATGTTCTCTGATTTCTTTCTAGAATAGAAATGGTTTTGTTATGTGCACATTTATTTTATTTATTTTTTCCTGATGTTTCTTCTACTTCATCATCCATTCTGCCGTTCTTACCTGCCTGAACAAACACACTTTCACTTCCACAATCAATAGTTCATTCTCCTGACTTTCAGCATCATTCATATTCCCTACATTCCTTTTCAGCAATGCACACTTGCTCAATCTTATAACAAAAACCATGTATTGTGGTTAGGCGGTAGAGGTCAGCACTAGTCTTGCGTCACAGGTCAAACAAGATCACTTACATTCTTTATCAGGTTCATTTCTTCTCCCTGGGTGGGATATGAACTTTTTTTTTTTTTTTTTTTTCCTTAGAGAGGAAAGAGCACAGATGTTCAACACTCCTTGTTCAGAACTTCTGGATTGTATACCTTCATCTTTCATGTATGCTTCCAAAACAAGGGATGAATCACTCCTAACCAATCCTACTAATTCTGTTCAATATTCAGACACTAAAGTAACTGCAGAATGTGTTTTAATGTATTTGTGTTGTATGCAAAAATTTAATTCCATATTTTTCAAGATAAATTTGAAGAGATATCCAATATTTATAACTAATATTTATGAAATGCTCAAAGTGTTTGTTTATGGAATTTCAGAGGCATACATGTTTTTTGGTTGCATATGATACCACAGTAATATAATTTAACCTAATATTATGAATATTTCTTCATTTTTAATAGAAAAGGAATGTTTATTCAAAATAGTAACATTTAAATGGAATGATTCTGAGTTAAAAATGTTTGCATCCTTTGTTATAATTTTTCCTATCTTAAAGTAATCCATTTCATCTTTTTTTTTTTTTTTTTTTTTCAGCTGTAGAAAGGCAATGTTACAAGTATTTCTTATTATTCTTGTGTTTTATTGACCCTAAAGGAAATAGGGTATTAATTATGCTTTCACCACTGAGTATTCCTCTTTCATGGATGAATGAGGTAACACACTAGAAGTTCTGTTACTAATCTTCTAATTCATGACTGATTATTATTTTATTTTTTTTTGCCAGCATTTGTCAGCAACATCACACTTCTAGGTAAATTTATATTATAAACATTTCCTAGAAGATATGTCATTCTCTGTTCTGTTTACTCCGTAGTTATCCATTTTGATCCCAAAAGTTAGAATACAAAGCTTCCAGGGTGAAAACAAAATAAGCTTTTGAGAAGTTTCATCTAAGAAATGCATTTGCTTACATGTCCGATGTTTTTTTCTGTTTTTAAAGAGTGTAGTTTTTGTTAGTTTTCCTCCAAAAAATAATAGGTGTTCACTATACTGTTCACTTGCTTCAGAAAGCAAGATTTACTGTTTGTTTTGAGGCATCATTACAACTGATGGGTCTTAGGGTTTCTCTTGCGGGTGCTTATGTGATATAGCTCTGTCTGCGCTACAAAGTAGTGCAGCACAATAGGAACTAATCTCTAGAGCAAACTGGTTGGTGCTGAGGATCTGAGTTTGCACTGTGCATGTTTTGCTTTAGCCTGAATGCAGACTGGTGGGTAGACTGAATTCCCTATTGGGAATAGAGAAGCTGGAGAGCATTGAGTGTCCTGCCAGAAGGCATCTTCCAGTTGAGTTTCACCCCAGAGGAATCCAGTTTTAACACTCTGGAGGTGCAATGTGAATCAAAGCTCAGCAAGTGAGGATGATCAGGAGATTTGCTTTTTAGAGTATACTTACGATAAAACACGGCATCTTAGCATCCTCTTAAGTACAGGAAAAAGTTTATATTGATACCAACTGAGACCAGAGTTCACTTTATTTTATTTTTTTTCTTTTCCCCCCTTATAAACATCCAACTGAGTTTGTCACATTATGCTCTATTCTTCCGCCTCCATGTTAGTTTGTTCCTTATTGCAATCAGGCTCTGAGGAGCAGAGTTTTCTATTCTATTTTGAAGACCTTATCAAACAGACCGAGAGTGTTGGTTTAGGTTTTAACTGGGTCAGCATTTCATTCCTCACCTAGCTATTCACAGAGAAAACAAGTGGAAAAGGAGGGGGAAAAAAAAAAAAAAAAAAAAAGGATCAAGGGAGTCTGGCATTACTTCTGGGAAACCATACTCAGTATAAATGAGCCCAAGCCTTTGATATATTGATTCATATAACAAGAACAGTTAAAGTCAGTTTACTGATTTAACACCACCACCCTATGTTGTTAATGTTTGTGTTACAATAAAACCTAGATGCCTGTTAAGGCTCACCATAACATTACGCACCATCCCATCATGCCAGAAGAATACAGGAATCTATTTTCCACAGTCCAGGGATAGGACAGAACTTAATGTGTAAGAAAGAGGGAAAAATTGTAAACCAAATTAAAATGGATTAGGATTTTATTTTTATAAAAGATGCAGTAGATCATAACTCATTGGCAAGGTGTTGGGGTTGAAGTGAATAATGCTAGGCAAACAAACATTCACATGGACACATTCTTAAATTCTCTTTTGTTTTAAACAACCAAATAAAAAAGGGTTTCTATATAGTATATTGGGTTACGTGCAAATATTTTCCATGTACAGTGTGTGTACACAATGTCTTATTACATCTGATATATATATAATATAAAAATATATATAGCTTTGTATATACATCTTATAACTGTCTTGCTGAAGTTGTCTTGATCAGTTTACCAACTCAGACAGTCATTAAACTAAGTATTAGTTGTTCTTGTAAAACCTGCTATTACTGTACAAAACAGCTTAGATTTACTCTGTATAAATTAACTACGATGTTCATGTCACAATAATATAACACACTTAATGCACTTATATGCTTCTTGTCAAAACGCTTGTGTATGGCATCCTTCATTTCTTAGTATTTCCATAACTTGACCCAGAAGGTTACAAAGAAGTCAAATTTGCCCAGCAATGGGCAATTTTCTTTCAGCCTAGTATCTCACCTTTGTCACATGTAAGTGTAAGCCACCAACTTTGCATTTCTACTTTAAACCTTCCAACTTTTAAAAAAAATCTGCAGGGTTTTGGGTTGCACATGCTTACCAATAGCCTCTAATTTAGAAGATATTTACCTTCATAAACTATGCTTCCTAATATTTTAATGCATATACAACATTATATATATATATATATATAAACAAGATTGGTTGTGAGGATTTAGTAAATGATAATTAGTGCTGGAGTAGATTGACAAATTGTTGTGTTTCATGAAAATCTAGATGCATGAATTTGTTGGTTTCTGTAGATGGAACAACTATGTGCAACTTCTGAGTGCAGAAAAATGAAATAGATATCTAGAGGAGCAGTAGACTTGTCATCACTCCACCCAACACTTGCATCACATTATAATCCTGAAAAAGCTTACTGCCCTATTTCCATTAATTTTGGTAACCTATTTTGGCTGCTGCATAGCCCAAACAGAGCAAAGAGTACCAGCATTTAATTTTAAGATTTATGTGCTTTGAAAAAATTGTATACGGCAAGAAATATTCTTTCACTTTTATACTGCAGCTCAGATTTACATTTTTAGAGCTTCCATCAGCTTTGGCAAAATGACGGTTAGTTTGATCCAACTTCTGAAGCTGGGAGTTAGGCCAAGACTATGGTAGTCAGAGATCTGTGAAAGCATGTTGCTGCTCTATTACCTGACACTTTTGGCCCTATTTTCAAGATTTTTATGCTCTTTTTTATTTTCTTGTGTGTATAGGACTCAGATTTTCTTTTTCTCTAAGGTTGGAATCTGATACTATATTTGCTTAGCATCTTTTGCATATCGCTAAATGCATTATGAAGCAGTTCCCCAAACTCAACTTCACTGTCTCTGGGGATATGTCAATAAACAAGTGGTTGAGCTGGCTCTACCTTGGACATTCCCATCTCTTATGAGTATTTCATCTTAATTAATAAAACAACCCTGAACTTCTCCAAAATGCTGATGTTTACAAGGAGTAGCCTTTGTTTCACCCCCACCAGTTTTCTGGGCACCTGAACATTGCTTCTGAGTGGAAAAAAATGTTCGTATAATTTGCAGACATACATTTGAGCATTAATAATAGTTATAATCAATCAAATAGAAATGGTCCAATTTTGTCACAAATAAAATGCACTGAACCTGTATCTGTGGGTGAAGTTTGTCAAAATACAACTAGCTTTGTTGAAGCTATCAAGTATGATGCATTGTGAAAACATATGTGCTAAGGGAGGTCTCTTATCTGCTGGTTTCTATACTTGCTCTGCAAACAATATATGCATTAAAAAATCAAGATGGTGCAAATACAAATCTAAACTTTGAAATTTGCAGACTTGAGTTCCTATTTCGATATATTTTTTGAGAATTTCTTCCTAAGGTTGTATGCATGAAGCGTTTCAGAAATGATTTTGGAAACCAAAGAAAATCAGTATACACACAGCTGAAACACAGAAGAAGCTGTATTGTTTATTTCAGGTAGAGCTATCTATAGAGTTATAATGATAAAGAGGAGACAGGACTTGTTTTTACTCTCAATTAACTTGTGTTTAACTTATTCTTTAAAATTAACTGAAATGAAAATATCATGACGAGAAACTGTATCTGCAGGATAAGATGCACACCTTTGCAAATTGAAGATCATTAAGGCATTTTATGTACTCCTCATGCAGAGAAAAAAAATAGAAAATTTGACAATTTGCCTTTAAGAATCTGTGGCAGTCATTAGGGAAATATCAATCTATCAATAAAAGGTCAATCAAAGCACACTGAATAAAACAAATAAAATATGTTACCCTAATTCTCCTGTTCCAAATGAAGTAGAATAAAAGGCAATGCTGCTAATTATAATTTGCCACATACTTCTTGCAATAATAAAAAAAAAAAAATTGAAGATTTTGTGGAAATTTAGGATGCTGTTTCTTTGCTTTCTGATATAAAATTTAATCCCTGATATTTTGGCAGTGAATTTAGTACCAGTGGAATAATTCGAAAATTTAATATTTTTGAACTTTAGGATTCTGTAAAAAAGTCTTTTTGGGAGAATGTTATTTTTGTTTGAATTTTGGTGGTCTGAATTATCATCCACAAATTCTGTATTTGGGAAGGCTTTCTCTTTTCTAGTGGATACACTTTTCTACCTTCAAAAAACTCACTGCCTCCTACTTAGTTCCTCTTCCCTCACACTCCTATCAATGCCCTTTTTTAGTTAAAGAGAAAGGAAATTAGATGTACGGGGTGTAGGGAATTCTTGACCCACTTTGAAACACAAGACATAAATCGAACTCAAATGACTTTGCCAATTTGTTGCAAATGTTTTCAGCTCATTCTCTAAGGCTTTTCCCTTGACACCAGGAGAACTTCCCACCTTTTTTAGGTTCACTCCGTTGCAAGTGGCCTACATCACATGCGTATGCTTCAGCTTGACAGGTCACGGAAAGTATACACTAGCCTTTCACCTCCAGCTGCCCCTCTACTCGACTTCCTCTAAGCAATATTGGCTTCTGCAGCTAAAAACTGCTTTTCACATATAATGAAATTCACAAGTGCATTGGAGGAAATGTGATTTTTTTTTTCTGCCCCCACAATTTCAATAGCAGTTTATTCCTTTAAAAGGCAAATTGCAGAAGGGAATAACTTTGAAAGCAAACTGGAAATATAAAGACAGGAAATGAGTCTGTGACTGTATAACTGAGTTCATAAATGGGTCCTTTTTTGGTATGAAACTGGGCTTTTAGAGTAGAAAAATCACCTACTTAACAAAACCATTCTCTGTTTCAGCACTGCAGGAGCATGAAATAAATCCATGTTTCTTTCTAATACATCATTCAGTCTATCAAACTATTTCCAAATGACCGGAGTTCTAGCAGTGCAGCAGAAGGTCCCATACCTCTTCTGGGATGGTGGATTTTTTTAATATAATCCTTTGAATTTCCTTGTTCATTCTGGTTTATAAAGATGCCTATAAAGCATTCCTTAATCTGAAGATGAGAAAAGTGTATATAGTTTCTTAAACCATGAACTGCAGACACCCTAACTGCCTGCAGAATTTCCTTTCTTTTTTTTTTTTTTTGTTTTGTTTTGTTTGTTTTGTAGGGAGGGTTTCTGCATTTTAATTCAGACATATTCTTCTGTGTAAGTCTCAAAGCATCTGTACATGCCCGTTCTGAAGTAATATTTATTCAGAATCATCAGGATTGTCGCTAATCACCAACTTACAGTACTATCATGTCCAGTGGCATTGACAGAGCACCTAAATCAATTTCTTTCATGTCAGGAAAAAATTATTGCCTACGCTGTTTAGGTTAGCACACAACCACCATAAATTCTTACAATGTATGTCTATATTCACTCAGTCTCACAGATAAAAAAAAATATTTAGTAATCAGTTGCTTTTTTTTTCCTCCCCACTCACCAGAATCAAGGTAAAAAGCACTTAGTCACAAGGCATGGAGATAGTAAAACAGTTCTTTAGGATTTAGATTCATTTCACTAAAAAGAACCTTTCCTCTAAAACTTGCTTTTCTTTTTTTTTTTTTTCTTCTTCTTGTTGAGAATACTCTGTTTGATTGTTTTTTATGAGACTCATATCTTAGTCCACTGCTCTCTCATGGTTTCTTGCTGCATTATGACAACTCTTTTTGTACTCAGAGGCCTGAGGAGAAAGAAATGTTGCAAATGCTGTTTCTGCTAAAGCTAAAAATTAAAAAAAATAATAATAATCCAGAGGACTATTGAATATTTAGGTTACCTGATGTTGCATTGTGTGCATATCACAAAGTGAAAGTACTGCATAGGACATACACCTTGCAAGCAAGTAAAGGAAGGTCAAAGGCTGATTTCATTGTGCATATGAAAGATTAGGGGTGGTTTGTGGCTAGGCTTTAAAAGAAGAGATGGCAGTGAATGAGAGGGAGATGATGATGATCTGTTGAGTTCATGTGGCTGACATTAGCAGCTGTGATGGGTTCTCCCCAGGTTCGGATATTCTGCTTTCTTTAGAACTAATTTTGTGCCTTTAGAACATATCCTTTTTTCTTAGAAAGCACCTCAGTGCTCTAAAAGGTAGAGCCTAAAAGTATCTAAAAGTTTTAGGCTGTAGCCTAAAAGTATCATGATATTAATTTAAGGTATGTGAAGTGTAGGATGTGAATATAAAATGCAAGATGCCTTATGAGGTATTAAGTTGTTATAAGAATATCCTATATCTTAGAAGAATTATTTTATTTTATTGTGGGGAGGGGGTGTTTTAATCTTACAAGAGTCTATGATACAGGGAATGATAAGATTCTCATGACAGGCAGAGTAACAAAATGCACTGTGATTTCAAATCGTGATTAGCTACTAACAAGGAAGGTACAGAAAAAATATTGTGTGGGAGAGAGTGTGGAGGAGTTAATAGATTTTTTTTAACTTTTTTTAAATGCTAAAGGTGACACTGCTGAGTCATATTATTCTAGGTATCTGAAAATGGCAGGTTGAAAAAGTATGAGATGTATTTGATTTGGCATTTAATTATGGTGTAAAACCTGTGAAGCTATCATATTGCTTCCTCCTTTAATTTTACTCTTACAGGCAATTTTGTCTGTCTATCATGTTAGAATGTAGTTTTTTTTCCTCTCTGTTTGGATAGGTCTTGTAGGAACAGTATTTTCATTATTCTCATTGATGGGAAATTTGAGAAACATTATAATTGTCTTTATTGACAGTTGAATTATATTTTTTTTAAAGGAAAACAGAATGGACTGGCTGACATCTTAAACTTATTTAAATATAGTTCTTTCTGTTGTGTTGGAGAAAAAATGCTTTCTTGAGTAAAATAGAATAGACTGGAAACATCTTAAACTTATTTAAATATGATATCCTTTACTGCATATTATGGAGAGAGTTTCTTTTTTAAATTCTGAGCCAAATTCCACCATGTTACAGTCATACAGTTTATATTATTTTAGTGTCTTGAATGCAAAATAGAGCTTCTACAATACATTTTGCGTTCAAATTTGAGTTACACTAGCTACCTCGTCATTACTCCTGAGCTACAGAAATTACCACTGCTTAAAATGAAATAGTAAATCTACTTCCAGTCTTAGGCTTTTAAAAACATTAAACTTTTAATTGGTTTGCAAAAATTCAATCAACTCAAAGTTGACTAACATCTTTTCTTTACACAAGATGTTTGCTTGTATTTGTTTTATTTTCAACAAATTATTGTGCTTAATTAAGTCTATGATTTTTTTTTTCTCACCCCCCTCCACCCCACCAAATCACTCCCTGATTTTTTTTTTCTCTAAAATGCACTTAAAAGATTTCAAATTAACTTCTAGACAGATGAGCATGCATATGTGGTAAATTTTGGTTGCTAGAGTAATCTGCGTAAGTGTCACTGCTTTCTAAATGACTAGTTCTCTTTTCAATTTAAGGAAATATAATGTGTGGAAAGGTATTACGCTAACTTCAAGATATTTTTATCAGATGTCTAAATGTATTTAAATATGTTCATGTACACAATATCACCAGAAATATTTTTACAAATAGACTTAAGAAACTGACTACTTTTCATGCAACCAAATCCAGCTGCTGCATTAGAACAAAACTCTTCACTTGCCCTCAGCCCTTGATCATGCTTAATGTTGTGAGGACAGCTGTCCATAAAGCTTAGGAGTTGGCCACCTGGGGAGGTGGCTAATGTACCAACATTTCAGCTTTTAAATGCATACCAGTCACGTTCAGATACAACACAAAGAAGGTACAATAATCTCCAACTCTTTGTTTAAGGTGAGTATCCTTTTTTAGGCACTCAGATCCGTAAGAGAGTTCAGAGTTGAAAGTGTTAAGATTAAGAAAGATTTTCCTTTGCTTTTATATCTTTAAGAAGAAAGCCGAAGTCTCTACCAAGCAGCTTACGTGTCTCTCACCTCTGTCTGTTCTAATGAATGTTGTTTTTGTTTGTTTGTTTGTTTTGCTTTGATACTTTTAGACATTCGTGTGTTTCTTATGGAATCTGAACAACTCAGGCAGGGTATCTGAGGGTGTAAATGGCTTCAGGTGTTTGGCTCCTAGTTCCCATTGTTGTCCATGCAAGGCAGAACTCTATTATTTAAAAAATCAAAAAATGTTTAAAAGATTTTGTTTGTTTGTTTATGCCCAGTTGTAATTGTTAAGGTTCTCTGAGGCACCGGAGAAAAGTGCCCATGTCTTCTGTTCATTTCCTCTCGCTAAAGCATATTATTTCTGGCAGGACTACGACCTTAACTTCTAACTTGATCAATCCTGGATCTGTTGCATAAGCCTTCTTCAAGAATATTATTCCATACCTATCTGCCAGCTGTTTCCTTCTGACCTTCCTGTTGGTGAAGTCTTTTCCCATCCTCAAGAAATCTTCCAAAAATAAAAAATCCTGTACATCTCATCCCCAGACATGAATTATCTCCTACACTCCTGACTCTGTTACCTCCCATAAGTATCCTGGTCTCTCCACCCAACAGTGCTATGAACTCCCGGGCTTCAGGATACGTACTCTGTGTGTCATTTACTTAGTTACCAGGCAGGTAGTTTAACACTATTAATATATATTATTAGTGAATAGCATTTTTATGGTAATATTTTCTATTGCTTTTTTTTTTTTCCCTTGAAATAAGAATCATTATGCTTGACCTCGCTAAGGAAAATCCATTATGTACTCTGGATTTTGGTTGCAATATTATATGTTGAAAGGCATCAGAAAGAAAATATCTATATTGGGAGGGAAAAAGTAAGATGGGGAAAATAAAGAATCTATCTGATAATTAGGCTGTTATAATGAACTTAAGTACAACAGAGTAATTAACTTTTGAATGTTTACTGAAAATTGCTACTTTTTCAAACTTCACCAGCGCAAATAAAACATCAGTGAAAAAATGTATTGAATCATAGACTAATGCAAATGACTCAAGGTCACCTTCAAAACCTCAACCCTGATAATGAAGATGTGGTGATCAAAGAGAAGGGAATGTAGCCAGCATGTCTTGAACTACATTCTTTTTAACTGGCTGTACATATACCTTTTGAGAGCAGTTTATGGGACAGTGAAGTTACTGTGGCCCTGGGTGTTTCATAAATTACTCTTCAGGGCTGGGAAGTCCAAAGGTTAATGCAGTGAGTTATGGTTATCTCTGAAATTCTTTAAACTATGAAAAATATCTATATTCTATATAAAGTCTGAGAGCTTTGTTAGTGATATGACAAATCACACTAAATAGATCTTTGCCTTCAAAAAAAATAAATCTGTTCTTATGAAGAAAATAATTATCTCAAGGATTAGAAATGAAGGAATATAGCCTGTGAGTATCCTGATAATCATTTCAGTCAGGAACAGAATGTTTCAGATTAGGTAACTCTCTTCCTGCCAAAGTTTCTTGCACCATAGTCTCTGTTAAGCAGATGAAAAAAAGTTGCTGGAACTCGTTATTCTAGGAGAAGAATATTTTTACATTTCTTCACTTCAGTTGCTTACCTCAGTGTACAATAGCAAGAAATTAATAAGAGTGTTCAGAAGCTGCTGTTCCTGGTCCCCTGTTACCTCTTTGAATTGTATCATTAAGGAGCGTGGGACTACAGACATGAGTCAGTTCAGGGTTTAGTCCGGTGGAACATACTAATTTTCACAAGAGAGAAAGGGATTTTTCTCTAGTTTGCTGGTCCTTCTGGTTACTTTCGTACATTCTAAATCTGTCATCTGCTTCAAGTTTTGCATGTGCTTATGTGCATGTAGCTGAATCTTAAAGAATTGCAGATGTATGTATATTTCTGAGAAAGACATGGTTATCATTCCTCTTTGAGTTAAATGGTCTTTCAGATATCCTTCAGATAGATATTTTTCTTCATGGAAAAGCCTTCTGCCTCATGAGAGTATTTCTTCATTCAAGCTATGTCATTGGTAAAATAGGTTAAATTGTCTTAGAAATTTAGAAACTTAGAAAAGTTCTGTGTATATGGTACTTTACATATCCTCTTATGTGGAAAATAAAGTAGGTCTTATTGTTATGCTTTTTGCTTTGTATACATTCAGTTACCTGAATGCATGTTTTTGTGCTTTATATGCAGTTCCACTGTCTTGGCTTTTTACCATTAAGCACCATTAGAAAAGTTCGTATCTGTGCTTTCATTGTTCATTATTTCATCATTCTGGTGTTTTTTTGTTGCTGTTTGTTTCTCTTTTTTAATTTAATTTTTGTATTTCTTCTGACCTTCTGTCATGGCTGATTCCTAGGAATAATGAAATAATATAACAATAAGTGAAAAGATGCAAAGGAGAAATATTTTAGATTTAGATTTTATCTAAACTTTAGGTTAATATTATTTTACTCAGGTTCTTAAAGTAGAAGTGACATGAAATGGCATGATGTTCACCATAAAGCTTTTCAGTCACTGAGGCAGCTGTAAAGCAAGCTGAAGATGATGGCCACAAATATATTGGGGCTTAGTGTAAGCATATCTGACTTTCAGCAGGTAGATTAGTATTTATCATGTATCTTATTTGTCCTCTATGCTTTTTGAGACAGAGACTCAAAGAACAAAAGAAAGAGGTTTTTGACCTATCTTTTCTGAGATCACACTTTCTTTTCACCCAAGACCTCTTTGCCTTGGTCCAACCACTTTCTTTCTGTGGAATTTTAAGGGATTTTCTGTTCCCAAGCATCAGCAATGTAGGAATGAGCATTGACTCAGGTCTCCTCATATACTGTGAAAGTTGATCAGTTTCTTTTTAGTACTTCCACTGCTAATGGTATGGTCACTCTGCTTTCTATCTCTACCACTTTAGTTCTCCAGATACAGGAGCCTTACATTTGATGCACTGGAGGATACACTCACTGGGAAGAATTTCTCTGTGCATCATAAGATGTTGACATTCCATTTGATAAGTCACTTCTGGTGGAGATAATACTTATCTCAGTAGCATGAGTGCTAGAATTTGATAACAAACACTTAAACTTTATATTTTTACGCTTTTTTTCTATAATATTGTGTTTTATTAGTATGAAAGGTGCATCCATGAAGAGCTAAAAATTAACATCGCATACAGAAAAAGATTAAATGATTTAAATTACATTTAGTCCTCGATAGTGAATGATTTATTAGAGAGAAAGTGAAATATCTTCAGAGATGGAAGGTAAAGGACTGCCATGAATACTACTACTTGCAGCAGTCTAAATGACATGAAAAATTCTGATACACTTTTTCTTAAACCTGAAAAGAGCTTGCCTATAATACCTATCATTAGTCAACATCGTTTGAGACAATTTATTGAGCTGCTGATTATGAGTTGGTAAAACTGAGTTTCTCTGTTTGCCAACAAGTCAACATAACATTGTTTGAGTTCACAGAAGAGTGAGTCAAGCATTGAGTTTGTGTGAGCCAATGGGAGGAAAAATGACTTAAGTAAATTACAAGTAAAAGTAACAGCTTTCTAACAAACCTTCCATCTGTTCTTTCATGTACGTTTTTTTTTTTTTTTTTTTACCACTCCAGAACATCCCGTGGTGTCAGATGGCAGATTCTATAGCACAACCAATCACAATTTGAGCTGTTCAGCAATTTCTAAGTGTCAGTAAAACAAAAGCACCAGCAGCTCTTTGCACAAAAAAATGCAACCAGACTTTCTGAAACAAAGGCAGCCCTTGATTTTTCTTTCTGTAAATCCTAGTTACACACTGGGTGAGAATGTGTGCTGCATATCCTTTGAGCACATCATGGAACTGGCAGCTGGGACATGGGCAGCTGTAAGTCTTTTTTAGCACTGACTCTGGTCTGCACCGGCACCAGCATCGCCAGTCCCAGCATGATTTAGAAAGTCTTGAAAGGCTCGGGTTACGGAGGCCTGTCTCTAGTTACATCCACTCTGCCTTATAGTAGTCAGTCTCTTGTTTCCTTATGGGCAGGATCATGACCCAGCATCTCCACAGTGCTAGCAGATTGTCCTGATATATATGTCAGTGGCCCGGTACTATCCTAAAGTAGCTGTGTGATTCTTGAAACACAACGTAGGACTGCGTTTGTGTGATTCTGTCCCTGGGAAAATATTGTCATTTTATGTTATTTTATCTCTGGGATAAGGAGCGGACAAAAATCTGATCCTTTCTTTTAAATATTTTAATGGTATATTAGTACCCAGGCAGAATATAAATGTGCTAAAGAAAAGAAAAAAAAAAAAAGAGTCATTCTGAGAAGTTCTTCATTTCTGTTGGTCATTTTTGTATCATTTTGACTTATCTGAAACAATAGTATTAAGCTTCAATATTAAATGAAGCTAGCTATGCATTTGCAAGCCGCTGTCTTAATATTTAATAATAACTAATTAAATTATCTTTCTTATGCGCATTATGTCACTCACTAAAATTCTGAGGAAAAATAACATTTTGAAATCTGATTAGAGAGAAAGTGTCATGTCTCAGATGTATTGTTTTTTCTTGTTGTTTATTTTTTGGTTTGCTTTTTTTTTTTTTTAAATGTTGTTGTAATTCATAATAACGGGGTGATGCATCACACCAAAGCAACTCATATTGAATTTGAACTGTTTTGGAAAATATGATTTAAAGATGTTCACACAAGACCACTGATTGGTGTGGGCAACCAGCTGTGCAAATCAATGAATTACTGCTTAAATACCAGCATCGTCAGTCATTTATGTTCAAAAGTATGACCACAAAAACTGAACTAATAGATACCAACCAAGGCATTAATTCTCAAAAACAGATAATTAAACAGTTTACTGAATGACTGTCTGGAGGACTTAATCCAGAGAAGTTGTAGGTTGGTATTTACCAATTTTGTCTTTTCTTAACAGGACCTCTAGCAGTAAACCTGTATCACTGCATGAGTTCCAGGGCAGGCTGTCCATTTTCTCTTTATTCCATTATATTTTTTAACACATGAAATAATTTTCTTACAGCAGATCCTAATCTCTTATCAATAGAAGAAATTGGTTTTGATTTCAGCTTCCAGAAAAAAAAGTATTATGTTATGATTTTCCTGTCAGCAAACACATTTTTAAGGGGGAGGGGAGAATGCTCTAAAATTAGGCAAGAGAGAAAATGAAATCAAACGGAAATGCATTCCTCACAGGAGATAGGCTAGTCCTTTTTTTTTTCCTTTTTTTTTTTTTTCTTCCCCTCTTCCTAAACAGTGATTAAAATCTGTTTCTGAACTCTTAACTTTATCAACTACAGATAGGAGAGTGAAGATATGTGTGGAGAAACTCTTTTTTTGAATGAGTTCCATTTTCCCATAACTCCAGTTGGGACACATGATAAAATTATCAATGAAACGTCCTAATTTGATCCTTAACCAAAGGGATGTTGTCCTATGAATCATCTGTGTTTGTGGGAGGCAACACTGAAGCTAACAGAGCAGGAATGGGCCCCAGATGTTTTCTGGAAAGCTGGTTGCACTGTAGGCTGTGTGTATTACCTAACGTAGGCGACCATATGGAAGAAAAGGTTGGAAACATCCCATTACAAGTCATATATCACTGAGCTGACAGCAAGGATTTCAGCTTGTTTTTATTTAAATCATGAAAGCAGCTGCTCAGCTGTCTAACTGCATTAAATTTAACCCTTTTTCTAGCAAATGAAATTTGTTTTATGAAATGGCAGACAAACTGCTGCCTTTGCAAAAACAAAAAAACAAACAAACAAAACAGGTTAGAGCATCCTGCGGTAACCCATATGCAGGCAGCAGGACAGCACTAATAGTGACTACATCTGCTGCTGGGTGATCGCATAGCCACATAGTACACCTGTACCTTATTAAACACCAGTAAACCCCTTATTCTGGAAGGGTAACAGCAGAAATATATGCACACTACATAAAGATAGTATCTCTATTTTCTTTTTTCCATTTTAATCTACTTATTGTTCAATAGATGCACACCTTTAGAATGAACCATTACTTTTTTTTTAGTTCTCTCATCATCTTCCATTTTCTATTTTATTTCTCCATTATTATTTCTTCTTTTCTTAATTTTCCTTCCTTTTATCTATTTGTCTTTTTATTTGTTGTTCATCCCATGTAGCCTCTCTTCTGTCTGCTTTCTGTTTTCCTTTTCTTCCTTTTTTCCCCTTCCCCATTATTGTCTCCTCTCTCTCTAGCCAGTGTATAAGCTTTTCTCAGGGATCCTCCCAACTCCGCTTCTCTGTCCCCTTACTGTACACTACTTTAAAAAAAAAAAAAAAAAAAAGGTTGTTCCTGTCAGTAGGTAACAATCTCTGGCCTCCAAATCAATACTTCACCACATCTGTCTCAAACAGCTTATTGATTTGTTATTTTTTATCACTCTTTTGCTAAAGAAAGAGAATTTAACAGAATCCTGACAGTTACGGTTAAGAAAAAGACATACAGTAAGTACAGACTTTAATTTCCTGTGTAGAAATCTGTAGAAGAAATATAAGGAGGATCCAGCATAATACTAAACCAGATTAGTAGTTACAGGAAACTAAAGAATGCTAAACTAGGTTTGTCTCTTACTGTTTCATGGAGGCTGTAATCTTTATTCTGTGCTACATCTCTCCTGTTCACCTCCATCGTCTGAATTCTTTTTTTTTTTTTTTTCTTTCTGTCAGAGCATGGAGGTTTTCTTATTTTATATTCTTCATGTTTTATATTGTATCCATCGTCCTTTAAGACTATAGAATATTTGACAAGAATTTCTTCCACATCCGTCAATCTGAGTCTTTGCTACAAAGAAATGGTATGCTTACACTGGCAATTAATTAGCTAAGTATTTGATACAAACTTTTACATCCAAATTAATTCTCTCTTCCTTAAACATAGTGGAAACATGAGGAGCTTGGCAGCACTCACTTCCAACTAGTGTTTGTCTCCCAAGAGAACTGATGTAGATGTAACCTATGCACTCCAATGCAGGCACCAGGTTTTGGCCATATCAGTATCTGTCCCTGTTAGTTTTGGAAAAGAGGTAGGATCAAGAACCAAAGATACTCCACTCTGGTTAAGAGCAACAGAAAGTGTCCTTACAGGCTTCTCACCAGGCCACAGGGAGGTTCTTCATGCACAGATACTTTGAAAGGCAGCCAAAACAATGCCCTCTTGCAGAAGAGGTAACTTCCATAGTAACACTCTGTTAGTAATTTCTTTTGTCTCTCCACATTTTGGAGATAAAGCTTTCTTGTTATTTTAATACCTTCATGATTTTTCCTGTCTCACCTCCTGTCTCACTTCCTTTCTCCCAATTATTCTTCTGAAACTTTCAATGCTACCTAGGGTATGACATGTTTTCCTACTTATAACATGTTGTCTGTTTTCTGCTGAAGACTTCTGTTCTGACTTTCCAAGATTTTGCTCTCTGTTTCATCTAGTTCACAGTCACCCACAGTATATAGCACGAGGTCTAAATCCATGTTCAATAAGACTAATTTTTTCCTTCCAGACGTCTGGTATCACACTATGTACAAGTGTCCAGCTTAAGGTTAATAAGAGTTTTATTTATTCACAGTAATACTCAAAATCACAGAATTGTGGAGGTTGGACCTCTGAAGATCATCTAGTCCAACTCCCCTGCCGAGCAGGATCACCTAGAGCACATTGTGCAGGATGGCATCCAGGCAGGTTTTGAATATCTTCAGAGAAGGAGACTCCACAGCCTCTCTGGGCAACTGGTTTCAGTGACTACAACTCCACCACTAGTTGTAGTTATCTCCTGGAGAATTCTGATGGAGAATTTTTCACTTGTACTGATCCTCCTCCTCCTCCTGAAACACTTTCTTCCCTATTGCAGCAGCCTTGTCTCAGAGTGTTGGGTAGCATCTACTCCTTTCACAAATACAGCATGGCTTGGATCTGTGGGGTGACTGATCTGCCCTGATTCACACCTATCTTGACCAGCTAAGCTTGTTCAACCAAAATATGTCTGGAGTATTACATTCTTTCAGGGGACATATAGAAAAAGACTTTTCTGAAATGCTTTGCTTTTTGCAAATATGGCAGTTTTGGTGAGAAAAAAAAAAAAGAAAAGAAAAAAGTTTGTCTCTTGTTATCACATCTCTAACTTTCTGTGAAGTCCTTCTATTTGCATTATTTTTGAGTAAACATTTTGCTTTAGCTTTCTGTAGGATTTGGCTTTACAGTCATTCAAAGTAGCATAATCTTATTTTCCTTCTCAAATATGACATCTTACCTGAGTGTGTTCTGCAGTCTGTTTTTGAAGTTTCATTTTGCCTAGAGATGCAAATGTTTTCAAATCACTGATGCTCTTGGATAGTGTGCTCACTTGTTCTAGGTTGTTATGTAAGTCTAAGGCCTCACACTAAGCACCAGTTTCAAAAGGCAACCATTTGTCAGCCTCCCTCAGGTTGTGTTGTGGTTTTTGTTTGTTTGTTTTTCTCATTTTTTATTATTTTTTTTTTCCAGAGAACCAATTTCTTGACTGAATTTTTCTAGTTAATTTTCATTATGTTAGGTAGTTCCAGCTGGACTGGAGACCTTAACTTCTCATTTTTACTTTCAGCAGCTTTCAAGGATCTATGTCCTCTTTTTCTCAGTTTATCACACATGCATAAATTGTAGCTAATTGCAAGCTACTATCAGACCTATATAATTAAGACAACTAACATAATATAAATACTAATGTGTATAGTAATATAACAATTAGTAATCCAACAAGTACAAGAAAAGAGACAGTGCAGAGGGGAGGGGAATTGAGAAGGTTATCTCCTGTCTACATGGTTTACCGCTAGCCTGCATGGCTAGGTAGACATGTTCAAGGCTCTCTTTGGAGTGTTTCAGTTCTCCCGCAGGCAGGGGCAGCAGGGAACCAGAGAGGGTCTCTTTCTGCAGTATGAGACTGCTTGAACTCCCAGAGCCTTAACACAGAATCTCACCCAAGGAAATCGACCTGATTTTGCCATGAGGTCCTCCAGGTGGCAATGCAGACAAACTAACAGGTCAGAGCATGTTTAAAAATACAGAACTGAGAACATTTGAAAGTTTACATTACCAAAGTGGTCATTTTGATTGTGTTTAATATAAAATGTTCGTCATTCTGGCAGGACTTCCGAGTTCATGTAAATGAGAATTGGGAATAAAATGAGGGATAAATTTGATTTATGCAATCCCATTAACATCATTATTTAGATCATAGCTAAGATTAGAAGGAAGATTTTTAATTTTAAAACAAATAAATAAAATAATTACAGCTGAAACCACTAAAATTAATCACTGTTTATTTTTCATTATTGGTGCTTAATTCTCCACAGTTGTGTGTATTTGTTGCCATTTATCCCTTGTGGAATTCATGCAAAACATTGCTATTATGATTTTACATAATTTGTACCGATTTTACAAAGCTAAAGATATGTGTATAGTAATATCTACATACAAGATACACATGTTTATGTACATATAGACAAATGAGATGAAGATGCAAATTCTAAATGATTTAACAGTTTTAACCATCTGGAAATAAAAAGCAGCTAATATGTTCAGATGAGATTTCCAGACAATTAATTTCACTGTGCTTACATTTCACAAATGATTAGTTAGGTATCTAAAAAGTCTGACTAGTGGCAAGATTTTCCATATTCTCACTCATAAACTGTTGCTCACCATTAAACCAAAACTAAACTCTTAAGAGTAGAATACTAGGATTTCCAACCTAAGATTCAGGAAAGACTTAAATAAGATTTTTCTCTATACTTGTTACAGAGAGGTTTCAACTGCAACCCAAAATGAAAACAAGCTTCAAGTGCCAACCTGCAGGAACTGACTTACATAATGATTAGTTTATGTGATTATGTGAAAAGGTGATCACCTTTTGCAGCATGCCACTCTCACGTACTTTACAAAATACAGTACCCACTCTATAAAGTGCCAAGCAGGCAAGATTGATTTGTCAGGGAAAGGAACTGTAAACGGAATTTAACCTTCCCAAAAGGACTTCATTACCAGATGCACCTATTTTAAGCCATCTATAAACATTTTTTTCTTTTTTTTTTAGAAAAGAAAGTCCTCTGCAGTTTCATGAAATGATATCTGATTTTCTAAACATTTTTTTTTCAACCTGATCCGTCATCAGTTTGAACCACAATACTGGTTTATTATGTGAAAGGAACAAATTTCTCATTTTAAATTGGCCATTCAGATGACTAGCATAATTTTTTTTTTTTTCTCATAAGATAAAAGATTTAGGATTAATACCTGAAGTTTATTATATGCATTTTTTGTTGAAATGTTGTACCTGTTTATGCAAATTACTATTATTTTATTTTACTTGTAGTTCTGTTACGCATTACTATTTTATCTGTACAGAAAACTTAAAGGAAATGTTTCTAACACGCTTTTTTTGAAGGGTATTGTTTTTTCTGCATTTGTCACTATGATATCGAGTGCTGCTTCAGCTAAGCATTCCACAAATAAACCTACACAGTAAATCTTTTGTGATGGATTAGCAGGCCACACAATTATTTACAGAAACCGCAAAAATACTCTGAGGGATAATTAATTAATTTATGTGAATTAATAAACATAAAAATTAATGATGTGAATTACTATAATGCTATGTAATTTATAACATGTTCCTCCGAGAAAATTCCAAAGCTACATTAGTCACTTAAGACACTCTGGTGTGGAAAATATATCTCTGTTCTGTAATGTGTTGTTAGATTTTAGCCAGAGCGTGAAGAGTAAAAGCTGGTTCTGACAACCAGGAATTTGAGGATCTGTAGTTCCACTCTGTGTGCTTCTTAGCATGTGACAATGGCTTTCCTGATATTTTTGTTCTATGACGGTTATAGATTTTGTGATTTTATTACAGATTAAAGTTTAGCAAAGCATTTGGGGAAATATTTTTAGCTTGTGTTATGTTCCATACGTTTGCCCGCACAAAATATTTATTTATATGGTTTCTTATCATTGTGGGAACTGAAATTGACGATACAGAAACTTCTTCCAACCATATGTTTCTAATACCCATATCCCCTGTAACTTCTGTAAATTTGAGTTTCAGATTGTGGAATTGATGTATGTAATGTATTTCTATTGTATGCATATTTATTTATAATGTTCTGTTTAGCCATTTTTTCTCCAGGTCTTTAATGACATACCAATACAAAGAAATTTCCATATTCAAAGAGAACACGCCACTTAGGAAGAAGTTTAGTAATATTCTTAGAATGGCTTGGGTTGGAAGCGACCTTAAAGATCACCTAGTTCCAACCCCCATGCCACCCACTAGATCAGGTTGCCCTGGGCCTCATCCAGCCTGGCCTTGAACACCTCCAGGGATGGGGAGAGAACACCTTCACTGGGCAACCTGTTCTAGTGCCTCACTACATCTGAGTGAAGAATTTTTCTGAACTAAATCTTGCCTCTTTTAATTTAAAACAATTTCCCCTCGTTCTACCCGTCTGTCAGTGTAACAAAGCCACTTTCCATCTTTTTTATAAGCCCCTTTTAAGTACTGAAAGGCTGCAATGAGGTCTCCCCAGAGCCTTCTCTTCTTCAGGCTGAACAACCCCAGATCACTCAGCCTGTCTTCATAGGAAAGACCCTCCAGCCCTCTGATCATCTTTGTGGTTCTCCTCTGGACCCATTCTAACAGATCCACATCCTTCTTGTGCTGGGGTCCCCAGGCCTGGACACAGCACTCCAATTGAGGCCTCACAAGGGCAGAGCAGATGGGCACAATCCCCTCCCTTGACCTACTAGCCATTCTTCTGTTGATGCAGCCCAGGATGCAGTTGGCCTTCTGGGCTACAAGCACGCACTGCTGGCTCTTTTCAAGGTTTTCATCCACCAGAACCCCCAAGCCCTTCTCTGCAGGGCTGCTCTCAACGAGTTATCCACCCAGTCTGTACTCCCATCTGGGATTGCCCTTACACAGGTGCAGCACCTTGCACTTGGACTTATTGAACCTCATTAAGTTCACATGAGACCACTTCTGAAGCATGTCCAGGTCCCTCTGTATGGCATCCCTTCCCTCTGTTGTATCTACTGCACCACTCAGCTTGGCATCATCTGCAAGCTTGCTGAGGGTGCGCTTAATCCCACTGTCTATCTCATTGATAAAGATATCAGTTCTGGTCCCAGGATGGATCCCCTAAGGGACACCACTCATCACTGGCCTCCACCTGGACATAGAGCCATTGACTGCAAATCTCTGGATGTGGCCATCCAGCCAATTCCTTATCCAGTAGATGGTCCACCCTTTAAATCCATCTCTAATTTAGAGATAAGGATGTTGTGTGGGACCACGTCAAAGGCCTTGCAGAAGTCCAGTTAGATAACACTGGACAGTCTTCCCTTGACAACTGATGCAGTCACTCCATCATAGAAGGGCACCAGGCTGGTCAGACATGATTTCCCCTTGGTGAAGCTGGCTGTCTCATGTCATGTCCCTGTCTTGCATGTGACTTAACTTTGTTTCCAGGAGGATATGTTCCATGACCTTTCCAGGCACAGAGGTGATGCTCACTGGTCTGTAGTTCCCAGATCTTCCTTCCTACATTAAAAAAAAAAAAAAAAAAAAAAAAAAAAAAGATGTTTCACTTTTTCCAGTCAGCAGGGACTTCACTTGACTGCCAGAGTTTTTCAAATATGATGGAGAATGGCTTGACAGCTACATCAGCCAGTTCCCTCAGGACCCTGGGATGCACGTCATCAGGCCCCATAGATTTGTTCAGTTTCATCAAGTGGCCTCAAACCTGCTCTTCACTTATAGTGGGAGGAACTTTGCTCCCCTAGCCTTCATCTACATGTTCAGGGAAATGAGAGTTGTGGGAAGCCTGACTGGAAGTGAAGACTGAGGCAAAGCAGTTGTTGAGTTTCTCAGCCTTCTCTATGTCTGCTGTTACCAGTCCTCTCTTCTTCTTTATCAGAAGGGGTACACATTCCTTGGCCTTTCTTTTCTGGCCAGTGTACCAACAGAATCTTTTCATGTCAATCATCATATCCCTTGCCAAATTCAGTTATATATGTGCCTTGGCTTTCCTGATCCCATCCACACACATCCAGACAGCATCCCTGTACTCTTTCCAGGCCACGTGTCCCTGCTTCCACTGCTTGTGTATTTCCTTCTTACATCTCAGTTTGACCAGCAGACTCAGCCATGCTTTCTGCCTTCCCTGCTTGTTTTCTTACAAATGGGGATAGAGAGCTCTTGTACTCTAAGAAAAGTCCAGCTGTCAGCTCTGATCATTATGAGTATATAAATTTTAATACTATTTCCATAGGCTAAAATCCATTCTGACCTTTTGCCTTATGATTAATTCTGATATGCTATTACCATCTATGTATTTATGGGATGCTGTCCAGGATGGGAATTGGGTGCATGAGAGGGAATGGGTTGTTATATGAAAAAACCATTCATGTGGCTCCTACTGCAGGTGGGATGCCAGGCAAAACATTGGTACATGAGTATCAGCAGAGATTGAGGCAGGCTGCTCTGGTTAAAGAGAGAGAGACAAGATAAAATGATTGGAGAAGGGAGAGCTGAAAACAGCAGTTTTTTACTGTTTATTTTTATTGGTGGTATCGTAGCAAGATGGTGAATACAACAGTGAAAAAAAAAAAAGGTAAAAAAACAACCAACAAGAACAAAACAAAAACCCTGGAGCTATAAAATAAGGAGCATTTTCTTTGGGAGAGCTGCAAACATGAAGTTATGAGAGTTGTATTGCTGCTATGTTGCTATGAGGCAAGTGTTCACTGGGCTTTATATGTTTATTTGTGATGTGTCCCAAGAGCCTGTTTTTTTGTTCCTACTTTTGTAAGCTTAACATGGGATATCTACAAACATAAACTCATAGATGCAGACAGTGCTAGGATGCTGCTCCCATCTAGGCTTTATGTGAAAGAGCAATAAGAGTAGAGTGGATTACCTGTTTACAATGTCTTCAGAAATAGGAATTCAAGTCTTGTTATATCTTTATGCCAAAGATTGTTCCCAGTCAACAAAGCTGCAAATGTCTGATTATTTCAGCTGGAGAATCAGGGTGGTTGGATACCGTTAAGCCTCTGCATGCTTTTACCTAGTTGTCACTGGCTATAAAAGTTGTTGTATTAGACTTGATGCACCACATATTCTCAACTGGACTCGAGACGAGAGGCAGTCCTTGAGGTTACTTGGAGACTGCCTTTCCAAAAATTTTCAAGCACTTTTTCAAACTTGTACATGGTAGATGGCTAGAATACAACGGGATATCTTCATACAAGGTTAGACATATTTTTAACATAGATATAATAGAAAAAAGAGTTAATAATATGGTGCAGACACATCAACTATTTGTAATAAACCAGGACTGATCTGTAGGAAAAGAATTCATAAGTGTCACAAAAGTAATTATGCACTTCACTTGTAAAAGGGAAGCAGCAATATATTTATTGAAGAAAATAGTGATTTAGCAAAGATTAATCAAGAATAAAACAGATATTTTAGAAAGTTCTTATGGTAAACGCAGCATTAACAAGATTTTTGATGGCAAGGTCACTTAATTATTTACTGAGTAGAGGACAGGTTCAGATTGAAAGTGTCAGGAAGACCCCTTACATTGAGTCATGTGGTTCAGAATGGAGTAGTCCCTTTTGCCATCCAAATTCCAAGGAGTCTAGATGTGACCAGATCCTATCCCAATCCCAGACTCAACAGTTTATGCCTAAAGGATTATATCAAATCAATCCTTATCTTATCACTTAGCAAAGATTACAAAGTTTCAGCATGCTTAGCAAATTACTTGCAAAGTTTCAGCAAGCTAGTTATTGGTCACTTACCAAGTATCTGTCTCAGGTAAGGAATCTCTTGATCTCAAGAAGTAACCTTGAGAGGGGTCCATGCTCAAGGGGAAGATCCTGTCATGAAGCCCGCTGCAGTACAGGAGAGCTCAGTGGGCTCTGGGCTGTCCCCTATTTATGGGCTAAGATGATTGATTAGTATCACGTCATATTTGTATATCAGCCATATTTGGTTGGTGCATGCACCATTAGCCCTTGGATCTTCCTCAAATCCACCTTGAGTCCGGTTCTGCTATAACAACCATATGCATTTATCACGGCTACCACCGATGGTTATTCCCCAAGCAAGGGTATGGGTGAAAGGTCAGGTTGGAGCAGGGCAGGAGGAGTACACCACCACAATAAGGTGGTAATAATAATTTTGATTAATAAATCTATTGTGAGGTCATTCTGGTCCCATAAAATTTGTGTATAACAGAAGAGCTGAAATTTGTTGAATAAATTATTTCTTCTGAAAATGAATCTAAACATACCTCAGAAACATAGCTAACTTTTCATTGCAAACATAACAAACAGCTTCAAATGCATTTTTTCAATGCAAAAATAAGAAAACAGACTCTAATCCATAGTTATATTTTTTGGATCAATAAATTATTGTCCCCTGCTCCTCATGTCCGTAATAAGCTCCAGCCAGATCAATCCTATGTGTAAACTTCAGTATGTTTTGACAGAATAATGATAATTCTACATTTATCCTTATTTCCCACTTCCAGATACTCGACATACTACGCATTTGGTTCCTTTTTAATCAACCACACCTTCTGCCCAACTCCCTGGTTATGTTTTTTACACCATCAGGTTGGAATATTTGATTTGTTCTTTAAATGAATATATCCCAGTGGAACGCTTCATAAAGGGATTGTGGAACTGTGGAGATAAAATCATTAATATAGGTCTGATATGGTTTGTATAGTTTTCTCACCAATTCTAGAGTAAAAACAAAACAAAAAAATAAAACATAATCATCTATGTCAAAGATATATAAAAGTTATTTCTTTATCTAATATTTTTCAGCTGCTCATACTGCAGTACTGAATACAAATACACAGAGGAATCATCAGACTTTGAATTCATAAGATTAAGAAAACATTGGACAAAATTACAAAAACAGTAAAAATATATTTTCCATTTTGCAGTTATTTCTGGTCCTTGTTATATATGTGTCAGGGAGAAGAACTTTACAATTAAGCCTTTCATGGATAGTTTTGGAAAACTGTACATAGGCATATCATTGCAAAGTGGCCTTTGCCACACCTCAATAGCAGCCTGTGGAAGATGTCAGGTCCAGCTCACCCTGAGTGGATGCAGAGATCCCCTGGGAGCCAACCCTACGCTGCATTTGCCCACTATTTCACCATGGCTTATGGCCTGATGAGCACAGTTAAGCATGTTGATCCAGATCAGAATCAGCCCTGTAATATGGTCCCACGGAAAGCTTACAGATAGAACAAACCTATCTGTTTAAAATTAAATCATTGTGTGGGTTGAGCAAATGAAAAACTCATGTTTATTTATTCAAAAATGTGTCCAAACTTGTTTGGTTCTTCATGTTCTTCTTTTCTGGGTGTATTTACATAATACAGCAGCCTGTAATAAGCTCATTCATTTCATTTTCTCTTACTAGTGGCAGCTAGAGGTGCTTTTAAGTCACTTTTTAAATGATTTTATTTTCTCCTTTATTCCAAAAATCAATTCTCTCTGATGGTGATATTATAATATCAGTAGTAAATCCCTTTAGATACAGACTAATCTTCCTGAAGGATCTGACAATACTGTCTTTAACAACTGGGAGGAGACTCCGATGCTACACTCCAAATTGTCTCTGATAGTCTCTCTTCATGTTCTATTATCTGTCATCACTATGGATGTGCCTGTAAGTCTTATATAAGATTATCCTGTTGCTAAGCTATTTTACTCATCTGGACATCATTTGTTTTATGATGCAATATTTGTTCTTATAGCAGAAAAAAAAAACAAGTAGATTTCTTTCAGAATTTCAGGGTTAATCCTGTATTTTTATTTTTTTTTATGTGAGTACTCCTATAGACTTCAGTAAGATTACTTTTGTGAATAAAGGTTGCAAGATTAGATCATATGTCACATATGTATGAATTTGTTAGAAATATGTCTATGCTTCTATAACCCTGTCCCCTTTCATTCTCCTGCTTTAATGATTTTTATGATAACACATTTATTTTCCATGTTTTTTGTATGATTCAGGAATTCAGTATACTGGCTTTCAACAAAAAAGAAAAGTAGTGTTGTGTTTTTATAGTGCTGCTGAAAGTATGATTTGACTGATAAATGCATAACTGCAAAAGACTTATTCTGACAGTGCTTGAAAGAAAAAATAAGATACTTTCAATAAAAATTGGAACAATTCATTATTAGTCAGGTGAAGGATAGAAAAATAATTGAAAAAGCTAGCACAGCAAAAATATTGCAAATAACTAAACTAAAACTAGAGATAAGCATATATTATTGCCTACGTTAGTTAGTTAGTTTTCAACAAAACCTGTTTGATCCTGAATAAACAACTGAAAATTATGACATTCTTATTTAAATAGGTAGCAGGGCATTGATTCTTATTGTCACACAGGGACACTTTATATTGTGTGAAACCACCCGACATTTTGAAGACCTCCGTCATTTAGTTTGGAGAAAAAAAAGGGTAATTGCTCTCTTTTAAGTGCTTTACAACACAGATGCTGTGTTATAAAGGCTTGGACAAGAAAACAAAAAGACACTGATCCATTTGGAAGTGCAATAAATGAGTTGCAAAGGAGAAAGAGAGACAGGACAGACTCAAGTTAGTGATACACGCAGCAAAATTCCCATAGCTCTTTCCCCATGTGAACAATTTTGGGCAATGTGTGGCTCAAGTACAGTAACTTTTTTACTGAATTTGTGACTTTCTAACCAGCTCAGACTCACTGACTTCTCATAGTTCGGTCAGGTGAAAACACTTTCTTAGTCTTATTCTGTTCCTAGAATTCGTACATGATCCATCTCGCCAAGTGGTTTCCACCTCTAAGGGGGGGGCAACAGCCTGCATGGCTGAGCTGTGAGATCACCACTCAGAGTGGATCTAACTTCTTATCCTTATGGTTTAGAAATAGTGTATCTACCACGCTGGATTTGACTTCATCAGCTTTAAAGCTCCTCTGGTCTGAAGTAAGAGCTCAGAAAATCACTTAAAGAATACTTTGGAGGAAATTGTCAAACCAAAGCTATTTCTGTGTCTGGGAAATGCACTGGCTAAGAGAGCAGTTTAGCCATTAGTACAAGAACATGGTTTGATGACTGACTTGAAGTGTCTGCTGTCTGGGTGGTGATCAAGTCAACGAAAGCATAAAAAAAAATGTTGGGACTGAATGTAAATGAAAAAGTATTGATGAATAATGAGAAGGAGAGGGAAGGCCCTTAGGAAGATTGGTCCATACCTGTTCAAGTAGCCTGCTGTGAATCTTTAAGCAAACATCATTCAGATGACTTATGGAAGAATGTCTTTTTGATTGTCTGATAAGAATTACCACTTTTATAGAGCTGCTCTTTCCCAGAGAAATTTTCATCTTTTTACAGAAAACCTTGATCATCTGCTAGTTTCCACTGTTGACAGACAGATGTTTCTTCATTTCATAGACGTTGTGACAGAAGGAGCAGGCACTCACTGAGCACTGAAGGTAGAAGAGAGATGCAGCCGTGCATGAGAATGACAAAGCTGTCCTTAAAAGCAAATGATCTGGTGAACTGTAAGCTTAACTGGTAGTGATTCTGTTGATTCACTGAGCAGTGGCTAATCATTAAATCCAGGAACACATTTATGTGCTGTTCTACTCTTTACGTATCAGCTAAAACTATATACTACTCCATTTGATGTAAATTAATTAACTGTGCTTTAATTGGGAGATTTATCCAGTTAAGAAACATATAATACTTCAAAAGGTGCTACTAGAGAAAAATGTTGAAGGGAGTCATTATAATGGCTACAAAACATATCTGCAACCTGTTCAGAAGAAAAGGATAGACATTTGACCTACTATATATAAGAAAAAGTCATTGACCGTCAATATGTATGCACAAAAAATAAATATAAAAAAAAGATAAGGATAATTACTAAACAGTTACTATATGTACATCACTATGTAATGTGATTTCAATTGAATTTATGAGGTAGGTGATGTTATATACAATCCTGGGCAAAATCATTTCAAAATCTAACTTTGCATATGTATTTTTTTTGACTTCAGAGAGTTACACTCAAGGTAAATATCACCCTACAGTTCAAGATAAAATCTATATTATGGCATTCAGCCTACAGTCTGAGGACACTAATCTTTCTAGAAAATACATAGGATACATGTATTTTCTATGTACCTTTGAATTTCCCTTTGTATATATATATATTTATAGATATATATAAAATACCCACTTCTAAGTAATGTCTTTTCAATAAAATACATCACCACTTTTTTTTTTTCCTTAAATAGTCTCTGCTTTAATAATTAAGGTCTTTATCCTGATCACTAAATTTCTGCTCAAGAGGGGAAGCTGGGAACATTAGTGCATGCTCTCACCTATTTCACAGTTTGAAATCCTCCCCACCCCTCCCCTCCAAACAAACAAACAAAAAAAAAAAAAAAAGAAAAAGCAGCTTTTTGAACAATTTTTGGTGTTTAGGTAATCAGTACCTGTGCTGCCAGGGCTTACTGAAAGCAGCTGGATGCCTGCCTCTGTCCTCCCCCTTTCTTGGAACTGCTGCCAGAACAGGTAGTCAGAAACGAAAAGCAGAGAAATACTTGAGCATCTGTGCACTCTCTCTCTCAGGAAAACAGCTGTGGCTTTCATAGGAAGCACTCATTTTTTCCCATCAGCCAAGACTTTGGATACCCCTGGGTCCAGTTTTGGCACAGTGAGCCAAGTAGGATGCAGTTTATGGCTTAAAACTTATGAGAGAATCTGTTCGGGCGGTCCCATCCCTGGCAGAACATTGAGAGAAATCCCCCAGGCTGCAAGCCACATGTGAGCCTCTGACCTTTTATTAGCACACCATGGGAGAGGTTAACAATTGTTGAGACTTCAGTCCTCCCTTTGACATACAAATAAAACAATACCAAGTAGCCTTTCCAAGACAGAATCATATTTAGGGCACAACATCCTTCTTAATATAGGATTCAACATTGGGGGGAGGGGGGACACAACAAATCCTTAGATTAAGAAAATGATATATTTCTATAGAACTGAAGTCTGGATTGATATTTTTTCAACATTGTGCAATTGTTCATGATACAGTGACTTGAGACTTTTTTAAAACAACGTAATCATGAGATGGAAACAATTTCTCACACCATTTTTAGCTCTTCATGTGGTCAGCACCATGAGTTATGGAACTAAGATTGCTCAATAGCTGGAGCCATATAAGAAATACACTCAATTATCTGATTTTTAAAGATGTCCATTGTGTTTATTCAAGCACATAATTGTTGAGGAAAAAAAATACTATAGATTCAGAATTATTTATATAAAGCTTGTCACAGAAAAAAAATCATGAAGTGCCAAATCTATGTCTTTTTGATATGTCTTTATCCTCTCAGCATTACTCTAGTTCACTCATGAAACTCTTAGTTTTTAGTAGGACAGGGACTGGAAAGTACTTATTTGGAGGGAGATAGAAATACTGTCTCTGTTTTGCAGCTAAGAAGCTGTGAAGACTGAGTCTTGCTATAAGATGTCTAAACATGTCTGGATCATGTTTTCAAAGAATGCAAACTGAATATCCCAGCATCCCAGGCTTTCACTATAATACCTGGACTCTTTGAGAGTCTTAGAAGCAGGTGATTTTCACTATGCAGTCCCATATTTTTAGTGCAGAGACTATGCTGTGTATAAAATAGGAGTGAGCAAACTCATGCTTCTGCCACCAGTCTTTGCAGCTAATATTTGAAAAGCCAATGCAAAATGATTTCTAAATGTAATAATCCTATGATCCTCTGATATGGCAGGTTCAAACCTATCCAAAATCGGAAAGCAGATTTTGCTTTTCATCCCCTTATTAAAGCAACAATGACATCTGAGAATTAATTCAGTGAAGTCTTGCACAAGGTTGGTTATTGCAAAAATGTTTACTAAGTAATGGTTGCTCTGTGCACTAAGCAGTCTCAACTGCTGTTGGCAAAGTAGATAGTCTTAGCAAATGTTAGTTTGAGATGAAGAGTTCCTTTATATTCACTGTGAATAAACAGAAATACTGGTCTGGCAGGGAGTCTGCACTGAAAGAAGGATCAAGTACAGCTACACCATAGACATATGCCTATCTTGTCATTTATATACCTTTCACAGGTTCCTTACATAGCTGATTCCAATGCTATACCATCCTTCCAGGCAGTAGGGCTTTAGCTATTATGTATGAAAACCTTAGTTCAAAAAGATTTTTTTTGTTTGTTTTTATTACCTTGAGCAGTAGCTTCTTATCTTTTCTTTCTGTATTACTCTTGTATATTTCAGAAGATTTGGCTTCTCCTGAGTTTTATTTTATTTCAAAGATGCACAGTAGAATTTCTTCAAGCTTTCCTACAGGTCAACTGTTCTAAATGTTTTATCATTTTTGTCTTCTACCTCAGGACTATGTCCAATTTATCTAGGTTTTCCTTAAAGACTTCATCAGCTTTGAGTAGGCTGGAACAATTACTGTGTGTAACATGAAACACTCCTGTTAGTATCTTCCACACTGATACTGGCATATTTTTGCATCAGCACTTTATGGTTGAGATGTTTTGTTTGTGAGCTGCTCCAAATCTCCGTTATTATTTTTTTTCTGATTTGTTCTTGACTATCCATTATTTGTCATTCATATTTGTGCATTTGGTTTCTTCTTCTTAATTATAGTACCTTTCATTTCTATTAAATTACACATTTGCTTCAGAGAGAAATAGAAAAAAAAACCACGGATATTTCCATAGCTTTTTAATGTTAGAAATGTTATATAAGGGCCTATTTTTTAACTTAAATCTTTTCATTTTGTGATATAATAATTGATTAATTGATTCTTACTTTCTTGGAGATCTTTTCTTCCAGTCAGTTCTGTACCTTCTATGTAGAAGTTTCATTTCTTGTATTCCCCTAGTTTTCCTAGTGGAAAGTCATATGGATTTTCCTGCACAATAATCAATTCAATTCATTTTATTATTATTATTAATAGACTAATTAAATAACACAACTGCAATGGCTTGACATAATGAGTAGGAAGATCCTCTCTGCATTACTGAAGTGAATGACTTGGGCCATTTGAATATAGTTGTGGTTAATAACAAGAACAGCAACTTTTACATTAACAAAAAAGATAGTGAGATTTGGGAATGGAAATTTTCCAGACAAAAATAGAAGCAACAAGCCAGAACACAGAAAGAGTGTGTTGAGAGTATGGCAAGAAAGTGACACACAGTCAGAAGATCTGGTTTTCCTTGTACGGTGATGGACAGAGGGCTGGACTGACCTCAGAACATTTATCTTTTCCTTGGAACTTAAAAACTATCACATTTGACTGTTTTTGGCCTCAAAAGACGGTTGGCCAGCAGGATGGGTGTGTTCTGTCTATCTTTAACTTGAAAATGTATCTTCTGTGAAGAGATTTTTCCTTTAGAGTATCAATTAATATATTTCCTTTGCTCAAAAGAAGTTTTTTTTTTTCTTTTTTTTTCTTTTTAAATGCTGAGAACAGCCTTCTATGCTCTCCATTGTTTCAGTGAAGGGATTACTTTCTGTTTACAGTGTATTGGCTTTCAGAACAGTCTTTGTCTCAAATGACTTTTTGCCTTGATCTCTCTCAGTCTTCCTTGAATACTTTTTTTTTTTTTTTTTTCCCACTGTACTGGAAATCCCTTCTGCTTGTCACTCAATTTTTTTATCCCTCTCTGCACATTCTTACTCCTTTCTTTCATATTTGCCATTAGTCACAGTAGCCAGCTCTTCCCCATCGCTTCTTTTCAACATCTGCAGCAAAGTTTTCCCGTCAGTGATCTAATGTCTGTGGGCAAAGATTTCTTTCCTTTTTTTTTTTTTCTTTTCATTTTTCACACAGCGGATGTATTCCCACTTCCGAGCTTGTACCTAGTCAACTTTCTCTCAAGAACACATTTAGTATACTAAGAGATCTCCCACTCTCCCACTTTGCAGACACCTTTGTCAGATCTCTAAAGTTTGATAGAGTGCTCTTGGTCTTGTTCACCACCACACCAAGGCACTTATGCACAATATCTACACTCTGAAATGACACCATCTGTATAGAAACATAGAATATTTTATGCCTGCTAATGATGGAGAGATTAGACACAATCTTCTTCCTGCAAGGTCAAGGAGTATTAAACTGACATAAAAATGAAGGGCTTGCACGGATTTAGTTATCCTTGTAGGTACTTATTAGGTAAATATTACACATCTAGGTAATAGGTGATCCAAATTTTGAAATGTTATGATTATCAATTTTTCTTCTATGTCCAAACTACAATCATTTTGTGTTGTAGCTGTAATTTTCCCGTATTTTCAAGTGAGGATGCAGGCATAAAGGACAGGTCCATCCTGCACAGGCTCTTTCAAATTAATTTGCCCCATGTTTTAAGTAAAGAAAAAAAAATATTCCACTGAAGGATTAAGCAGTATTAACTTTTAACTTTATTACCTTTATTAACTTTAATATTAACTTTTCTTAAACCTATGACTGTATAAAAACAATACCCTTACTCTTATCATGTACAGCAATATACATGTCCAGTCTTTCTTATATAGAGTATTGAATTTAAAAGCATTCATTTTTTTAAGCCTAAAGAGAACACTTTAAAATTGATTAAATATAAGATATCTGCTGTAAACTGCTGATTAAAGGAGAATGAGATCCATGTTTCTTCAGTGAGGGAGGAAAAACTGCTCCTTACATATAATTTAGATAACATTTTATAAAAGGAAATAGTTCTTTGCAGATATCTCTTTTACACTCCAACTTGTGTTTGAGCTATAAATGATGCAGTGGGGTGTATGTAATTATGCCACAGCAGCTGACAGGCATAAAAGTAAATGAGATATTTCATCTCAATGGGTGTACTTCCTGTTTAAATCTTTAAAAAAAAATAAACTCAACAACTTTTGCCAAACTGAGACGGGACTATTTTAAATATTTTGCTTCTGCAATGAACAGCTATTAATAAATATTTCAATCTCATTTGACATATTGGCCTTCAAAACATTAAACCAGTATATTTATGGATTGAGTTATTTCTAACATTTGTCTTCTTAATTTTATGAAAGCTTAGTTTCTTCATTTAAAATACAGTAATTAACAAAATTATTTCTATACCTGTTGTTTCTCAAATTTGAGGGAAAAAAAAAGCTGAAAAAACAGACATAGAAAAAGGTGAAAGTCTGAATTAAGTTCTAAAACTGTTGATCTGTGAACTTGTTTTTTTGGTACTGTATTGTTAAAAATATAAAAAGCATTATTTCACTAATTTTCCTTCTAGCGGTGCTCCCTTCAACCTAGTCTAGTGTGATAAATCTAGGTAGTATTAGAACACCAGAGACTGAGCCATTCTGCTGATGCTCATTGCTCTTGTTCATCAGGAACAAATGTGGAGCTGAATGCTGACATGGCAGCAGCCAAGAGGGGTTCAGAGTATGTACTGGAGTTCCCTCAGTGATGGCACAGTGTCTGGACTCTCTAGCAAAAGTTTAGTTATTGGTAGAAGTTTCTAGGGTGAGCAGGGCTGTTAGTTGTCATGTTTTTGAAACTGAAGCTCACAGATTCGTATATCAGCACACAATTTTTAATTTAAAAACCTTGAAAACAAGAAATCTAACCACTACAAGTAAAATCAGAAAGCAAAAGCAAAGAATTACAAAATGCAGTTTTCAGACATATGTTTTTAGGTGATATGTTTTTCATGTGATTTTGACAGTTTTGGTTTTAGGAATATTATGAAGCCACTAGGTGTTCTGACATGCATCTGGACATAAAGATAGGATTAATAAGTAGATAGAGCTGAGAATTAATTTATGATAAAGACTAGCAAATACAGTGAGAGCAAGTTGTGGTTTGCCAGAATTAATCATTTGAAAAGTTAAATATGAAATAACAACGTGATGGTACGATTCAATGGTTAGTGGCAAAGTTGGGAACCATGGGAATAAAACTGTGAACTAAGATTATCCTTTCTTTATTTTTTTTTCCTAGAAACTAAAGCAATATAAAAGAATGCAAAACAGAAATTATAAAATAATACTATGACCTGGAATGTGTAATGATATAATATGTTCGCATCTTTTATGAGATTTTTAAGCTCAAAGGATGATCAAAAATTTATAATTACCATGGAAATTTTCTTAGAATTCATTTTAAAAAGCAATGAAACACACTTGGTGCAGAAGTTGTTTTAAAAAGTTTGTTGAACATCTAGAAAGATTTATTTTGTTTATCAGAGTTCTTTAGAGAACAACTCAGAAAGTCTAAATGTTTTACAATGATGTAGGAATTTATGGGTGGAATTAGGTAACTTAGTGTGGGCAGTATTCTCAGATATTTCAGTAAAACATTTTGGCAACTTTTGTACTGAAGAGCATGCAGAGAGTTTATATATATGTTAATGAGTATAATGTTGATACTATCTCTAGCTTGCATTAGCTCAATGTAAGGTGAGGGTTTAATGATTATTAACACGCTTTGAAGTTCCTATTCACGACTGACAGCAGAGCTTCCTGGTTTTGGGATTTTGTTTTGCTATTGGTTTTGTCTCTTCAGGAATGAGATAAAACCTTCTTAATCCTAGTGCATAGACTGTGGATTATTCTTTGACCCAGGGAAGGAATATAATAGGTAGCAATTCAATAGGATACACATACAAATATTTTGAGAGGCAGTGTGGTGGTGGGATTCAAGATATCGTGCTGGATGCACATAAACTGCCTCAGGTCTAAATAGAACTGCAATAGCTCTGCCTGTGTGAAAATCCCCATGTGTTTAGCTGAGGGATACAATTTACCAGCTCAGGTGCAGTGCCAGGAGAGTCTGTCAGCCTGGCGCCTGACAACCTGGTGCTGTGCTGAGAGACACTTAACAGTTAGAATGTCCTTGCTAACTCAGGCATCTCTGCAGTGTATTTCATTTCATTGTGAGGATGTGCTCAGCTGTGAAAGCAACTGAAGAATATCCTGTCTTCATATCTTTCTTTGTCTTTCCTGAGTATATAACATAATCCTTTTCAGGTATGGGAGATTTGCAGCCTACGTTTTCAGGCATCATCTAGCTTTAGAGTCTCAAACCATATTTTAATAAAAGAAGTATGATTAAAACATTTAACGGAATAGATATGAGATGTATATATTGCTTTCCTACTATTTTCTCATCATCTGCTAATAATGAAGTGTAAAACTAAAGAGGTATATCATACTAGCAAGAAACCAGTCCATGAGTCCACTGTCAATATGCTTTTGTGGGGGTTGGAGATACTTGGCTTAATCATGTGTCTGCTAGCAATCTATTGATACACACCCTGTTCTATGTCTGGGACATGTTGAATCTGAGACGTGTGCTGCACCAACAATCTAAATGTGTATGATGAACCCTTGTGGAGAATTTCCTGACATCCTGCTACTTTTGCAGGAATCTTGAATGAATGCCGTGAAGCTACTGCAGATGCCTTCTATCCATAGTTCCCTCACAAAAAAAAAAAAAAAAAAAAAAAAAAAAAAAAAAAAGGCAGCCCAGCTCTTAGTTTTTTCCCTTTCCAAATATTGTTATTACAACTTTTTTTGTAAGTGCCATGTTCTTGATCTGTGCACTCTACAAGACAAGTGATTTCTGGATCTGCTGCTAATACCATAGCATTTCTCTACTAGCGTCAGATTGCTCATTTCAAAACATGGCACTGAGAATGAAGATGTACGCACCCAAATCCAAACATCTAGAAATAGTGAACCTCTTCCCCCACTTCTGAGACACGTATTTTCCATCTCCTTTGTGTATTTCAGCACAGAAACAGTCTCAGCCTAAAAATAATTTTTAATTTTCATTAAAATTATTTCTAGTGCCTTTGAAGAAGCCATGATTGTATTTGTAGGTAAATAATATAAAAATAACCTTAGTCTTGTTTAATTTTCAGTGTCAGTTAAACAGTTGGCAGCATCAGCTTGAGAGGGCTCATCATTTATCACATTTGCCAGTACCAGGTCCGTTTTTTGATGCTATCAGTCAACCTAATGATGTGGATGTGCTGATTTTCCTGACCCCTTTCCAGAGCTAGGAATAGTTTACCAAACACAGTGGTGTTTAGATAATTCAATTTCATTAACATGTCTGTTCACAAGTCATGTACCCCCAATACAGTCAACTTGTTGGCCAGGTGCAGACAGGTGCAAACTGTCTCTGCAGTGAAATTTGAAGTGAACATGTCTGGGCAGAATCAGAGAAGTGTCAGAGACACATTGAATGATTTAGGTTGGAAGGGATCTCTGAGGTCTTGTGGTTAAAGCCTCAGCCCCTCCCTAATGCAAGGTTATCTTTGGACACTTGTCTGTATTTCTTGACTAATATCTGAAGTCTTCTATCCAGATGAAATCTGCAAGATAAAAAACAAACAAACAAACAAACAAACAAAAACACTGTCAAGGCAACTCATCTGCAAAAGCCATTACCAAAGAGAAAATGGCAGAAAATAGCATTAGTGATTATCAGCAAAGCTAGTCACATGGAAGTGAGTGCCTGAATTTAGATAATTATTTTAAAGTAGTTTACAGCTTAATAAACTTACATCATTCCAGTGGGGATTTCCTGTGAACAGCAGACTCAGTCCTGCAGTCAGTCCATTAACTAAGGTATCTTTATTCTTGTGAATAGTATTATTTCTATTTCTGTCCGGAAACAGAACAACTGTATGAAAGGAGGTGATGTAAATATTTTAAAGAGGACTGCCCTCTTCCAGCAGCCTAAAGGACAGTCTATCATTAATTTGTAGTTACTTAAAGAGGTAAAGGCAATAAGTGCTTGCATTAAGGTGGTAAAAAGCTTGCATTATGAGCTTAACTTTCCTGGATATACGCTTGTGATAAATTCTGCATTCAAGCTTAACCGTTCCATATACTATTGCTGTTATGGAATAATATTTGTGGGGGAACTTTTCTCATTGTAAAAACAGAAGACTGTATACTATTTAATTCTATCTTTTTAGTTTCAAAACTGTCTAAATTGGGAAACTGATATATAAATACTTTTTTTCAAGAGGCAAATACTAGTGGATTTGGACAGTATGGGAAAGAAAGAGAATTTCTGTGACAATAATTTAGATAACTCTAAAGGAAAAACAAACAAAGACCGCAGTTAGGATGCCAGAATGTTGAACTGGGAAATTCGAAATACCTGCATATAGGGTTCAGGATCTATGGTTTGCCTAGTGCATTTAAAAAAAAAAAAATACACAAATAGTTCAGGTTGTCTGGTGGAATGCTCTTCTGCTGCTTCCTGCTGCCCACACTCCTGTCTGCTCAAAATTCTGGCATGTGTTAGCTTGACTTTCCATTACTGACGTCATGTGATTGCACCATTTATTCAAGTGGTTCAAACCTTGCAACTCTAAATTATGTAGCAGCAATCAGAAGAAACTGAACTCCAACCTCCACAGAAAGTTTCTGCCTAGTAGCTCCGTACAGCTGGCTCTGCTCACTACAGGTCAGCATTATAGCAGTAGAGCTGGCCAGAACTGCTGTCATGTGAGGGAGGATGGGGCCCCTTAATTTTTTTCCCTGATGTTCCGCTCCTCCACCCCCCTCTACCTTACAGAATTATAGTTTCATGAATACATTACTTTCCATCGAGTACTGGCAGTCCTGACATTGATAGGCAGTGAATCAATACTTTTATAGAATCATGAAGCCAAACTAGTTCTGCAGATCCAGTGTGCAGTATGTGGTTTTTCATTCTGGATATAACAACTGCAGTTTGAAATATGCCCCCACAGGCACTGATTGCATACTTTAAGAAATTCACAATGAGAAATTTAATTAAAGAAGAAGAAGTTGCCTAACTCTATCTTTAAAACAACAATTCACCCAAGATGTTGTTTTATTATTATTATTATTATTTTGTTTCATTTTCAGTATTTAATAGCAATAACCATCTTTAGCTGAGGATATTTCCTTGGGCTTAATGGCCCATGGCTGTGCTTTTTCAGGTGATCATCATCTCCCAGCAGTCATTAATCCCCTACAAATGCCCTGTGCCTCAGTCATTAAATGTGCTTAAATGTGCTTCTTCTGAAAAATGAAATACTTCTAAATTTAATACATCTTTCAGGGATAGGAGTGATCTTTCTGAGGTGAGGAATGAAAGGACTTCAGTAGTGGTTCAGAGAAGTACTAATTATGACAAATAGATAAGATCTGCTTCTAGAGATAGCACAACAAAGAATTTTTCTACAGTCAGAATATGCTATATATAAGTCATTTTATCTAGATGACAATTCACACAGATCCTAGTTACATAACAGACAAATCAGAAATACAGATAGTTATTTGTAATTGCGTTTCTCTACAGGGGCACCACAGTATAGAAATAAAGCATCTCACAAAACATGGAGAGTATGTGCCTGAAGCACTACTTAAAAGTTTCTCCATTCCATACATAAAAAGTTGAACCACGCAGTGTTTTACTCAAATTTTACAAGGTGCTTGCAATAATATATGGAAAAATAAATGTTAAATCTTTCATATCTGAAGGTCTGAAACTCTTATAAACAAGTCTTTTGGTGAGAGTTCTGTGAGCCTTTCTTAAAAATGAGACCACAAATGAGCACTGACAGTGTCATCAGAAGTTTTAAAGACAGCATTTACTGCTTGGCCTACACTTGGTCAAGTAGAATTAAAACCTTCAATTAGAGAAGTTGAAGGGAATTTGTCTTGATCAAGTTTGAATGGGAATTTAATTTTATTTGATGGAATTGTGATTAGTTGTTATTTTGTGTTACTTCCATCTCGTGCTACTAAGTATGTACTGTACAGATTATGTGAAGGCTGTACCTGTCCCAAATAGGTTGTGAGGGGGATCAGATCTCATCCCATCACATTGCCTTCAATGAATGCAGAATTAGTACCTTTTAGATATTATGGTCATCTATTATTTATTTTGGACATTCAGATCTCATGTACTTTGATGAGTGCGGATGAGCACAGTAGTAGATTTTTGGGCCATGCATTTTTGAATGTTGACTGTTAAATGATGTTAATGTTAAAATTGGAGCTGTCCTAGTCAATACCTTTTGATTGCAGATAAACCTGAAAAAAAGGATTATTATAACTCGATCCCCAAATTCCTTTGATTTTAAATTTTCTCTGTCCCTTCAAAGAAGCGAACAAACAAAACAAACAAACAAAAATCACTTCAAAAAATATCTTCCAGGACAAATGGAATCATAGAATTATAGAATGGCTTGGGTTGGAAGGGACCTCAAAGATCACCTAGTTCCAACCCCCCTGCCACCCAGTAGATCAGGTTGCCCAGGGTCTCATCCAACCTGGTCTTGAACACCTTCAGGGATGGGGGCATCCACACCTTCTCTGAGCAACCTGTTCCAGTGCCTCTGAGTGAAGAAGTTCCTCCTAACATCTAATCTAAATCTCCCCTCTTTCATTTTAATACAATTCCCCCTTGTCCTACCATTATCTGCTCATGAAAAATTTTGCTTTCCATCTTTTTTTATAAGCCCCTTTTAAGTATTGAAAAACTGCAATGAGATCTCCCCAGAGCCGTCTCCAGGCTGAACATCTCCAGCTCTCTCAGCTATTCTTCATAGACGAGGTGCTCTGATCATTTTCATGGCCCTTCTCTGGACCCGCTCTAATGGGTCCTTCTTGTGCTGGTGGCCCCAGACCTAGATGCAGTACTCCAAGTGGGGCCTCACAAAGGCATAGTGGAGGGGAGCAATGTTTTTTTTAATTCACATTTACTTCGGTAAAACACAGTTGTCATACTTTTGCAATTTTCTGAGTGAGAACTTTATTCCAAATGTGAAATTAAGAAGTTTCATTGAAAAACATTAAAGTGTAACATTTTACATACATACATGCACACAAATAGTTTTTATCCTGTTATTTATTTATTTTTTTTAGATTTTTTTTTTTTAGACAAAACTGTTACCTGAATTAGATTCAGCCCTGCAAACATTTGTACTTATCCCAAAGTAATTTGGGACAAACAAATTAATAATGATGATAATAATAATAAATAATAAATCTCTTATTAAAATTCATTGACTAACAAAAAAGATGCATGGAGCCGAGGACAAGGAAAACAGTATTAAGTCTTTAAGTTATTTCAAATCTACTTTGTATCTTGACATAAATAGTAGGTTGGGTAATAAGTGCCTGTCTACAGTACTGCAGCTAGAACACTTCATTTGCCATATTGTTGTGGTTTAACCTAGCAGCTAAGCAGCATGCAACTGTTTGCTCACTGTCCCCAGGTGGGATGAGGGAGAGAATCAGAAAAGTAAAAGTGCAAGAACTTATGGGTTGAGATAAAGACAGTTTATTATGTAAAACAAAAGCCATGCATGCAAGCAAAGCAAACCAAGGAATTCATTCACTGCTTCCCATTGGCAGGCAGGTGTTCAGCCACTACCAGGAAAGCAGGGCTCATCATGTGTAATGGTTTCTTGGGAACACAAATGCTATTGCTGAATGTTCCCCCCTCCTTCCTCTTTCTTCACCACAGCTTTTATTTCTGAGCATGATGCTATATGGTGTGGGATGTTCCTTTGATCAGCCCATGTCATCTGTCCTGGTTGTGTCCTCTCCCAGCAACTTGTGCACTCCCACTCGCCTCGCTGGCAAGGCAGCGCAAGGAAAGTCCTTGTTTCTATGTAAGCACTGCTCTGCAACAACTAAAAGCGTTGGTGTATTATCACAACTGTTTTCATCAAAAATCCAAAACACAGCAGTGTGTGAGCCGCTATGAAGAAAATTAACTCTATTCCAGCCAAAACCATAACAATATTTAAGATTACTTTGGATATTTGTACACTACCATGCAACTTGCAGTGTTAGCAATCTTCAGGCGTGACTTGAAAAAACAAATGAACAAATATACAAACAAAAAATTTTTGCACCTACCTCTTTCTACCACAGCTGGTGTTATTCCCCTGTCTTATTTTAAGTGACTCTGAGTACTCCAAATCCAGACCCAATTACAAAATAGGAAAGGTCATGCAGACTTTGCAAGTTATCTTATTTTAGTACCATTCAGAAAGAACAAATTAAAACAAGAATATACACAATAGAAGGTAATATAAAAAAAAGCATATATTCCTGAAGTGAATTTATAAGTATGCCTAGAAAACTTGTGTAATTTTTCCTCTTGAGACTTCTGTGTTTTCACCCATTTGTGTTTACAGATAAATATTTTTAAAGTGTTATGCAATGTTTCTCATTTTGAATTCTGTATTATAGGTCTTGTTTTCCCTCTGCGCTGCATTCTGGGGAATCCAAGTTATGAAACGGATCACTTCTTCCAAAGATAAACATCCGTGAAAGAACAGAACTAACATCACTTTAATTATGGATACAGCACTTTGGAATAACCTTCTAAGTTCCTTGGAATTAATCAGCTATGACTCTTACTGAATTGCAGTCATTTCACATATGATAAGAGAGGTTTGTGATTTTATATGAAGGTTTGAAAGATTCATTGGAAAGTGCATTTATTTCTGGGTTTTAAAAATATTTAATTTACCCCCCAATTTAAATAAAATTTTCTTTCACAGCATATTTTTTTCATTCAAGGGATCAAAAAGTCTTAGAAACCATGTGAAACTAATGACGTTTTACAGTAATTTTATTAGTATTAAATCATATATGAAAAGTATTTTTCACAATAGGAATAACTAAAATCATGTTTTTAGCAACCTGATATAAAACAACTGACTGTCTCTCTGTTGAGCCTAAACATAAAAATATGTGAATGTCAGTTTTTCCATAATGATTGGAGTAGACTAGAATCTCAGTGTCATGCCCAATTCAGTGTTCATAACATGCGGCTACATGGGGATAGTCGGGGCAAGAAAATGAATAAAAACAGCATGATAAAATAACTCAGAGTAGTATGAATTGAAACATCTTCAGAAAAATTGGCTGATATATGCATTGTATAATGCAGACTTTCAGTTTAGACTGAATTATTTAAGGACTACACCTGCAGTTGCCAACTTTAGACACTGATTGAGCCAGCACTTGCACATGAGTATCCCATTGACAAATGTTACTCGTGACAAAATATTTGCAAGGCTGGGCCCTTAATTTCTGGTAATTTCCTGCTGAGGTGATCTCAGGGGAGATGCACGTCTTTCAGGAGCTGCTGGAAAGATGGTTTCTACTAAGATAGGAAAATTAAATATAAATGGTAAAGGGAGTCTCCAAACAGCAGGACTGGCAAAAATACTGGAGCTGGGTTGTTTTTCTTTCCTCACACTGTTCCAACTTCTATTTGGCTCCAAGACTTTTAGAAGTGCTTAAAGTCAAGTAGCTAAAAAATGTAGGCTGTCTTGCATGCTTCAAACTAGTAATAATACCTGAATTATTTTTTTCCCATTCCATTTTCCTTTAGAATATTAATGGCATGCTAACAGTGTTCTCAGATGTAGCCATCCTATTTTTAATTAACCCATATTTTCAGTCTTTAGCTGTAACAGATGTCGTTATCTACATAATTGGATATTTCCAATAAATAATCAGAAAGGCATTGATGTTGTATAAATGAAATTGATCCAATGTCTAGTGATAATATCAGCCTAATTTTATATAAATTCTTACTTTAAAACCCAAGTTTTAAGTTACTCCATTTTTAGATCAAGTGACTTCTGCTTTGCATTTTGCTCAAAGAACTTGAAATATTTAACTGAGAAAGCAAGTGTTTGTTCTATTAGAAGTACTAATACCTGCAAAGTAAGGATCATACCCTCCTAAACCGACAGTATGTATAAATATTTACTTGTAGATCTTCACTTTATATAATAAGATGAAAAAAAAAAAAATAGCCCTTGAAAGCCCTAGAAGAAATCAGATTTTAAATACTTGTTCAGAAGTTTAATTCAACCATTTACACATAACATGGTAAGCTTCCAATGCCTTCCAATGGATAAATACAATTATATACCTCTGGGACTAATAGTGGAAGTATAATCTTCTGATTAACACACCACAAAACTTACTATCTCTTTGCTTCAATTTCCCCATCTGTGGAATGGGGGTGATATCAATACTGATCATGTCTCTCACCATAATCAAAGTACAACATCTAGAATCTTTTCCTTACAAAATTATTATAGGATATTTAAGAAAATTCCAGAATATGATTCCAAACATCACAACATGATCAACTAACTGTTTAATTTACTCCATCAGTTAGTGTACCTCTGCTTTCAAATTTTGTAATAATGATAGCAACATCACAGGAATATTTTGAGGTCGATTTAATATCATGACTGAGTACTATAATGAAGAATCATACCGAAAGTCAGTTTTCTTACCACAATAAATTCTTCAAAGAGACAGGAACAGGATAATGAGTTAGCATCTTCTGCCTGTTAGTTGGTCAGCTAAAGTAAAGCTCTATATGTCTCTGTATCACTTCCTGCAGTGGACTTTCAACATTCTGTGTTACCAAATGTATTGAATATACAGAAAATCTGCATTTAAAATTCTGGTCTTTAAATTATAATAATGAGGATCTGAATTAAATTAATTATAAAGATATCCCAATGAATGCCATTTTTTACATGAAGTAATTAAAGTAATGTGATTTTAAAGGTAAATTCAGATTAAGATGTAAATATCGTATGCCTGTCAGTGTTCAGGAGGTATTTGGACAATGACCTCATTAGAATAATAGAATCATAGAATATCCTGAGTTGGAAGGGACCTATAAGGATCATCAAGTCCAACTCCTGGCACCGCACAGGTCTACCCAAAAGTTTAGACCATCTGACTAAGTGCACAGTCCAATCGCTTCTTAAATTCAGACAGGCTTGGTGCAGTGACTACTTCCCTGGGGAGCCTGTTCCAGTGTGCAACCACCCTCTTGGTGACAAACTTCTTCCTGATGTCCAGCCTAAACTTCCCCTGCCTCAGCTTAACACTGTTCCCGTGGGTCCTATCACTGGTGATAACAGAGAATAGGTCCCCTGCCCCTCCACTTCCCCTCGCGAGGAGGTTGTAGACTGCGATGAGGTCCCCCCTCAGCCTCCTCTTCTCCAGGCTGAAAAGGCCCAGTGACCTCAGCCGCTCCCCATATGTCTTCCCCTCTAGATCCTTCACCATCTTCGTCGCCCTCCTCTGGACACTCTCCAACAGTTTGATGTCCTTTTTGTAATGTGGTGCCCAGAACTGCACACAGTACTTGAGGTGAGGCTGCATTAATATGCATTAATATGCTTTAATACTTAATTAGTCCTGAAGAGGTCAGGCAGCTGGACTAGATGATCTTTGAAACTCTCTTCCTAGACCTTAGAATGATCCTATTCTAATAGATCTATTCTACTACATAAAACACTGTTTTCTTGCTCTAGTTACTATCAGTTGCCTACAAATAAATAAATAAATAAAAATACATAGATAAGCTAGTGACAAATACAAAAGGAACACTAGTTTAACTAATGTATTATTCCAGAGAATACAGTTGCACTTTTATGGGATCAATTCTAACATACGAAATATATAAAATACAGGCATGAAGTATAATCTAAATGTATCATTGCTACAGCCTACTTAGGGAGACAGAGCTCTACAGAAACTTTACTCTCCTACCTTAAAAGTGTCTCATATCTCAGCTTGATGAGAATCTGGAAATGAAACATTCTTCAGTTTGTTTGGCACCCCAATTTGTCCAAATTTTGTGGGGGAATCTATCACTGGGAACATCTGACATATCTAACAGGACTGCATACGTTATAAAAAATTGGTGGTGAAGGCAACTTAGTCATTAAAACAGAGGCCCAATACATTTCCTCTTTTAAAGGTATTTCAAACCCCAATTTCCTACTTCCAATGACTGCTGCCATTGTGTATGTGTTATTTGAAAGCAAGGTGCGCAAAAGAAACAATATTCTTCCCGTTGCATACTGGACAACACAAGACTCAGAGAGGGTGACTCCTCTGGCTGAAGACTCAAAGAGCCTTGTCCTCTAGTGGGTGTCCCAGACTCCTGTATTTTATAGTAACAACTACCAGGTATGTATAAGCAAATCTTTGGCTGCAGAATAGAAGCTGGTGTTTGCCTTTCCCAGAGAAGAGAAAGTTTCATGGAGAGGTTCATAGGAACACTCTTGACTGCATCATTCTCCTACTAACGACGTGATAGGTATCTATATGCCTGTCAAGTTGCTTATCATGATTTTTTAATAGAAACTATTTAATTTTTTAGGCACCTAATACCAGTACTGGATCTAGTTATACTGTCTTTATAGACACAACATAGTTTGAAACAGTCATTTTAAAGGTCTCTGTTTTTGAGTAATCAGGAGGCTCTGTAGGCTAGGTGGACAATGAATTAAATTAGACATCATTATATATTACATACAGTTAATTGAATGAATTAAATGCTAACTAAAAACAGTGCTTATCAATGGAATATATTAGTGGCATTTTGGTAATCCACACTTCTCCCCTCACATTTGTAAGATTTCATTGCTTATTTATTTGGTGTTTGACCATGTTGTGAAGTTTGAACAATTGTATGGGGTCAAATCATAGAATCATTAAGGTTGGAAAAGACCTTCGAGATCATCTGGTCCAACCATCGTACGACTACCAATGTCACCCACTGAACCATGTCCCTAAGCACCAGGTCCAACCTTTCCTTGAACACCCCCAGGGAGGTGACTCCACCACTTCCCTGGGTAACCCGTTCCAATGCCCAACTACTTGTTCTGAGAAGAAATGTGTCCTAATTTCCAACCTAAACTTCCCCTGGTGCAACTTGAAGACATTCCCTCTAGTCCTATTGCTAGTTATCTGCAAGAAGAGGCCGACCCCCAGCTCCCCACACCTTCCTTTCAGGTAGTTGTAGAGAGCAATAAGGTCTCCCCTGAGCCTTCCTCTTCTCCAGACTAAACAACCCCAGTTCCCTCAGCTGCTCCTCATAGGACTTGTGCTCCAGGCCCTTCACCAGCTTCGTAGCCCTTCTCTGGACCCGTTTCAGGGCCTTGATGTCCTTCTTATAATGACTTATGTGAGGGTATTAGTGAATATATGTATTAGTGAAATATGTATATATATTTAATTAACAGGTGTTGTGCAAGTAACTTTTTGTTTTAGAGAGCCATTGTTCTTTGGAAACACAAATAACCTGCAGGCTAAAACCCTAGTATAAACCCCATGTCCAAGTGAGAAACCCTATCAATCACAATTGTAGTATTTGCAGTATTGCTCAAGACTTCCTTTTGGTTTTGTTTGTCATTAAACTCCCTGGTGGCACACATCTCTGGAGAGAACCATAGATAAATAGAGATGCTTTTTTCTTTTCTTTTTCTTTTTTTTTTTTTTTTCCCTTTCAGCAAGAGTGATTTCCCCTACTCTTTCCAGCTGTTGTAAGGTCACATCCCTATGCATGGAATATGCATGCACATCCCAAACTATATACAGAACAATATCAAGTCACTGAAAATTCAGAAGTAAACAGCTGAATCCTGTATTCACTTGAGTCCTGACCCAGTGCCATTCAAGTCACCAAAAATCTTGCTTCTGACCTCAGGATCAGATCATTCCCTGTATGGAAACAAGAATGATGCAATATTCACTGCAACTCAAGCTTTGGTACAGTGCATTAATTAAAAGCAGTGTAGTTGCACAATGACTTGTTCCTGTAAACTGCTAAGATGGTGTTCTTTGTGTTATGTTAAAATCAGAGCCCTTTGATTGATAAAGTGACAGAGGAAGTTACAGCTGCAAGCTATACATACCAGATACTCAGGACTTGAATCCCTCTCTCTTGTCTTTCCTGTTTCTAGTTTTCACTCAAGTCTGTGGGAGTATGGACATTGTTACCTAAACCATTATCTAAAAGAAAGGAGATGATCAGATCACTTATTCTGAAGTTTCCTCTTTACAGGCAAACAGATTTCTGTGATCGTTCAGGATTTAATGTTATGTGATTAGACACTAGTAGGCTGAGTGGCACTGAAGGGTAAGAGTTGTTCAGACTTTTCTTCTTTGCTCTTTAACTTCTGGTAAAAAGAGTTGTGGCTCAGACATGGAGTTCATCAAGGAAAGTAATAACTTTCAGAGAACACTCAAAGCATTGCTGCATCTTGCTGTGTTATGCAAACTATGTTACCCATAGTGTTTCTTAAAACTCTGCCTCCTGGAATCTTATAAATGTTGCTTTTATTTTATTTTATTTTATTTTATTTTATTTTATTTTATTTTATTTTATTTTATTTTATTTTATTTTATTTTATTTTATGTTAATTATCTACATTCATTAACAAATGTTTCTAACCATTGAAAACAAGAGCCATAGAAGTTTCAAAATCTAAGATGCAAATAATAAGATTTTAAGAGGTAATATTTTAAAATATTTTCTCTTTTAAACCACCCTAGTAATTACATGAGGATTGACTAATGATTTTTAACTCTTGGGACAGCTAATGCTGCATGGGAAAAAAGTATTGGACTCTCCTTTTTCCATAAATCCTCTGGTCTTAGTATAAGAATATATAATGACCATGAGGCAGAGTTTTCCTGGGTTTCCTGATTCCCTGCTTGTGTTTGGCCTGTTTGGCTTGTGTTTAGTTTGGGATTAACACAAAAACCAGTGCTATGCGACAGAACAGGCACTCGAAGGGCCAACTACCCTCAGTAATTCTCTGCACATGCAGAACTAAGTCATAGTGTTACCTCTCCCTCTCAGCAGTTCTGGTCAAAGCAAACAAGAGACATACTATGGACTTCAGGGTTTTGTGTTTCTAAAAAGGAAACGAGAAAAAATAATGAGTTTGAAACTCAGATACAAACCGCAAGGTAAAGCAAATATAAGATATCTCACATATTGGAGCAGCACTTCCATATTAATATCAGGGCCAATGGAAAACTTGGCTTGGTCCTTTGTCGTTTTTGCCCCACCTATGGAAAACAGCAGAAAAATGTGGAAACATTGAGTAAGAATGAACTGCTGAGCGTCCTTGTGTTTATGGTTTGGCAAAGAAAAATGATACAAAATGAATCCTCTCCTCCCTCCCCTTTCTATATTTTTAATGCTTCCTCCTTTGTTCTTCCAGTTTTTCTGCCTCTCTCTCTCGTTTATTTATCATTGCAAAAGAAAAGTCTCCTGCTTTTTTATTATTATTATTTTATCTTTTTATTTTTTTTTTTTAACATTTAGAGGTACCTAAAAGTACATTTCATACCCACAGAGAAGTGATATTTCTCACAGGTGAGATCCAAACATAGTTATCTAAAGGTGATTAGTTTCATAACTGTTCTTTTCCATCACCACTATGTTCTAGCAAGACACAAAATACATTGCTCATACATTGTTAATGTTACATTAATTTATTTCATGTGTGTCTGCCTAGTTTCCTCGAATGGTTCATTACCTATTTCCACTCCAGCAGCAGCACTGTCCTTTTCCCAGTTTCTACTCCTTTTATTTTATTTTATTTTATTTTATTTTATTTTATTTTATTTTATTTTATTTGTATTAATTCCTTCTAGCTACTTTTTGTCCCTTCGGTGATGTGCTTTAGCTGTCACTGGCTGTCTCTGCCTTAGGATGTGCTGCTGTGGTTTTTTATGCACTATATTTTAGCCTGCTGATTTTACTATAGCAGAAAAAGGCAGCCCAGTAGCAATAGTGTTTGATTAAAAAGAGATTAAATGAATAAAGAAGATCATGGAACATTTCAAACACTATGGAACTTGCGATGATTCTGCTACTTAAATTTTTCCATAAACCTTGAAGTACTTTATCAGCACATAAATTGCCATTATAGAAATATTTGCCAAGAAAGAAAAAAACTGTATGAAGACAATTGAACTACACTTTTTAGATTGAAGAATAACCTATTAACTTGACTGTGTGATCATGTCTTTTATTGGATGTCTATCTGAATTGGGGTCACGAGCCTGATATTTGAAGATAATAGTATAACTTCTTTGCTTCAAGTACTAGCTTTTGTGATTTCAGATCTAACAGTCCTTTGCCTTCTCTCCACTCATGACTCATGGCTGAGTCATTACCATTAATCATTTTGAAAACACTGATTTTATTTTTCTTTTAATCACAGAGCAAGAAAATGCTTTGAAAAAGGGTAAGGTGTTACATATTGCAGCAGTGTAGGTAGCAACACGATTACTTCTGGAAAACTGTAAACACTCCCAGTTCCCTATCCATTGCCACAAACTGGATTTCACAGTGATGTCTAACAGAGGGAAGCCTGGTGATCAGGGACTGGTGGAAGAAATGAAAGGGATGTTTCTGAGATTCTAACAGCAATATTTGCCATTGGAAGTCAGATCACCTTTGATTTTCTTTTATATAAGAAATTTCCCCTGAAATACAGCATTAGAGAGGAGTAATATATTCATATCTTCGTAGATAATCATGAAATATATATTTTAGTTTTTTTCCTTGTCAGCAGTATTTCTGTTATTCATGAGAAAAATCTAAGAGGACCTTCATGCCTATGTTATTTCTAGCGTACATACCACCATACCATTTAGGAAGTAGAGATCATTTCAGAAATATAGAGAACCTGCTAGGACAGATTTTACCTAATGTCCTTCTTTAGCAAGGTGAAATTCAAACTTCAGATGGCCAGCCCAAAACTGAAGGACCATGCTTTCCACCTGCAGTTTTCTGATGGTTTTAACAATGGAGAGATTTCATACAGTCCTCATCCTTGGGTTCATGCCACCCAAGGAAAACAAGAACATGAAAATCAGCTGTCCAGCTTGGAGGATGCATCAGTCTTTTTTTTTTTTTTTTTTTTTTTTAATCCTTCCTACATTTGAGCATTCATACAGGAGAGAAAGCTACTGACAGTGAAGCACATATTGGGAATTAGACTGCAGTATGTGTGTAAATGGCCTTTGTTAATGAAGAGCAAAGAACAATGGTTTGTGCAATGGAAGTAGAATTATTGCTCAATTAATTTTTTATTCTAGGATTTCTTCATGCAAGGGAGCCCTGTGTTAGGATTTAGTTAGCATAGTCCTGAGTATTATAGGACTATGGAAACTTCCTGTACACTAGTAATAGCTCCCTCTTCACAGCTCTTTGTGGAAGCCTGTAATATTTTCCCTGAGGAATCACAAACTCTTACAATGTTACATGAAAAATAACTCATCTCTGAGTGTGGCTGGGAGGCATCTGAGCATTCATAGAGATGGTTCTTAACCACAGCAAGCAGCCTAAGCAAGATAAGGTGTTCAGTCTCCCTTCTTCAGTGTTTTCAGGTGAGGAAGCTGAGGTGGACTTGGGCATTGAGAGTAGCAGAGTGAGGTAAAAAACACAGGTTACAGCAGGCTCCCGTTGGGGCAGAAGACAAGCAAGCTGTGGCAGGGAATGTAGCAGAAGGTTGGCAGTTCCAAGTCTATAACGCACAGAAATTAATAGCACAAAGCCATTTTTATCTTTTTTTTTTTTTTTCATTCAAAAGTAGTTTGAAAGAAAAGGTACACCAGAGAAGATGGTCTGCAAGCAATCCTTTGGCCATTTCATATGCTATCATTCTTTTTTTTTCATCACCATGAGGCTGTCTGAAGAAATCACCCAATTGATTTATTATTTATATTTATATTTATACTTTTTATTTTTATTTTCTTTCACTCGTTTTCAAGAAGTTGGTTCAAGTTCTCCATTACACTATACCTTAGGTAAGTATAAAGCACATGGATCTTCTAATACATACCAGGGATTTTTCTATGAAAAATTTAATGAACAAGATGAAATGGTATGCTGGTGGATTTGAGCACGTGTGATGTATTTGCAATGCATGTCTTCATGGTCCTGTCAGGTTCTGTTGCACTTATAAGGAAGATAATGAGATTACGCAAGATGTAGCACTGGCCAATGAAACTGATATAAACAATGTCAATTTAAAGTGCTTTATGAGTACATTGCCTACCATAATTCTCCTATTTAACAGAATGTGTGTGCAGGTTCGTATACAGGGCTTGTAAATCATCAGCAGAAATTGCTTCTGGCTGATACATGCAGAGGTAGAGTATTTAAAACAATCTTTTTTTTTTCTCTTTTTTTTTCAGAAAGAAAAAAATGTTAAAATAGTATTTCCTCTAGATACTGTTCCACAAATAGTATAGTTGTAGGCAGCGTAACCAAAAGTAACTGTTAATTTTTATCAGTATGTTGAAGAAATTCAGAGGTGACTTGCCGTCAGATTTTAAGGGGAAACAGCATTGATAACCAGTTGTATTGTTAATAAGAGCTAGAAAATATTGATCACTGCATTATTAATATTAGTAAAAGTAACTCAACACTTCAAATTCAGTTGCACAGTTTGAGCTCAGTAAAAATTGCCAAAAATGTGCTCTGGGATGTTTTTGTTTTTTCTGGAAGATTTTCTGGAACTTATGGAAAATGTAGTTATGTAGTCTAAATATATTCTGTGGAAAATACTCAACTATAAGACCCATTTTCCTGTTAGGGAGATTTCAGAGCAACAGAATTATTAGTGCCTGAGACCTTGAGTATGTCTGGTTAGAAGACACATATTTGGTCTCTAAAATGTGGAGATTTATGTCTGAATTCACACAGAATAGGATATGTAAATACATTTTTGTGTTTTCCAGGAGGCATAGTCATATATTTTTTTGACTACTCTCTAGTATTTCTGGGTAACTGCAGTTATAACCTGCAAGTTATTACTGACTGCATATGCAGCAGACACAAAGGTTAAAAAGGTGCAAAATAATAATATTACATGGGTTCCTCTTGCACTCTATTCCTCTAGAAAGTAGCTTCTGATTAGAGAGAATTGAGATATATATATATATATTTAATTCTTTCTGCAATTTGCTTGTGTGGAGAAAATATATATATATATTTTTAACTTTGCATTGGATGTCCCATCAACCTTTTTCCTCCTCAGCTTTTCAGAGCTACGGATGGAGCTATAAGCTATATAAAACTCTGAATTCCAAATGTTTGAGAAGATCTGATCAATAGAATAATGTTAATGATTTTGCTGTGCTGTGGCAATCAGTATTGGATGTTGCTGACTTTTACTTTTTCTCACTGGATGCTTTGAAAGGTGCCTTGCTTACACCTTCTACAGGAAAATTACATAAATGGGGACAGTCAGATAAGCTGAGAACCCTAGCCTCACATTCCTGGGTATGGATTACCCATGCAAGATTTTCTTAAAAGTCAAGAAGTATTATGCTGTGCAATTTCTATTTGCTTTCTGGCTGCCCATTTTACAAGATCTCTGGAGGCTGTCACCCAAGTAAACCGTGTAGGCACTGTGTGTGAGGATCTGAGGTCTACTTTGCTCTAATGAGCTGATGGAGGGAGTCTTACAGATAAATTTCCTGCTGTTAGTAACACATCAGAGAAGATTAATGACAGACAAAAGAGAAACACCCTTAACAAGAAACAGCAGGTGAAAAACAAATGAAAAAGCACCTTGCTGTGTTCCGTAAGAGCTAATTCTAGATTATATGTGCTCAGGTGCTGTCATTTCTGGAGGTAAGAAGCCCTGCTAGCTGGAGTGTGTGTGCTCATACTTAGTGGTCTCCAGCAGGAGCTGATGTTTTTATCTTCAGGAGGTTCCCATTAGCCCAAAGCAAAGCTGGTCTTTGACCCACCACCACTGCCACCCTCCCCTACTCCCCCCTCCCCCTTTTTTTATGCAGGTGAGAAAGAAGCGGAAGTATGGTTCTACTCCTACAGTGATGTACTAAGAAAAGCCTGATCCTTGGCTGATATAAATTGGGTAGCTCTACTGACCTTTGTGTTTGGCTGGTTGTCCTTTTTGTCTCATTCAAATGCCTCACATCCTAAGCTCATTAAACTGTGGTTCAGCCAAACTCCCTGTAAGAAATGGTTTAAAAGGTAAGTGTAGTGGCATATTTGAAGTTCTGTTGGTTAGGGCAGAATTTTATTGCAAAGATATTTGCATTAATATATAAAGGTTCTCTGGAGCGGAAGCCACATGTTTGTCACTAGCAGAATGTCTGAGTGTCCAAGTGTCTGAGTCTAAATTAATTTACAGATGCAGGATTCCAGATAAAGAACTTTCTAAAAAAGTAATGGGCAAGTCATTTTCAACAACTTATTCAGCTGCTTTTGTCTCTTTGGTCCTTCAGCCAATTGCTTGTAAATATACTAGTAACATTTTGGACATATTTGTTACTCAAAATAACTCCCAACTGGAACAAGGTTCACAAGCAGAGCATACAGCGCCTTCAGGCATGAACATGGGAGCTGTTTGCATTGGATACTGACATCTTGTGGTACAGTTTTCAAAACTTACACCAGTGAAAATGGCCTACCAATTCATCAGAAAGGCATTCAACCAACGGGCCTATAAAGACTTTTTTTTTAAAGTCCTTTTTTTTTTTTTTTTTTTTTTCCTAAGGCCAGAAAGACTCTTATTCACAGATATATTCATAAGAATTAGAGGGTTACAAACTATTCTCGATTTTTTTTTTTTTAAAGTAGCTTGATTTCCAAGGCAGTAGAGCTAGTGCAGTCATCTCAACATTGTGTAGCAGAGCTGAAAGAGTGACTATACAGGTTTTTGCTACACTATTCCAAACAGTTTAAAAAGAGATTCAGAACAATGAACTGTTTCAATATTCACACACACACACACAAAAATAAGTTGTTGCTGTGTGGTTTTTTTTTTCTTTTTCCCCAAGAATTTTAGGGTTTAGACAGAGAGTGCAAAGTATCTCTGTGCTCTGTACAAAAGTTGAAATATTTATGCAGCTTGGGCAAATAACTCTGAAACTGTTTTACTCATAAGCTTTACTTATCTATTTTAAGGAACACCATCATATTTTGACATGTCATTCCAAAAGCTATAGTAAAGCTTCAAAGACAGCTTACTCCAGACATGATCCAAAATAACAGGCAAAAACAGCACTTCTAAAAGATATTGCAGTAATGTACAAAGTGGGCTAAAGAAAACACAGGACTTTCATTGTAGTTGAATCAGGAAAGAGCAAAAAGCAAACAGGAAAGTGCTTACTAACTCAGGCTCTCAGTAGGTTCAGTCTATCATATTCTATGAAATCAATAGATATTATTGATCTAATAGTGAGAGTTTAAAGAATGAAAAGACATGCAACTGTTTGGATGGCAGCTCCTCAATTCCATGTCTAGCTTAATGAATTTTGCTCTCATGTTGGTATTTGTAGCAGTCCAGGGAGTAAGTCTTTCCTTCTGCCTTTCTCTTTACATTACACAACCAGCTCTCTTTTATATTTTGATAGTGACATCTATTGGAGCTTTGAAGAATATTCTTCTGGAAAAAAATATAAAATCCAAAGCTATATTAGTAAAACTAATTTTTTTGACAACTAAAAATTTCAGTTAAAACAAAAGCAGATACATATCTGTCATCAAAACATATACAAAAATGAAAATACCAGTGCAAAAAAGAATAAAAGGGGCAAGAGTTCACATTAGTTTCAAGGCAAAAATATGCCTCTTTCTCTTTGATGATGGGTGAGCTTAGAAACTCACCCAGCTGTCATGACCCAAAGCTGTAACTTCAAAGTTTCTTTCAGAAATACATAATTTTATTGAATCCATTGTAGATACATGCAAGACTTTGAAAGCATGGGAAAGACCAACTCTAATAGTGCGTACAATAGCAGTTAAGACAGAAAGCAAAGGTTTGGCAAGCAACTGAAGCCTGTGCTGTTGGGTAACAAAAACATCCACAGTATTTATAATGAAAACAGCTCAATTTTTTTCTAAGCAATCCATGTTCACAGCTCTGGATTATATTGTCAGTATGGGGCAAAGGTCTTGGACTTTTCCAGAGACTTTGTACATCACAATAGCACCAGTGGTCACTGATACAGTTCTGTTTTCAGAGTGAAAATGGATGTAATGTAAAACCATTGTGACCAATGTATTTACATTACAATAAATTAGCCAGTGTATTTACATTTTTAAAATGTACATGTACTGTGGGAACAGTCTAGAATGAAGTCCCTGGTGTCAATAGTAGGCAGTACTACATAACACTATTTCACAAAACCTCTGAGAGAAATGTGGAGATTCACAATGTACAAGGAGATTATGTAGTGGCATGCAGTCACCAGGACAGCCTGTTTCTGTACTGTTTGTGCCAGAGAAACAGGCCTTATTTTCCTCAGACTATGCCTTTCCATGACATCGCATCCATAATGCTGAGAAGACCCTGATATTAAAGTTATGTGTTTATTTGCTAGAGGTTGTGACTTTGGGGCCTTTTTCATCTCTTCTTTTCCACAGGGACATGGTAAAGAATTTAATATTTCAAAGGATTAAAGAAGCAGCAGATTTTTCTGCTGTCTCAGATTACAGATTTTGCTGTTTTGTTTGTTTTGTTTTGTAGCTGGTTTCCCTCTCCCCTTCCTTTCCCTCTCCTCCCTTCCCCTCTCCTCATATGAATTGATTTCAGTTAATTCTAATTTTTAAAGGAAAATTATTTTCCCAAACAATTAAAGGTTTTAGTTATGTTTCCCTTCTTCCTGGTGTTGTTTCACATATCTTAGGATATGTTTTTGCTCATATTTATCCTGGTGCATCTTCAGTTGGTAGTTTCCCTGTGGCTTACACCTTAATGAATCCATTGTGATAATAAGTCAGTCAGGGAGCTAGTCAGGCAGGGATCCTACTATGAAATGAAGAGATGAAATGTGGTTTTACAATAGCAAACATAATTGACTCAAATGATCTCAGTGCAAGAGTACTTGATAAAGCCTCAGGTTGACTATTTTCTGAACTGCATATTTTTCAAGCCTCTGTATAAACCCTCTCTTATACCAAATAAAGCAACTGATAATATCTTCAGTTACTATTCTCATAGAAATAATATAATCATTTCTCCTGCTGCTGGGTGAGAAATGTTCAATTTTTACAGCCAGCATTATGTTCTCCACTCTTATTCAGCATTTACAGAGCCTGAGGGAGAAATAAAATATTAATGACGTTGTAAAGACACTTTTTATAATGAAAATATATCCAAATTCATCTCACCTTTCATTTATTTAATAGGAATTCTATCATATAATTTGGTGTCTTAAAAAAGTCTGTAAAAGGACTGTACAGGAAAGTATCAAGTATTTTAGCCAGTATATTTTGACTTTTCTATACAAATGCTGCTAGAGAAGAATAACCCTGTGTTTTGGTACTGTATCCATTTGACTGCATAAGCAGTTTCAGTGACATCAGTTCACTGAGCAAATGATGCAGAATCACTTTTGACCATCTAACAGTGCTTTCAAGATCATTGATTGTTGAAATGAATACATGGAAAGAATACGAGAAGAAACAAACAAAAGCTTCTTTCTCTAAATTTAAGCATTAAAGGAGAGATTTATTTAATTAAAATGAGACCTAACTCCCTAAAATCTGTGCTGTGCTGGGAACCCAGCAAATACATACCCAGTATGTAGGGACACCACAGAGGACTTTTATATATGTGTTTTTGGTATAGCCAGGCGATTTAATATGGCTGACCATCCCTAAGCAGACTCTGAATAGAATCATAGAATCATAGACTCATTAAAGTTGGAAAAGACCTTCAAGATCATCTGGTCCAACCATCACCCTACTACCAATGTCACCCAGTAAACCATGTCCCTAAGCCTCTCAGTACTGTTCTTTTATCACACAATTGGGTGCATTAAGCTCAGAAATGTTCCTGTCTGTACTTGTACAAAGCTGTGCTTATAAGCTTCTTGGAACATCACAGAATAATAGAACTGCTTGGGTTGGAAAGGACCTTAAAGGTCATCTGCTTCCAACCCCCTTCCATAGGCAGGGATGCCACCCAATAGATCAGGCTGCCTAGGGCCCCATCCAGCCTAGCCTTGAACACTTCCAGGGATAGTGCATCCACAGCTTCTCTGGGCAACCTGTTCCAGTGCTTCACCACCCTAATAGCAAGTAATTTCTATCTAATCTAAACCTACCCTCTTGGACTGGATTCACTTAGCCAGGTGTTGGTAGCAAGGGAGCTACAGGAGTGACCAATGTGAGAAGAGTCCAGAAGATGACCCAAGTTAGATAAAATCCAGTTCCAGCTGATTCCAAAAGGGACCTGTCACTGGCCAGAGCCCAACCAGTAAGCAATGTCGTTTGGGTCTCTGGGACAGCAAAGTTCAGAAAGGGAAAAAAACTTCTGGACAACAGCAGCTGGGAGAGCGAGGTGTGAGAAGCATTCCTGCAGACACCAAGGTCAGTGCAGCAGGAGGACAGCAGGTGCTCCAGGCACGCAGCAGCAGTTCCCCTGCGGCCTGTGGAGAGGCCCCTGGTGGAGCAGGCTGTCCCCCTGCAGCCCATGGGTCCCACACGGAGCAGATCTCCACGCTGCAGCCTGTGGAGGAGCCCCGGTGGAGCAGGTGGATGTGGCCTGGAGGAGGCTGCGGCCCATGGAGAGCCTCCGCAGGAGCAGGCCCTGGGCCAGAGCTGCAGGCCATGGAGAGGAGCCCACGCAGGAGCAGGGGGTCTGGGGGGAGCTGCTGCCCATGGGAGACCCATGCTGGAGCAGTTTGCTCCTGGGGGATGGACCCCGTAGTACAGAGCCATGTGGGAGCAGTTCTTGAAGAGCTGCTGCCTGTGGGCAGCCCCTGCAGGATCAGTTCAGGAAGGACGGCATCCCGTGGGAGGGACCCCACATGGAGCAGGGGCAGAGAGTGGCCGTGAAGGAATGGCAGATGAAAAGCATTATGGACTGACAACAACCCCTATCCCCCTGTGCCTACCTGGGGGACAAGATTGGGGAGGAGGGTGTTTAGTTTGCTTTTAGTTTCTCACTGTTCTAGTTTGATAGTGATAGGCAATAAATTATATTAATTTACCTACATTGAATCTGTTTTGCCCAAGACAGTATTTTGTGAGTGAGTGATCTCCCTTTCCTTATCTCAAACGTTGAGTCCTTTTTCTTCATAGTTTCTCAGAATCACAGAATGGCTGAGGTTGGAAGGGATCTCTGAAGATCATCTGGTCCAAACCCCGTGCTGAGCAGGATCACCTAGAGCACATTGTGCAGGATGGCATCCAGGTGGATTTTGAATATCTCCAGGGAAGGAGACTCCATGACCTCCCTGGGCAGCCTGTGCCAGTGCTCTGTCACCCTCACAGTAAAGAAGTGCCCCCTCATATTCAGCTGGAACTTCCTGTGCTTCAGTTTGTGCCTGTTGCCTCCCCTGCTGCTGGGAACAACTGAAAAGAGACTGGCTCCATCCTCTTGACACCCTCCCCTCAAATATTTGTACACATTGATGAGGTCTCCCCTCAGTCTTCTCTTTTCCAGGCCCAGTTCTCTCAGCCTGTCCTCATATGACAGGTGCTCCAGTCCTCTAATCATCTTTGTATCCCTCCTCTGGAGTTGCTCCAGTAGTTCCATGTCCCTCTTGTAATGGGGAGCCCAGAACTGGACACAATACTCCAGGTGTGGCCTCACCAGGGCTGAGTAGAGGGGCAGGATCACCTCCCCTGGCCTGCTGGTAACACTCTTTCGAATGCACCCCAGAATTCTCCCCCTCTTTGAGGATGGGGAGTGAGTGGTTGTGGTGGAGTTTAGCTGCCTATTGGTAAAAACATCACACCTCTTTCAGTGTAAAACCACTCCATCTTGTCCTGTCACTACACTCCCTGATAAAGAGTCCCTCCACAGCTTTCCTGTAGGCCCCCTTTAGACACTGGAAGGCTACTATAAGGTCTCCCTGGAGTCTTTTCTCTGAACAACCCCAGCTCCCTCAGCCCGTCTTCATAGGAGAGGTGCTCCAGCCCTCTGATCACCTTTGTGGCACTCCTCTGGACCTGCTCTAACATCGTGGCCTGAGAGCACAGGGCAGAGAAATAATGCCGCAGTCTGTCTTGTCTTGTTAAATCCACAGGTGTTATTCTCAGGTGTGGTGGACCTCATCTCCATACAGAGTCACCTAGCTGCTTGTTTTCCCAGTATTTTCCCAATTTCCCCAGTATTTTGGGCTGCAGGGATAGCATGTTGGCTTTGACACAGCAGATCAACTTTGATGCAATGTTTTAGAAAGGTACTGCACTCAAAGTAATGATCCCTCCTAAACAGGTCATACAACCAGATGTGCTGCAGCCTGTCCTGTTTCAGTGTCTTTCTATCTTCATAGTACAGTAATTGAACAACTTAAACTGCCATTATGAAAATATGGAATGGACTTTGTATTTAATGATTCGGTTTTATATTTATAAATTAAGGAAGCTTTATCTTGGTGATCTCAGCTATACTCAGAAACTGTTTATGTCTCAGATAGGAGGCAAAGAATGGTTAAAATGTCTTTAAAGCAAAAATGAAAAAATTACGTGTAATCTACAATCTAGGGAAGAACATATACACACAGGAAAACTGATGAATAATCATACACTAGGAGAAAATCTAAAAGGAATGGGAAAAATAACTTTGTCTAGGAAGTCAGACGTGAGAAAGGATCAGTTGAGAGCTGCAAAATGTTGAGTTCAGAAGTTGCAAAAGGAATGGAATAATAAATTCAAAATGTATGTCTAGAAATCCAAATGAATGTTTTGTTTAAATTTTAAATTAAAAAGAAAATGTAGAACATAAAAGCAAAATGAGGATTGTTCATGAGTTTGAATATATGAAAAAGGAAATAACAACTTGGAAGCAAAAGTAAGAATGTTTAATGAGTTCACCTTTGGACACCCATTATTCTCTGTTCCAAAATAATGAAGGAATAAGGATGCTTTCAACACTGGAAAACAACAAACACTATATTTCTATTAAATAAAAGGAGAATATGATTGAATTAATTTGATGCTCGTTATCCTGACCTCAATAGAATTCAAAAGTGTTGAAAAAAAAAAAAAAGAGAAAGAAAAATTAAAAATGTGGAGGCTAAAGAGGAAGTAGAATAAAACTTGGTGTGCTTAACCAAAGTGAGAATGTCAGGATAATTGCTACCATATCTACATGGAGTAACTGATTGCTTACACAAGAAAAACATAATACATCTCTACTATCAATCCTATAACAAACAATTTTATATGATGTCACATATGAAATTGTTAGCCAAACTGGGAGAGATTATGATAAATGCAGGAATTGTAAGGCATATAAAGAAACACACAAAATGGATGACTAAATACACAGCATCAAGAAAAGCCTGCTGAAAGGAAATATGATTGTGCTCTGTAATATGATGTGACTATTGTGTTCTGTGAAATTGCAAGTAGAAAGGACATCAACAGGGGATAATTATTAACTTTCTTAATATTGGAAAATTCAGGTAACATCAAATAAAGTTATAAACTTAGATTCAAAGGAAAATGGAGTACTATTTCACTTGACATAACTGTGAAGTTTACTGCTACAAAATTTTATAAATAAAAAAATGAGTAAAATTATTTTGGATTTATGGATGAATTTATAGAATAAAAAAAAAAAATCTATCATGGGCTATTCAACACAAAAATCTTGTACTTTTCCTAAGCAACTACAGTAGAAGGGGAATTCTGGTCTCAGTGTACATGTTCTGATCTTCTTAGGTACTGACAAAAAGAAAGCCATAATTTAGTAGCAGAACTCCTCAGAATTCAGTCTTGGGGCTAATATTATTTAAGTTTTCTCTAATTACCTTGGCACACAATATTTGAGTGCACAAATGAAAATTAGCTGGTAAAGATGAAAGACAGACAGAAAAGGATATAATCTTAACAAATAGAATAGCTGAAATTTAATAATATGAACTTTGATGCCATTCACTGAAGGACTAACGACAAAAATCTGCTGTTAATTCAAAACACAAATGATCAAGACCTGGGCTTGCTAGTCAGCTTCAGGGGTCTCTAAAGGGCTGTAAATGAGAAAGGACTTATTCAGGAAGGTATTAAGTCAGAAATTCCCTGTTCAGATTAAACAGCATTAATTCTATTTTTATTAGACATTGATGAGATCCTGTCCATAATACCATAATACTATGTACAGTTCAAATCATCTACACTCAGAAGAAGGCAACGAGGCTATTCTGAGACTACAAAATGATTCGTCTCTCAAAGAAGCAAAGTGAAAACTAAGATACAATACAACTGTATATCCATATCTGTAGATTCTGAGGTAGCTGCAATTAACAGACTCTAATTATTCTTGTTCAGACTGGGGATGCAGGAAATGTTGCTTTCAGGCCAGTGTACCTGGTTTTCTTCTCCATAGAGAAACAGGACAGAAGAAGAGGAGAAAGCCATGTCTTGTGCTGGTGTGTGGTTAGGACATGACTGAGAGGCACACAGGTACAATGGATAAATCAGTCATTGATAAATCTAGAATGAAAATTTGAATGTATAGGTTTGGGAATTGCTTACTAGTATAATTAGTTGCCTGTAATATCAGAGTTTCTTTTCCCTCTAGTCCAGAACAGAGTATTTTCAGCATTTTGTGCCATTTTACAATACAAATTGAGAGAAAAAATGAAATATGTACTTACTTTCTCATCAATTCTTGAAAGCAGAAAATTAGAATTATTCAGCTGAACAAAAGCTCACTTGGACTGGGTATCACTCAGTGCAGAAAACCTGAAGGTCTTATTCCATATTTGAAGCAAACCAAAATGAGAGAGAACAGGAATTTTGAACTTAATTGTGTGTATGTTGGACAGGAGCACTGATGGAGGCAGTATCACTGAAGATAAAAGTGGGGTGAGATTAAAATTTCAGGTTTGGGGTCTCTCTTGACTTCCACGGTAGCTGCTACTAAGAAGTAGCCATTAGCATGTATTTATTGTTTCTGAGACATTACATGATTACATGGGAAATAGTGTTTCTAAATTAAATGCTTCAATGTTGTCACTTGTATACGTTCATATGGAATATGACCTTGATATTGAAAATTTTTTTGCAGATGGAATTTGGTGCTTTCAGCAATGAGATACAACTGAAGGATGATATACCCATATATACCAAATACAAGTGATTCTGGCATCCTCACACCTACCATGCTCATAACTGTTTTATTCTCTGATAAATTTGTATTTAACTGAGGCTTTGCCTTGAGTACTCAGCACTTGTGATATTATAGCAGAATCTATTCTGCTCACATCACAGACTGTGGGCTTTATTTATGTGGTGTAATGCTTTATATATCACTCCTGAATTGATTTATGTTGATACACTTACTGTGATGCATTCTTTTCACAAACATATCAAATTGTGTGTTCTAAACTGAAATCAGAAAGCTTGCTTACCAGTATGATTCACTGTTTTCCTTTTTTTTTTTTTTTTTTTTCCTGCAGTGTGGGCTAGATGAATTATTTAGTTTTCGGGGAATATTAAATAGTAACTCATTATATTCTGTAACTGTTCTATGTTTTGTTTAAGTACTTCAGAATAATGTTATTTACAAACATCAGAGTTCTTGTCATTTGTTTAAGAAAGACACCAACAAAGATGTTTCACTGAAGAAGAAATGGAAATTTATTTTAATTCATATTAGTTTAGGAAAAACTTTGCTAGTTTTCCTTTTCTTTCCCTTCTCTTTGCTTATGTTGCTCTAAGATATGTGATATTTGCAATTCATGCAGTGTTTCTTACTGTCAAGAAACTGAATAACCTATTCTTATTCTTGTCACTCTGTTTCACTTTATTTACTACTTTGATCTCCTTCAAGATGTTGTTTGATGCTGCATTAATCCATTTGCTTATTACTATTACAGTATTTCACAGATTTCTGTTGTTGCTAAGCTCCTAGATAAATGAATCACATGACCTTGGCAATATCTCTCTGTTAACAGTGCTGTTGTTTTTCCTTCCCATTTCTCTCTTAAAACTGTAAAAAACAAAAAGTCTAAGGCTCTACACCTGGGCACTTGTTCCTAATTGGGACTATCAATGGGCTAGGTGAAGGAACTTGGATAAACTGAGAGCAGCTGGGGAACCTGTTGTCCTCAATATTAAAGATTGCTTTTGTTCCAAGGTGAACTGAGGGGTTTGAACCTATGACTCTCTCTCTCTCTTCTAGGCTTTTTACTGGTGTAATAGAAAAAAAAATAAATCTACTCTGTAGGTAGGTATTATGATATGCTATTGTAACAGTATTAATAGAAGACAATTTTGGCTTTTACTTTTGTTGTTATGTAAGCAAAATGATTTTACTGTTTCTAGTGGTGTGGGATTTTCTTTTCATTTTTTGTGTTTGAGTGAACTAGAGCTAAGGTCCTGAACTAGAGCTAAAGTCATCTGTATGAAGTTCAACAAGGCCAAGTGCTGGGTCCTGCACCTGGGGCACAACAACCCCAAGCAGAGCTACAGGCTGGGAGATGAGTGGTTGGAAAGCTGCCTGGCAGAGGAGGACCTGGGAGTACTGGTTGATAGTTGGCTGAATATGAGCCAGCAGTGTGCCCAGGTGACCAAGAAGGCCAACAGCATCCTGTCTTGTATAAGAAGCAGTGAGGCCAGCAGGTCTAGGGAAGTGATTGTCCCCCTGTACTTGGCTCTGGTGAGGCTGCACCTCGAATACTGTGTTCGGTTTTGGGCCCCTTCCTACAAGAAGGATGTTGAGGTGCTCAAGAGAGTCCAGAGAAGGGCAACGAAGCTGGTGAGGGGTCTGGAGAACAAGTCTTACGAGGAGTGGCTGAGGGAGCTGGGATTGTTCAGCCTGGAGAAGAGGAGGCTCAGGGGCGACCTTATCGCTCTCTATAGGTACCTTAAAGGATGCTGTAGCGAGGTAGGGGTTGGTCTATTCTCCCATGTGCCTGGTGACAGGACAAGGGGGAATGGGCTAAAGTTGCACCAGGGGAGGTTTAGAATGGATATTAGGAAGAATTTCTTTACCGAAAGGGTTGTTAGGCATTGGAATGGGCTGTCGAGGGAAGTGGTTGAGTCACCGTCCCTGGAGGTCTTTAAAAGACGTTTAGATGTTGAGCTTAGTGATATGGTTTAGTGGAGGACTTGTTAGTGTTAGGTCAGAGGTTGGACTGGGTGATCTTGGAGGTCTCTTCCAACCTAAACGATTCTGTGATTATGTCCTTTAGCTTGCTTAGAGGTTTGTTCTTAGTTTTCGATTGGCTTTGTTTTCTTTTTTTTTTTTTATCCTTTCTTCTGCATTTTTTTTCCCTCTATTTTCTTTGCTTTTAGACTGTTCTTCTTTAGGTTGGATATTAGGAAGAACTTCTTTACTGAAAGGGTTGTCAAGCATCGGAATAGGCTGCCCGGGGAAGTGGTTGAGTCACCGTCCCTGGAGGTCTTTAAAAGACGTTTAGATATAGAGCTTAGTGATATGGTTTAGTGGAGGACTTGGTAGTGTTAGGTCAGAGGTTGGACTGGGTGATCTTGGAGGTCTCTTCCAACCTAGATGATTCTGCGATTCTTATGCAATGTTGAGAGAGGTTTAAAGATTTGGTGGTTTTCTCTTTTCTTAGAAATAAGTTGTTCATATATCTTGTATGAAGAGTGTATATATATATATATATATATATTCATTCTGAGGACTTATGCTCTCAAGAATTATCTGTAGAATTTTGATGTAGCCTGCAACCAAAACCAAATTTACAGAGGGGGTATTACTAGAAAGCCACAGATGGTGGTAATAGTGTCCACAGTCATTCATGTGAATCTTGCTAAAGACTGATTGGGGGCTACAGTCCTCTGGAGCATTTGTTGGAATATGCTGGAATATAATATACTTGTTGGAATATGCATCTAGGCTTACTGTGTTATGTGACTGTTATTTTATCTGCATTAATCCTTTATCCGTTTAGAGTAGGGACCATGTATTGTTACTATCATCTAAGACTATGCATGTGAATGGTAATAAAAATAGAACTTGTAACTCTCTGTGCATATTAATTCAGTATAGCTTAAGTTGTCTCAGTATGTATCCTGGGCCTTATTTTTACTGAAGAGTGTCACTTTTCCTTACTTTAAATGAATACTCATTTAATTTCCTATCTCACCTCTGATCCTGTTTTGTTAACGTCAGTATTATACTTATATTCCTCTGAGTCTTAAATACTCCCCTTATTTTAGTATCATCTGCAAATTTAATGATCTGACTTATTATAGCTTTATCTAGACCACTGAATAAAATATGAAAATCTGCTGGTGTTAATCTACAACCCCGTGGGACTTTGCTTCTCAGCAGCTGCCTTTCTGTTTTCCTTCCAATCTGCTGTCTTTCTGAGTAATGATTAGTATGTTAGTACTGCTGATCCCTGAAGGCAGACAACTGCATCAGATGTGGAGTTCACTGAAGTTATTACAGTTCTGTAGGAAAAAGAAGGTTCTTCCCCCCCCCCCCCCCCAAAAAAAAAAAAAAAAAAACAACAAACAAACAAAAAAGGCCAAGGACTGGAAAGAGTTAGATTTAAGAAAACTGACCTTCAGATGTGAACAGAGTCACAAGTGCTTGACATTGGAGAAAAGTTTGAAGCCTATTTTTAACAAAAACTTACTCCACTCACATGGAAAATGTTTTAATGATAACAACGATCCATCATTCTGAATTTCCTCTGAACCTTTTTAAAAATCCAGCTATGTCAAGCTTGTTGGTTTATCTAGGCCGATAATGTTTTTTAGAAGTAACCAGATTTCTCTAACATGATTTACTTTTTCTATATCCACAATGACTCATAATTATTAAATTGTGCTTATACAATTATATCCTTTAAATTGATCTAGAAATGTAACATCTCTTTCTTAAAGACCAGACTGTGAGGCACAAAGCTTCCTTGGTTTCTCCTTGCAGATAGAAAAGTGCTAAAGGGATTCATTAGGGGATTAGGTGGGAGTCTGACAGCTCTGGAGAAGAGGTTTGAAATTTGGAATTGGAGGGGAGGGGATTTCTTTTTTTTTTTTTAATTTACTTATTTTTTAATTAGAGTAGTGGGAAAGTGATATTTGTGGAATTGGACCAAAATGGTTCATCTGAGAATCAGTTTGATTTGAGAGTCTGGGAACAAACAGAGAAGGAACTGCATGAAGACTAGAAACTTGAGAAAGGAAAATACTAGCCATTGGCACTGAGGGCTGGGAAGCCTGGACCAGCTCTCAGGTTGGTGGACAGGAAGGGAAGCCTGGGTGTTGATTTACAAAAAGCAAAGTTTTATTATTTTTCTAGAATTATGTAAGTTTGTGTTCCTTTATGTCCTTCTTAGACATAAAAGTCTTGTTGTAAGGCTTTTGTGTTGTATTTATCGTTGCTTTTGTGTTGGTTCAGATGTCAAAAAAAAAAAAACAAACACCTATTTTCTTGGCTGTGGGGAGAAATCAGATTTGGTGATTTCATGTTCTTATCTATTCCTGTTTACTCTTTGACATGGTCTGCAAGATGTGCTGTTAAGTCCTAGCAGCTAAAAGTTTTAGTGATGGTGTTGGAAATTGCCAATATTAGACTGTTTACCAGCTGCACAGACCTCTAACTTCTGCTGCAGTGAGGGTGATAAGTGGAAACCTTTTAAAGGAAGAAGGAGGAACTTGGGCTATGTAAGTCTAACACGGTCACAGCTGCTGTTCTGGGCTTCCCTACGGGCCTTTCACAGAAGCGGCTTGATAAAATAGACATACTGTGTACCTTGCAGAAGAAATAGAAGTAATTTTGAGGGTGGTTTTAATAGTGGTATTCAAGTGCTACCCAGCCTTGTTAGTGAGCCAGTAGCTGCAGTATTTGCTTTGCAGGTTCCTATGGACACCTCCCCCCCCCCCCCCCCCAATATCCTGCATCTTGTAGGATGACAGCAGGGAGGAAAGTAGGCATTAAATCCTTGTTTTTATATCTTGCACCTTGCAGCCTGAGAACTTACGGTTCTCTCTGTATCTGTTCCTGTCTGTGGGTGAACTCTAAGGGAAAGGTGGGGGAGAGAACAATTTTAAAAAGCTGGAAAACTACTGTTCAATAGCCTTTAGTCATCTGCAGAACCTTTTGCCAGCTGTTGTACCTTATTAACAGCACAGGCCAGGCATTTATAGAGCCATTGCTTCCAGAGTTTCTTTCATAGACAAGCTGTTCATACTCTGCAGGAATGCAGCACTTGGTGAAGGAGGCTGAGCGATTGTTTTTGAGGCAGCAGTGTGACCTCATATCCTGCTGCTAACAGAGGCATAACAGCAATGGAAGATTAATTTTCTATTTCTTTCCCCAGAGTGTGACAATGTATCGGTTTTAGGTTCAGGTTTAAATCAAAGAATGAGATGGGAACTTCAACTATGTTTTTACTGTTCACCTTATTAGGTTGAGAAACCATTATTCTGTTAAGTCAGATGATACATAATCATGTTCAATCTTATATTTTCATAAACATTTTTAAGTCGCAATGGGGGGAAAAGTATTTGAATCCTTATTTTATGAAAAGGAAAAAAGAAAAATAGGTTCTGGTATTTCACTTCTTTAACTATACATTCACAGCTGGTATTAATACTTCCTCATTACAAAATGTATGATACTGTTCTCATAATTCCTTTATCCTGCCTTTGGAAAGATGATCAAGATTAAAATCCTGAGATGTAGATGAAAGGAGTACGTAATACTCTTCTTGTATTTGAAAAATACCCTAGTTTCTGTTGGTAGGCTCTGTGGTAGTTTTACCCTGCTGGGCAGCAGAACTCTACCACAACCACTCTCTCACTTCCACTCCTCAAAGGAAAAGGGGTGTAAAAATATGATGGGAAGGGCTCAAGGGTTGAGATAACAACAGGGAGATCACCCAAGAATTACTGTCTTGGGCAGAACAGACTCAATGTCGGTAAATTAATATAATTTATTGCCTATCACTATCAAACTAGAACAGTGAGAAACTAAAGGCAAACGAACTTCTCCCTCCTCCCAACTTGTCCCCCCCAGTAGACACAGGGGGATAGGGGTTGTGGTCAGTCAATGCTTTCTCATCTAGCACTCCTTCATGGTCACTCTCTGCCCCTGCTCCATGTGGGGTCCCTCCCACGGGATGCTGTCCTTCCTGAACTGATCCTGTGGGGGCTGCCCACAGGCAGCAGCTCTTCAAGAACTGCTCCCACATGGCTCCGTACCATGGGGTCCATCCCCCAGGAGCAAACTGCTCCAGCATGGGTCTCCCACGGGCAGCAGCTCCCCCCAGACCCCCTGCTCCTGTGTGGGCTCCTCTCCATGGGCTGCAGCTCTGGCCCAGGGCCTGCTCCTGCAGAGGCTCTCCATGGGCCGCAGCCTCCTCCAGGCCACATCCACCTGCTCCACCGGGGCTCCTCCACGGGCTGCAGGGGAACTGCTGCTGCGTGCCTGGAGCACCTCCTGCCCTCCTGCTGCACTGAGCTGGGGGGCTGCAGGGCTGGTTCTCATGCCTCACTCTCCCAGTGGTAGTTGTCTGGAAGTTTTTTCCATTTCTTAAACATGGTGTCACAGAGACCTCAACAACCTTCCTTATTGGCTTCTCTCTGGCCAGCAACACGTCCCTTTGGAGCTGGCTGAAACTGGCCCTTATCTAACATGGGGCAGCTACTGGATTCTTCTCACAGAAGCCACCCCTGAAGCCCCCCACTACCAAAACGTTGGCATGTGAATCCACTACAGGGCTCTAAGATAGTCCATATTTGATGTTGAAGCTGATGGATATAAAATTCGTAATTTCAGAAACAATAAGGCAAGACTTGTGATTTGACTCATTTGGTCTGTAACACTGAATGTACTACTGGCTGTGCACCAGAAAAAGGCTGGTGGTACCAAAGATTCCAGTGTTGTTGTTGTGTTTTTTTTTTTTTTTTAATGAAAGAAAAAAAGGTTTTAGAAATGATAGTTTATTCTTCACTGTGGAGCTCCATATATGATAGAGCTGTGTTGTAGAAGTAGCCATGCTCCTGAGCCTTCAGTTATGAATGACTGCTCCAGAATATACTGGGAGATGTTTACAAACCACTTCAGGCAACAATGAAACAATGTTCAAACAAAAAATTGATTTAATTTGGATTTAATTTTAATTTGGATTTTAATTTTACTCTTTAAAAGTACAAGGCAGAAACAGAGTGATGCTCTGCTACTGGGATATGAATTCAGTATTCTCAGTGAATGAAGTTGTAAGACTTTTGAGACTGTTTTCCTCGTCTCATCTGCTGTAGTGGTCTTCTGCAACTTGGTTCAGAGTTATGAAATAAAGTACTTCATAGTATGCGTTCTTGTTTAAATCTTCTGTTAGTCATTTTTGGCTGGTTACCAGAGGGCAGAGGTAGACCAGGTAACTTTATTGAGGATTGACACTAAAGCCTTTTTTTTTTTCTTTCCACCGTCAAAGAATAATACTGCAGTTCATCCTCTGCTTTCTCCAGAAAAATGAAAAAAAAAATAAAAATCTTTTGACTTCATGTAAGCTCTTTTTTTTTTTTTTAAATGTTCATTATTTATTATTAAAACCTTTGGTTACTCTAGGAAAAAACAAGGGGTGGGGTATGGTTGTACCTAGTTATAACCAGTAGATGAAGGTGGCAGCTGATATGAACTAGCATAAAAGTAGTTGTTATTCTTTGATAAGTATTCATTTGAGGGCTACCTTTATCTCCCATTCCTTATTTCCTTCTTATTTAATGGGAATTACATCCATTAGTGCAATTGCATCAGTGATGTGTGTCATTAAGGTGATACCTAACGTGTTCCTCAGGAGGATGAGGTCACTTTGGTTTTGTGGTTGTAAGCAACATCTTAATAAATGTTCCTTTCACAAATGGCCATATTTCTTATTGAAAAATTCATATCAAATGATTCTTTACAGCCTAAACTTACGTTATATGAAGATTCTCATAACCTCTTGTACAGCTGCTATTAACCCTTGGCATTTTGGAACAATAGGATGTTTCACAAAATAAATTTGGATGTTATAGTTAGCATAATTTATTATTTTGGTTTGAAAACTAATTCAAAAACTACTCGTGTTGGTATCTGCTTTCTCCTGTCAAACAGAAATGAGAGCACAATTCTTGTAAACAGAATGCTTGGTTCAATGTGGTTCAGAAAACAAAACTTATGACCTGTCTTCTGGTTGAACCTATGTCAGTGACTTTCTAGCTTAAGGTTATTGGTTTTATCTCTTGAAACTCCAACAGGTAGACAGTAAATTCCAGCCACAGAAGAAATTCTCAAAAATTAGAGCTATGTTATGTTTGGCTGTGTGTTTTTTTTTTGTTTTTGTTTTCTTTTTTGTCCCTTTTTGTGCAGGCATTGGATTTGAGGGACCTTTCAGTTTGACGTGCTAAAGATATCTGTAGATATACAGGTATCTACAGATATTTTTCGGCCTATTTGTCTCTTCCTGTCCAGTTCTTAAAGTATTTTATTTTCTTTAATTAGAAAATGTTTCTCAAGTATTTAGAATAAGTAGTTTTAGAAAGGGTAGGTTAAAACTTTATTTGGAGAAAGAGTTGACTTAACTGCTATATTTGTGCATCTGAAATAATGGTTTCAAGTGCAACTGTTAAGAAGCTAGATAATAGGCTAGCAAGCAGGATGTCTGTAGTCCATCAAGAACTAAATGAGATCTATATAAAGCAGCAGCGTAATTGTAAAATCAAGATGCATAGACTGGAAAAGATCCAAAAATAACCAAGTTGTCATAAATGGAGCATGTGGTTCTGATAAAAGACTGGAACTTCACTTGTGTATTTAGCATATAGGTAAAGCAGATAAACCAAATCAATTCTCAGTAGTTGCCTAATAATATTCAGTATAATAATTAAAATAATCAGTCAACATGTAAGGAAATTATTCTCTCCATATGAAATTGTTGTGGCTTTGATACTTCATATTCATACTGCTGAAGTGGTAGATCTTTGTGGTATTTGGACCCAATGTATGAGGCTATGTTTATTGCTTGGTATATTGTCTGAAAAAGGAAACCATCTGATAACAGCCCAAGCTGCAAGGCTGGCTGAATGACTATGGTCTCTGGTACAGAAAAAGTTTCTCTGCTCATTAAATCACTGGAGTGTCTGGGTAGTGGTTGTGGTGCAAACACTGGAAGAGGCAAATCCAGGAGAAGTAATCAAGGTGGAGCACCTGTTCTGAGACTACTTACATGTTCCAGGACATCATGGCCTTGGCAAATGAATTATTCCATAAATAGATACCAAGCTTTACCACAGAAGGGATTCAGAAGCTACCACACAAAACATCACATTCTCCAGAAACTTATACCTATTAAGGGTTCTGGTGTCTGCTATACAGAATTGTCCCTTTCACAATGGTGAGAGGTATGTCTTCAAACACAATTGTTCCTGACCAGATACTTGTCTTCTAGTGCCTTAGATCCATCATCTTAGTTGTTCAATTATCAAAGGGCAGTTAGAAGGCAATTTCGGAGTGTAATTTAAAAACAAAAAATCAGTTCCAGTTTCAAAATCATAGAGTTGTCTGAGATGTTTTTTAGGCAATAAGAAAAGTACCAACAGTCTTGCAACATTGTGATATCTGCTCTTAGCAACAAGAAAGGTATTAACTCTTCAGATAAGTTATAACCATCAAAACCTCTCTGCTCCTATGTGAAGATGAAGAAAGAGGATTGTTTTGCATTGTACAAACAACATATGCAGAGGAAAAGAAGAGCAAGTATAGATTCTAGGTGAGTACTATCCATTCCTTAAAGATTTCTAAATGAAGGTTTAGTTTGTCCTTTTAGATAACCTTAATAGTAACTACTGTTCTGAATTATTTGCTCTTCAATTAAAAAATATATGTAATTCCAGGAATAGAGGCAATTTACCTAGAAAATTATGTATGAAAGCTATTTTTTAAAACTCTTTCTCTAGTATATAGAAACCACTTCTAGCCCTGAGAAAGTATTTTGTTAATTATGTATTTGAAGGTGGTCTATGCCTTATGTCTTCTTTAGTAGGAGTCTTAATGCTTAGCATTTTGAAGGGAGGAGGTGGTTCAGAGAAGTCCTAATTCAAGCCTATTTTCTGACTTTAAAGCATGAGAAATAGCTATATTGATTCATTAGATATAGAAAATGATTGCAGGATTATCATTCTGTCCAGGCATAAGCTTTCTTAGAGCAGCTTCACTCCTTATCCTCTCTCCAGAGAGAGGAGAGTCCTCTTGCATGCTAGCTGCCTTGAGAGGGAATCAGAAAGATTAAAATTCAGAAATATCCTTTGAATTACTATTTTTAGGGCCTTTAATCTGTATTGTAACTGCTTTAGCTAAGAGAATTTTAGAAAGGCGAGATCTATTCAGGAAGCATCAGAACTGCAATCCTCATGGGACAAAACACAGCAGTTTTTCTGCTGCTAAAATAAACCCTGTTAAAATAAACTTTTCTTTTTATTAGTGTTTCCTAAAGCCTATCTATTAAAAATCTGGCATACTCTTGATCTTCCAAAATCTCTAAAAATTAACATGGAATGCATATTCTCTCTAACTGGTTATTTATTTTCTTTTGTGAGTTCTGTGAAGTATGGTGATTTCCCATCAGCTTTAGAATGTTGGTATGTTTGACTTTTGACTTAAACTGTTATGTGTGACCCAGTCTACCAAAATCCCACTGAAACACCAAGAGCATAAGACAAATCTAGATTCTTTGGGTATATAGTCCCTTCATACCATACTGTCTAGTATGGAAAATATCCCAGGTATACAGTTTTACCTGGTAATCCACTTTTTTAATGTCTTTTTATGGAGATGGACAGATACAGCCTGCTCTGGTAGAGACTTGGACAGGGAAATGTAGTTCAAATATATAAATCTTGGATTTTTGTTTAGGGCTGCTGTCCACCTTTAGGAAGAACAGGGTAATCTTTTTCCTGCTAATCTAATTCCTTTTATTCTGCTTGGATTACTAAGCCTAGAGTAGAGACCATTATCAGAAGTTAGAGAAAAGATGATTATCTAATGTAAATATTTGAGGGAAGTAATTCCACCTATCTCTCACCTTAGACTGAGATGTTACTGTCTTTCGGGGAGGGGGATCCTGAAGGAATGGTTATATTGCATTCAAGGTGAGCTGCACAGGCATAGATGAGCCTCAGGGTGATTTGCAGTAGCAGAAAGTTTTAGAAACTAAAGTCTAGGGATTATACAAATAGGAAATGGATTTAAATGACTTAATAGTTCTGAAAAACTGGGACAAATTAATACAGTATTGTTTACCTTTTTCTCTTGAGAATGTGTGTCTGCCTGAGCATAGATGAATTGTGTCAAGGCGTATGGACTAGCAGTTCAAGACTTCTGGGGTAAAAGGAGGAAAAAGCTGACAAAAATAATTTCAAATAATACGATGTGAAAGAGATACTCTGGATTCTCGAGTCCCTGCTGGCAAATCTGTTGTTTCTCTTACTCCTTTTCCCCACTGTCCATAATGCTTCCAGCTCTGTGGCCTTGGAGAGGAGGTAGAGGATGGGCAAAATTGTTTAAGATATAAAGCTGCCATCAGCTTCATTGCTTGTCTTAGATCTGGCCCTAAGACTCCCTAATGCTCACTACTTGTTGGCCCAACTTCAGAAGATTTTGAGGATGCTTTCTTGAGGTGTGGAAGGAGTGTGCCCAGCTATCTTACAACTAAGTGAAAGATAGAAACATCATTTTATCATGCATCTTAACAGCATCTCATCTCTAATTCTTAGACTGAGGGAGACTGTTATAGTAAGGGATGATTGACTTTCCTATCGGTTCTTATGTTTTTTTATATGTTCCATCAGGTAGACATATGGATAAGATGGGCTAGCAATCTGCCAGGAATTCTGCACCTGCCAAGTGAGGAAGAACATACATAACTTAGCCATACAGGACTTTCTTTCAGAGCTCTTCAAAGACATCTAACTCATCTAACTCTCTCACTTGATCCCAGAAGGAACAACTCCCCCCCCACCCCACCCCCCGAATAATCTGTTTACAGGATTAGTAAGGCTGCCGAGAACTATGAATTTGTCACCTTTTTTGCTCTGGTTATGTAGCAAATGTGGAATGTTTATTTTGCATTGTAGAAGTTCAAAAGTCAATGAAAAAGTGTTGATTCTTGTTGTGACAAAAACTGCTTCATAGCACTGTTAAATAAAGAAGCTTATGTAATAGTGTCTAAAATATATAACCTTATTATTGAAATTTATTATAATCTATTAAATACTTGACATGCTATTGGTTAAATTTTAGGACCTGTTGCAAGTGTTGTTAAATCAAATCTTATTGGCTTAATATTTGTCAAGGAGTAGGGTGTGAGAAATAAGATAATTTCCTGCAAATACATGTTGCAAAAATCAGCTGAATGAACATGATGGAAGGAAAAAATTCCAATATTAATAAATAAAAGTTGGTAGCTATGGAGGAAGTTTTTAATATCTGTACCAAGGGAGTGTTTCTAAAAAAACCCTCCTATCTTTTCTTTGAACCTTACTTTTTATGGTTACTCTAGTGCTTTTTTTTCCAGTTGTTTATGGATGAATAATTCATCAACCAGTACTCAAAACAGGAGTAAAGATTCTTTTTCCCCCTTTTAATTATAATACACCTCTTACAGTAGATCCTATTTGGGATAGTTTAAAACTTGAAAAGGTACAGGAACAAAACTTCTGCCCTTTTTCCCCTTGTAATAAAAGTGAATGTTTTCTGGAGGAGCTTCTATAAATTATTCCAAGATAAGCCACAACAATGTTAAGTGTTTGGGGTAGTTTTAAAGAGGGGTGAAAACTACAAGTTTTGCTTTGGGGAAAAGTCTAACTGTTGGAGTCTCTTTATGCTTCTCTTGGCAGCATTGTTAGCGTAGCAACCACATAACCACCAAGTGATTATATGAAGGTGCTTTATTCAGCGCTGGAAGCCGGGGCAGGTGCCCAAATCTGGCTTCAAGTCCCGTTACTTCCCAGCCGTTATTTATACATACAATATTGCGTCAGGTATACATATTCATTACAGGTTGCAACATCAGCCTCGCTTTTCATTCTAATTAGCTCCCCTCCCCTTTGCACATGCGTGGTGCACTCTGGTGGTCGTCCAGGTGGTCGTCCAGATGAAGTAAGGAGTCTTCCTCTCCGCTGAACTCTTTCACCTTTCTCACTCGACGCATGCTCCCTCCGCTCCTTGGTTCTGCTTCAACTCATTTCATCATCTCCAGGCCCTTATCCAAGGTCAGGTTGTACCTGTTCCCTCCCAGGGTTCCCCTTCAACGATTCCTTTCAATGTTCAATGTACTCCCTAGGTTTCCAGTATACATAGATTACTTGATAATGTAAGTACATTTAATAATATTTAATTATACCGTATGATCCATCACCTGAGAAACATTAATAGAACATCCATTCGATTCTCCCCAACACTAACATTTCCCCCCTTTGAAAATACTTCACTCATACCAAGAGCAAGTATTTTCATTACTATTAGGTTGAATCAGGTTAGTAGAGGTTAGTGAGTATAACTTGATATAGAGATTAGTAAGTATAATCTTAACGCATCTTCGTTAGTCTACTATCTTATTGATTCCTCTATGCCTGCTTGTTAACGCTAGTACTATAGGATGGGGGTGGAGTAAGTGGGATAGGGTGTTCTGGGTGATTCCCAGTAACCTACTAACCTCCTTAACCACATTGGCAATGAAATGTGGTCCCCTGTCTGAAGAAATACCCAATGGTACACCAAATCTAGGGACTATTTCCCGTAGTAACCATTTTACCGTTTCTTTAGCTTGGTTGGTGCGACAGGGAAGGGCCTCCGGCCATCCTGAAAAAGTATCAACCCCTACCAATAGGTATTTATAACCTCTTGCTTTAGGCAGTTCCACGAAATCTATTTGCCAGTAATCTCCAGGCTCTATTCCAGCTCTAGTTCTCCCCATCTCAGCATGTTTCCTTGCTACCGGGTTATTCTTTAAGCAAAGCTCACATTTTGACATTACTGACTTTGCCATTGTTAACATGTGTACCGAGATGACACCTCGTTTCAAATAGGTCACCATTGCTTCTGCACCCCAGTGACATTCATTATGTTTTATTTGTAAGATTTCTCGCATTATTATAGGAGGCACTATGAGTTGTCCTGTTGTAGTCACATACCATCCGTCAGGATTCTTCCGGGCCGTCATCAAATTTGCAAGTCTCTCTTCTTCTGCTGAATACTTTGGGTCTTTAGGTAATTTAAAACAAGAGAGGCCTACCTTCGATGGAATTAGAGCCATTACTTTCCGTACTTCACGCGCGACCTTCCGGGCCGTCAAATCTGCCAATCTGTTACCTTCTGCAATCTCTGACATCCCTCCTTGATGGGCTTTACAATGCATTATGGCCACCTGTTGGGGTTTCTGTACAGCTGTTATTAATTTCAATATTTCTTCCTGATATTTTATATTAGTCCCTTGTGAGGATAGCATTCCCCTTTCTTTCCATAATGCCCCATGTACGTGGACTACCCCGAATGCATATTTTGAATCTGTCCAAATATTCACATTCTTACCCTCGCTTAGTTCCAGGGCTCGCGTCAGGGCGACTATTTCTGCTCGTTGGGCTGAAGTCCCCGGAGGTAGGGAATTTGCCTCGATCACTACCTTTGATGTAGTTACTGCGTATCCTGCATAACGAGTCCCATTTTCCACGAAGCTGCTTCCATCCGTGAAAAGTTCCCAATCTGGTCTCTCCAGAGGCTGATCTTTTAAGTCTGTTCTGCTGGCATAGGTATGTTCGATGATCTCCACGCAATCATGACTGAGGTCTCCTTCCTCCGCAGTTGTTCCTAGAAACACTGCTGGGTTCAATAGGTTAGTAGTTCTTAAGATTCATTCGGCTGGGCGATAGCCAATGGCCCCCCTTTTGCCTGTATTAAAAGGACTGTGGCTGCCACGGCCCTTAAACACGAGGGCCATCCGGCGCTTACCGCATCCAATTGTTTAGAAAAATACCCCACAAGTCTTTTCCAGCTCCCAAGTCGCTGGGTCAGTACTCCTAATGCCAATCGTTGTCTCTCATGCACAAACAGCTGAAAGTCCTTTGATAAGTCCGGCAAGCCCAAGGCAGGCGCCTTTATCAGGGCTTCTTTTTAATTTCTTAAAGGCCTCTTGTTGTGGCTTTCCCCAGGTAAATGTACAGGCCTTTTGTGTTTCATAGAGGGGCTTTGCTATGAGTCCATAGTCCATTACCCACAGTCTACACCACCCGGCCATACCTAGGAAAGCCCGTAGTTCGTGCAGATTTCGCGGCTCGGGGATTTCACAAATAGCTTGTATTCGGTTAACTCCCAATTTTCTTTGTCCTTGAGAAATTTCACATCCCAAATAAATTACTGTTGTGCACGCGATTTGTGCCTTTTGTTTAGAAACCTTGTACCCATTTAGTCCCAATTGATTCAAAATATCAACAGTTACCTGAATACATTCTGACTCTCCTTTGGTAGCTATTAATATATCGTCCACATATTGTAACAGCAGGTATCGATCCTTTGGTACCTGAATTTGTCCTTGGTTAATCCAATCTTCTATTTCTTTAGCTAGTTGACTGCCGAAGAGGGTCGGGCTATTCTTGAATCCTTGAGGCAATCTTGTCCAGGTCAGTTGCATCTTTCGTCCGTTCCGTGGACTTTCCCATTCAAAAGCAAAAAGTTTTCTACTATCCTTGTCAATGGGTATGCAGAAGAAGGCATCTTTTAAATCAATTACAGTAAACCACTTATATTTTTCTTTTACAGATGTTAACAATGTATAAGGATTAGCCACCACTGGGTGAATATCTTTTGTTATTTCGTTTATTGCCCTAAGGTCCTGCACTAGCCTGTATTCCCCATTAGGTTTCTTTACTGGGAAAATTGGGGTATTATATTCAGATTTGCATTCCTCCAAAATGTGGTAGCTAAGAAATTTATCTATAATCTTTACTATTCCTAGCCTAGCTTCTAGCTTCAATGGGTACTGTTTAATCCGTACCGGTCGGGCCCCTTCCTTAAGTTCAATTTTTACTGGCTGGGCTACTTTTGATTTTCCAGGCACGTCCGTTTCCCAAATTGCAGGCATTACTGCATTTTCTACCTCTTTTGGGATATGAGGAACAGCCTTCTCTTTAATCATTAATATTTGTCCCACTTTTGATTCCGGGATTCTCATAATCAATTCTCCATCTTCAAACATTATAGTTTAGTTAGCAAATCCCGTCCCAAAAGAGGAATAGGGCATTCTGGTACATATAAAAATTCATGCGTAATTTCTTTACCTCCAAACTGTAAATCAAGGGGTTGTAAGAACGGCCGTATTTCCTCCTTCCCGGTGGCACCTACAATAGTAGTTTTCCTTTCCCCTATCTTACCACTTAATCTATTGAGTACTGAATATGTGGCCCCTGTATCAATCAAAAATTTTACTTCCTTATTTCCTATTTGAATTTTTACCAAGGGCTCTTTAGTTTCTTTCAATCTCTCTAAAAAGGCGGAAGGTGATTCCGCTTTTTCTTGCCTGACATTATACAATTTTGACCAATTTATGGTCCGGGGCATGGCATTCTGTACCCCGACTTGTACCCAATCTTGATATCTCTTCAGCCTCCTTATTCCATCCCCTGTGTTATAATCCCATTGGGGATCCTCAGTGGGGAAGTTTTGATCTAGATTTCCAAGCACTAATCCATTTCATATATCTTCTCGGGCTCTCTCTCTGGCTGCCCGCAATACCATGTAATCCATCAAAGTATCCAGGATCACCTGGAGATCATCCCAATCGGGATTTTGGGTTTTAATTATCATTTTCATTATCCTAGCTACTTTATCTGGGTTTTCCCTGTAGGTGCCGGCTGCTTGCTTCCATATCATTAAATCCCCAGCTGAAAAAGGCACCTTGACATATACCGGTCCTTCTGTCCCCACTCCTTGCCTGAGGGGAGCGATTATTTTCCCTCCCTGTTCATTTATAGTTTCTCCTGCCCTTCGCTGTTGCCGGGTCCTATGTGACACGGGGAGACTAAAATCGGGGATTCTCCATCACTACTGCTATCTTCCTTTTCTCTTTTTCCTCCCTGTCCTGGCTCTTCCGGCGGAGCCGACGGCGCAACTTCCAGATCAATATTTCCATTATTATATTATTATATTATATTATTATATTATTATATACATTATTATATTATTATATACATTATTATATTATTATATTATATTATTTCCCATAATACTTATTATTCTCTATTGCCTGATGCTGTATACAGCGTCCCTCCTTAGTACATGCACAACAACGTTCCTCAGTTTAAACTTCAAGCACCATTATTCCACAAGCATGCTGCCATTCAGGCTTTCGGCGCAAATAAAAGAATAATTCCACATACGGCAGTTCATCATATTTTCCTTCCCACTTACAAAATAGCATTATTGTAAAATTGTATTATATTGCAATGTTCCATTCTCAGGCCACGTTTCTTGGTCCTCTAGTTTATACTGTGGCCACCAAATATTACAATAATCAATCAGCTTTCCTTTCCGCATTTCTTGACCAAAACCTCCCTCTTTCCAGTGTGCTAGCAAACACCCCAGCGGGGATGTCCGCGGGATAGGTACATCTTTTCCCAGAATTTCTTTAATCTTTTTCATTTTGAGCTTATGATACGGACCCAAAAGCTGCCGGAGCAGCAACACACTCTCCCGAAAGCTGCCGGAGCAGCCACACACTCTCCCAAAAGCTGCCGGAGCAGCAACACACTCTCCCGAAAGCTGCCGGAGCAGCAACACACTCTCCCGAAAGCTGCCGGAGCAGCAACACGCTCTCTCGAAAGCTGCCGGAGCAGCAACACACTCTCCCAAAAGCTGCCGGAGCAGCAACACACTCTCTCGAAAGCTGCCGGAGCAGCAACACGCTCTCCCAAAAGCTGCCGGAGCAGCAACACACTCTCTCGAAAGCTGCCGGAGCAGCAACACACTCTCCCGAAAGCTGCCGGAGCAGCCACACACTCTCCCAAAAGCTGCCGGAGCAGCAACACACTCTCCCGAAAGCTGCCGGAGCAGCAACACGCTCTCTCGAAAGCTGCCGGAGCAGCAACACACTCTCCCAAAAGCTGCCGGAGCAGCAACACACTCTCTCGAAAGCTGCCGGAGCAGCAACACACTCTCCCGAAAGCTGCAGCAACAACACACTCTCCCGAAAGCTGCTGGAGCAACAACACACTCTCCCGAAAGCTGCAGCAACACACTCTCCCGAAAGCTGCCGGAGCAGCAACAGCACACTTTCCAGAAGCTGCCGGAGCAGCAGTGTGCTTTCCCAAAAGCTGCCGGAGCAGCAGCGTGCTTTTCGCAAAAAGCTGCCGGAGCAGCAGCAGCACGCTTTCTACATACCAATAATACCTGGTGCTGACCCTTCAGCACAAACCAATACAGTTACCAATGCCGAACCTGCAGAGCTTTCGCTCTGTCTAACGGACGGCGCCTAGGCTTACCCCGGGAGCTCCCTGCCCAACCGAGCGTGGCTTTCGCCGCGTCTGACCGGCAGGCTTTCCCAACCAAATCGGTACCGAATACCCAAAGTTGAAAGCACCTTTGCTTACCACTCCAGTGGTACGTCGTGAGCAGCGGAGGTCGGTCGTGGTCGACTGCTCCCCGAGAATCCCTCGGTGCCGGCTGGAGCGAAACCGAGACACGATCCGCCTCAGCAGTGCCCACGCTGTCCCATCTGGGTCGCCAAAATGTTAGCGTAGCAACCACATAACCACCAAGTGATTATATGAAGGTGCTTTATTCAGCGCTGGAAGCCGGGGCAGGTGCCCAAATCTGGCTTCAAGTCCCGTTACTTCCCAGCCGTTATTTATACATACAATATTGCGTCAGGTATACATATTCATTACAGGTTGCAACATCAGCCTCGCTTTTCATTCTAATTAGCTCCCCTCCCCTTTGCACATGCGTGGTGCACTCTGGTGGTCGTCCAGGTGGTCGTCCAGATGAAGTAAGGAGTCTTCCTCTCCGCTGAACTCTTTCACCTTTCTCACTCGACGCATGCTCCCTCCGCTCCTTGGTTCTGCTTCAACTCATTTCATCATCTCCAGGCCCTTATCCAAGGTCAGGTTGTACCTGTTCCCTCCCAGGGTTCCCCTTCAACGATTCCTTTCAATGTTCAATGTACTCCCTAGGTTTCCAGTATACATAGATTACTTGATAATGTAAGTACATTTAATAATATTTAATTATACCGTATGATCCATCACCTGAGAAACATTAATAGAACATCCATTCGATTCTCCCCAACACTAACAGCATGAGATTGTCATATAAGGTAATTATTCATTTTTTACAAAAAGGAAAGACAGATTTGTCTTAAAAATATGTGCTCTGTTAGAGCTACTTCTTATCTGGTGCTTTTCCAGGCAAAACAGTTATGGTTGGTCACTACTGAATTAAAACAAACATTTCATAATCCTAGTGAGTCTGTGTTGAAATATGTCCTTTTCCTCCTCTTCCTCTTCGCCTGCTCCTCTCATGGTGCTGTTCGAGTTCTATGGTATATCTGTCATGAAAGGCTTTCATGTTTAGGAAAGTAAAAGACCAATGATACATCTGGCTAAACAAACTCAATATGAGTTTCTCATGGTTCTCTTCCACCCGTATGATTTAATTCGTCTGTGTTTCATCTTACTTGATCTGTCTTCATGCAACTCTTGACTTAGTCATGTGCTAACAACCAACTTTATATTCAAATACAGGCATTGGTTTGACTTCATAACACTACTGGAAGTACAGTGGCCAAAGCTGTCTATGCCAGACAGTGGCAGTCTTGTAACAACTTGCACGCAAAAACAGTCAGGTCAGTTGAGAAACTGTCCAAAACTTTTTCCCTAAATCTTAAGAAGGAGGAAGAAAAGAGCAGAGCCATATGAAACTGGGTCAGCTGCCAGGTCCTGCAGCTGTGTCAACACATCTTGACTGCTGAATGTCTCTCTCTGTAGAGAGCAGTTCTTATTCCATGTTGGAACACTGTTATTTTCTGAAAAACATTGCCTTCATTTTAATAAATAATATATGTTGGGAACTGTCTTAATGGTTTAGTCAGCTTAAAATAACTCCTTACAGCTAAATTAGGATCCTATTTGGAAGTCTGCTGGAGCTGATGCAGATGTGTTGCACAGGCAAATAAAAGAACGGTGTAGAGCAGTGAAGCATCTGAAGGTGCCACTCTCACTGTACTCCCACTAGAATTCATTTGTCTTACCTATTGCTGGTTTCATAACTCCCCCACATTTCTGATGGGTATACATAATTAACTAAAGTTAAATAAAAGGTTTACTGGAAGTTTTCTTATTGCATGTTACCAGATCGTTACTAACAGATTAGATAGGCGTCTTCAGCAAAATTCATGTAGCTGCTGTGATAGATGAGTTGGTAGGTAATTAGGTTAAATGTTCATTTATTAGTATTGAGTCAGTGGAATCAAGAATGACCTCCTCATCTAGATTTGTCCTTATAACTTAAACTCCCCCAATGTTTAACAATGGTTATTAGATAGTTAGGGATACCAGGTGGTGAGTGAATTCAGGCATAACTTTAGACAAGTCTTTATTGCAATTCCTTTATTACTCTCTTCAAAGAGGTTAAACTTTTGTTAACGTTCCTATGAGAAAGAACTGTAGTATCATGTATATCTATCTTGAGCTGTCAAAGACACTTGTGTCTAGGAGTATCCACATTCCCTGAGTAAAAGACCAGTCTGTTCTGTTATCCATTCAGTATTTAGGCAGCTGTCTTTAGACAATTGCAAATAGAAAGCTTCAACGGCTGGATATTTTTACTGGTTACCTCAGTAAAATCAGCAGCAGATCACCTGCCACTACTGATAGCTTACTGATTGCTAGCAATCTTTAATGGTAGCAGAGGATGTGGTACAGTCTTGAAACCAAGATTTTTTTTTGAATGATGACTTTATATGACTCTTATAAATATATATGATTTTATATGATGACTATATATGACTTTTCTGACTATACAAAATATACATAAATGAGACTGCTCACTTAAGGTTAAGGGAGTGGGAGTTTTGTATCGTAATGTTAATGGGAGCCCTGTACTGTAGTCTATGCTTGTGCACAGACATGTCACTTCATGGTCCCTGAATAGTTTTAATCAACAGATTAAGCTGGCGTGTATGTGTGTCCCCACACAAATGTCCAGACAACATTTGAAAGAACTAAAAGAACATGTGGCCATCCAGGTCTCAGGCTGTAGAGTGTCCCTGAATTTCCTGTCAGTGACCAGCAGCAATGAGCACACCTGTGAGAGGTGTGCCCAGGTGGAAATGCTCAGCCTGTTGACAGAAAATATATGGTCACTAGAAGCAAAGTTTGATGATATGGGAGGACCACAGAGATGCTGTGCACAATTGTAGGGAGAAAATTTATGTGGTTGAAGCTGGCCAGTACTGTGGGGGACAAAAAAAACCACAACAACAACAACAAAAAACCTTTCTATAAGTATGCTAACAGCAAAAGGAAGACTGGAGTTAATATTGGTCCATTACTTATTGGGGGTGGTAACCTCACAAATAGGAATGCAGACAAAGTAGAGAGAGATGGTTAATGCCTTTTTCACCTGTCTTCAACACTGATGATGGGCTCTGTGGGTCCCAGTTTGGAGGACGCGACTGAAGTAATGATAAACCTGAACTTGTGTGGGATTTGCTGCTTTAGCTGGATCTGTATAAGCGCACAGGACTCATCAGGATTCTCATCCCAGCGTACTCAGAGGGCCAGCTGATGTAATCATGAGACCTATCTCAATTGATTTTCAATGGTCTTAGGAATCTGGAGAGGTCCCAGCTGATATGTCATTGATAGCAGGTCAAGGGAAGTGACTGTTCTATTCTACTCTTCACTGGTGCGTGCAATCTTACCTCAAGTACTATGTGTAGCTTTGTGTGCTGCAGAAAGACATAAAACTGTTAGAGTGTCCAAAGGAGAGCTACAAAGATGGCAAAGGGTCTAGAGGTGAAGACGTGAGGAGTGGCTGAGGTCACTGCTTTGTTCAGCCTAGAGGAGACTGAGGGCAAACCACATGGTGGCTTACAGATTCCTTATGAGGGGGAGGTGAGGGGCAGGCAGTGGTCTCTTCTCTCTGGTGACCAGTTATGGTACCTGAGGGAATGGTATGAAGCTGCATCAGGGAGATTCAGGTTGTACATTAGGAAAAAGTTCTTCACTGGTGGTTGGCCACTAGAACAGGTTCCCCAAAGAAGTAGTCACAGCACCAAGCCTGCTCAAGAAGTGTTTGGACAATGCTTTCAGACATACGGTTTGATTTTTAGGGTGGGTGGTCTTGTGTGCAGCCAGTTGTTGGACTCAATGATCCTTGTGGGTCCCTTCCAATTAAGGATATTCTATGGTGCTTTGAACTTTTGCTTGCCTTCATGAGAACCTAGGCAGCCTGGTTTCCAGTTTCATCCAGATATCAGTTTCTCAAGAAAAATAGACTTGTGTGTAACACTATAATGATATTAATACAATCATTTTTGTCCTTTCACCTACTGCACCCACGCAAGAAAGGAGGCACTCTCCAGCCCTAAGTCCTTTTCTCTTTTGGATGTGGTGCCAACTCTGTTAAGAGAAGTCTGTTGTCTCCCTCTCTTTAGAAAGCAGTTGTTAGCCCAAACGACGCCATTTTGATTTAACCTTCCTACCACTAGGGGTATCAGGTGTTGAAGACTCCCAATATAGACCAAAATTTTAGGCATTTTAGTGAACAATTCAGGTAGCAAAAAAAGCAGTTGTATGTCAAGCAGCAAGTGAAGCACTGGACCTTAGAGTAAGGGGAGGGAGGCTGAGCATTGTATTCTACTACTAAAACATCTCAATTCTTAATGGTTTAGGAATCATCTATGCTCAAAGAACTGCACTTTAAGAACCGCTGTTGTAGATCACTTTTCTATGTAAAAGATTTTTTAAAGTAACCATTTAAAAAATAAGGTATTTGTTTTCTTATTTTTTTCCTCTATGTTTATTGTCAGTTTAGAATGGGTGTTGATATTCTTCATTTAATGAAAACTTGTTTTGTGAGTTGAAAGGGAATGGTTTTGGAGAAAAACTAAAAAGGGTTCCGTTCTGAAAACTGATGTGGAAATAGTTTTAAAAAATGATAAATATTGTCAAGGTATGGTAGGAACTAGATTGACAGACTTTTGTGCCCACCCCCAAAAATAAATCCTATTTAATCCTAATAATTCCTGAGTTTATGTACAGATATTAATAAAATTCATTTTTTCTTAAATTGGTAATTTCAGAATAATGCTCTCTTTAATTAGAGAATGGAACTGCAGCTAAATACCTAGTAAAAAGGAATCAGCTTTGCTGAATAACGTTAAAAAAAAACACAACCCAGAATAAGTGTTATTGACTTAACCTATTACTTGTAGTATTCTGAAGTCAATATATAGTAATAAATTGCTAAATATTAAAACATGTCAACCTGCAAGTCAGAAACTTGCTTCTGACAATGGACTAAACTTCCTCTACTACATCCAGCAAGGGTCTGGTGATGAATCACAGAGGGTTTCACAAATGTATACATACTTCACAGGGAAGTGTGTCAGTGCATGTGGAAGAGATAAAAGTATTCTGGAAGAAGTTCAAAGGAAATATCTTAGTAACTACAGAAACAAAAGCCCTTCTGCCCTATGTTGGGAAGAAAAAAGGTAGACTAAATAGACTAAATGAACATCTTCCTTTTTAGTACTAGGTTGGCTGAGACAGATTTGTCCTCTAGAGCTGATGAGGCTTTGAAAGAGAGAATGATGAAATCTCCATAAAACTGCAAATGCTTTTCTTATGATCTGGGGACAGACTTAAAATAAGAGCACCTTCCAGCATTGTTCACTCACATGATTGAAATCAAGCTGTATTTCAGAAAAGCTCTTCCTTACACTTGGCTGGAGTTCCAGGTTATGTGCCTAATATGGGAATCAGTTATTTCAATTTTAGTATGGCTCTGACTTTTTAAGAACAAATAGATAAATAAACTTCATAAGTTAAATATTGCAGGAATTTCAAGTTTAAGAGTCAATAAATGAGAACCATGAGCTTCTGTATTCCAGTCCTTAAATAAACCTTTGGATAACCTTTTATTATATTAATTATAACCAAATCATACTTGCATAAAGATGACAATATATGAAAAGGTTATAAATGGTCTAGAGTCATTCAGGGTGCAATTTACACAAGAATGTGGTCCATATTTCAATCACTTTACCATTGTAATAGAGATTGGCAGCAAGGCCATAGGTGTAAATATTGTACAGCACATCAGGCATCCTGCACTGTTCTAAAATATCTTATTTCTTTTTTCTTTGTTTAAAAACAAAGATTTTGTTTTTCTAACTTCTGTTTTGATTAGACTGACCCTAGAAGAATTGTTGCTTATTTTTCTTTCTGAAAAATGTGTGTGTGTGTGGGGGGGGGAACCTAGTCCACTTGGATTTTACCTAAACCACTGTTAGAGCTTCACAATTTAAAAATATTGCTTGTCCAAGGTTTCCTGGAAAAAGTAGGGTGGGTTGTGTTTTAAGTCTCTGAAGACAGTTATTGAAATGCATCTGTCCAATATGACTTGTCTTTAAGCCTTTCTGTAAGGGAGATACAAAAGCTTTCCATTGAGGAAATTCCATTAATGATTTCTTCACAAATTTTTCTTCAACCTACTGGAATTATTTTGCATTTTCATTAGGTTATCAACTGAAATTATGTCATATTATAAAGTGGATTATTTGGTTTTGTATGTACAGAATGCAAATTATTTGAAGTACTGAGTAGTACTTCTCTGTATTAATTTCAGTAGGCTTTTTACATAATGTTAATGTGTCTGGAAGATATTTCTGTAGACTCATCTCTAATGTATTTTAAAGTGTCAGTAATGTTTTTCTTAATTTGAAGAATTTACTCAAATTTGAACATCAACTTTGTATGCTAATGAGCCACCAAGTATTACAAATGAGTCTTCCACAGGTAAATTTTTTTGTGAGTTTGAGAATTTTGCCTTTCTGCTATATCTTCCTTATTCTTATAAGGCTCAAGAGTCCTTAAAGCTCAGTGTGTGTAATTTCTGCAGTCATTTCACTGCAGAAAAGTAATCTCAACCTTACCAAAGGCCTCATCTCTGTAGCAGTTCAGGAAACACCTTTTCTTAAGTGTGAGTTTAAACCACAGTAACATTTTTGACTGTGTTATGAATTTGCAACATGCAAGCTGTTGTCTAACTCAAAATGAATGGAGTTTACTGTAGGAAATAACTAAAACCTACTGTTATTCATCAGAAAGGCTTTTGATTTAGCTTACAAAGTCTTGTCAGGGGAAGCTTCTCAAAATGATTTCCTCAGAGTTCAGGAAATTACTAATGAGGTTTGGTTACCAATGTGTTTTCTGCATGTCAGAAGTAGAACTTAAGGTAGCAATGAATGGCTAGACTTCTGCACTCAAATGTGCAGTCCAGGGTATTATAGTACTTATTTTTCTTCTTTGCACACAGTTTATTATATGAATGTGGAAGGAAAAACAAGCCAAACCACAGCACACCTTTCTGGTCTATGCCCTATGTAAAATGACAATTGTTATGATTACCAACCTTCTGCAAAAGACTTGGTGACTTATAACTCAGCAGAAATAATGAATAGTTCTTTCCAATTTGAGTCTGTGGCCCTAGACAGAGATAGAGCTCTAAGATCACTTTGTTCTTCTTTCCTGCCACAGCAGCACCTTGGAACCATAATCAAGACCAAGATTACATGTTGCTATGGAGTATGTAATTACAGAACAAAGGTCTCTGCCTCACAGCACTGCCACATAATAGTAAACGGTGCACAGTAGTAAACAGAAATGAGATAGGTAGAGACCGATGCAGGAACAGTCTAAAAAAAGGTGATATCAGCTTCATCATGATAGATGGAGGTCTATCTATGACTGGAAATGTGTTTGGGCATTGAAGAAGTAAGTTTTCTGTGATGGTTTGTGAAAGAAAAAAAAGTAGTTTTTGCATACCTCCATGGAGAACTTCTCTCCTGTAGCTGCCGAGGATGTGATTAATCCTGCAGCTGTCTGGCAGAGCATAGTACTCATAATTCTTCCAAAATCCTCAGCCATCTTGCTTTGCTGGTTGGTTTCCTTAGCAAAGTTTACTCAAAAAGCAGAGCTTTTTGGAATGTTTTTCCTTCATTGCAGGGCTTGAAGAAATAAATCTTAATTTAAAACTTTTCATTTTAGAAGCAAATTTACTACACTTCTGAACTGTCCTTAGGCAGCTCACTCTCATAGCACAAGCAGGGTGCTTGTTCTGTTACACATAAAATGGTGTCTAAAGACATAAGCAATGTGTTTCAGATTCACTCAGAACTAATCTTGCTTTCTCATCTATGTACTTCTTAGAATCATAGAATCGTTTAGGTTGGAGAAGACTTCTAAGATCGAGTCCAACTGTTAACCTAGCACTGCCAAGTCTACCACTAAGCCACGTCCCTAAGCACAGCTACGCATCTTTTAAAAACCTCCAGGGATGGTGACTCGACTGCTTCCTTGGGCACCCTGTTCCAATGTCTGACAACCCTTTCAATGAAGAAAATTTTCCTAATATCCAACCTAAACCTCCCTGGTGCAACTTGAAGCCATTTTCTCTTCTCCAAAGCAAGAAGTGACAAGAGACTGAGCCCCCTACCTTGCTTCAGCCTCCTTTGAGGTAGTTGTAGAGAACAATAAGTTCTTCCCTGAGCTACCTCTTCTCTAAAAAATCACTCCTCCGAAGGATTTTTCTTTAGACCCTTTACCAACCTCATTGCCCTTCTTTGGACATGCCCCAGCACATCCATATCCTTTTTGTAGTGAGGAGCTGAAAACTGAACACAGTATTCTTGTAAGCATTTTTCTGCATTCATAAACCTTGAGAGCTTATGAATATTCTTCTAATAATTATTCTTCATACAATCTCATAATTACAGGTGTACTTAAAAGATAATTCCCTTTTTAAAATTGGGAAGAGAGTACCTCTGACAAAGTACATTATCCTTTCGATATATAACAAGGCCACAATATTTCCTGCGAGGTTTTAAAGGCAAATGGACTAAGGAAGATAAGAAGGATTTCTTGCTGTTAGTACTGTGTTTTGGAGAGACCGTGGTGTCCCCCATTCACACTGCGTTGTGAATACCTGGTTTAGTTTGAGTAATCTCAATTATACAACAGCAGTGCACTGGGCCAGACACCTAACCTGTCTTCAGTATCAAGAAAAAGGATAGAAATATTCAATTTTTTTCCAAAGTTTCCTCATGCGCTTACTCTGACAGCTTTTATTTTTTCTCCACTTGTAAGTTTCATATCACCTGGTTTATTTCTGTATGGAAAAAAAAGTAGTTATGGGAAATTAGATGTAATTTCTGCTTTTTAAAGATTCTAATGGTCTCATTCTACTTCTTATTTTTGTGTATTCTGAGACATATGACATAAATTGCAGTATAAAAATCTGGTAACTTAGTTGTAAATTGGAGCTTTTTTTTTTCTGTACTATGTTGTCTTACTAGTTTTTTTATGCTGTTCTGGAGCCTATTAATGATAATATCTTGCTACTAAGCAGGATGTGCTTCTACCCCCTTTCAAATCAGTATAAAGATTAAAACAAGTCTGACTTGCTTTTCAATTTCTTTGCCAACTAGTGTCTTTGCCAACTAGTGCTGTGAACTATGGTGCTCCAAACTAAACATATTTTTATATCACAATCAAGGAGGTACTTCTGATAATGAAGTTAAACTTATATAATAAGATGGTATAACATTCATTATTATGCTATCCTGCTTCTTCCTTAACCCTTCTTTTTGTCTGAGAGCTTTCCAAGTAAGTTAGGGAAGCCAGTGTTTCCCCAAAGAAGTGTTTTAAGATGGATGCAAAACTGATGGGGTAACTATGCAAAGAGTAATAATTAAATGTTAATTGTCTCACCTAAAGGATTTCATTGCTCTGCTCTGGTTATGGTAGTATTTTGTATTTCACCAAGGACCATTATAATACAGTAAGTTCATTAAACTGTCCAGCAGTTGCAAGAATAGCTACTGTTCTATTGGAAGATCAGGTTGAATTTTTTGGTTTGTTGTTTTAATATTTCTCTAATTTTCTATGACACTTTGAACTACAATAATAAACATCTGAAAAATATTCTGGCCTTAGTAGAAGTCATCAAATGCAGAAATACAGGTTGAGGATTTGCTATGAAGTAGTACTATTTCCTGAGAAAAGGATCTAAGTTATTGTAGGTTACAAACTGAATGCGAACCAACAAGGTCAGTTTGCTATTAAAACAAACATTTTAAGAAATGAATAAAGGAATGATATTTGTAGTACATTTAGTATAGTGTTTCTATTCTACTTGGTACTAATGGATTAATAGTGGCTGAATTATTTTGTCCCTTTTTGGATATCACATGGAAGAAATTGTGTTTCCTTCCATTGTGGAGAGGAGAGATGAGGGAGAATCAGTGTGGCCCAGTACTACAATAAGGCATATTTAAACAGTTTTTCACTGTCCTGACTGTTGTAATTGATGTTGAGATAAACAGAAACACAGTGCTTAAGTTTATAGATCTTAAACTTCCACTGATATATTTGTCTGATTTAAACCAATCTGGACTTAATTAGGTATGAATAATTCTGCCATGGAACAGGTGTTTGTACTAGATAATCTTACATGATTTTTTTATTCAATAATAATAAAAAAATGACCATATTTCCAAAGTTACTTAGGTAAGACTAGCTGAATAATAGGGGAAAAAAATAAAATGAGATGGTAAGTCTTTTTATTTATTGGAACAGCAGGTAGTTTGAGCAAAATCTGTTTAATTGAATGATTATTAGGGAAGTTGTTATAATTGAAAAACTTCATAGAAGAAGAAAAATATTCCCAACTGTTGTGGTGCAGCTAGCATGCATTTGCTCTGTGTAAAGCCTATGAAAATGCTAACTGTATTTTTTTTTTTTTTTGGCAAAGACAGCAATTTTTTTTTTTTTTTTTTTTTTATGGCTTGATGTTTCTAATCACATCATAATTGCAACTAAAACCAACCTATTGTACCACCACCTGCCAAAGTCTCATGTTTGCTGTAACACTTTACAAAAGTTCTGTCCAGTCTATTTCATCTCAGATGTGTAACCCTTCAAGTAAATGGATTATATGAAACAGATGAAAGAAAACTGAAGATTTTAAGTTTACAACATAGAGAATTCTATTTCTTAAAAGACAGACAGTGAATTAACATGAATCTGCAGTAGATTACAGTAGCAACACAGGAACTCATTACAGAATAACTGTTGCATATTAAATGTTGGACATCTTACTCCATTTCTAAAATGCATACACTATAATTGGAAGTGTTACTGTACTACACAGGCATAATGCAAAGGTTAGTCTGGCCAGGTAACACTTTAAGGTTAAAGATGAGGAAAAAAAATGCTTAAAACTGGGAACTAGCTAGCAGAAGGGAGAAGAACATAAAATTGGATAAAATGCTAGTGGAAAAAAATACAGCAAATGTGGTGAAAAGTCCATATTGCAAGTCCATATAAAGTACCTGTCCTAAAAACTTGTTATTAAGGCTATGAGGGGAAGAAAAAAAAAAAAAAGAAAAAACAACAACAACAACAACAAAATGGGTACTTGCCACCCAGAAGTAAAATTTATTCTCAAATGCATGACTTGCTCGTGTATTACCATACTTCATCCTTTCTTCCTCTACTGGTGATGTATAGGTGTGTCATGGCGCTAATATTTTGTCAAGAGAGAAGGCTTTCTCTTTGAATGAAATAATTTCTTTGTGGTCTTTGATTTTATAATATTTTTCAGTTGGTGGTTCTTGTTTGTTTGCTTGTTTTTCAATTTTTTTCTGTTATTCTTCTGACTCTAAAATATTTGTAGGAAGTGAGCAGTTATCCTCTGAAGCCCCGATGGGAGTAAGCAAGCCTGTACAAACACATAGGCAGAATACATCCTTGTAAATCCCTCAGCTGTGGACTAAGAATGTTCAGGAGGAAACCATATGTCACTTCAGCAATACTGAGTGAGGAAAAAGGGGAAAATGGACTAGCTTTAAACCACTCCGTAAAAAACATCATTTGGTTTCTTGGAGTACAAGAGAATGGCGAAGAGTTTTTCAGCTTTTTTTATTGTCAGTAGAACTCCACGGTGGCTTTCCACCTATCCATTTACACTGTGCTCCTTATACAGCAGTGTCACACAAGCATCCATCCCAGATGGTGGCTTCGGAACAGGTGGTAAGAAGGGATGAAAGAAATTCCTAAGGTGTAGCGTGCTTCTGTCTATTTTTTTTTTTTTTCTAAATAGGGTCTTATGGGATTCTTGACTATCCAGTCCTTTACTATAGGGATGAATGAAATAACTTCATGCAGGTTTTCTGATGCTTAACAAAATAAAATCAGAAGTCTCAACATTCAGGGGGTTGCTTTTTTTATTTACAAACTTTGATTGATGTGTTTTATTTCCCAGAGAGTTACAGATACAATCTAATGTTCCAATGGTTATCTCAGGGGAGGGGGAGGAAAAATGCAGCAAGATCATAGGTAATATCACAGTAAGTCAGTGTCCTATTGTCATGGAAGAAATTGTATTCAATAAGATCTCTGCTCTTGAACACAAACCAAATCTTGTTCTCTAAGAGCTGTGTAAAACATATACAAACAAATATATAGGCAAGGAAAAAGGTTAAAAGGGAAAGAAATGTTGACTTTTATTCCCTCTTGTGTCTGTCTAGCTTCAAACTGCTTTGGACACGTTGATATGTTCTCAGAGTAACACACAATTCTGGAGGACGAAGAAGTCTCTTCTTGAATATCTCTACTCCATAAAGTGACTTGGTAACAGTTTCATCATTTTAGTAAACTACTCAGGTCCACATGGTTTAAGTTGAATCCACTCCCTCACAGTAGCAAAGTAAACAACGACATTTTCTTAACTACATCTTCACGTGTGTCGCCACAGGAATTGAAAGGTATATTCATTTTTATGATGATACCTCAGGAACAGCAACAGGATTAGGGACACTTCTAGTGTGGAATTGGAGAACAAGGGGGTTATGACAATCTAGATAAGAATTTCTTTTGTTGTTCTTAATCTGAAAGAAGAAACTGCATATCTTGGCTATTAGATTTTAAAATTTGTGCTTAGAAATTAACTAATAGTTTATCAATAAAAGCTGATAAGATATCCAATAAAAAATACAGCAAAGTTTTAAGGAGAATTATGCTTAGCTGAATTCTTCGTCATGAAACACAAAGTAAAATCAAACAAAGCTTTGTCTCAACCAGGAATTTCTGACATGCTCCAGACTTCTACTGACATAAAAGATAACTTCTTAGAAAAATGAAAAATCAACCTTTAGCTAATGATCTCAAGTGATCACCTTGAGTAAATTCTTAAACATAATTGCATCTTTCTAGATGATACTGTACTTCCATTATAACACCTAATTTCAGCCTTCGGGTTTGACATTTTCTCCTTTTTAAGAACTATTTCCAGTCAATCTTCTTGGAAAGACATTGGACAATTTTTCCTAACTTAAGAAACTTAATACAGCTTGACTCTTTTTTTTTTTTGAAATTCCTCTTTTTTGAAAACACATCTGCTTAATTTCAATGCTAAATAGCCTATTTTTATTATTGTTGGGTTTTGTTTTTGTTTCCACATTCTTGTGCTTGAGAACTTATTTAAATAAGTATTCCTAGGCTTTTAGAATATTATTCAAATATCTAAAGCTAACCATACATGCAAATGCATATTCAATGTGATAGCTGGACTTTGTGCAGAACAAATACTTCTTCAGTGTGTATATTAGTGGCAGTCGTATAATTCATGATCATGAATTATATATTTTACTTCAAAAATTGAGAATTAAAACAATGCTAAGAAATATTTTTGTATATAATGTGGGGTTGTTTAGCCTGGAGAAGAGGAGGTGCAAGGGTGACCTTATCATTCTCTATAGGTACCTTAAAGGAGGCTGTAGTGATGTGGGGATTGGTCTATTTTCCCATGTGCCTGGTGATAGAACGAGGGGGAATGGGCTAAAGTTGCACCAGGGGAGGTTTAGGTTGGATATTAGGAAGAACTTCTTTACCGAAAGGGTTGTTAGGCATTGGAATGGGCTGCCCAGGGAAGTGGTTGAGTCACCGTCCCTGGAGGTCTTTAAAAGATGTTTAGTTATAGAGCTTAGTGATATGGTTTAGTGGAGGACTTGTTAGTGTTAGGTCAGAGGTTGGACTAGGTGATCTTGGAGGTCTCTTCCAACCTAGATGATTCTATGTGATACTGTAAATGTCAGACTAAATTTAGAAAGAAAAGGTCTCTAAATATTCTTTCTCTGATTCTTTCTTCAATTTTTCAGTTAATTAAAGCATGACCAGCAACAGCATGATGATAATGCACTAGGGAAATGAGCCAGGAAAAAAACAAGGTAAATTAAACAGTGAAAATCACTGGGGGTATGATGGCTTTCAGCTTGGAGAGAAGGAACCAGAAGACAGAGGATTCGCACAAATAATTACATTTACCTGCATATAACATATGAAATAAGTACTTAATGAAGTAATACTGTCAAGGTAGTAATGCTTAAGTTTCAAGTCATTACTTGTTAGAAACAAGGGACATTTTCTTTTCTCTCATGCAGGTATTTATACTTCTATAAAGCCAGAGTGATAGCACAAAAATAGAGATCCTAGAGCTGCTTAAAGTGATAAGCACAAGATAATATATTGCACAAGAAGTGTAATAATATATTGCTGAGAGTAGTACTCCTGGTTAGAGCTGCGTACAGAAGGCACAGTAGCATACAGACATGCTAGGAAGAAATCCCTGTCTATGAGCTGTTGAGCTTAAACAGATGTTAGGCTGGTTTTCAGGTCTCTATGGTGATAAGATAAAGTGGGGATGGAAGTGTGAGAAGAGACCTTTTGTGCAGTGTGGCAATTCCTTCCATCTTCTGCTGTAACTATCTGCTCTGTCTTTTCTTTTTTTTTCTTCCTATCTGAGAAATCTGAAGATGGGAGTGGACCAAAGAGCACCTAGTCCTCCCTACTGTATTGAAGACCCTGCCTTGGTCAGCTCTCTGGACATCAGGCAATGTTCTGTAAAAGGCAGTGTATGCTACAACTCTGGTATATTATATACATCTCTTTGATTTTTGTCCTGACCCAGAAAGTCCCCAGATCACTCCCTTACTGAAGTTGTGATATAATGTATAAAAATGATTAAGACATGGTTCAAAATAAATATTTTGATTGATATGAAATAAGAGATCATTAGAGACAAATAAGAGATCTTGAGGAAACCTACTGTTTCCTTAAGTCTTGTAAGCTAAAGGGTAAATGGACAGAGGAACGTGCAGAGGAAGGATAAATGAAGTTGTGCCACTGGCATAGTGGTAACAGAATTTTTTCTTTCCTGTTCAATAAATGTCGTGTTCAATAAATGGCTTGTAGGCTCAGAAAAGCTACTGTTTTTCATTGAGAAACATGAGTTTGGGTCAGAAGTAGAAGATAACATCAGTTATAACATTCAAGAAACATCTAAAGAAATCCAGCCTAGGTCCAACTGAGGATCTAGGATGAGGATAGTTGGGGAGGAGTTTTAAGGTGGGGATTTATACTGCTGCAACAGTACTAAGAACAGTTCTGTCAATTTTATTTCCAAAGGAGTTGCATGTTTCAAATACTGTAACTGAGAAATTGTAAGAGCATAAGAACTTTCAAGTAAATAGAGAATTTACTTCAGTACCAGGTACAAGTCTCTGTTCTAGTAATATTTGTAGAACAAATAGTCAATTTATGAGTAAGCCTTTTACAAGTAGGATGAGCAATTTAATTGTTTCAAGCCCTGAATGCTCCAGGGATACAAATCCATGATGGAGAATGCAGTAATTTGTGACCATATTCCATTTAAAGGCATGCAGAAACTGGGAAGCCTGATGGTACTATGCAATGATTAGTATTTTAGGTAGCAATCCAAAGACAACTTGCATCTGTTTCTGAAATGACATGGATCAAGATTAATGTTTTCTGATAGTAGAAAGAATCCTTAAGGCTTTTTGAAGGTTGTTCTTTGAACAGCAAAAGAATATATGGACTTTACTTATCTGGAATATTTAGAGGAGAAAGTGCTGGATGAAAGAAAATCAGAGACCAGAAGTTAGGCATGTACCTAGTTCTGTATTATAGTCCAAGACTGTGTAACATACTCAAAGATTGGTGTGCCTCTGGGATATTTTTTCTATATTGAGACCCTTGGGAAACTAGGAGGACTTAGCTGAAGGTGTGAAGTTAGACTTTCAGAAGTGTGGCCTTGAGTTACTTTAGTCAAATCAACCTTTGTATGAAATAAACAGAAGCACAAGAGTTGGATGATTCAGTTCAGTTAATGCTGCCTTCATTTAATTGATTTCAACTTTCCTAAGTATTGGTTTTTTGTTTTTTTCTTGTTTTAGATGAGTCCAAATTTCCATGATATCATAAGGTCAAGATCATGGCAACAAATCCAGTTGAAGTGATGAAGATTAAACCTTAGCAGGGAGCAACCTGGAGTAAGCTGACACTTCTGAAGTGGTTGAAGATGTGATGGTATAAGTAGGTTTTTCCACCCTATGGGGAGGGGAAAAAAAAGCTTTAATTACAAAGTGTACAAGGTTCATTGCTTCTCAGGACTTTAGCATCTTTTATTACAGAGACAAAAATGCAACACTGAAAACACATCTGAAGTCACCTGCTGATGTGTGGTGTTTCCTCTCCTGAGACACTAGATTCACATCCTCAAGTATCTCCACAATGTAAGTGTCAGACTACGCCATCTTTAGGAATCAGTCCACAGCGCTCAGTTAATTCACTTCCAAAGAAGTGACTACAGTCACTCTTTCAATAAGCATCAGAATATCATGCATCATGTACAAAGTTTTTTTGTTGTTTAAGGAAAAGCTATGTTTAAGGAAAAACTATGTATTCTACTGCCTAATCTCCTTCAGCTTTTTTCTAAGTCAACTCCAAATTGGTGTTTTCAATATTACAATATTTCCAGTTATTCTAAACCATCATTTTTAACCAGGGAAAGGAGAAAAAAAAAAAAAAAAAAAAAAAAGACAAATCATTTCCGCTAGTAGACTTATAGACATTTGGTTTTTTTAATTAAAAAAAAAAAAAATAAAAAAATAAAAAAAAAAACCACAGGAATCTCCTGGAAAGAGTCCAGTAGAGGGCCACAAAGATGATATGGTGCCTGGAGCATCTCCCCTATGAGGAAAGGCTCAGAGACCTGCATCTGTTCAGCCTTGAGAAAAGAAGACTGAGGGGATCTTACCAATGTTTATAAATACCTGAAATGTGGGAGGCAAAGGGATATGGCCAACCTCTTTTCAGTGGTTTGTGGGGACAGAACAAGGGGCAATGGCCACAAAATGGAGCACAGGAAGTTCTACACCAATATGTGAAAAACCTTCTTCACGGTAAGGGTGATGGAGCACTGGAACAGGCCGCCCAGGGAGGTTGTAGTCTCCTTCTCTGGAGATATTCAAGACCTGTCTGGACGCCTACCTGTGCAACCTGCTCTAGGGAACCTGCTTTGGCAGGGGCATTGGACCCGATGATCTCTTGAGGCCCATTCCAACCCCTACAGTTCTGTGATTCTGTGAAAATGAGACACCATACTAAATAGCTACAGGCTGATTAGGCAATATCCATCACAATTGTTTTCTTCATTTCTTTCCCATGTCCATTGATTTGCCGAGCTGTTAGCTGACCTTAATAACTGGGTTAAGATCAGCTTAAACATCCAAGGCTTTTATTATGATTTCACCTGTTAAAAGTAGCTGCAGAAGGCAACTATGCTGTCAAACTTTCTGAAATTAGAGTGAAAGGGATTGAAGTAGCTTTATGAATGGCATTAGCCACTTTTTAAGGGAATTTAAAGTCTGTTAAACAGGTATTACTCTGAAAATTAGAACAATTAGACAATAAATACTGAAATCTGTCTCATCTCCAGTAACAATCTATATATTCTCAGGGCATCTAAAAGTAATCAAATAGCAAAAACATTTATTAAATATATATATATATATTATACGCATATACATAGCCTAGTGTCTTGGTTTCAATAAACTTTCATTTTAAGTTTAGGAGGACCTACTTCATTTTTTCTTCTAAATGTGGGAGAATGATATTTCATTTAGAAAAATGAATAGAAAAGAAGGCAAAGTTTCTAGGTAAACTGACATGACCAATGTTTGTAAAAGCTTATTAATCTCATTTCCTGAAATTGAGTTTTAGGTGCGGATCATATGTTTCTCAAATATGTAACCAGTACCTTCATACAGGAAGGGTCTGAGTAAATGATCGGTAGCTGAAACCTGGACTCCTGATTGAACATATGTCTTCACAAAATTTATCCTTTGGGAAATAGACTAACAAGAGCTTTACAAATCCTGCCCCATTTTGTTTAATAGATATTGTTGCCAAGCACCATTATGCTTCAGCTTCTACTTCAGGAGACAGTTCCTCTTTCTGCAGATTTTCTAACTCTTGTACAGAAGTGGAGATCCCTTATCTTTCCTGGCAGTCACAGTTAGTAGTCTTCCACTATCTTTCAGTAGTAGTCAGAGGATAGCCATGTGTTAGTGTTTTTTCCTGTTTTACTGTGCCAGTGGATGCTTAGGGAAGAATTGGGTATGGCTATGGCCCCATCATCCTGCCTCAGCACTATTTGGCAGAGCTATGAGCTACCTACAAATGGGATATAAATATCTGGCAGAAGAAGGAGAGTTGAGAAGCAGAACCATGACCACTTCACAGAGTAATAATAGACTCCACGGACAGAAAATCAGTGAGGTATTCTCAGACCACAGCAAAGTGTACAGAGTCCAGGAAAAGCAACTGAACTTGTGGAAGTCTTTATTTTTGATCAATTTTATTTCACCTGTCCTTTCCATTCTTAAGTTCTAAAGATATTACATTATTTATACTTAAATACATTTTATTTACTATGAACTTCAATCTATTGTATTTTATCCCACAAGTGTTGAGCAACTTGTCTAACAAGTCACCTGTTATACAGGTACCAAATAGTCTATGGGGCAGATTCAACATACATGATAATTTTCTTAAGAGCACTCAGCTATCAATGCAGTCATCACCATCAAAAACCTGCTGTTTTGGTCCCTTAGAAACAGTCATTTAAAATTCTTTCTTTTCCTGAAGTCCATGCCTGTCTCTCCTTTAAAGTATAGCTTTTTTATTTCTAAGTTCCCCTTAAGAGGGTATATTGAAGATCTTAAAAAGTTACATATTGAGGTACTTTAGCAGTTTCTGGTTTTTGGTTTTTTTTTTGGATATTGGACAATGACAGACCACCCTTGGCTCCTAATAACCGTATTTCTAGAAATTCTGCATTCTGTTTTTTCCTTTTTTTTTTTTTTCTTTTTTATACCTTAGGTCATACCTGAAAGGCATAGTCCATTTCTAACATTATGGAATCAATTTCCCGTACTACTTAAGTAGAAGGAGAGGAAGAAAGAAAGAGAAGGATGAGCAGAATAGAGTGAACATTCTTTCTCTTTATTTGTACCGGTATAAACTGTTCAGAAAGACATCCAGATTTTTATTTTATCTTGACAGAGGGGTGAAGTCCTTGTTTGGTATATGGCCATATCTGACCAGTCACTACACTGACATTTCAGTTCAGCTTATGTAGTGGTGGCATGACCATTCCACCTCATGAACAGAGAACAGTCCCTAGAGAAACTGAATGGAAGACTAAACAAATAATGGAAGTTCTGGTGCAGTGGCTGAGCTAGAAACCCTGCAAGGTTAAAAAGGTACCGATATTTTTGAGGTTCTTTTTTAGATTGAGTGGGTATATTTGATTTTATTTGGGGAATGTTCTAATGTCCTAATACTTTAAGAGTTAAAAGCAGATTATAAACAAACCATAATTAATTAGAAATATTTGTTTTTGAAAATGTTAAAAGAACAAATCCGAATACTAAAAAAAAAAAAAAAATGCTTTTGGGAGGGTGTGGTGTTTTTCTCTTCCATTTTTTTTTTTTTTTTCCTTCAGGGGTTATGGATTTGATGGAACTACCAAAACCCATGAACTTGTCTCCTTAACTTTTGTACTTTGAAAATTTATGAATTCTAACAGTCTTTGGTCAGGTCTATCCAAAACTGATTTTAGAGTTAGAAGTTAGTTAGGTTAGTCATCCACAGACCAAGAGATCAGAGTGATTGTATAACCCCGCATTATGTTGTCAAAGACATTGTAGCTGAATTCAGTGTCAGAATATATAATGTCGCATGCTACTGGAATGCACAGATGTATTCAGTATTTCTGATGTTATTCAATTTTGCTTCATTTACTTTTTTTTACATTTGCGCAATAATTCTCTGTAATCAAGAACAACATCAAACTATTTTTCACCAAGTTATCACTGAATTTTATAACATAACGTCTCTTACAGCTATGAAATGCTTATGAGTAAGTGCTGAATGTTCAACATTTCAGAAGGAAAATATTTTAATTTAAGCAGATGCTTTTCAGATTCTTCAGCAGCCTAAAACATTGCATGAAAATGCAAAACTCATTACATTATAAATAAAAGCTTTACATTTACAAAGCTCTACGTTTACAAAACTTTTTACATTTCTTTGAAATGGCTATGAGCACCCATATTCTCTGTGCCACACAGGAAATTTTTTTTTTTTTTTTTTGAAATGAATGCTCAGTGTTCAGAGGAGAGATACTCTTTCAAATTAAATGTTCTGTTGCAATCACAAAAATGGCTTTGGTACTCATTACATTTTTTATGTAAACTCCTGAATAATTGATTCTATCACATCAGCCTTCCTACTCTATCTTTGATATTTACTTGATGCTTTTTTTTAATTTCATAAGTGCATGAACTACTAGAATGAGAGCCTATCACTACCTTTAGAAAATCTCAATGAAACAAAGCCTATGAACTAATCCTTCACTGAGTACTTCACTAGAATGACATTAGTTATACATCATATTATTGTAAAATAACTGTGATTTGTATCTGCTATGAATACTAGCTGCTTATGAGTTGTGATCCATTAAAACAACTCATGTCTCACACAAATAAATAATATAAATTAACTGAAAAGTAAACCTGCATTTTTCAAACAAAATCAAGCATGTGACCCAGTATAACACAAGTAAATAAAGAAATGGAAGCTCAAATTATGAAGTAGAGAGCTAAAACATTATTTAGTGGGGAAACAATAGGCTTGGACTATTCAGGCAGTTACAAGATAATTTTTGTTACTGTTTACTTTCGTAGTTCTATTGCAGTTGTTCATTACAACATTAGCTGGGGATCCTCTGTCACACACACTACATTAATAACCTTTTTCAACCCCTGAAACTACAATATTAAACAAGTAAACACCTGTAAACATTAGAAACAGCTCCTTTATAAACCATACATTGGTGTTATCATTGCAATTCAGTGATTAGATTCAGACTCCTGCTTTCTTTTTACCCACCTTACTCAGTTTAAGTGAAAGCCTTCAGACAGTGAATAGTAACAGTCTCAAAATGTGAAGGTAAATTACTTTTCTATCTACTGACGCTGCAATGCTGAATGTTGTGTTTCCATTATTACATTATAGATCAGCAAATAAGAGCTTGTACAGAGGCTTGAGCTTACCCAGAAAAATCTGTATTACTTTTTTAGAATTTGCTCAAAAAATACCAGAAAAGATACTAAAAACAATTGTAAAATGCGAAAGAGGAATTTCCTGCCTGAACTATTTAAGGGTCAGAATAGATGAACGTTAATTGTAAGTTAACAGTCCTAGTCCTTAGCCATCTGGGGCCTGATCCAAAGCCCACTGACGTCAATAGGAACCTTTCTACTGCCTCCATTTTGGCTCACGTCCTAAATTTCTGTGGCAAAATATAATGCTGTCACAAAAAAAAAAAAAAAAAAAGTATATATATATGTAATACTGCAACTTTTCAGATCTCAAAATAGATCTCAAAATAGCAGTGTATACAGAAATCACATGAGAATTGTATTGCCGCTGTTCCAAGACACTCAAGTATAGAAATACTACTACTGCCTTTATGTCCAAATTAGTGATTTTTCTGAGTAAAAAAATTAAGCTATCTCAATCAAGTGTGTGCTGCATGGGGAGAGAACAAATTCATTTAAAACCTGTGCTGTGACGATACTTAAGCAATGCTGAGATTAAGGTACTTTCAGTGAAACTGAAAGGGTGGCAAAATAACTCTTGTATTTCTCAATGGTAAATTTAGTAGAAGAATTGAATACAAATGCCATAGTTGCCATAGTGTTATTTCACAAAAGCAAAGTGCATTTTTCCCTTGCTGTTTCTCAATAAAATGATTCATGCAGTCATAAAATTTAAGAATAGCATGGATTATTAGGAGCTTAATTTATATATATAATTATATATACATATGTTATATATAAATTCTTATTTATTCTCTTTTTGTTCTTTGGAACTTTTTAATGATTCATCTGGATCTGAACCCAGTTACTCTGAACACAGTGCATTTAGCTTGTTAAAATGAGGTTGGAGTTATAGGATCTTTAAGGTCCCTTCCAACCCAAGCCATATTATGATTCTATGCAATCTCACATCTTTCCTGTTGCATATGGAAACATTAACAGGGATTGTTCTATATTAAAAGATAAAACAAGAATACATTGAAAAGGTCATCAAAGATAATTGATGACCTCAGATTTATACATGTGTATATATATACATACAATAATAATTTGTTCATGTTTTATTGTGAAGCTTACAAAAAGTGTAACCTGCTCAGCTATCTCTAAAACTACACTTGTATATATCTGGCTTTCAGGACAGACAGAGCAGATGTTAAAAGTTGAAATGAAGGAGTGAAAACCATTTCTTTTTGTGGCATTTTCATCTGACAGGGTAGTAGTTTTTGACAAAAAACTTTTGTTACTTTTAGTGTCAGTGAGTAACAGAAGTATGATACCTACTAGTTAAGAGTCTTGTTATCCTCCATCTAGTAAAGAATTACTTAAAGACTTTCAAGCATTACTTTATCCCCAGGAATGCTATTTAATATAACTTAATAAGTTAGAGAGATAAGCACTGAAAATTGGTTATACAATGGATTTGGGGAAAAAATGTATTTATTTCAAAGCAAACAAACAAATAAATAAATCTGAGAGCCCAGTTGTTTTTTGTGTGTGTGATTTTGGGAGAGTGACATAAAGCTCAAATTTATTTATTTGCTTATTTTTTCAAATGAAGACAGAGTCCAAGAGCAAAGCACTGCACATTATAACCTGATGTCATTCTATGTGTGTGAGTGCTGTGAATCATGAAGAACTATATGAAAAGCTTTCAGATGCATTTCATTATTCTCCACTCACCTTACAATGTAAGAACGCTTACATTTCAGGGCATGACTCACTGCCTTTCTTCACAAAGAAAAGTAAAATATGCAAGATTCTATGAAAAGATCAATAATGAAAAATAAGGAGACACAGTGCCCCTTCCAAATAAAAGATGGAACATTACCTCATATATTTCCTGAGGATATTTCATTTTTTGTATTTGATTCTGTTTTAGAGGTTTTGTTTTGTTTTGTTTTGTTTTCAAGACTTCATTCACAAGCTGTACAAGCTATATATAGCAGTGTTTACTGCTATGATAACAACTCAGCAAGCACTTTTTTCCTTTCATATTTTATTCTCTGGCCCCATTTAGACTAGAAATGGCTCTGATGCAGCTGCTAAACGTGACCAATTCATCTCCTAAGTACTCCCTGCTCAGAAGTGCAAACACTTATTTCTAGAGAATTTCCCTGAAAATTCAGGTATCAATGTATTAGAAGTAGGGACGCTGAGTAAGAAAGTATATGGATAACATGGAAAAAGGATTATGGATATTAAATATCCACATGAAATACACAGACATAAAATTTGGTTATGAATCTATTTTATATATGGGTAGAAAATAAAATATCAAATACCACAAATTTGTAACTCATATATCTGGTTGCTAATAGAACACTACAAAATTGTGGTTTTCAGACAAGGCCTGGAGGTACTTTAGCATCTGTGGGTTTAGAGTAGAATCATAGAGGTCTATTTTCAGAAATAATGTCTCCTAGTAATTGCTTTCATTGTGTCACGTGTTAAGGATTCAGTGTGTTGCAATAAAAATAAATAAATAAAGTCAGCAGTTTTTCTTTACATATGAGTGTTGATCCTCTGGTAAAAACAAAAAAGTCCCCCCTACCCCAAGAAACTTAGAGAATTAATCAGTTTATAGGACAAACATTCATTGGGTCTGTGCAATCAAAAGGTTATAAGATAGATTTTTTTCGAATACTCAATTTATATAAGGAAAACTAAGCTTTGAAACTAAGCCTCAAAGCCAAGTTTTTCAAATACAAATGAAAAAGTTTTTCTTTCATGAAAGCTTGATGTTACCATAAATACATAGGCTTTAAGGATTCCCTTTTACTCTGGGAGAAACTAAAGCCAGCCTCATGCAGAGTTCACTCTGTTTATAACCAGTACAAGTGCATTGGCCTCTGTTTGTTTAATCCTGATTTACATGAATATATATAAGATTATGGTTATGTCCTGCAGGTAAGTCTACAGATTTTATTTTGAAAAGAAAATTGTAACAATTCAAAAGACAGTTATGGCAAGTATAGATTCTGTAGATGTGAAGTAATAGTCTGTGACTCTGTGGGTAATCAAATATGACAGCCCTCAACTTTTAAACTAAAATATGCAACACTGAAGATGCAGTATATTGATATGCATTCCAAGGGTTCTGTAACTCAAACTACAGGAAAATCACAGCTGTTTGAGAGCTTTTTGTTTTCAAGCTAGCTTCTAGCATATGAAATCAACTCTTGATTGCTCAGTTTGATGTTCCATTTGTTTTTAATCTCTCAGTGAACAGCAGTATACTTGCAAAATAAGGTAGGGGAAACACTTCAGTGATTTACTCCGTGTCCTGAAATGTAAGATTAAAAAGAATTACAGAAAACACTTGCTGACTTTGTGGAATGACAGAGTGATTTTAAAATCAAAAGTATTTTGGGGAAGGCAATATTATATATGTCAGAGCTGCTTTTATTCCTAAACTGATGAATGTGAGAATATCATTCTCCCTGTAATGAGTTTTATCCTTATTGTGATCTCAATTTATAAACAGTAATTTTAGTCTTTTCTGGACATTTTTGGTGGGTGAGATTGGCAGCACCTTGACCATTTTTCTTGTATGACTTGTGATGAACTGATATAATAAAACTCAAGTAGCTTCTTTTTATAATGGGAGATTCTAAATTAACAGCTTTGCAATTATTTGTTTGCAGACGTTCTAACAGTCTGTGCAAATATTGGAGTAAGTGCATTGCAGAGGGGCCTTTGCAATTCCACCCAAAACAAACAGACTAGACCAAATATGATGGCAGTTCATATATGTGACTGAAATGTCTTGATGATATTTTGAGCATTCCACACAAAATTATTCTATTCCTACCTTTTAAACAAATTTCATCCATCTCCTTAATTTACATTAAAAACACATTCTCGAGGCCTTGTTTTGGCATTGAGTTATTGGTCAAGTTCTGAAAAGATTGTGTTTTAAGTGAATGCTTTTATCTAACTGAAAACAGCTAGGAAAGTCTGAGTTTGTCTAAATTAAGGTGATTCTCATGTAGAAGCATTTTCTTTGCTTCTTGGTGTGACTTGTCCTAGTGAAATTTGAGATTCACTGTGGAGCAAGAGCTGAAGATAACTAGATAGATTTTAAGAACTTTAGGAGTTAGTATGAGAAGGAAATAAATACATAATTAAATGTAATTAAGTACTTAATCTTACTTAAAAGTAAGTATTTTTAAGTACTTAAGTACTTCAAACTACTTAAAGTACATAAGTACTTTACTTTGGGTAAACCCAAACCAACCATAAGTTTAACACTACTTCTGTGGTGCAAATCAAGTGTTCCACAAAGGTTTTGAAACAATAGTATATACAGACCATAATAGACATGAAATCCCCAGTATATCCTGAGTCATCCTGTCCTCTTTCAAGAGCATGAATTGATGAAACATGACAAAATTTGAATCTTGGTTCTCTGCAGCTTAGTGCATTTCAGATACTTGTTTGTTACTGTCCATGGTGCTGTTTGATGGTTTCCGAAAATATTATGAGTCCTGTATTTGCCAGATAGAAACAGTCACTCTCATTTCTATTAATATATAATGACACTGATCTTCAAATACATAATTTATTATCACAATATGTCTCATTCCCTTACTCTTAATTTTATATCCCAGTCACCATTCTCACATTAATGAAGTAGACACAAATAAAAGCTCTTGTTTAGAAAGGACCAGAGTGAAATAGGTATATGTTGTCCAGGGTAGCAAGTACACAGTGCTCTTGGCACTGCCTTATTGCTGACATCTGCATTGTTGCCAACATATGTCTTGCTGCAGGTTTCACCCAAATGCCTGAGATCCTTCAAGAACTACAAGAAAGATCAAAACCTTACAGATGATAAACCTTCCCAGTCCTGATCAGATAATGAGACCTCACTACAAGTTTGTGCTGATTTATCCAGCCTACAGAAAGGTTTGGTTGTGTACTTACTACTTATGTATACGTTTGCTTTCTAAAATCTATTAGCATTTGACTCTGAATTAGAAGTCCTTGAATTGGCTTCCATATTGATTAAATGGATGACAGTTAGTTTTATACTCTTTGTGATCCTCACTGTTTGCCTTATATCACCAAGCACGCTCATGAACAGTCTACTTTCTTTTTCATACTAGCCTAATTTTAAGGGTTATGTCTTGTGGATGCAAATCGTGCTGGTATTATGTTCTCTTTTACTTTCTTAGAAAAAAAGCAGTTTAGAATGTGAAATGTTGAGAGGCTTAAGGTTAGCTAAATGACACATTTGTAAGAACTACTTTTCCTTTAGCACAGCTCAATTTTTATTAGATTTCATGAAGCACTTGAAACTGTTTTTGTCCTACATAACACAGCTGCATAGTACCTATAAAATCAGAAGATAAATGGAACTGGTTCTAAATATTGCAAGTTACATTCTGATATAAAATCAATCTCTCTAAAATTCAATTATTAAAATCTGGTAACCTTTCAAATGTCTAAGAAGACATGTAGAACAATAGGCTGTTTGAAAGTATTACATTGTTTAAAAATTTATTTCTACCCTTCCTTACTTAAAACCAGGGCTAAAGTAATCCCTGAAAATCAAACCGATCATGAATTTAGGGTTCTTTTGAAATATTATTGTATGTTACTGATTTGAATACTTATAAAGTGCAATGAATGTTGATATTTTGTGTGTTGTGAGATCAGAATACTTTATAATTTGTGGATACTTTATGATGCATTAGACTGTATTGCACTGAATGCTATGTAATTGTGATATGAATCAAGCACTGAGGTGTAGCATCAGTAAAAACATTACTCCATTGGCTGTTTTATGTTGCAGTGTTCAGTCTCAGAGCTTCTCATTACAGAAACTGTGTAAAGGATCTCTTTTTCCTGCTATTCAATCTTCTAAAGCTCTTTATTTTGAAGGAAGACCAAAAAAAAAAAAAAAAAGCTGCTAAATAAAAGTGAGAGTCTTTAGATATATTTTTAAAGGCTAGGTACCCCAGATGGAGAGTTCTGAGTTATGACAGTTTCCTAAGTATCAAGATCAAGGCCTGAAGCACAAAAAGAAAGCTGTTTGCTAAGCACTTTACATTTGTGTGAGACATTTGAAAGACAAACATATCCAATATATGTGGCAGCATTGGGAGAAGTAGAAAATGTGATGAAGAATGTGTTTGAGAAAATGTTTGCATATTTTACCTCTATCTCTTCATGAGAAAATGGGATTTGTGTGTTTTTTATATTAAATATGTTGAAGAAATGCTTAATTTGGTGTTACCAATTTCTTCTCAGAACAGTTACCTTCAAGAACACAAAATTTGCTCAATATAACTCAGCAAAGTGGCAATATTATTAAGGTCCAAATTCTGAAAACATTTTATTTCCAACAGGTATTTTGTTGATTCAGTGGAAATAGTATGGTTTTCACTACCCAGAAAGCAACCCACATAGAGGTTACCTATAACATCTTGTTCAACATCTTCATTGATGACCTTGATGAGGGAATAGTGTCTGCCCTCAGCAAGTACGCCAATGACACAAAGCTGGGAGGAGTGGCTGACACACCAGAAGGCTGTGCTGCCATTCAGCGAGACCTGGACCGGCTGGAGAGATGGGCAGGAAGAAACCAAATGAGGTTTAATAAGAGCAAGTGTAGAGTCCTGCACCTGGGAAGGAACAACCGGATGTATCAGTACAGGCTGGGGGACGACCTACTGGAGAGGAGCTCTGAGGAGAAGGACATGGGGGTCCTGGTGGACGACAGGATGACCATGATCCAGCAGTGTGCCCTCGTGGCCAAGAGAGCCAATGGGATCCTGGCGTGCATTAAAAGGAGCGTGGCCAGCAGGTCAAGGGAGGTGATCCTCCCCCTCTACTCTGCCCTGGTCAGGCCTCACCTGGACTACTGTGTTCAGTCCTGGGCTCCCCGGTACAAAAAAGACAAGGATCTCCTGGAAAGAGTCCAGCGGAGGGCCACAAAGATGATACGGGGCCTGGAGCATCTTCCCTATGAAGAAAGGCTGAGAGACCCGGGTCTGTTCAGCCTGGAGAAAAGAAGTCTCAAAAAAAAAGCTCAACATCTAAACACCTTTTAAAGACCTCCAGGGATGGTGACTCAACCACTTCCCTGGGCAGCCCATTCCAATGCCTAACAACCCTTTCAGTAAAGAAGTTCTTCCTAATATCCAACCTAAACTTCCCCTGGTGCAACTTTAGCCCATTCCCCCTTGTTCTCCCACCAGGCACGTGGGAGAATAGACCAATCCCTACCTCGCTACAGCATCCTTTAATGTACCTATAGAGAGCGATAAGGTTGCCCCTGAGCCTCCTCTTCTCCAGGCTGAACAATCCCAGCTCCCTCAGCCACTCCTCGTAAGACTTGTTCTCCAGACCCCTCACCAGCCTCATCGCCCTTCTCTGGACTTTCTGGAGCCCCTCAATATCCTTCTTGTAGTGAGGGGCCCAAAAGTGAACACAGTATTCGAGGTGCGGCCTCACCAGAGCCGAGTACAGGGGGACAATCACTTCCCTAGACCTGCTGGCCTCATTGCTTCTTATACAAGACAGGATGCTGTTGGCCACCTTGGCCACCTGAGCACACTGCTGGCTCATATTCAGCCAACTATCAACCAATACTCCCAGGTCCTTCTCTGCCAGGCAGCTTTCCAACCACTCATCTCCCAGCCTGTAGCTCTGCTTGGGGTTGTTGTGCCCCAGGTGCAGGACCTGGCGCTTGGCCTTGTTGAACTTCATACAGTTGGCCTCAGCCCATTGGTCCAGCCTATCCAGTTCCTCCTGCAGAGCCTTCCCACCCTCGAGCAGATTGACACACGCACCTAACTTGGTGTCATCTGCATACTTACTGAGGGTGCACTCAATCCCCTCATCCAGATCATCGTTAAAGATATTAAAGAGGACTGGCCCCAGTACTGAGCCCTGGGAGACTCCACTAGTGACCAGCCTCCAACTGAATTTGACTCCATTCACCACAATTCTTTGGGCCCGGCTATCCAGCCAGTTTTTAACCCAACGAAGCGTACACCAGTCCAAGCCATGAGCAGCCAGTTTCTTGAGGAGAATGCTGTGGGAAACGGTGTCAAAAGCCTTACTGAAATCAAGGTAGACCACATCCACAGCCTTTCCCTCGTCCACTAAGCGTGTCACTTTGTCATAGAAGGAGATCAAGTTCGTCAAGCAGGACCTACCTTTCATAAACCCATGCTGACTGGGTCTGATCGCCTGGTTGCCCTGCAAGTGCCGCGTGATGACACTCAAGATAATCTGCTCCATGAGCTTCCCTGGCACTGAGGTCAAACTAACAGGCCTATAGTTCCCCGGGTCTACCCTCCGGCCCTTCTTGTTGATGGGCGTCATGTTTGCTAGCTGCCAGTCGACTGGGACCTCCCCTGATAGCCAGGACTGCCAATAAATGATGGAAAGCGGCTTGGCCAGCTCCTCCACCAGTTCTCTCAGTACCCTCGGGTGGATCCCATCTGGCCCCATCGACTTGCGTACATCCAAGTGCTGTAGCAGGTCGCCAACCATTTCTTCATGGATAGTGAGGGCCACACCCTGCTCCCCATCCCCTTCCACCAGCTCAGGGTACTGGGTATCCAGAGAACAACTGGTTTTGCTGCTAAAGACTGAGGCAAAGAAGGCATTAAGCACCTCAGCCTTTTCCTCATCTCTTGTAACTAAGTTTCCCCCCGCATCCAGTAAAGGATGGAGATTCTCCTTAGTCCTCCTTTTTGTGCTGATGTATTTATAAAAACATTTTTTGTTATCTTTAATGGCAGTAGCTAGATTGAGCTCCAGATGAGCTTTGGCCTTTCTAATTTTGTCCCTGCACAGCCTCGCAACATCCTTATAGTCCTCCTGAGTGGCCCGCCCTCTTTTCCAAAGATTATAAACCCTCTTTTTTCTCCTAAGCTCGAGCCACAACTCTCTGTTCAGCCAGGCCAGTCTTCTTCTGCGCCGGCTCTTCTTTGGGCACGTGGGGACAGACTGCTCCTGAGCCATTAAGATTTTCTTCTTGAAGAGTGCCCAGCCTTCCTGGACTCCTCTGCCCTTCAGAACCACCTCCCAAGGGACTCTGCCAACCAGTGTCCTGAACAGCTCAAAGTCAGCCCTCTGGAAGTCCAAGACAGCGGTTTTACTGATCCCCTTCCTGACTTCACCAAGAATAGAGAACTCTACCATTTCATGGTCACTCTGCCCCAAGACAGCTTCCAACCACCACATCTCCCATCAGTCCTTCTCTATTTGTGAACAGAAGGTCTAGCGAGGCACCTCCCCTGGTAGGCTCTCTAACCAGCTGCATCAGGAAGCTATCTTCCACGCTCTCCAGAAACCTCCTAGACTGCTTTCTCTGGGCTGTGTTGTGCTTCCAGGATATGTCTGGGAAGTTGAAGTCCCCCATGAGAACAAGCGCCAACGATTTCGCAACTTCTGCCAGCTGCCTGTAGAACTCCTCACCCGTCTCCTCATCCTGGTTTGGCGGTCTGTAACAGACCCCCACCAGGATTCTTGCCTTGTTGGCCTTCCCACTGATCCTAACCCATAGGGACTCAACCTTATCATTCCCAGCCTCAAGTTCCACAACATCAAAACACTCTCTAATATACAGAGCCACACCACCACCCCTTCTGTGCTGCCTGTCCCTTCTGAAGAGCGTATAGCCAGACACTGCAGCACTCCAGTCATGAAAGTGGTCCCACCACATTTTCAACCAAGTCATAGCCTGCCTTCTGCATGATGGCTTCCAGCTCCTCTTGTTTGTTACCCATGCTGTGTGCATTAGTGTAGATGCACTTCAGCTGGGCCACTGCCTTCTCCCCCGGCCTTGCCATTGTTCCCCCTGGCACACCTCTAACAAGCCTTATTTCAGCCCCATCCCCCTTACCTAGTTTAAAGCCTTCTCAATGAGCCCTGCCAGCTCCTGGGCTAGGATCCGTTTTCCGCTTAGAGATAGGTGGGACCTGTCTGCGGCCATGAGGCCAGGTGCCGAGTAAAGCGCCCCACGGTCAAAAAAAAAACAAAATTTCTGTGTTGGCACCAGCCTCTGAGCCACGTATTTATCAGGTGGGCTTTCCGTGTCCTCTCTGTACCCCTCCCTGCCACTGTAGGGATGGATGAAAACACCACCTGTACTCCCGCTCCATCCACTAACCGTCCCAGTCCCCTAAAGTCCCGTTTGATAGCCTTCAGGCTTCTCTCTTCAGTATTATCACTGCCAGCCTGGACTGTCAAAAGAGGATAGTAATCAGAGGGACGAACCATGTTGGGAAGCTTTCTGGCAACATCCCTGACCCTGGCCCCAGGGAGGCAGCAGACTTCCCTACGGGTAGGGTCAGGCTGACAAATAGTGCCCTCTGTTCCTCTGAGAAGGGAGTCGCCTACAACGATTACCCTTCTGTCTTTCTTGGTGGAGGCAGTCTTGAGGCGTGGAGTCGACTTCCTTGCCCTAGGCATCCTCCTGGGTAGACTTTCTACCTCGTCCTCACCCACTGGTCTCTCTAGCTCCAGGGCCTCAAATCTGTTGTGTAAGGGCACCTGGGAAAGTGGGCATGGTGGGGGGGGGCATTGCCTGCGAGGTCGAGCAGGGACCTGTCTCCATTCCTCGTCAACTCCTAGGTCCCTTTCCTCAGCCCGACAGTGACAGGGCAGGGGGTCCACCCCCATTTGGGGTGTCTCACCCCGCTACCTCTCCTTCAGGCCTTGCAGGGAGTAGCTCCACCAGTCTATCTCCAGCTCACACTCCCTGATGGCCCTCAACCTCTCCACCTCCTCCCTGAGCTCTGCCACTAGGCGGACCAGGTCATCCACCTGCTCACACCTCACACACACAGTATCTCTGCCTCCCTCAGATGGCAGCAACAGGCTCAGACACTCTCTCCATCCAGAGACCTGAACTGCTGCATTTTTGAGCAGGCAGTCAGTATGGGTAGTTACAGACTTTCTAGAGAGAGCTCTCTGCCTAGTGTAGACCATTGCGGCCTAGCTAGTGGTAGCCAGCCGTTAGATGAGTTGTTCTTATGGGCGGCTGGAACGCTCTGCCCTGCCTGAGCGCACCCTGCCCGTGTGAACTGCCACGCAAACTGCTGTGCCCTGCCCTTCTGACGCGCCCCGCCCTGTTTGCCTGCCCTGTTCAACACGCTCCTGGTCACTAGCGCTCCCTAGGGGCTGCTTTTGAACATCAGGGTAGAGGGGCGTTGCTGGCTCTGCCTACGCCTCATCAGCCTCCCTTGCAAGGGCTGCGGGTCCTGGAGGCTCCCTTGGCTGCCTCAAGTGGCCTTGATGCTGGAAAAAAAAGCCTTGACTGCCTCGATCCCCCACTCCGCTGCAGAACACGTCTGCCTGGGAGCCGATCGCCTCGGCGAGTGCGAAAGAACTTCTTTGCAGTGCGAGTGACAGAGCACTGGAACAGGCTGCCCAGGGAGGTTGTGGAGTCTCCCTCTCTGGAGATATACAAGGCCCGTCTGGACGCCTACCTGGGCAGCCTGCTCTAAGGAACCTGCTTTGGCAGCGGGGTTGGACCCGATGATCTTTCCAGGTCCCTTCCAACCCCTTCAATTCTGTGATTCTGTGATTCTGTGATAATTTCATTACCAGACTTTTGTCAAAGGAGGAGAGGAATGCAGTAGTGTGTGGTGTTTATGACGGGGAGAAGGATGGGTTAAGGATTGTCAAGAATAACCATGTAGAATAACAGAGGTGGTAAAAGAATAGATATAAATGCTGTCTGAATATAGAAAAAGAAGTCTGCAGTGAAGTTGAAACGATGAGCTTTTTATTTTCTTTTCTGATTAAGTTGTTCTTGCTAACATGCATGAAGTTATACAACTTCATGCAGGCACAACTGTGCGTGTGGACTAGCCTGGCATTTCAGTCTTGAAACAAATATCACAGGACAAGGGGATTTGACCAACCTAGTTAAGGCTGGTTACCATCACATAAGATAAGAAGGAGAAATGTGGAAAGGAAAAGGAGAGTGAAAATTGTTGAAAGAAACACTATTACGCACTACAAAATTTTTGTGCGTTTTGAGTGTTTTGAGTACTTCCTTCAAAAGGAATGCTTTCTCTAGTTATTATTCCAACTACTATACTATCCCATTTGCACCATGTTAGGCTCTAGTACCTTCACGTGAAATATATGAATTGTTTTACTGATTTTCAGTTGAAACTTGTTTGCACTGAAATCAGAAGTAGTTTTGCATTAAATTAAGTGGTGTCAGTTGTGAATTGCTCTTTTTCTTTTTCTTTTTTTTTTCTTTTTTTTCTTTTAATTAATTAAGTAATTAAATTTGTGCTAAGGAAAAAGAAGCAGAACTAAGTTTTTGTGCATGGAAGGTAAAAATGACTGGTACCTGAAACTTACATGAAGGATTCCAGGTGCTTTTGTGTTGGCTAGGAAACTGGATATCACAGATCTTTAAAGATTGATGGTGTCATTATCTCAGAGTCCCTCTTGTGTGTGAAATGGTAGTTGCTGACTATCCAAGCTGTTATGACTTTACATGATCTGATCTTTTTACTGAACACTTCCTGTTCTTTTCTTTGCATTGTATTAGCCTGTTTGATTCTCTATCCAAAGTGCAGTTGGGCTCTGCAGTGTTTTAACAGACCATTGTATGGTCAGATACATAATCCGTCAGTCCTCTACTTTGCCTATCAGTCATAACTGAACAAAATTAATAAGTTCTGTTTTAAATGTGACTTGATCCTAGTTCACAGTCACAGGATGAGATATATTTTCTTATTCCTCAAATATCAGGGGTCATAAAAGAATTACAAAATAGTTTAACGCAGAATGTCTTTGTTTAGACATCAACGTCATTCATGTTTTATAAATGTAATAAAGTATTTATGTTGGTTTGAGTATTTCTCAGAAGTAAGGAGAGTTTCACATGCATTCATGTTAAAAGTGACATTGTAATATCTGAATTCTAGAGAGAATTTATGCTAACCATTTATTTTATTCACAATGTACATAGTACAGGTCCATATTCCTGGGTTTGACAAGAAAAAGGTATCCCTACTTAGCAGTAAGACACAATATACTAATTTAGATATTTTGTGGTGTATTTTTTCACCCTTATATACCATGCAGTCTGTTTTCTCACTGAGCAGATGTCCTGTGCATGTAGTATGAAACAAATAAGACAAATATATTTTGTTCTGTTTAACTTAATATTTTTGTTGTAGAACTTAGATGTCATTCATGTACAAAACCAAAGGTGACTTTAAGATATCTCAGTACTTCCTTAAATACACTACCAATTCATTAGATCCTCAATGTCCAGTAAAACAAAGTTTCACAAATACAGTTTAACGTAAATGAACATTTAAAGACAATAAAAACATATTCCAAAGAGGAGTTAATTTCTGCATCCTGCTAAAAATGTAACAGGTGGGGGAAACAGAAAATGACTTATGAAATAATAACACCTCAATATTAAAATAATATATTTTAAATTATCTCTTGTTCTGTTGTTAGGAATCACAGTTGTCAGAGTGTTAGCAAACTGAACATGCCTAATTAGCACAACAAAATAACAGCAAAAACTGTAAAAGGGCTCAGAAGTTGGCTGATTTCCAAGAAACCTTAAGCAAAATATACATGAATAAGAAATTTCTCAGTAATTAACTACTCCTGATCTGTGCAATTTTATGTTGCAGGATTGCCCTTGTTTCAGGAGAGAGAAAAGGACTCTAATGCAGAAGTTCTGTAAAATCTCACTGCAGCTTCACATTCATGGTAAATTTTACCATGCGTGGGTAAATGATTGGCCTAATTATGTTTCTGATATCTACCACAGAAGTTGTATTATTTCCTTCTGTTCCCCCATCTGTCTCTACCCATCTGTTTTCTCTTATGGTTGGCCTGTAAGATCTTCGGGGCGGGGGTTGTTTTTTGTTTCTGTGTACAGCATCTAATTAAGGGGATCTTGGTTTACAACTAGAAATTTTAAGCAGAAGAATAAAACAAATATTTCATAACAGTTCTTACATATATAAGAAGCTGAGTTATCAGTGAGTTGTAAAGACTTGAAGATCTCAAGACATCAAATTTTAAGCAGGTGTAAGGCATTCTCTTTAGCATATCCATAGCATTTGGTTTACCTGTTCCCTATGCACTTTCCTTATGTCAGAAGTGCACAAGTCAGTATGTATCTGTTCTGTCTGTAATAAGTCCGTCACAGTGTCAAATTCTCATAGAACTGTTAGATTACTATCATTAAAGAATTGTTCCAGAAAACATGAAATGGAAATACTCCTTTCTCCTAGTCTCCAAGTCCTGTCTGCAGCATGCCAGGCAGGATGTTTTTCCAATTTCATTCACTGCATTGGTCCAATAGGATTGCACCTTGAGTCTGGGAGAATTTCTCTCTGTCCTACATTGGGATTATTAGGGCTTCATTGTCTTGAAAAAAAATCTAAAACTATCCAAGTAGCGCTTCCCCCAAAATAGTCTCATTAATGATGTGGAATTCTTAGAGTAGCAAAATTGGTTTTTTTTCTGAGAAAATACTTGTGGAATAAAAAAATGTAAATTGACAAAAATATCAAATTACAACTCTGTTGATGAAGATGATAGAAAGAAAGAATATTTTTTATAGATGTATTGATTTTTCATAAAATCAATTTCTTGCTGTCGTATGTGTAAACTGCACATTCAGGACTTACCTATGCTCTCTGATAGCTTATTTCTTGTTCATTGTTGTGAACATGTGATCACATAAGGTAAAAAAATTGATCAAGGAGAAAACTGAGCAGAGCCAAGAAAGGATGTTGGTAATTGCTGAAGAAGACTGAAAAAAGGATATGTTGCTAGTCTCCTTTTGGATTGCAAAGAAAAATTGATTAAATCTTGGACCAACCTACATAGTATATTCAGTAAAGAAAAAAAATAAAATAAAACAAAAAAAAAAATAAAGAGAGACTTCTTACAGCAAAAGGAATAATTTGGGGGCAATTCTAAACTAAAGATAATTTGGGCAATAGATGTTTTTAGCCAGTCACAGGTTTGGTATTCATCAATAAGCTAAATAAGTGAAAACAGGAATACAGCAACAGGCCCCATGTGGAGGTGAGAGACCATTGTATTGAAGATAGCATTGTTAATAGCAGAAAACATGTGAAATAGATTCAGAATTCACGATATATACCTTTCATCACTGTTCACAGTCTTATCATAAAGTGTATTTATTTTCTATGTAAAGAAAAGAGATATAATAACTGGAGGTATTTCCTTTTATTCTCAGATCACACTCTTTCATGGAAGGTATTTATAGGGCATATGGGAGCCTATTTCCTTTTTTAATCCTCCTGCTTTTCCATGAGTATGTAGGAAGCAAATTATGACCGTCAGTTTCTGAAAAAAGAGCAGAATAACTAAGTTTTAATGCAAGCAGGGAACACTTTATGTACCATATAAACACAACACATTCCCCGCTGATCTGTGCTTTCTAGAAAGGAAAATGCAGCTATATTTAGGCATTTGCATTTTTTTTTACTTAGATGTTTGTAAGAAAACAAAACAAAACAAAAACATATTAATCTTTCTTTAAGACAGAGAGGAAGGCAGAAATACTGTAATTGCCCTCACTATTTTTATATTTTTTGCTTATTTCATTTTAATAATGCAAAGTGGTTTATACCTTTCACATATAGGTGAATTTTCAGTTTATAACTAATTAAATGTAAGTGATTAAGCATAAAATAAACTACTGAAAATATTCCTTCTACTGCTTGCTCTCTGGAACTTAGTGATTTATCTAACACGGAGTCCTCCAATGCATTCTAACCATGTTAATCATGATGGATGCTATCCTGAGTGACTCAAAAAGAATCAAACCTGTAATAATTAACTCAAGATGCTGAAGCCATAAATAACTTTGTGAATAATTCATTTCACTGTAGTATAAGATTTGTTGATGAATAATCATGAACTATCTGCAATTCATTAGGTTATAAATATGACAGCTATTGTCACTGTATGTTTCAGGATTCCATGTCTGTCTAGAGTCCTCCAGAAAAAAAAAAAAAAAAAAAAAAGGGAAGGGAAGGGAAGGGAAGGGAAGGGAAGGGAAGGGAAGGGAAGGGAAGGGAAGGGAAGGGAAGGGAAGGGAAGGGAAGGGAAGGGAAGGGAAGGGAAGGGAAGAAAAGAAAAGAAAAGAAAAGAAAAGAAAAGAAAAGAAAAGAAAAGAAAAGAAAAGAAAAGAAAAGAAAAGAAAAGAAAAGAAAAGAAAAGAAAAGAAAAGAGAAGAGAAGAGAAGAGAAGAGAAGAGAAGAGAAGAGAAGAGAAGAGAAGAGAAGAGAAGAGAAGAGAAGAGAAGAGAAGAGAAGAGAAGAGAAAAGAAAAGAAAAGAAAAGAAAAGAAAAGAAAAGAAAAGAAAAGAAAAGAAAAGAAAAGAAAAGAAAAGAAAAGAAAAGAAAAGAAAAGAAAAGAAAAGGGGAAGAAAAAAGAAAAGGGAAGAAAAAAGAAAAGGAAAGAAAAGGAAAGAAAAGGAAAGAAAAGGAAAGAAAAGGAAAGAAAAGGAAAGAAAAGAAAGAAATGTACATGAAAAGAGTGAAGCTGAAGAAAGAAGGATAACAAAAGATTTCTAATTACTTCTGGAATGTTATTTCAGAAATGACAAAAGGCTAGCAGTGTATCAGTTCATTTCTCTGATATGATCATGTGAAAAGAAATATAAATATTAGGCCACAGTAATGCCACAAATTGACTTATAGTTACAGAGAACCCTAGCATAATACTCTGTTTGCTCTCATATTTATAACTTTACAAACTATAACACAATTAGCTATCACAAAACCTTTATATATTTATGGCAGCAACCTAAAAGTTCAGTTCAAAAGTTCCAAGGATGTGAAACTGGATATCTAGAATCTGAATTGTTTTTGATGTAAGATATGTCTGCGTGTCATGTCATTGCTTTATATGTTGTAATTCACCATCAGGTCAAAATTGCTGTTTGTTTAAAGCTGTACTACACAGATCACATCTTTTTGTGTCATGTCATTGCAAATTATTTTAAAATTGTCATTAAAAAATCTGCAATTTTTCCCAGCTATATGTTTTAACTACATATGAATAACTAAGTCGTTTTAGCAGCATAAAGAGTGTAAAATTTGTCTATGTTTAATCCAGCATCACCTACTGTAAGAAAATGAAAACAGTTTAATCTTTTAACAATTGCAAGAATAATTTTTTAGTCTCTCAAAGTGTTTATTCGTGAAAAAGAAAGAGATCAGTAGTATTTACTTTCACTGTAGTGGAATATTAAATCACTCTGGCGAAATGTTATATTTACTTTTTTCCATATTCTTAATAACACTTAAAAACATATGAAAAATCGAGTTTGATCCTGCAAGGTTTGCAAAGTTGCATATTACGTTCCTAACCCATTGGACTACTTCTTTAAGTAAAACATTTGGATAGTAACAACCTCTTTAGGGTTAATGAAGAGTTTAATAATGTGCTGCTGCTCCCTGGAAGCAGCTGGTGTGAAAGTGGAGGTTCTGATACTTGGTGAGGAGGAGCTGTGGAGTCATGAAGGGTGGTGGGGAGTCTGTGGAGAGGAGAATTGATTTAAGAATGTCATAGGGAAGACTGAGAAATGTTTTCCAGATGTATAATTTGGAATTTTGGTCTTCAGTTCAAGGAAGAGGAGATATCTGGAATGATTCTCTTTCTTTCTGAAAGGTAAGCAGTTACAAAGGTGTCAGGAGTTAAGGTATGCTAGAGCGCTGAGTAAACTGGGGGGAGCATTATTTGTAATTTCCCATCTCTCTGGTGGAAATATTAAGCCTAGTATGTCAGCTATGGTCTGGGGCCCTCTGTGGCTGACTCAGGTACTGGTGTTTCCAGATGCTCCTCACACTAGGGTATATGGCTTTTCCTGCTCGCAGAGTTACTGTGCACATCTCATGTTTCTGTATGTGATCACCAGCTGCAGATGCAAAAAAGATACACTGGCAATTTTCTGGAAAGATCAGGTATATTGCTATAGTTTGTTGAAACCTTCTTCCAAATCATCGGAGATGTACAAGTGATTTTGCTCTCAAATTTTAATCTTTCTGTAGATCAAATACTTCTGCGCGTTTCCTACTCCTTTTCCTGTATTAATGAATTTCACAATGTCTGTTCAAGAAGACTCAGCATTGTCTGCATTTTTCCTACTACTGTGAACAAGCAGTGATAATTTCCTATGCTTCACTAAGGACTCTTAATTTGTCCTTTATCAGTCCTTTCTTGTACAAGATAACTGCATGTAAAAGCTGATTTTGATTTAGATCTGTTAACTAGCTGGTCGAGTGCTTCCTCTAACTTGAGCAGGCTGCTTCTTATATGCTTTTATCTGGTCTCTCTGTCAGATGACTTCAGTATTTGACAAGGTAAACTCTGAACAGTTGGATTTTTTTTTTATTTTTATTTTTTCCCTGATGTTTCTCTTTGATGTTAGTCACCATTCATGTGGAGAGTGGAAGAGTAGAAATGAGATTTCAGTGAAATATTTGGTACTTTTGGAATGAAGAAAAATTTCCTTCAGATCTTTTCCACTGGAACTTTTTTTTTCTGAAAAAAAAAAAAGTGTGATTACTTCTAGAACATAAACAGTTGAATGTTTATTATGATTTTGTTAAGGACAATATCTGTGCCAATGAACATCACTTTCAAACGTGTGATTAAAATTGTATATTACTACTAAAAGACCCATCACAGATGACTAAGTAACCAAATTTCTGGGAAAAAACATGAAAATATAAAAGAAAAATAATAGTTTTCAAAAGATCATTTTTGGGGTTTGTCAGATTTCTACCTTGACTGTGAGAACTGCTATTCTAAAATTTTTATATAGCTTGAGCCATGTATATTCTTCCTGAGGCTTTTGCCTCCTGGCTAATGAAAGAATAATTATGAAGTTAGCATGAAATTGTGAATGTAAATTGTGAATGTGTTTTAATAAGGATGTATATAATTTCATTACAACAAGAGCTGCAATGTAGCTCCTCCACTAATTCCTTACTACTTTGAGAACGATGAAGAAACAAAATAAATTTGGGAGTCAAGGTGGAGTAAGAGATGTTATGAGGATATTTCTAGATGGAAGAGATATTTCAAGGAGATTTCAGGAAACCTATGAAATTGTTCAAATCTTGTTTAGTATTAAACTCTAATATTTTTTTGCTAGGTATTCATATACCTTTATACATATATGATACATATACCTTTATGACAAAATTTCCTGAGGGGGATGGGGAACAACCAGGGCTTAACCTAAAATTGCAGAAATGGACAAGCTAACCTGAAAACAAACAGATATGCAAGAGCATAGCCTGACTTTCACTAACTTACGTAGTGGCTAGTTGAACTCAATGCTTAGAAGAACACAAAGCAACTTAGAATTGGCATGTTCTTTTCAGTAGATGGGTGAGAAAGGGAGAGAAAGTTAAGTGGGGAAGGGTGACGGGCGGGATGGGCAGGAAGAAAGGAGATAGGCATATTTCAGTTTCTGTGTGGAAAAAAAAAAAAAGCTTAGGAAGTACTATCATAACACTTCAAAACCACATCATTCAGTTATACTTTAATGTTGTACATTTGATATGCGTAATGCAATATCTGATAAAGATGGATGGCTAGCTGCAAAATTTGGTTTCAGACTGGCCTCTTCTGTCAGCTGTTTCTTTGACAGAACCCTTGCTCATGATTCTTCTTACTGCTTTCTAAACTAGCAAATTTCAAGGTCTGTTCTTTTCTTAAAAAAGTTATTTCTTCTCTATTTAAAATATGTATATAAAAGAAAAGATTTGAATTATAACCAATTTACCTGAAGCTTTAGTCTATAACAATCTACAGTGTTGCTCTACAAAACAGTTAAATTACGCTCCTATTTTATTGCTTCAATAAATATTTCACCAGTGTATCTTGACCACTTATTAACTCCTTTGCTGATGTCACAAGTTAGTCTTAAAACAGTCTTCAGTAGAGCTGAAGCTTTACAATACTGATATGTATAAGACATAAATATATTGTTTTAGGGATTTTTTTTTTAATGGATAAAAAAATCATTTTTGTAGATGGATTTCATAGATCTAAAGAAGAGCTGAGGCGCAAATTTTGAGCTAAAAACAAGGACGGGTGAATTTGTGGGTGGTTATTGTCAAATGACTGGATGTTTTTTGAACAGCACATTAAATATCAAGCAACTTTGGCACACACAATCTTAAGAGCCTTTGATCTTGGGACAGAATTTAAAGGACCTAGACACTTGAGACTGCAGTTAGAGACTCAGGAGCTCTTCAGAATCTACTAGATTATTATCTGCAGTACCTGAAATCTGTAAAAGTGCTAACAGTCAGAATAAACAGGACCAAAGTGTTTGAATTGTTTTGTCAAACACCATGAGGAAAAACCCTTTGAAGAGAAAGGAAAGCTGCAGTAGGACTAAAAGAGGGCTTAAGAGGAGAGCTTCAAACAAATCCTTCTTTACTTTTCCACTTTAAAGGTATTTTTGAAGTAATTATGTTATCGTACCAGCAGAAAAGCATGTATATGCTGTGAAATTTGCTTACTGCCCTGTTTGTACCTAGCTTTCTTCTATATTTGACATGGTCTTCTACCTTAGCTTTGCTGAATATGCTCACTTCTCTTATCCTGAGGTTGCAAACTCTGTCACAGAACAATTTCTGTATAGCTGTATGCTCCAAATTTAATGACTTGAGTCATACCTCAGAGGACTCTACAGTTCAAGTACAGTTGTGAGAAAAGCTGTAAACTCAAGGACACAAAGGGTTTGTTTTGCTTTCTTAATAAAATAACTTATTGAATACAATTTCAGGCAGGAGAACTCTACCTTTTTTCTTGATTATTCTAGGATTCGTGACATATATAACTGATCAGTCATCTATAATGCCTTTCCATTGTGACGTTTGCGTTGTTGTTTTTTGTTTTGTTTTGTTGGTTGTTTTGTGGTGGTGGTTTTGGTCAGTCAAGAACTGGAAGCTGAGACTCAGTGGATAGAGGTCCCTGGTGAGACTGGAACAATTGAGGTCCAACTTGGCATGAAGTCCAGATAAATCATGCAGAAATACCGAGGTGTTCCAAGTAGCCATCCGTGATCATTGCCCTCACCCTTTAGCTGATAGGGTAGTTTCCACAGTTATCAGCTGTCCTGGATAAGGTTTCTATGCTATCTCCTGTCTGTACCATAGGACATAGTTCATCTATTAGCCAGATGCTACAAAGCCTTCCACAGAGGGGAAAATCACAAAGAAGAAAGATTTGGCAGAGACTTGCTTCAATCTTTTATAATTTGCAGTCACTCTGTATGGAAGCTGCCTATTTAGTTCGTTGTCTCACGGTCTGACTGAGACTATGAAATAAAATCATTATAAAACTCAGAATAACTGAAATTCTGACTGTCATCAGAATACCTGCACTGAACACGTCAAATGTTTTCTTCTTCATGTCTTCAAGAGGCTAAGCTATACACACAATTATTCGTGCATTGAGTATACTGAGATAACACTCATCCTCACAATGTTTTGTACAGAACATCATCTGGTTCAATGATCATCTCAGGCCAGGAAACTGAAATCTATGTTTTGTACACACGCATAAAAAAATTACTTTTGAACTGTAGAAATTTCCAGGTAGGACTTCAACCAGTAGGTCTTTTTATGAGATAAACATGTAAAAATCAGGAAGTTGCATAGAAGAAGCACAAGTATGATGGTGTATGTGTGGAGAGTATAACATAAAATGATCTGAAAATTGCTCTTATGTGTCATAAATACAGCTCTCACATACAGCATATAACAAAATTCTGCCTGGATATTTTTCCTTTTTAAAGAGTTTAAACTAGTGTTTCTAGCCTGTGGTTAGCAAGGTCCCTGTAGTGAGAGGAAAAGACTTTCTCTTACTCAAATTAAGACCTTATCTCTGTCACACTGGCTGTCAGCAGCTGAACTTTCATATGACACAAGAAAGTGTATCCTTCTGTTGGTTTAAACTGGTACATATATCTGCCTGCTTGTTAAAAGGAATCTCATGCTGAGAGTACATGGTGTAAACGCTCATGAAATTCAGTGGCTTACTGGGTAGGGTAAAGATGCCAACTTTAACCTACCTGAAGTCTTAAGTATTTTGATACTCTAAAATCTTAGACAGCAGAGATCAAGTAACTCTAAATATTGTTAGGATAAGTAGTGTTTTACATTTTTTTATTTCCATTATGCATCTGTATAACTTCAGTTTAGCAATACTTCTCAGGAAAATCATGAATAGTTGTTCAGGACATAAGGTCCCCAGAATGTTTTTAAGCTGCCTTCAACATCATATACATAACTGATTAGAATGACATAATACTGATTGAAAATACCTACTTCAATATTTTTTTTTTTTAGTGTCTCTGACTTTGAGGAAGTATCTTATTTTTGTAGTGTTTAACAACCTGATTAGTGACTATCAGGTAAGAGGTAGGCTTTGAAAAAAGCAATGCTAATGAAATCAAATGTGCCCTATGGAAGTGTATTAGAAATCAGTAAATTTATAATCTAATAATTTCAGTCTATCTTTTAAAGGCTCGCTGATACTCTATCTTAATCACCCTATGGAATGCTAAGTGGGTGAATATTTATAGAATAGAATCATTAAGGTTGAAAAGACCTCCAAGATCATCTGGTCCAATTGTCCCCCTACCACTAACAACACCCACTAAACCATGTCCTTAAGTACCACATCCAACCTTTCCTTAAATAACCCCAGGGACGGTGACTCCATCACCTCCCTTTGCAACCCGTTTCAATGCTTAAAGTGCCTTTAAGTTCTATAAGATATAAGTTGTACAGAACATTAAACAAGCAAAGCCTTGCACATAGAGGCCACCATTTTCTGCAAGGCTGTCTCAAAGAAGAGTAAAGATCAAATCCATTCTACCCCTTATTTTACAGGAGAATTGATCACCTGCTGGGAACTGAAACTTCATTTACTTAGTAAATACCTTGAGAAATTCTTTATTTTGATTGTGGTCTTGGTTTAATTTTGATGTTGTTTGATTGATTGATTGTGTTTTTGTTTGTTTTTGTTTGGGCTTTGTTTTTCTTTTCCATTTAAATGCCACCAAAAAATGGCTAAAAGAGAAAAGATCAGGCATACTGACAAAGGAAGTGATGTGGTAATATTTTCCCCACATTCAAGGACTATGAACTAAGAAATGTATATATGTATATATATTTTTATGCACCAAATAATACAAACACTGTATTTCTAAGTATATAAGTAGGCATGGTAATAATGTAAAAGATCATCTTGTTTACTAGTTATATGTGATGAAGAAATGCAAAAAAAGAAAAAAATATATAAATGAAGTTTATATTATGACAGAAATTTAACTTTTATGCCTTGTTATTTTTTTTTTTTCAGAAATAGTGATGGGTTATTGCTTTTTTTTTTTTTTTTCCTCCATGGATCTTTGGTATAAACATATTTATTTATTTATTTATTTATTTTTCTAAATAAGAATGGCCTATTAGGTAGAAGGTACTTACTAAGTGGGCTGTTGTTCAGATATATTATTTGGGCCTCTTTTATATCTATTTGTTGCCCCCTCAAAAAGCAGCGAGTGTAGTTAGGCACCAAACAAAAATTTAACTATGATCCTCTGCCTGTGAAATGCCTCTAAACATATGTTCTTAAAATGTAAACCTTTGTAATCTTTCAGGGAAAGCAAAATACCTACAGCAGAAATTCTAATAAGCAATTTGTTTTGTCCCTTCCTATCCCTTATGAAGATAAGCTCGTTCCTATAAAGATTAACTTTTTAAACTATCTTGTTGTTTTCTGCAGTGGGAAATAGGTACAAGGGGATACATTACTATATTTTGAGGTAAATATAAAGTAAAGCTCAAATCAGAAAATGAGAACAACTTATTGTCAGAAACAAATCTGTTTCATTTATCTCTGCTACCAATATCTTTCACTGGACAGATTAGTTTATTTTCTAAAGTTATGGTTGTGCCACCTTCACAAGCTCCTACTTCCTAGCCCCTACTCCTGTGGTCTAAAGGCATTAATTGCTGTTAAAAATGCTCTTAAAAATGCTGTTAAAAAACCAGTACTTTTACTGGAAAGTACAGCAAAATGACTCCAACCTTGATGAAGAAAAACAATGGTATAGTACAGGTAGTGTTTAATTTGATAGAAAACTAAACCCTTTGGCATCTAGTTTCAAAACTACTGCTTTGATGTCAGCTTTGTCTGCTTTCTGGCAAGTGTAATGCAGAGGTTTTTTATTAACATTTGGTTTTACTGAGATTGCTATTAGGCACTATCATTCTACAGAACGTAAATTGTACGTGTGGTTACAGACTGATAAAATTACTTTGATTCATTAGATTACAAATTTCTCAGAAGAAATAACACAGATACTTTCCAGCAACTACAATTTAAATAATGCTTAGCCTTTATTGGTCCAATAGTACAACTTTAGCCCAAGGCTTGATTTCTTCTGCGAGTGATGGTCTCAGGTGATAACACAACATAGGAAAAGTAAGGATTTGTAACCTTGTAATATACGTGACCAGTAACTCCTCCTGAGAGGAAGCATAGAGGGAAGGGAGAATTCTATTTAACAGGAATTATTGGAGCAGAAAGATAGGAAAAAAAGTTAAATTTAATAAAGTACTTGGTGCACAAAACTGCATGAGACATTCAAAATACATTGAGTGTCAGGCAGCCCATGAAGATGAACCTTAAAACTATGATTCAGGACACTGTAGGCAAGAATGGTATCTACTTTATCAGTTTAAACCAGCAGTGTTTATGTACTGTTAAACAGGTCATAACCTCAGTTAACATCTGAGGTCTTAAGAGATGCAACAGACATTATTTTTTGTATTCCAAATAATTAAAATTGACTTCTGTGTGATTAAATATAGATTAAATGTCCTAAATGGGTGAAAAGAGACCATGTAGTAATCCAGCTGTGCTTTATTTCCATCCCCCATATTTTTTTCACCAAGAAGTAAAGAAAAAAAGACTGTTGTACAAAAATAGTTGTCCTCTAAACTTAAGAGTTTGCAAGTGCAGAAATAATTTAACTGAAAATGTATAAACTTTAACTGAAATTGTATAAACTGGTTGAGATTTTTAAGGCAAAAGTTTAATAATATGGTACTTTTAATTATTTCAAAGATTACATTTGTTTTGCATGGTTACACGCATTACAGATAAGAACTCTGGCCTAATTTTCAGTAATTTATGGCAGCAAGAGAAGGATGGGTTGCATGAAGCTGCTGCTTGCTCTTTCAAATCCAAAGAAGGTTTCTGGGTCTTCAAAGAGAGAGAGCTCAGGCCAGTTCCTGACTTGCATGCTTTACTGTTGTCTGCCGCAAATTTTGCTACACTGGCAACCTATGCTTTGTTACATGACTTGAATTGTTCATGCTCTGATATGAGGATGATGTGCATTTAAGAAACTTTCTGTTTCATCTTTGAGAAGCGGTATGACAATGTAAATTATTGTAATAAAGGCCAAATCTTTCACTGAGTTGATGCAGAAAGTTGAAATAATTAATGCTGAAAACAGTTTACTTCATGCTAGAAAGAATGGAAGATATGAAGGAATTATGATTCACAGTGACAACACTCAATTCTCCTTTAGAAATACAATAGTTCAGTTCATAATTCAGTGTACAGTGATTGCAGAGTTCAGAACAACCTGACAAACTTTAACTGGATTTATTTTAATGCACAGTATATAAAATTCTACTTCACTGTACAACTTTATGTTGCACAGGGTAGAGTTAACCAATGATGTTACTGAGATTAAAGGTAGTTAATTATTTTCAAAAATTGTTCCCACTAGGTTTACTGGAACAGATTCCTAGTCTTAGAAGATAACCTGGAGAATTTGTTGAAAGTACCTTGCCACAGACAATAGAATAGTTCAGTTGAAAAGGGCCTCCAAAGATTATCTAGTCCAACTGCCTGACTACTTTAGGGCTAACCAAAAGTTAAAGCATATTACTGAGGGCAGTATCCAAATGCCTCTTGAACACTGACAGACATGGGGCATCAACCACCTCTCTAGGAAGCCTGTTCTAACGTCTGACCACCCTCATAGTAAGGACACTTTTCCTAATGTCCAGTCTGAACCTTCTTTGGCACAGCTTTGTGACATTCCCATGCATTCTAGCACTAGTTACCAGGGAGAAGAGACTAGCACCTCCTCTCCACTTCTCATAGAATCATTTCTCCTCTTCAGGAACCTGTGGAAAGCAATGAGGTTGCCTTTCAGCCTTCTTTTTCCAGACTAGACAAACAAAGTGTCCTCTGCCTGTCCTCATGGGACAGTTCTTCCAGCCCTTTTACCAGCTTTGTTGCTCTCCTCTGGATGCTTTCAAGTACTTGAATGTCATTTTTATATTGTGGAGCCCAGAACTGCACACAATATTCAAAGTGAGGCTGCATCAATGCTGAATACAGTGAGAGAACTGTCTCTTTTTATAGGTTGGCTATGCAATGTTTAATACACCCTAAAATGTGGTTTGCCCTCTTGGATAGTGGGGCACACTGGTGGCTCATTTTAGGTCTACTGTTGACTAACACCCCCAGATTGCCCAGTACTCCAACGTATCTAGATCCCTCTGCAAGGCCTCTTGTCCCTCCCAAGAATTTACATCACCTCCCAGTTTAGTGTCATCAGCAAACTTGCATTCCTGCATCCAGATAACTAATAAAAATGTTGAACAGAACTTGTTTTCTCCCTGCAGATGCAAACTGAAGCTTTGTACTCCCCCTGTGGAGTCTGACCTTGCTTCCAGAGGTCATATATTTTCTTTTTTTGCCCTAGTTCCAGGCACAGTTCCCTGTTCAGCTGGGTTGGTCTTCTGTCCTGCTTACTTGACTTGCAGCACAATAGGAATGCCTGCTCATGGACTTTTAAAAGGTGGTTCTTGAAAAGAGGCCAGTTCTCATGAGCCCCTAAACCCTCTAGAGATGATTTTCAGGGGACACTGCTAGCTATCTCCCTGATAAGTTTAAAGTTTGCTGTCTTGAAGTCCATGCTGGCAACTCTTTTACTCCTTAAACTAAAAATTTTGAACTCAACCATTTCATGATCACTGTGGCCAAGATAACCTACCATCACATCTCCTGCAAAGCCTTCCCTATTCTCAAACAACAGATCTAGGAGAGCATCTTTCCTAGTTGGCTCACTCTGTATTTGTGACAGGTGTTAATATTTTATGATGACAATTTAGTATCCTGTCTTTATTTGTAAAAATTGTTTTATATATAATATATATAAATTATATAAATATATAATTTGTTTTATATATAATACTTTGTTTTTATTTTAAAAAACTCTATCGGGACCATAAAAGACCAGAATAAAATTCTGGTATGGTCTGGTTGTAGGGAGCTTAACATTTCTGGGTTATTTGGAGACACAGTAGATGTGAAAGTTATGGGGAATTCTAGGTTCCAGAATTCCAGCTATATCTGGATTTTCTCCAGACCAAGTGGCACACTTATGACTCCATCCATGGTGTGTGAGAATGTGGGAATGAGTATGAACTAACTCCTACCTTCAGTGTAAATATGTTTATTTTTGAGAAACAGCAAACTGTGAATTGACATGAAAAAGCTACACAGGTTCTCCTACTTCAACAGCGGTTTATCTAAGGGCTGCTGATCCTACTTGCCAGGTACATAAAGACACTATCCAAAGGAAACAGTTGAATCTTACATATATCTGTCATTTGAGCTGCTTTCCCACCACTGAGAGCAAGTCCATTTGTTCTGCTATGTTGCTGCTGATAGGTCTCCTGCACACTTGCTGAAGATTGGTTTTTTAATGCAGCAATACTCAACTTTAATATCGACAGTAATTTGTTTTATAAGTTAACAGTAGTTGCTATGGAATCGTACTGAACGGAAAGAAGCTTTGCTGACACTTCTTGTTCCCCTCACCTGTCTGTTCCTTTGCTTAATTCAGATTTGATTCCTTCCATCTCCTGGAATGGAGAGGAAGAAACAACAATTAAAAAGTAATTATCTTTGTGATGTGATCCAGCTTAGTACACAGCATGATTAGATAAAGTTCAGACCTGAAATAAGAAGAACATATAAGTCAAATGTGTGTAGTGTTTTTTGTTTTTCTTTTGCTTGTTTGTTCGTTCTGTTTTTAAAAGGCTAAATATAATTTTTTTCACCATTAGCATCATTAAGGACAAATAAAATGAAAAGTAACACATCCATTTTTGTGAAGAACAGTGAGTATTTACTAGGGAGAAAACAATTACTTAAATGTACTAATTTAATGCTTCATCTTTGGATTTACCAAAGCTTATGCTTCTCTGGTATGACAAATCCAATTTTTTGGCCCTGTGAGATACATGATCTGAAAAAGCTACTTCCACTGACTGCTGCAGTAACTCTTCTTTTTTGAATTCTGTGACAATGTTCATCTTAGTCAGCAATGATATTTTTACATGAGGAGACAACTATTTATTAATTAAAAACTTCAATAGAAACATTTACACGTATACACATAATCATATTCTTTAAAATTCTATACAGTTTTAAGATGGTGTCTCATGCACATCAGTAATACAGAATAAAATTATGAATACTTTTTTTTTTCTTTTTCTGCAGTGTAACTGTAAGGGAATCTTGGCTCCCAGTGAAACAAAAATGGCTTCTTTTTTTCTTTTTTTTTCCTTTTTCTCCTCACCCTTTCCCCCTAGCCTTTCTAATATCTCTTGGCTTTGCTAAAGACTTAAGGCAGCAAGTCCTTACTACAAGATGTCTGTAACTAAAATAAAAGCCTGTAACTTGAATGGTAATTAAAACGTCAAGTCCAAGCCAAATAGCAGCTAGATAAATAATTTCTCTCATTGATATCTTCTAAGCCCAACTTACCATCTTGCTTCTGATATAACCAAAATAAAAGCAGTTTTAATGTATCAGATTGAAGTTGTTGGGATGACTGATAAATGTTTCTTTACTCACAAAGAAGGACAGAATGATTATATTTTTAGTCTTTAGTCATAGGAGAATGCAATTTTTTTTTTCTTACTACTTTTTTTTTTTTTCTGATTTGCTTTATTGGTAATAAAGCTCATTTCTCTTTTGAAGTGGTTACAAGACTGCTCTTGCAATGGCTTTCATCTTTTAATTCAATTTCCAAATTTTCTCAATATGTTCTAAACCATCAAACAAAACAAATTGTTGCTGCCTGCTGTAGTCAGTCCATCTTCACTTTCATTCAATTATAAATATTCAACAGTATTAAATTCTAAATATTTTTTTTTTTCCCCTTGAGGAAAGGATTGCTGTAATGACTTTATTTTTGCTGCAGCGGATTTGGACCCACACTCTTGCCATTTATTGCTCTGGCTAGTATACAGGTAATGCTTTTTTTTATTTCCCTTTTTTTTTTTTTTTTTTTTCCCTTCAGAGACAGGAACTTTCTCAGGAGAAAAAAAAAAAAAAAGATTGAATTACTCAGTTATTTTTTCAGAAGTGAAGAGTAGGATTCCATGTATTAAAAATCCTGACTCTTTTTTTTTCCCAATTTATCAACAGTTGGGATTATCTGTCACCTAATGTTTATTGGTTAAGATATTAATAAGTAACTAACTGCTTTCTGAATTATTTCTGATTGTTCCTGGCTGTATATTTCATTCTTCAGTGGAACTGTCTGTTAATTTCAGTAGTTATCTACATATTTAACAACATGATAAATTATATCATTTTATTTTCCCTGAATAAATTACATCTTTCTTTCACTGTTTCCCAACTTAAGGTTCTCTTTCCCTCCCTCTCTCTTTCCTTCCCTCTCTCCTCAATCTATTCAGTTACAGCATAATTTTTTTCTATAAAGATGTGCAGAAGCACACCTTAAAATAGCTTTTTCTTCAAAATTCTCAAATCTTATTTTTTTTTTAATATTTTTTTTTTTTTTAGAAACCTCTTCAAAAGATCATGTAATAAAACATATTGAACTTGTCTTTGGAGGTACACCTCTCTGAAATGCTTTCTTTCGTCTCTGGCTTAGAGAGTGAATATCCAAAGTATGTCCAGCCTTCTCTTTCAGAGACTTTGTGTGTTTTTTAAGATCAGTGTAGCTCTCAGTTCTTCTCCATGTACAACAGCAAAACCTCAGCAGGAAGAAGAGAGTGGATATCTCTCCTCATGTACCAAAACACTCAACTACAAGAAGTGGGTACTTCTTACCTGGGAATTGACTTTGGGTATCCTTCCTGAAAAAGTGATACAGCCTGGTTGAGACCACTCTCTCCTCTGGTTGGGGTTTCAAGAGAAAACAACAGATAGTTTCTCTTTTGAAGAGACCAAAGTATTGGACTTGGAGAAGTATATCTTTTTGCAGTTGAATAGAGCACATATTCCCCAAGGAGGGTGTACATTTTCATGTGCAATTTTCTTCAATATTTATCTTCTGTATATAACTCTCAGTTGGTGATCCCTTATTCTAGGTGCCCAAGGTGGAGCTTTGGAGTTCCCCTTTAGCCACCAGTGTACTAAATACAATCTTTTAAACACAGAAATTTTAAAATAACGTGTTCTTAATACATTTATTGCCTCTCATTTCAATTTGCATGAAGCAAGAACCTTTTCCCTATATTTTTTCCCCTCATAGCTCAAGCATAAATATTGTATAGACAATGCTTTTTTTCATAGAAAATCTCCCATCTCCTTATACTTTAATATTGGCAGAAGTCCCAATATCACAAGATTGTGTGACAGGCTTTTACTTTTCTAGGGCTTTAGGAAAGTGATGAGAGCAGGAAAAAACCTTTATTCGTGGTACAAACTCATACTTGCTTACATTTACCTATTCTAATTTTAATCTTCACTTCTCTCTCACACTGTCGGTGTGACTTTTTGCAACTCTCATGTTTTTCATCTGCTGGGTCATTTGTGAACTGCAGTATTAGATGCTTCTGCAGAATTCAGTATAGATATAGATATTCGTTAAGTAGGTCAGAAGCTTCCTGGCGTTTCTAAGCTTATTAGATGGTAAAGAACAGGAGTACAGGATGTCCTCTCTGAAAATACTGGATATTGTGAAAACAGCTCTATGATGACTACTTTTAAAAATATATACAAATAATAATATTTCAGTCAAGATAAAGATTTATGCTATGTATTTCCCCATTGAATCCTTGTCTCACTTTCTGAAATTACAGATGCTCAGTTCCTTAAAAAAGTGTGGGAAGATGACAAATTAATATTGACCCTTTTAAAATGAGTAGTGGGAAACACCTCAGGGGTTCAATTATTTCTGCCAGTTGACTTAAATTGCTGCACTGTAGTAGGCTCAGCCTTTTGAAAAATCTTTATGTTGACATCTGAACCAATTTTTTATTTTTCTGACTTTTTTATCCCCAAAATGTAGTATATGTCTTGAAGAAGTAGCAGTCTGTTTGAAATGGCTGTTGTAATGCTGCATTCTTTTATCTATTTTTTAATTGTATCCATGCAAGTCAATTTTCTAGTTTGAATTTTATTTATATAATGTAATAACTGAAAATAAATATATATATGGGAATACTCTACTTCTGTCAGTCATGGTATTTTCATGCTTTTTCCTATTACTAAAAGACATGATCTATTTTACTTTTTAGCTGCTCACTTCTAGAAATCTCAAATGAAATATGCTTTGTAACCAGTTATACTTCTTTAAATTTCTATGTAGAATTGAAGGTAAAATTAGTTGCACAATAATCCTTTGGCTTACTACTTGTATGCTCCTGAGGTTTCTTAATCTTAATTTTAATTTTTACTTTTATTTCTGCCTTGGTCTGGATCTGATTTTTGTATTGTTATTTTAGTAATTATTATTCTTTTTACTCATAGGCGACTAATGTATTATAGTTCCATGGGAGGTCATATTCAGGGCACTATGAAAATATAAATACTGCCGACTCCTGTTTTGATTGCATCTTTAAAACTGCTTTCTGCACTGCATAGTCATGGTTTTCTGATTTGGAGTTAACTCTATAAAAAATATCTGCCTCATGTAATACTGTTTCACCAATTAAAAGGAAATTATTCAGGATTTATTCCATAACCTATACAGAAACAAGAAATATTTTTTTTTTTATCATTTTGAGCAAGAAGTATTTTTGCCTGGGAAAATTATAGTATCCAACATTATTATTTTTTTATTCAAAATTAAATTTAAAGTCCTGAGAAGTGATATATATTCTGTTCTCATTCTTTTCAGATAGAGCAATAATGCAGGATGACATAACATGTATTAGTCTCAGGTTGTTGAGAACTATGAATATTCAGCATAAGCTTAATGCTAAGAAGAAAATAAGGCATGTGACTCAGTGTGTCTAATATGTTTTGGCACCAAAACTTCAAATTAAAATCTGTGAAATGAGAGAAAACTATCTTTGGCAAATTTTCCGCTTTTTTCTTACTGTATCTTCAGTAATTTTATTTTTTTTTTTTTTTATTTCATCTGACTACTAATGAAATTGAGATCATGAAATGACCATGACTGACGGACACCAATGTGGTACTTTTTCTAACAAAGGTAAGCAAGCATGCATACTGAAACACCTCGATGCTGTTAATTGTCTTCAGGGTTCAGTTAAATAGGGTTTTACAAAGCAGAGAGTAGTGGGAAGGTGATTGTATTTGGGGTGTGAGGTTGTAACATTAAATTCATGGGACTCGATTTCTTCAAGAAATGGCACTAGATCAACATCTCTGAAGAATGTGGAAGAAAGTTCCTATATTATTTCATATTTTACTATAATACTAAAATAAACTATCTATTAACTTAGAAATAAAAACTGCCATCCACACAACTATGTGGTTATTAATACGAATTAATAGTCAGATAGTTCAGGGAACAAACTTTGAAAAATAGAAAAACTGAGCAAATAAATATAATTTAGAAACTGATGGACACATATTGCATTTCATCCCAAGCCTGGTATGTCCAATTCACCTTAGAGCCTTTCCTGATCATTTGGACAAGGGCAATGTTGCAAATTTAACAGCAGTTATTTTTGCAGCTGATCAAAGATTAAGCTGTTTGCATTGCCCTTTGTAGACCATGAACCTGAATCAAGAAAATAAATTCATCACAATGGAATGGAGAGAGGCTTTCAGATGACAAATATAAGTTACCGTCTCTTACTTTAAAAAGAGCTGGGGGCAGAGGCGGCAAGGAGGGACAGAGCACTTGTGGCAAATGAGCTGGTGTGTCCATATGGGAAGCAGCCTAAAGCCACGTGGTAGTGAACAGCAGTTTTAAAGGAGTGCCTCAACAGGTATCTCAGAGTTTTCCTTTCAAAGCCTCTTCTCTGCTCAAGTCAGAATACGGAGCTTTCTTCTGACAGTATGGCAGAGGAGGAAATTCTTGACGTTTCACAATATCTGCAGCCTGTGGCATTCATGAAGGAAAGGCTCCCATTCTAGATGTTCCTAACCTCCTGGGGCTTGAACCTGGAGGTCATATATCCCAAGAGCTACCAAGGCAAGATTAGGAAAAGTTTTTCCTTTGCTCCTTTTCAAGCTTGACATAGTACAGCAAGGCATACAAATTTATTTGGCTTATCAGGAAAGCAAGAAATCTCCCCTTTAGTTCAGTCTTCCTCACTGAACTACTGTTTCTGGATAAGGGTTCTCATGGTTGGTGATATTTGGGCAGCAATGTGTGTGTGTGTGTTTGTTGTTTTCCTTTAATTCCCTCTCACCCTTGAAAGTAAAATGCAAATATATTTTGCACTGCAGCAAGCCCAGACATCAAAACTGCAGTGGAAGCAAACTTGCCTTTGTATTCCTGGAGTGCAGAGGCTTAGCAAAAGCTGGAAGGAAAAAAATAAAATTAAAAAAAAAAAAAAATAGGGGGGGGGGGGGAGTTGGTTGTTTTCATTTAGAATATTTCAAAGGCCTGGTATTAAGAAAGTTTGAAATTGGAGAAATTTGCATTTAAAATCTGCATGTACAGCTTATAATTCAAGGCTATTTCTCATTAAAGTCATTAACCTCTAGTCCTGTGTATACAAAATATATACAGCAACTCTTTTTTGATGGAATTTTAATCATGCAGATCAGGATTTGTTCTCTTAAAATTGCCATGGGAGGGAAAAATGAAAACAAGTTGCAGTTATCAAATATTTAATACCAAATACATTCTGTCTCAGAGGTGTAAGTGAATCATGTTTGATTCATCTGAATGAAAATTCAAGTAAATAAGACTGGTTCTCTGTTGGCCTCAGCTGGTGATGATGTATGAGGGAATTTACATGTTTAATCTTTCTTTATCATTCTCCCTTCCTAACTTGACACCAGGATTACTGGATTACTTTTTTTTTTTTTAATGAGGTCTTGTCAGTTAAAGAATAATAGCCTGTTTATGAAATTGATAAAAGCATTTTAAAGGAATTTGAATGCAAAATAACATAATTTCTAATTACATTTAATTTTATTTCTGCCCCTCAAATTGTATGCATATAAAATTTTTGCATGCCAAGTCAGCTGGAAATTTAACACCAAGATGAATTCAGGAAAGCGTCTCTTCACACTCATGCTTATTTTATCCAACCTGTATGTGAATGACACATAAAAATTAGGTTTCACACTTCTTTTTATAGTTGCATCTTCAATGAATTATTTACTTAATATAGTACCTACTCCTGAGCATATTTGTTCATTTTGCTGTTTGGTGTTGATTCCTACACTGTCTCAATGGAGTTTATTGGTGGTACAATCCTGGATGCTGCTAGATTGGTAGAAGGAGTAAGGATGATTTTTTGTTGTTGTTATTTTTTACAACATTTTGCAAGTTGAGATGCCAGTGGTAATGTAAAGCATTGCAAATGATGTCTTTAACTTTTGCAGTTTCCATTTTACCCTCACTTCCTGAATAACTAGTTTGACAGTAGCAGCAGCAAGGCACTAGTATACCCTGAATACTTACGGCCTATAATGGCAGTAACAGTGTTTATGCTCATTTTTTAAGTTGTTTTACTGTCTGTGTGTGGCTGAAGAAGAAAAGGAAACATTGGTTGAGTGCCACAGTTGGTAGATGTGGTGTGGGGGCAGGGAGAGAATAAAATGAAACATGCACACACACACACCAAAAAACAACAACACACTATTCAGTCCAGATTAGCAAAAAAAGCTTTTCCATTAGATTACGGTGCTGAGTTTTTTATGTAGCATATGCTACCACATCTTTGCTTTCACTGTTACTACATTCAGTCCTTTAGAAATATTGGTGGGGGGCAGGAGGTAGACATCTGTCTTTAGTTCTGAAACACATCACTATCTGGTGACAACAGTGGTCTGCTTTTAATGCTGCCAAAAAATATCTTCTCCAAGTAATGCTGAACATGTTCCTACTAATGGGAAAATTCTTGGATGGGTGCCTACTCTGTTGAAAGGCCTGCAAGGCTTAGACTGCTATAGAAGACAAACACAATTCCCTCTAAAATGTAGACTGTTACTAAAGCATATCACACAGCAATTTGCAACTATACAGCACACCCTAAATTATATTTCTACTCTTATACAAGCCAAAAGGACAAAAACTGACTTTTATTGCAACCATTGACTACTTATTCCTGTTTTGTGGTGTGTTTTTTTTTTTTTTTTTTTTGTACTAAAACTAGGTGCAATCCCTTTTTATACTCTTTACATAACATAACCAGGTTTTATGTACTCTTAATTATAAAGCTACAAATACAGGTGGGGGAAAACAGCCTTTCTTAGCATAGCCCATCAGAGAACATTGTAATAAATGGAATTCTGCAGTAGTAGTCTATTTGTCTCCTTTCCTGTAAAGCCCAAACATAATATCATTCAGACTTCTATGAAATGTCTAGGTGATGTTTTCCAGTTCTCCATTATTAAACTTTTCCTTGTTTGGTAACACAGCTTGTCATGAAAGTCAGTTTTGCATTCATATCTATTGCACCCACAGTTAATATCATATTTAAGAAAAGAAAAGGTCTAATAGCATTTTCTCCATTAATGCACTCCTTTTAACAAAATCTGAGGCTATTACAGACAGTTTTCACAAAAAGAAAACTTGCAACTTATATGGCATTAGATATTTATTGAAAATAATAGATGGAGTGATTAAGGAGATATTCTATCTACAAGATTCCTGTTAGGAGGCCTTTTACCGTAGAAGGAAAAGATATTAGAAAAAGGCAATTAAAATTCTTCATAATAAGGCTATTCTATTTGCTAAATTTTAATTGGTATATTTATGTATTTAAAATAATTTACCAGAACAATTAACGTCTTTTTTTTTTTTTAATGTAAGACCTTTAAATCATGATTAAACATGATTAATGGTATCATTTTTCAGAAATTTTTCTCTTCATATCAGTCAAGGTGAAGCAGTTAAATAGTGGAGTCTGTTATAGAAATAAAATAATAATAATAGCAAAACAAAAAACAACAGAATAATTTTTTAAAATCAAGCATCTTATCCTCCTTGTCTTGGATTTAAGGTTTTGTATAGCTCTGATTCCTTGTTGTATTTGTTATATCTATCTTATATTCCAATAGCAAATTGGAAGGCTGGCACCACATATAATGTTTTTTCTACTGAAAATCCCCTTAGTGCAAGGAAGGAGAGATGCTGGATGCTCTAAGGGCAGATAAAGCTGTGAATGGAGTTTGAAGGAACTGTAGACCTGTATTAGGTTGTTTGTGACATCAGGCCACAAGATTTTAGTGGTATCACAGTACCTGAAGGGACGCAGAATGCCAGGTAGTTTTGACTTAGAATAACTTTAGTCTCTTATTGCTATCTGTAGCTCCAGGCTATCTACTTTCTCAATGATCTGCGAGGTGAGACAACACAATCCATTCTACCCATTGCTCTTTCCTACATACCAGGTAGGACTACTAATACCTTTAATATGCTCTTTCCTGAGAAATATGTTGGTAGGCACTCCATGCATGATTGTTCCTCCACTGGTACTGGGTAAACTGGAATAAACATGGTTCACAAATAACATATTTTATAGAGACTTGTCCATTTTGGCTAAAATAACACCAATAGGGTCCACATGCATGCGCGCACACACAAATAAAACAAAAGAAGAAAAAAAAAACCCACAACAACAACTGAAGCTAAACCTAATTTATCAAGGATCTGCCTAGCATCACCAATCAATTATATCTCCACTAACAAATATCCACAACAAATGAATGATGTATTGCTAGGGTAAGCCTCTTCACCTACTGAAAATCCCCAGACCAAAATGAACTTGTGCATTTCTCAAGTCTTATTTCAGACATTAGGTGCTTACTAATATATTTGTGTTTGTATGTATAGACATGTAAAAAATGTTATACAAAAGTAATTTCCCTTTCTATTTTTTTCTTTTTCAATCCCCTTTTCTCCTTCTTTTCTTCTCCTTCATTTTTATTGCTCATTTAAGTGTTATCAATTTCCTGTTTTACATTGTTTTCCTCCATTTTCATTATGTGAACCAGTATGAATATACGGATATATTCAGTATAAGTGACACTAATTACATGTTGCTAGACTCATAAGGTAGCCACATATTTCTTTAGTATTTCAGCACTGAGTATAAATAATTTATATCAGTTACATAACAACCTACACAGAAAAATATCAATTTTAAAATGTTTCTCTGAAGAACCCAGTACCATATTGTTAACTCTAAAACTCATGTTGGGTTTGTACAGCAATATGTTGAGACATCTGCATAGGCAAATGTTTCACAGATTCTGAAGTACTTAAAAAAAAATAATAACATGAGTCATACCTATTCAAATAAATTAGAGGCCAATCTTTAGAACATGAGGAAAACAAGAGAGAATCAGAAATAAAATTTCAGGGCAAAATTTATACTATGTACTTGAATCAATTATATGGCAAATCTAATGGGATTAAAATTTAATCCATGTTCTGCTTGGAAGTGTAACATAATATACACAAAGAAAAAAATCAGTTAAAAAGATGTTTCTGAAAAGTACCAGGCAAAACTTTGTATTGGGGAATTTAGAATTAGCCTAAATTGTTGGAGAATTTAGAATTAGCTTAAATGATCCAATGGCAAGATATTTTCTAGTCTGCATCTAAGTTCCTTTTGAAATGACACTTCTATGAATTGGAATCTGAACAAACAGTGGTATAGATATATCAGAAGCTTAGGAATGTATTAGACAAAGGGAAGATTTTGATTATCTGCCCAAACACATTTTTTTAGACTACTAAATTCATTTGAAGTACATTCAAATCTTCAGATGAAAACTGTAACAAAAATATAATGCTACTTTATTTATTAAACGGTAAGGCCAAACTGAATCTCTGAAATTTGCTGGGAGATCGTTTATCTTGTATATTTTATTTTAAATATAAGGATAGATGCAACAAATATTACAAGAATAGTATCTCCACATGAAATAGCAACATTGAAATTTTATGATTAAATGGAGTGTTTCCATTTTCTTAGTAAAACAAAAAGCATTGCTTAATTGTGTTTTCTTTTAGGTAGCCTCAAAAGAGTGCCAATGAATCTTTTCTCCATCTTAAGTTTTCTTAACTGAAAAAAAATCACGATTCTGAATTGCAGTTTACTGGTTACTGGTTGTCTTTGTTTTATTTTTTTATTTTATTTATTTTTTAATCTTCATATTTTCATTCAGATTTCTCTTTCCTCTGGTATGATTCTTACTCTGAAACTTGATTTCAAAGAGCTGAATTACAAAGCACAAAGTATTTGCATTGTGATGACAATATTTGTCAGGAAGCCTGAGAGATGCTGAAGTGCCCTTGACTGTAACAACATTTTTGTGTGCTAGGTGATGCAGCCCAGAGAGAACAACATGACTTCTGTCAGCAGCAAAATGAATTAAGCTTGGTTTCATAAAATCCTGTCTCCTATTTGAACTTGCTTATGCTTAATATAGTGAAAAACACCACTCAAAAGGTATCTTACCTCCCATCTCCCCCCATCCCCACCCCCCTCCATGGCTGGAGTTTTCATACCCGTTCTGTTTTCTAACAAGAATTTAGCTCAGTGGGATACATTAATGAGTTGTATCCCCCCATACAATTCTGTATTTCACATCATTTTTAAGGATCTAATACCATTAGGGTTTGTATTTCTTTGAAAAAAGGGGGGAAATCAAACAATAAATTCAGCTGTGAGGAAAGGAAAATACATATAATGCATGAATATATATATATATATATATATATCACAAACCTCTCTTTGTAAGGAAGCCAGGCTAAAAAGTATTTCTGCTCGCATGTTATGATAATAAAATTCTTGCATTACAGTGGTAAGGCAGCAAACATTCACTGCTATCAGCAAGCCATGGACTGAGCAAAAGGAATGTAGTGAATACAGGGAACGGCTCTAATGAATGATCCTCAGCTCCATTCTTCTGCCTTCAGGCAGTTATAACAGTATTTACTCTATTGACAAATTGTCTGGCACGTATAGGATATGAACTGATTCTGCTTTGAGGCTAGCGTCATACTCCTCACGCCCAGTGTCTAGTCCACTTTAGGAATGTTTTCAGTTCTGTAATATCCCTCTCTATTTTAACAGTGCTTTTGTAGAATTAACTAACTTATTGAAAATATAGATATTTCACTGGTAATGACAGTATTGAGAAGGTGGAGGGGCAGAGAGAAAAGTAAAAGCATTCAAAATGGAAGTGACATTGTGTTGATAGAGTACCAAGGAAGGCTGCAATCTCCCCAGCTTTGTATCTATTGCTGTTCACAGGCTTTTAACATTTCAAACAGATTAACAAATGTGCAGCCTTGCTAAGTGTGTACATAGAAGAAGACACTTGACTAAACTTGTTGGAGGCAGAAAGAAGGCAGGAACTCTTTGCCTTAATTTCTCTTAACATTTTGGAGTCTGAAGAAGTTCAGGTAAGGAAAGGTTTCACAGCCTTTTTGAATAAAACAGGAATTGCCTTCAACTTCTTATGACTAGAAAGAGGGCATTGAAAATTTTAGATAGGAAGCAGAGAAAGTGCTTAGTAAATCTTCTATGGGTGATCTGGGCTTCAACCCTGCATCTGTCAGTGCTTCAGAAATGCAGGCAAACAAACGCAGTAAGTATTTGGGGCACATTTCTGATAGGATGTTGGAACTGGAAAAATCTAGTTAATACAGCCAGGGAAGGGCAGAGAGACTGATGAAAAAGTGCATGATGACAGTGGAGAACAGGCATGAAGGGAAATAGCTGGCAGAATGCATTTGTAAATTGCGGTGAAGTAGAGGAAAAGTGGATAGAAAGGGAGTGTAAACCAGGCCTGTTTTTCTCCCAGTGTCATTTTAGTAAGCTCTCTGATCAAAGAATTTATGAATAAAGGGGCTGAAAATGAAGCTTGCTCTATGATGGTTTGCAGAATTGTTATAACTGTCTTGAATAATGCAGCTACCTCTTTTATTTTTATTTTTTATATAGATGGCCAACACATTTTGAAGTGAAAGCTATAGTTTCCATAGTATGACTTTCAATACCTCTATGGTTCATTTGCTAATGAAAAAGCAATGTGATCTGGTGGTAGGACACAGTCTGTGCTGTAAGAAGCAAAGGCTTTGTGTTTTATTCCAGGTTGAACTGTCCACAAATTAATGAAGGTGTTTAAAGACTATGGACATAATAACTAACTTGACTTAAAGAGTCTTTATCTAGGCTGAGATACCATTGAATTGGTTATTTTAATTACAATTTATAACATATACATAGAGAGAACTCATGTATATGCACAATTGAAACAAGAAAAAAAAAGTTTTTATTAGTTGCAGATTTTTGTGTTCTAAAAACAGAAGCCATTTTTGTTCATACTCTGTCTTTAAAGCCTTCTTCAGATGAATTTCTTTAATGGCAGTCATATTCTACAAAATAGGCCTTTTGATCTTTGAGTATTTAACCAGACTGCAGGATTTCAGTTCCTGAGTTGAGAAAACCTTCAGTATATTTAGGGTTTTATACACAGTCAAAGGGACAGTAATTACTGTGATTTTTGAGTAATGTATGAAATATTATGACTTATCTTAAGTCTTTTCCATCTCTACTCTTCTACTTTCTATGCTTCTAAGGGATGTCTTTTATTGTTAAAACAGATTGATTTAAAGTAATATTTGTTCAACAAAACATGCAAAAGGTATTATTTGGGGGAAAAAAAAATCTGGTGTATATTTTTCAAGAATCACACCTCTGTTAACTTCCTCAGCTTTATATTCTGTTTTAACAGCAAAAATAACCATGGATTCATGCCTGTTTTCAGCCTCTAGGTAATTCAGTTCCCATAATAGAAATTTTGAGCTGGTGTTGCTCATTCCTTTTCTTGACTGGGAATTCCAGCATAAGAAAACTTAGTAGAAATTCAGCTGGATCAAGTGCCTCATCTAGTTTGTGGGTCTGAGCCAAGAGAATTGTTAGCATAAGACGTTACATAAAATTGTGATTCTAAAATAAATAAATAAAAAATCAAAGACCTCACTGTATGCTTATAACCTCTGGGTATAAAAAAAAAATAAAATAAAATCTTTTTCCAGTTCTGTTTCTCTCAAATGCTGCAATAGAAAGTAGCTATTGCTGGAACTCTAAAAATGCTTTCCACATTTCTTCTTAAAAAGTATTCCTCTAATGTTAAAAAGCTTTATATTTTCCTTTAAATACAATCCATTTGTTTGCTGTACATTAAGCTTCTAAGAAGTGGACTCCTTTTAACTGAACACAGCAGTATTTATAATTCCTACATGGAAAAATAGATTTGCCTAGAAGCCTTTATCAGAAGAAGGGGAAAAAAGTAACCATAGCTGAACAAGCCTAGAAAGACCTTCTGGAATAGCAGACTTACAGTATTCAGCCTGTACAGCACACAACCCTAGATACTAGAGGCAAATAAAAGAGAGAAGACAACCAAGAGACTATTTTGCATGCAGGGAAGATAGCCATGCCTATTTACATGAGATACGGAAATTGTTGCAACATCTTTTTCTAGCTGCCCTGGAGATTTAAGATTTTGATATTTCCATTTCTTAGTGTGCAACCCTAAGCAGTTTTAAAGAAATTGTATAAAATTATAACAGAAAGATACAACTCCTGGCATAGACATGCCATTTGTGTGTAATTTATGCCTAGAGTAAGCCAGCAGTACTCTTATGTCAGAGGGACTGTAATTTACTTATTTCCTGAGTAGCTTCAAGTTTAAGTTTATAGCTCTGCACGAGAGGACAGTCTATAAGTCTTGCAAGAAAACAGAAAATTATGTTCATGCAATATTAATGTCTCCCTACTCTGCCATATATGAACTTGCCAGTGTCAACTTGCTGGCTGTACAAGATTTGGCGAGACCATGGCCTACTGTGGTTTGGTTACAATGATTTTGCATTTGCAAGATGCAGAAAGAAACATGTCAAGTAGAAATAAATTCAAGTAGCACGGCAGTATTGTCACTTTCTCAGCAGGCAAAATGTAGCATACACATAACGTTTCCAACGACAATTGTATAAAGCACATACAGTCTGAGCAGCTTCTGCAGTACATAAATTGTGAAAGCCTCAGGGAAAAAAAAAATAAAAATTAAATAAATCCTTGCCATCTCAAAGGGAATGGATATTCTGTAGTAAACCAGACAAACAATGGTCATGTAAGCTACTTCATTAAGAAAAGCTTGAGCTTAACTGCTCCCTAATTATCAATTAGATGTGTTAATTCAATAGTTAAAGGTCAGGAATTACTCATGGCTAGCACTGTGTCTCAGAAGGATATCCAGGAAATGGTCATCAGATCAAATCAGAGGTGTTAATATGTAATTAAAAATCACAATAGCTTTTGCTGAATTAAATGAGCTGTGCCCTAGATAAACTTTTTTTTTTTTTTTTTCCTGAGGGGACAGCTGCTTAGTTGAGCTTAATATGCCTTCACAGGAACATTCCAGTTGGGCATCTGATTTTTAGAGGAGTTAGAAACTTTCATTAGACATAGTTTTGGAACCAAATTGTCATAGTTTCAAGTCCTACTCCCCCTATATGCATAGAGATGAATTGAAAAAGTAGGAAAAAAAAATTACTTTTGTGTTTTATCGTGCTTATTGATGAGTAGTTGGAAGAAGTTAAACTGTGTATAGCTCAGAATTAGAAGTATATAAACAAGGGTAAGCATGCTTACCTTAATCTGTAGCTTGTATCTCCACTTCCAGAACACTTCATATTGATGAATAACTAATTATATCTCTTTGATCTCTGTTATCTCTACTGGGGTGGGTTTATCAGTTTAGTCATGAAGACAGACATTAAATGATGGTTGTGTATTCTTATGTATGCTATAAATTACTTTCCAATTAGTTCAAATCCTCTGCTTCACCTAGTTAATACCACTACTGTTAATAGGACACAGAACTACTACCTGGTCAGCTAGTCCCTACACTGTATTTGGGCAGGAATGTATATGCTTGGAGTTATCAAGCAGATCAAATTATTTTAGATAGCTTCAATTTTTTGTAACTCTCTCTCTCTTTTTTCTTTTTCTTTTTTTCTTTTTCTTTCTTTCTTTCTTTTTTTTTTTTTTTTTTACACATAAAATGAAAGCATCCTATGGCCTCTCTTTGTGTGATATTGTTTGTAAATTCAAGTTCCATTGGTTGATGCAGAAATCTTTATCACCATTCTATCAGTAAAAGCATTGAGCAGAACTGAAGATATGAGAGTTCTGAGAAGAATTTGATTCATCAGAACTTTCCAATTTAAAAATTAACCTGATGACTGCCAGGATTATTTTCCCAAATAGTTTTGAAGTATTAGCCATTACATTCATCCAGACTAGACCAGACTAGATGTTGCTAAATACTTAGGTATTTCATCCCACTGGAAATTACAACCAATTCTAATATGGGGAGGTGGAGGAAAGCCCTAAGGAGTCTAAATGACTAAGTATGTTTTAGTAAATAGCACACTAATTAAGCTACAGTAATCTGCTATGTGTACAGGTTACAAGTCTGTCACCTCATTCTGTAAATGAGTCATTTTACATTGGATTCGGTGAAGACAAGGTAGCATGTTACCAGTCAGATATTGCATTTCTGAACATTCTAAAGATCTATTATGATTTCTTCAAATACTGTTGGTTCAATCCTCTTTAACTTTGCTTTTATTTTGTAATTATCAAACAGTGTTGAAAAAGATCTTTAAGTTAATTCACCTTAACTTGCACCTGCATGACTGATACCTGTTATTCTTGCAGCTGCTTGTAAACCAGATGTTTGCCTTAAATGCCTATAGTGAAAATGGTACTTTCATTGATTAGTATTTCAGTGTGATAGCATTAAAAAAAAAATAAATCTCTGCATGAAAAACAGCATGGTCACCTCAGAAATGTTGCTTTGTTATCAAGAACGATGTTTGGATTAGAATTCCATTGCTTTTTTCCTCCTGCACTTTTCTTCCATAATGTACTTCCACATCCAATAATGTCATAGATTATATATTGTTCCATGCTTACAAAACAAATGAAGGTGCTCCAAGTTACTGACTTTTAATAAAATTTCCAAGATCTGAGGTTAGTTAACTCTCATCAGAACATACTTAAGCTGCTCTGACCATCTGCTGCTTTCCACCAGCATCCTTCAACACTCACTAGATGGCTGTGTGTCCTTATGTATGCTTACTTTGTAAAGTCTAGAAGGGTAGCAGTAATCTCTTCACATGATTGGTGTGCATCCCAGTATATGGCTTATTCACCTCTTGATTTAGGTCATCTTGCTTTAACCTTGGTTAAAGAGACCCCTGAGTTAACACAGAACCTTCTATGAAAACAAGTCAAATTCTTCTGTCCCAAGCTTTATGATGCTTCCTCTGCCAACGTCAAATATCCTTTGCCAAACATGATTGAGTATGCTGATTTCTCAGTGAGAGTATTTTCTTTGAATGCTCATTGTTTGATAGAGAAAAATAGCTAGTTACGTCTCTCTGATCTCTATTATCTCTGCTGTGGTAGATTTATCAGTGCAGTCATGAGGAGGAGCACTAAATGAGGCTGTCTTTAAACAAATACATAACCTTTTAAAAACAAACTGTTAATATGAGTCCATAAATAGCATTCTGAGGAAGTCCTTTTATAAACAGGTATGAATGGATCATGTTCTTGTTGTGTTAAACTGTGCAACCCAATGTAGTTTGGAACCGTGCTTTTTAAGTGAAAAGCTATAGCAACTGAAGACTGATCATGTTTGATCAGATCAAATATATATACACTTCATTATTGACAGCACTTGCTACTTAAAAAAATAAATATGCAAGATACTACACAATAGAAAAAAATATCTTCAAATATATAAGAATTACTCAAAATATTATTTTAATTAGGTTTACATGAGACTGCTGGCCAGTCTCTAATTCTCCCAAGGGATCCATTTTAGGGCCAGTTCCCTTTAATGTTTTCATAAATGAATTGGATGCAGGTCTCAAATATATACTAAGTAGGTTTGCAGGTGACACTAAATTAGGAGGAGCTATTGACTACCTTGAGGGCAGAAAGATCATGACAAATTAGAGGGCTGGGCAATCACCAACTGCATGAAATTCAACAAGAACTAGTGCCAGATTCTGCACCTGGGACAGGGCAATTGTGGATATATGTACAGGTTAGGGGACAAGAGACTGGACAGTAGCCCTGCAGAAAGGGTTCTGTGGGCTCTGGTGTACGGTAAGTTGAATATAATTCAACAGTGTGCTTCGGCAGCCAAAAGGACCAACTGTATCTTGGGGTGCATTAAGCACAGCATTGCTAGCCAGTTGAGGGAAGTGATTATCTTGCTCTATTCTGCACTGGTGTGGCCTCACTTCAAGTACCGTGTACAGTTTTGGGTGCCACAATATAAGAAGGACAATTACAGAGTGTCCAAAGGAGTGCTACAAAGATGGTGAAGGGCCTAGAGGCGAAGGTGTATGAGGAATGGCTGAAATCACTTGATTTGTTCAGCTTGCAGAAGAGGAGGCTGAGGGGAGACCTCACCACATCCTACAGCTTCCTCACAAGGGGGAGCAGAGGGGTATCTCTTCTCTCTGGTGAAAGCAATAGGACCTGTAGGAAGGGCATGAAGCTGTGTTAGCAGAGGTTCAGGCTGGGTAATAGGAAAAAGTTCTTCACCAAGAGGGTGGCCAGGCATTGGAACAGGTTCCTGGGTGTTCCCAGGTGGTCAAAGCACCAAGCCTGCCAGAGTTCAAGAAGTGTTTGGACAATTTGCTCAGACATACAGTTTGATTTTTGGGTGGAGCAAGGAGTTGGACTCAATGATCCTCATGGATCCTTTCCAGCCTGGGATATTCTATGATTCTGTGATAAGAACTCAAGCAAGATAGTTCAGTTTTTCTGATTTTTTTTATTGTAGCTAGTATTCTTACATTTCTTTTTTTCTCCTATTACAAGGTCTTGACTGAAGTTGTATATACATTTCACTTCTAAATTTGGGGGGAGGGATGAGAATTTCTCCCTTTTGTTGCTTTTAAGCAGCTAGTCCTCTTTTATGCAACAGTACAAAGCAGCTTTCATTCTTTGTACTTTTTTTATTTCTTAAGATTTGTTATGCATCATCTTTTCAAAATGTACTGTCCAAATATACTTAGTTCTCTTTTGATGTGAAAGGTTTTTTTTTCCTGCCATTAATAATAGTAGTCTATCTGGAATAATTTTCACTGCAATATTTGTTGAAAGTTAAGTTGTAAAACATTATACATAAGGGGATTGAGTATCATAATGTTAACTACCATATTAATCTCAGTGTTATCTCCCATTCCTCTTTTTACATCTTATTATCTAGATTGTTTTCATGATAGGATATTAATTTGAATTTTATGTCTAAGTATGTCCATCACTAACAGTTATGTTTAAGATATTCTGCCTCAGTACAGTATACTTTACTGGTTGTCCCAAATGCTATTGGCCATCATTCTGCCCGATCACCTAGGTAGGCCAGTATTTCTATAGTGATTAGGTCAATTTCCAAACATTCATACTTTTTTTTTTTTTGGTAGAAATATGAAGTGAATTTTTTTAAAGTTCGATTTATCAGAAGACAAAAGTCTTAAAAATATTCTTATTTCCTCTTGTGAAGATAGCTCAAAAACATAGAATATATTCTGTTTCAAGAAATGGTCTAGGAAGAGGAGGAAAGATCATTTTGGAGGTAAGTGTTGCCTGATAAATTTAAAAAAATTTCAAGTAACAGTTCAGCAAACTTATCATTTTTGCTTGTTATTTCTGAATCTGAAAGGTCTGTTTGCAGAGCTAAGGAGCATCACAGTAGCTGTGAAAGACATGTAAGACAAGGTTTAATACAAAAATGTGAAATCTACATTTCCACAGTACAAACCAAATCAAGCTGTACAACTACAGGTATTGAGATGAGAAAGTATTGCTAAAGAGAACCCCATGTTTCTGAAGAGCTTGGGCTTTTCTAGTGGAGAGGGATCCATTTTACAACAGGATAAGGGCTAATTATTTTGTGAAATACATGGAGAGGCAGAGAGAAATCACAGCCTAGATTTCTTTGCAAATGCACATTGACTAAAACAGCATTGAGAATGGAAGCCTTAAAATGATAAAAACTAATTAAAAACCAAGTGATTGTTTCGATATTTAAAAAATAAATGAGAAAATAAATGAGTATTTCAAGAGATATAGTAAAGAAAACATTTTAAGATAGCAGAAGTTATAGCAAGCCATCAGAACATAAGAGGGTAGATTTTAAATTTAGTGCTGCACACACCAAGGCTGGATTTGGAGGAGGAGCTGTCATATATAGCACACAAATGTAATTGAAAGGATGGAGTGATAGGTTAGAATCAGTGCTTGTGGCAGGAAAATCAATCACCAGTGTGATCTGTACATGCATTGATACTTCAAGCTTTAACAAAACATCAGTAGGAAAACACTGCAGATCTTTTCTCAAGTACACTACCTAAAGGGTTTCAGTATGAAATGTATGCATGACTGTCAGCTTGAATGTTGGCAGGTCAGACTGAAAAAAAGGATTCTGGCTTTCAGACAATGCTTCAGGACATTATCTTGCCTTACAATGCCTGTCAGTAGTGTCTCTTTCCAGTGTCTCAAGCTTCCTCCACACAGCAAGTTTTGTCAGCATGAGCTGTTGTCAGGATGACCTTTAAAGTCCGAGATACCTGTCCCAAACTTTCTTGTTGCCTTATTCTCAGAGGTCTTGGCAGTGTATCCATCAATCTGTGAAAGGAGGCAACCAAGACAGTAAAGCCATCATGGCTCAAGATCTGGTGCTGGCCTCTTGTCCTGGTTCCAGTTAGGACAGAGTTAATTTTCCCTCATAGTAGCTGGTAGGGTGCTATGTTTTGGATTAGGATGAGAAGAGCGCTGATAACATGCTGATGTTTTAATTGTTGCAGAGCAGTGTTTACACCAGGCCAAGGACTTTTCGGCTTCTCGCTCTGTCCTGCCAGCGAGCAGGCTGGGGGTGCAGCAGGAGCTGGGAGGGGACAGACCCAGGACAGCTGACCCAAACTGGCCAAAGAGGTATTCCATACCATCTGACGTCATGCTAAACAATATATAGGGGTGGCTGGCCGGGGTGGGGGGCCGGCTGCTCGGGGATAGGCTGGGCATCGGTCAGCGGGTGGTGAGTAATTGCATTGTGCATCACTTGTTTTCTTACACATTATTATTATTAATACTATTATCATTATAACTATTATTATTATTATTGTTATTATTATATTCCTGTTTTAATAAACTGTCTTTATCTCAACTCACCAGCTTCACTTTCCCGTTTCTCTCCCCCATCCCAGAGAGGGAGGGGGGAGGGTGAGCGAACGGCTGTGTGGTGTTTAGCTGCCAGCCGGGTTAAACCACAACACCTCTGAAGCAGTCTGTTTGCGTACTTCAGTATCAGTCACTTGGATCTTTCATTTAATCAATAAACTCTACAGATAGTGAACATTGAAGTCAGGTAAGCACGAAATGTTCCAAAAGCGCTAGGACTGTAAGAAATTTAAGGTTTTTTTTAAATGATATTTTATGGCATCCCAGCAAAAAATGTCCAACCTGTTTAGTCATGTAATGTCCAGATTATCATTTAAACGAAACCACAACTAAAATGCTAGTTTAGAATAAATTCCTTACTTTAGTTGCATTTCAAGACAAGGAAACTAATTTTAATTTATACAGCTGTTCAAACAGGTGGTGTTAGATATAGAATTCCTAGAAGAAATAGCCAAACTTGTAAGATTTGCTTCAGGATTAGTAAAACTACTTCAATATCTATAAAACTGAAGGAAAAAAAAAAAAGGAATGGAAACTTTGCTGGAATAGTGATCTAGGTAAGACCTTTCAAAATAGTACAGGCGACAATGATACCAAACCTTTACAATGATGAGAAAAATATAAAAATTACACTTGAACCCTATGCAAGTAGCAACTGGGAACAGCATTTCTAGATGAATAAATTTGGGGAGCAGAGGGATTGAGAGTGAGTGCCACTGCACATCACTCAATCGTGTTCTTGACAAGGCACCTAGTCTCTACAGAGCCAAACCTTCAAAACACGGCAACCTTAAAGATGCAAATATAAAACTCTTGATTGAATTATGTTACAGTTTGGTAGACAACAGAGACTGATACAGTAGATTTTTCTCTCATGCTGCCTTGTTGCATGACAATATTAAAAATTAGCTTCTTCCTGTTTTATGTAATATCTAGAAATAGTTGGTGAGGAATAGGGCAGCAGACATAAAGCAAGAATGCTCCAATTTATTTTAATTGAATTAAAACAATATAGATTCTGAAGATTTGAAGTTAACTGTTTGATGTTAGAGACATCTGGAAGGATGTCTGGATGTCTGAAACACGTTATGCACCTTTCATTAAAAATAAAATAAAATAGTAGTGCTTTAGCTGTGGAGTTCAAAGAAGCTGTATTTACCCTGTAAGTATTGGTTGTAATAGTATGGTGTCTGGAGAAATTGTGGGGAGAATATGTTCAGCATCCTTACCAACAATGCAGCCTGCTACACATGAACTATTTTGTTATGGGTTAATAAGGCCTTTCTCAGGAGTAAATGAATTCTGTCTATTCCACGCACCCTCTGACTGTTGAATTATCTCTTGATACAGTAAGCACTTTATATCTTTATGGAAATGCTTCACAATAAGCAAGAAGACAGGAGCAATTTCACTTTTTAAACACACATGCTCACACACACACACACACAAACACACACACCAACAACAAAAATCAGTCCTTGATAGCTATTTGATACTCCAAGTGGGTAGCTTTTCTTCTTCAGTACACTAAAGACAGTATAACACAGTTGGTTTATTCACTTCAACAACCTTTTAAATTTGGGGTCTATGGATTCAGATTGATGCACATTATCCGATGCCAGTATCAGATGACTATAAATTCACAGGTGTTTTGAGGGATCACTGATGTTCAATGATACCTTATCAGATGGGTGGGGAGGATTCTGATGAAACAATTGACTTCTACTGTTATTTGTTCATTTAATTTTATGTTTAATTTTATGTTATTTACTGTTATTTTTTCATTTAACCTGCCATTTAATGTTGCCCTCTGAGATCTCTTAACTGGTGCTATTTTGATAAAATTTATTCCAGACCTAACATCTGCAATATCATTACTTCTTTGTAACAAGTTTTCATATGAAGTTTTGTTATTAATATTTCATAAAACTTAGTGATGAATTGAAGGGTTATTGACTCCATAAAGCCTCATGATCAGTAACATCTCTCTCACACAATTCTTTGATTATAAAGATTGCAAGTATCTGGGAGACTTCCCAGGTACTATATACTTGGAGACTTCCTTGAGAGACTATATGATTCCGTATTATAAAAATCTGCTGTTTAAATTCATACTTACATCACTAAAAATTCTCATTAACTTCATTGTTTGTAAATACAGTCACTTCTATTACACGGATATAACCAGAATAAATACTCATTCAGAAATGTCAGCTTGCAAAGTTGTTAATTTAAAGCAATGTTGTATTAACTATAAGTGAAGCCTAAATGCACTTTATAATGCAGAGATCAATTTTTATTTATTTTTTAACACAAGTAAATTAAAATTGTATGTATTGTCATCACATGCTTATTTTAAGACTAAACCAAGTCAGTGATTTTCAAGGGTATTTTTTTCAGTGGTTAAAATCATTGTGGTTTAGAGTTAGGGATCATAAACCTGGGGTTTTTATATATATATTTATATGCATATATTAAATAATGATATGATTAATCTATGATTAATAGTATAGAGAAACAGAACTAGTAGGGGATTGCTTTATGATCCTATTGAGAATAGGAAATCTCTTGCTTTACACTTGCTTTTATTTTAGCACCTGAACATGATCTTCACTGATAAAGATACCTAAACCAAGTCATATGGACAAAAAGAGCTGAAATACCTCCTGTGATGAAAACTTCGGCATTGTTTTTAATGCAGGGAAATATGCCTCGTATCTTTCTAAACCAATGAATTTTGTTGTTCTAACAACTTATTTAACAAAACTGAATGCCAGGCTCAATTGTGTTGCTTTAGAAATTTTTATTTTATTTTTTTCCTGGTCTAGTTAGAAGGCTCACTGTCTGCTCTTTCTGTCAGACTTTTGAAATCAAATTTTCCCGTGTGTTTGCTGTTATGGTTGATTCTGAACAAATCCATTTAGATGTACTTGTTGCATGGAAAGTATGTGGTTTCAGTGAGGACGATATGATAAAGGTTCAAATATTGATGTACTAGTGAAAATTTAAGGAACTTAAGGTTTCAGTTTTCTTGTCAGTTTTTTATTTATTTTATTTTGTTTTGTTTTATTTTATTTTATTTTTTTAATTTTCCTATGTTTTCACAGCTGTTCATATTACCTTTTAGAAAGATTGTTTCAAATATTACCATGATGTTTATAATAAGCTCATTCAACTTCTAAAGCAGTTAGTCACAGAATGATTTCAGATCAATACTGATCTTCTGTGCTGTATTATTGTGTAAGAGAACAACTTCCTACATAGGGATATCAGTGAAGAATGTAGTGTCAAAGTGTAGCAGCTGATAGATGCTGTCTTTTTGTTGGCCATTTGGATGAGTAATCTGCTAATGGAAAATTTAGTCCATTAAACACAAACATCTTTAAAAATAACTACAAAATCTTCCAATATTCATAACACACCTAACAATATTTTTGCAACATAGGCACTTAAAAACCTGTTAAATAACATTTATGTTTTTAATCTTAGTTTATTTTATAAGAAAATAAAATATGCTTTAATTTATTTTGAGTTCTTAATCTAATATAGATTACAATGCTTATTACCAATTTGTATGGTTAAATCCATACGGTTGTTTTTCTATTTAAAGTATACGCACACTATGATAACAAATGTACATGACTGTGTCAAGTACCAACTCACAGGACAAAGGACTCCTCTATTGCTCATGCTTTATAATATAGCCCTGGACAAACTCTTCAAAGCATATAATATAATAATTTAGGAATAGTAACAAAAAAGCCTGGGGCAGTCAGGCCTCCCATTAACTGTTGCTGGTAGAAAAGAGCCTAAGTCATGTTTATCACATAGTAAAATAATCACATTTGAAAATAAAAGATAGGCTGCCACATTTTATTTTAGGGTTATACTGAGCAGAAAGGGTATGTACTGCAACACAAATCCTTCTCTATATACTTTTATATATTTATATATATATAAAATTTCATCTATATGAAAGGTCTTTTAAAAATGTAGCTTTCTGTAAAACAAGGATTCTATTGTTTCCCTTTCCTTTCTCCATTCTCCTTTCAATTTGAAGGAATTAAAAATCAATTGAAAGGAGAAATGGAACAGAGAGAATCCACATACTTGTAGCTCACTGAACAGATGGTTGTTTTGTTGTGTTGTTGTTGTTGTTGTTTTTAAATTAAATAAGGTACTCATGGCTAGAGATTTATTTTATTTTAGTTCTCAGCTGAATTTAATAGTATCCAACCAATTAAAGAAAGTACTGGGTAATACCAAAGGTTCATTTCATATAGTATTTTTTCTTTATCATTGGCCAGTAGCATGATCATACTGTAATTCTTTTTAGTTTATATACATATAAAAAAAATATATTTTAATATTTTTTGTGAGCACTAATCTAGGGCCTTCCTGAGAAAGAGGCTATGGTTTGGCAATCTGTGAGTAGCTATCAGGGAACCTCATTCTTTTGTTAACTAGCCTATCTTCTGAGTTTCAAACCCTGTCTTTGAATATAAACTCTTTGGTTACAGCTATTTTGTTAATTTTGACTTATAATACTTTTTTCTTTTTTTTCCTAAACCTAATACTTGATCATTTGATTGGATGTTATCTATTGTTTTTAATGTATATGAATCCATATTTACCACAAAAACATGAGATCTTCAATATATCAGAACACGTTGGATTTATGTACTGGTACAATGAAATTTCCTTTAGAAACTGGAGAGGTGTTTTGGATTATTTTCTACTTAATATGCTAAATAAAAATAATAATAATAAAAAAACAATAAAAAAGAGTTCTGGTTTAAGATTCAAGCTCCTATCAATATCCTATCAATAGCTTATGAAGTGTTTTTTTTTTTTTTTTAATAGTCATGCCATTTGAAGGAAATGTTTGAAATTAACATCAGAGTATATTATCTGTACTCTGAAAATTATTTATATTATCAATAGAAAATACTACATTCCGCACTAATTTTCTTTGGCAGATTTCATATAGAATCACAGAACCATCTAGGTTGGAAGAGACTTCCATGATCACCTTCTCCAACCTCTGACCTAACACTAACAAGTCCTCCACTAAATCACTAAACCAAACAAAGAACAAAGGCTAGATGTGTAAAAGGTGAACTGCAGCCTTCACCTACCATGAGTTCCCAAACAAAAATCAAGGAACATACACTTTCTGTTCCAGAACTTCATATCATGTAGCCTTTAGTGAAAATGTGCAGTTTCAGAAAGGTGACAAGGTGTAGGTTGAAAATAGGCACTTAAATATTACAACAAATTGAAGAATTACAATGAAATTGAGGGTTTTGCGGGTTTTGGTTTGTTTGTTTTAAAGGACATAACTATATTTTGCAAGAAGATACTGTAAGACTGAGAATATATGTGGGACCATTTTTTGCTCCTTTTACAGTTTCTACTTCTTGTGTATATGACTTTACCCTGTAAGAAGCTTCATTTCTTATTTTGAAAAGGACTATGTGGGCAGAGTTACAGAATCAGACCTAGAAGGTCTGTTCATTATGGTAGCAAATACTTGAGATTTTAATTTGTGTGCAGAAATTTTACAGGCAAACTTTTGGTGTTTCTTTTGTTGTTTCCTTTTTTTTTTTTTTTTTTTTTTCCTCCTCCTTTCAAGGCTGCTTACAATCAGAATTAGTATAGTCATATTTGGATTAAGGAATGGTATAAATAATCTAATGAAACATGAAAAGGAGACCAACGCAAAATACACTCAGGAATCGACACTGATATTTTCTCCAGATAAACTGCTGTACTGATTGTCATGAAGTATATTGATGTCACTGTCACTATGACAACATTATGACAAGAACTAGTCACTCTAGGCTACCTTGCAAAAAGGATCTGTCTCATATATATATATATTAGAAAAAGTAATAGAAATGATTCTTCTGCCTAATACAAGGTTTCATTTAAGGTCAGATGATTTGATATAGACATCGGATCAAGGTATTCTCAAACCAGTAACAAGCTAGCTTTTTAAAACAGGTAAGAGCAATATATTATTCATACACATGCTTTTACTTCTCAACTAGTAAAAACAAGAAGAAAAAAATGCATTCTCTGAAATATAAGTATTTGAATATTTAAAAAAATGTTTTGATATATTTCTCAAAAGTAGAACAGGATTATTATTATTATTATTTTTAATCTGACAAAGTAAAACATTTAGAGATGGAATGTGTGTAATTTAACTTCTAAATGGATTAGGGTTTGGAGGGATTTTTTCCTGTAATCAATTGTTTCTCTCCTTTTCATTTAAAATAATCTTTCCACCCTTATGCATTTCTGGTTCTGTGCTGCTTCAGCTAAGCCATGGGACCTGTGTACAGCACTCCAGTTATATTTTACAATCCACAGTTTATTTTCTGCTTGTGAATCTATTTGATTTCTCCCGTCTCATGGATTTTAATGTTTCAGTTTTGCCACGTCAGAAATACTATGCTGGTGTTGGCAAAAAAAACTTGTGAAAATTGTAGTCTGTAGAAATATCAAAAGATTAGTAAAATTCATAGTATCTCTAAGTTCATTTGTCTACATCACAATTTTGCAAATGTCTTCACAAGGCATATTGCTGAATTTATTGCTGTTTAGGAACATAGTATCATAGCATGCAAGTAAACCTAAATTATATTTTCCCAGTGGTATTTGTACTCCTAATAAATCTTAATCAAATCCAAAACTCATATGGGGAGTCCTTTGCATGTTTGCTTTGCTGTCTTTTAACTGTGTAAGAGGAAAAAAGCATCTTTATTAAGCTCTGGCTACCTTGATCTTTATTTCAGTTAAAATAAATTTAACTGATGATGATTTATAGACACGTCCAAGCATATTTATTTTAAAGCAATGTTTACTTCAAAAGAGAATTTTAATTATTTATCAAATACAGTATTCAAATAACTTTAATAAGGTTTTTTTTTAATAAAATCTTTAATAAGATTTTATATTGTCTTTTTCTTAGACATCTCAGGTTATTCTCTGAGATGACTTTAATGGGAAAACTGGACAATCCAAAAAGTTATCATTTACATGACATTTTTTGTTGAAACATAACTAAGTAATATAACATTGAGGTAGGATTTCTGCATATAGAGTTTGAGGGTAGGCATAAGTATTCAGCAGTTAAAAAGAAATCCCGTCTAAAGGGGAAAGCTGTCAGGAAAACAGCAATCAGTACATGATACATAGAGATCAAACAAGTGAGAACAAGTTCTTCCTCCTCTATGGCAGGTTCCTCTTCTGCCATGGAGCCCTGTGTGTATTATGTAAAAATAAACAAACAAACAAAAACCCACAACCTGCCCCCCTCCCTGCCTCCCCATCAAAAAGGGAGTATGATATCTGCTTTTAAAATGAAGGTCCTGAGCTCTTTAGTGGGTTAGTCGCTTTCCTCAATTCCTCTGCATTTAAGTTTTTTTGTTTGTTTGTTTTTGTTTGTTTGTTTTTTTTCTATCATAATATGTTAGTCTGCTTGCTTTCAAGGTATTTTAAGCCTGAATTAAACTTCTGTCATACAGGCACCTTAACACTAAATGGTCAGATGGCAATATTGATTAACAGACTGAAATAAAATCAACTGAACATATAACTTCTGTATAAAGGGATCAATGGTAACAACAATCAAAGAAGATTATATGGTCTACAGGTAATATTCTCTGGCTCTCTTTCACACTGTACCATGTGAGAAGATCATTCTGTTGATGCCTTGTTTATAAAAGGGACTTAAAAGAGAATGATTCCTTCTCCTCTTCCCAAATAGCATGCACTCAATTATAATGCTTCATCTGAAACATCCTGCTTTAGTGCAGTAAGAACACAAGATGGGCAGTTGCCCTGTGGATGGACCTTTAGCATAGGTGAGGAAAGAAAATGCCAGGCCATTAGACTGCAGGAGGTGGCTTTTCCCAAAGAAGGACCTGAAGAAACCCTGCTGTGGATGACAAAGACTGAGAGGTACAGCAGCAAGGGCAGAGAGGCTGCTCCCAGAGGGAGCACAACTTGTTTTCTCTCTGCTTCTTTGCTGGTTTCAGAAAGGTGCAAGTCCAGATCCCCCGGGCTCTAGTCTAGTTCCAGCTTTTTCTTTTCCAGCTCTGTTCGGGTCCCAGCCTTGTGTCCTTTGGATAGGAAAATTTGGCTTTGACCACACTGCTGAGAGACCTGGAGCTGGTTCATTCACTTCACTGTCAGAGCTCAGACAATGGTTAGTTTAACTCCGGTCTTGCTTTAAAAGGTCTGACAAATTGCACCTGGTTGCTGCTGACAAGTAGTGGGATTAAGGCCTTTTTAACATTTAAAATCTGTTTAAAAATGTTCAGTTATTTGATGACTAGAAAGACAACTCATTAGCTTTATTGTGATCAGTGAAAATAAATAAATAGTGTATTGCATTGTGCAAGTGAAAATTCTGATATTGAAATATTTTAGAGAAATAGTGATGTCAATGAAATTACTGCATATTATATGAACATGCCATTGTGGTTTATCTGCATGTTTAGTTCTCTAAAACGTAATATAAATATGGAATACAGTTTATAACACTTGCATGATTTTGACAATAGAATTTTCAATTTCTTAGAAAAGAATAAATAACTACAAATGAGAATTGATAGACAAAATAAATCAAAGTTTACCTAATTAGACCTACAAATGTTTAAGTGGTATAGACAGTAATCTATTTAGGAAAATGTAAAAGCAAGCTGCAGTCATTGCTCACACTGATATATTTTATGGGTCCATTGTATGTTCTGTTAACAAAGTATATATCCCAGAGACCAGGAAAGGGATTCATAATCAAACTAATTGATACTACCTGTTATGTGCTTTAATTTGTAGCACAAATCTTGAAGCTAAATCATTCTTTAGTGTTTCAAATTAAGCTGCTTTTGAATTGTTTACTATAGTTTTTCTTCATTTCCTGAATTCTTCTCGGAGTGTCGCTCTGTAATGTTTTCAACAAGCAAAACAACAGATATAAAAACAAATATTTTTTTTTCCAAAAAAATTAAGCTATAAACTGTGAGTTTGGGAATTCTTGTTGTTGTTCTAGACAAAACCTTAGAAATCTTTAAAGTACTCCCATTTTAATACCCATGAATGACTCTGATTTTTTTTTGTTTTTAAGTTTTGAAAATTTTCTCTCTTTCTAATATAGTAGTACCTAGCTGGAGTAATATGACTATGAACACCAAGCTCTTCAGAAAAATTGAAATAATTTTGAGTCTAGAGCAGAGCAAGAAGAATGATAGGTTGGAAAATATGACTGATCATGAAAATTTAAAGAAAGCAATTAACATCATTCTGTGAAAGAAAGGTTATTGGCAGTTTGGAAATCAAATGCTACCAATATTATGAGACAAAAGAGTACATTTTGTAGCAAAGAAAGGTATTAGGGAAAACTTTCCATCTCTTAGGACCAAAGACTGGAAATGTAGAATCTCTCATTGGAAATTTTTGCTTCCAAATAAGCTGATAAGGGAGTCTGTTTTAAAAAGAGGTAGAACAAAAATAGTTAACTTTATCAAATCTAAATTATGTTAAGAGGTGTAAGTTTAAGTGTAATTCTGAAATAGTTGTGTAATAGTGGTGCCTTTTTAATAAGCATTTCTACCTGTTGAGTATATTTTAATTGGTAGTTTATGTTACTTTCAGAATGGATGATTAACTGACTTTAATTATCTAAGTAAACACACATGGCAGAATGAAGTTGATTCTGTTCTTTCTTTCATTCTTCAGGAGAATTACCAAATCCCTGTATATATGCAAAATAACAAACTGCAAAATTTTAACCAAGGTCATAATATAGATCCCATACCTAGTATTGCAAGTGATGATATACAGGTTATAAAGAATTCAGTTTGATTCTCAGCTTATAATATAAATGCATCATGGATAAGACAAAAAAGTATATATTTAGGACTTCAAAATATATATTTTGAAGTCATAAAGATGTAATTAGAATGGAAATTTATTTACTTATTTTAGTGATTTTCCTTCATTTAAAAATGTGTTTCTATATAACCATTCATATTATTTACATGTGCCTGTTTGATGATTCTGTGTGCCTTCTCTTTATATATACAACTGGCTTTTCATTGCTGTTGCACAGCAGCACTGTTTTCACTTCTTCTATGGTGAAAACAAAAGGGGGTGTTAGAATATTTAAATTTTCATGTAATATGGCTTGCTGAGTATCATTAAAACTGTCCACAACATATGTGAAATATGTGTATAAGTATTGTTCCTTAGGTGTCTTGTTTTCACGCTTTTTGAAAATTTTAGAAAAAAAATATGCTTTTTGATACTTAGGGATTACTTAGAATAATGTCTTTATTTGGAACTTAGTTTTTACAATTGCACAACTTCAAATTTAAACTAATCACACCTGGGCTCAGTTCAGTCCTCACATAAGAATAATCCACAAAGAGGAAATCTCAAGTTTCCTTTAAGATGGCTTCTTCTATGCCTCCCATGAGATTCTCTCTTCAAAAACAAAAGGGAAGATGATCCTCTACTTTACTTTCCCACTCAACTCTGGTGTAAGTTCTTTTAACACACTGGATATTCCATACAAATTCACAGTCACCTTTCCAGAGAACTAGCTGAGAAAAGAAGAATAATTATTACAAATGTTGGTGGGTTGGTAGTTACTGGTAAGTCCAAGAACAAACGGGCATTATTATAGTCATGAACTGCTCCTTCTCTGCTTCATACTGTGCCTTCTTTCATTGCTCCTGCCTCAAAGCCTGTGAAGAAGTTTCACTGCAAGAATTAGTCATGATTTTAGATACTTTCACTTTGTATCTATTCCTTAGACATTTCATTTGTTAATGTCTGCCACGTTCAGAATGTGGGTCTATCAATGAATTGTCTTGTCAGCCTTGGTTTTGAAGCATGTGACAAAATTTCACATTCAGATTTGACCATTTATTTCTGCAATACGTCTATTTATGAATTTGTAACACACCATGCACTTTCCTTTTTTCTAGAGAAAAGATATAATTAGTAACTGTAATAATGGATATGAAATCATTTGTACATGAAATGAGGAAAAATATATCCTTCTATTATTTGAGTAATCTTATTTGTCCCAGTGTATACAGAGAGCCTTATTTCCCAAATATTTGTTTTTGTCTCCTTAGACCCCCAAAAATATTGATTGATGTAACACTATATTGCCACTGAAAGTCAGTGCAAAACATACCATGTATAATCTTACATATGACAGAGGTCAGATTCTGATAAAGAGCCGTTCTTTAACTCAGTCCTGTCAATACTCTCCACTTGATACTATTGTCTTATTATAGATATATATTTTTAAGGGTTATTTCTCTCAAATCCAGTAGACAAACAGAATCACAGAGTGACTGAGGCTAAAAGGCACCTCTGGAGATCATCTGGTCCAACCCCTCTGCTACTTTCCAGCTGGGTGGTCCCAACATGTCCTGGTGCCTGGGGTTGCTTCTCCCCAGATGCAGGAGTTTGCACTTCCCCTTGTTGAATTTCATGAGGTTCCTTTCAGCCCATTTCTCCAACCTGTCAAAGGTTCCAGGTTAAGGTGAAAATTATGAGAGCAATACAATTTCTAAACAATAGTTTTCAAAAATATATATATATATATGTTTTTAAAGTAGATTGTGATTGTAAATCTGATAGATTGTAATTTGTATGATGCTTTGCATGTTTTAAGGACTGTGTAAATACTAACTAGTCTTCACCTCTAGCATACAGCTAAGCATTGCCCCAGTTTTATGACTTTGAAAAGTGGTAGAGGAAAAAGTTAATAATATAGTCAAAGACCAAAAGTAGATGAGGAACACAAGAATTTAGAAAATGTGCTTGAAAACCTGTCATCAGCTATATAGGATGCACTGCCCCGTAATTAGTTTGATTACAGTTTTGACTATAGTCTTGCTAAAAAAGAAGTTAAGTGGAAACAGATATATAATGTTTAGCATAGCAAATGTTAGCTGTAAGGGACCATTTACAACGTAGTCTACGCTGTTAGTGAAGTGGTTTTTTTTGTGTGTTTTTTTTTTCTTTCTTTCTGATTCTTCAGAATATTGAACTATTATTTCTTCAGTTTCTTCAATGACATCTTTTGTGTTTACATAAATTATTTCTTCTGATTTTTTTCAGGTATATACAACAGCTTAAGAATATTTTAATTGCCAAAAATGTAGGTTAAATTTTTAATGAATTCTTAAGGAGAATGTTTTATTACTTAAGCTACATGCAATTTTTTAATCTCAACATTCATCTGAAACATTCTCAGAGGGTTATGGCAGAGTAAGCTGTAATTTCCCTTCCCTTCCCTTCCCTTCCCTTCCCTTCCCTAAACATCTTTCAGTTTGACTTCCCATGTTTGTCTATTTGCTTTTCCTGTAGAGATACATTTTTCTTCTTACACTTTATTTCAGCTTTGTTATCTAAAAACGAGAATTTGGAAATTACTGAACCCTCAGTATTACCTCGTTTATAGTAATAGTCTCATTAATATATCTAATTTGCCTTCTGTGTTTAAAAAAAAAAAAAAAAAGCTATATCGAGATCCAGAGGTTTACAAATGTGGGTCAACGATTTATGCCCCAATCCATAAAGTTGTAACAGGCCTTGTCTTTGGTCCTTTCTTCCTCTCTCACAGAAGTACATTTCCATGGTCTTTCCCACCCTGGTCGGAGAGCTTCATGAGGCGAGCTGCTGTCTGTCTCTTAGGTATGTAACTATGTAGATATGCTACCTCCCTGTGTAGCTGGTCTGGTGTGCATATCAGACCTTCTGCTCCCTTCAGCAGTGAGTCACCAATGACAATGATGCATCTTTTATTCTTTACTGAGGAGGTTTTAATGCAGCAGCTAGTCTGATTAGGCTTTGGTGAAACCTCCAAGTAGGAAGAACCATCACCCTCACCATTGTCCAGTTGTCCTCACAGAGCAGTGTACCTGTTCTGCAGGGGCAGCTGGGGAGGTAGGGGAATCACTGGGCAGATGCACCTCCTATGCTTGTAACGCCGAGCACGGACCTTTTGCCATTGTCCCCTGCCCCCCAATTCATCACCATTGTTGTTAGGGGGAGCAGAGGAGAGAAGGTTCACTGTAGCAGGAACTCTGCCTGCTCGCTGGTCCCCTCCTATTATCTGCTCACAAGGTGATAGGGGGTGATGTGTTTCTTGTGGAGCCTCTGCTGGCTGTCTAAGCCTCAGGGCTGGTATTTGGGGTGTCTCACCCCGGTGCCTTTCTTTCAGGCCTGGCAGGGAGTTGCTCCACCTATCTCCTGCTCACACTCCCTGATAGCCCTTAACCTCTCCACCTCCTCCCTGAGCTCTGCCACCAGGCTGACCATCCACGTGGTCACACCTCACACACCCGGTGTCTCTGCCACCCTCAGGTGGCAGAAACAGGCTCAGGCACTCCTTGCACCCAGAGACCTGAACTGCCGCATTTTTGAACAGGCACTCAGTCTGGGTGGCCACAGACTTTCTAGAAAGAGCTTTCTGCCTAGTGCAGACCATGGCGGTTTAGCTATAGGTGGACAGCCAGTAGATGAGCTGTTCTCCTGAGCAGAGAGGGGTGCACTGCCCTCTCCATGCACGCCCTGCCTGCGTGCACTGCTGCTCAAATAGCCACGCCATGCCCTGCTTGCCCGTCCTGGTCGGCGTGCTCCCCAGGGGCTGCCTTCGAAAGGCACGGGAGGGGGCGCTGTTGCCCCTGCCTACACCTCGTCAGCCTCCCACGCGAGGGCTGCCGGGTCCTGGCAGCTGCCTCGGCTGCCTCGAGTGGCCTTGATGACAGAAGAAGAGGCGTCCCAGCCCCGATCCCCCTCTCTGCTGCAAAACGCGTCTGCTCTGCCACTGATCACCTCAGCGAGTGGCTGCAAAATGGCAGCAATGCCCGATTTAATGGCGGCGATGCTGGATTTGGGCAGGAAGTGCTCGAGGGCGTAACGCTTCTAACTTTCTGTAAATGAAAGTGCAATGGACACCAACTGAAACTGAAATACAAGTAATTCTGTTTACACTTTTTTATTTATTTATTTATTTATTTATTTTTAGTTTTTGTGAGGGGGTTCAAACACCGGAAAGGGTTGCCCAGAGAGTGTGTGGAGTGTCCATCTTTGGAGATACTCAAAGCAGGACTGCACGTAGCCATGAGCAACCTGCTGTAGTTTACCCTGCTTTGAGCGACAAGATGGAGTAAATGATCTCAAGAGGTGCCTTCCAATCTCAGCAGTTCTGTGTCTTGAGTTTCTTTATGCTTCTAGACCACTCTTGAGTTGCAGATTAACTGTTGATAAAGAACAAGAAACACTTTTTAAAAGAACTTTAGATCTGCAACAGGCTTGTAAAAGATGAAATTAAAGGTGAATCAATTAAATACTTGAGAAAATTTAATTAATATTTGTTCAGGAAGAAATCCTGTAAACCAGAAAAAAAAAAGGCACAGGAAGAAAGACTAGCACCTTGTTTGTAATCCAATGTTGTCTGATTAAAATTTTATTTAAGACAGCATTACAAGATTTATTTTTGTTCAGAGGCGTATAGGTAATGTCACCTTATCAGAGGTAGTCCAAAATATTATCTATGATATTTTATTAAAGTATTTCAATCAAAAATCTTTACAAACTTAGACTGAAAATCTCTCATCAGAAAACAAAGGAGTTGCAGCAACATTATTTTAGAATTGTGAACAAGTTCAGTATTTTTATAGCATAGGGGAACTCTTAAAAGCTAAGAAAGGTAAATGACACGAGACTTCGTTCATTGATATTTCCTTAGTTTCTAAGGATCCTTCACAACCAGGGGAAACAAACAAACAAACCCCACTTCTTTGGCAATAGTATTGGTCCACCACAAGTTTTACTGTATGAATTGTTTCATTAAACACAAAGAGCTACAAAAGACAATCTGAAATGTGATTCACTATTCATTGTTGTATAGCACCATGTGCTCATCTTTTCTAGATACTGATGAGAGGAAACTGAAAGGATCTGAATATAAATACTGTGCATTAGCCACAGTAATGTGCATTCCTCCTTCCCTGCATTCAAGCTGCAGATGAGGAATGAAGAGATATAATAAATAAACAGGATTTTCTCTCTTTTTTTCACCCTTAATTCTGCAAATATGTTTTTAAGCTAATGCCAATCAGTAATTAGTATTTTGTTTTCAATGTGCTTATGGCTTTTTAAACTTGCATATTTATGTATACATGCTCCAAATAAACAAAGATGAGTTCACAGGTTTTTCTCAAGGGATTTCCTCAAAAGTTGTGTCCAAAGAAATAAATATGTTTATGGTTGGGCTGCTACTCCCTAGGACACAGCTGCTTTTGGGGCAAGTTAATTGTTTCTCCCCACAACATGACCTCATCACGTAGGACCACTTCAGAAAGAAACACGTATCAGCTAACATCTGTATTTTAGAAAGTGGAAGGAAAATAAAATGCTTGGTTGTGCTCTGTGGTGTCAGTGCTGTTCACAGTGGAGAATTAGATCTCACTCCTCAAGGAGAAATCATTAATCAAGGGGAAACAGGTCTTCTTTTAGAGATAAGCTGGGAAAACTTGTATCTCTTACTGGTTTTATGAAGAGGAAAAAAATGTTCAAAACAAGTTTTATATTTTCTGTAATCTACATAATTTCTTTAGCTGATTCTTGTCTCTTGGTCTCAGAACATATAGAAAGAAAAGCTCCTCTAACATCTTGCATTATGCATGAGAGCTTTAATCTAACTGTTGGTGTTTAATATTTTATACTGGATGCTAAACTTCAGATTGTGAGAAATACTGAAGATTAAAACAAGAGGTGCAAAAGAGACTAGAGAGATGGAGAGACAGTATAGAGACAAAGAAATGAAGAACTGCTCAAAGCCACAAACAGAACAGCATAGCAGCTTGGTTTTTTATGTCAGCAGGTGCTTTGTCTAAGGCTATGTTCTTCCATTAACAAATGTGTATTGTTACTCAAGAGGTATACTTTGAAAAAAAAAAAGTTAAGTCTTATGTTCTAAATAGCACAAAAAAGCACGTTTTATAGCCAGCTCTGCTTAAAATTATCCTGGCATAAACCACTTCAGTCAAAGTGCAAAATTAAAGCTCTCACACAGTAAGAAAGACAATTTATGATGATTCCTGTCACTGAAGTTTCTTGTCAGTGTTGACAGGTTTGAGATATTATATTCTGTCTGAAACCTTGTCAGACAAAACCACTGAAAAGAAATAAAACACTATCAATGGAATACTGATGTTTTCTTCGCTGTAATGGGCTTTATGCTTCCCTAAAATTGCTAAAGCTGAATGACTGTTGCTCATTGTCTAATAGGATTAACACCTTCAGCTAAATATTTCTCTCTTCTTTACCAAAATTTTGCACTCTATTAAAAATGCACTTAGACAATCCATTTCTTAAAGACATTTAAATCTGTTGTTGATTATACAAGAGAGAACCATTTGTAAACTTCCATGTCTTCCTCTGCTGTTGTGTCTCAAAGTTATTGAGAAGAGTGTGTCTCAGACATCTCTGAAAAAGTGGAGTAGCTCTAAAAATAATAATAATAAAAATAATAATTACTCTGTTACAATACTCATTATAATAATGCTAAGATTTCTTTTGGTACTTTCAGATAGAACAGTATCTCCAGGTTAAAAACTGTTTTGAAACCCTCACCTGTGTTTTGTAGAGAGAAAATGGTTTAGTGTTTTTGGGTTATAAAATAAACCAGTGATTTGTAGGCTAAAGAAACAAAATGTTCTCAATGCTGATGACTGTTTTTATGTGTTATTTAACTCTTTACCTTTTGAAAGCAAAAATTTTGAGGACTCTAAATTCTTTTCCTTGTTTACCTTCATTTTTGAGGAACATATTATTGAGTGCTATTGGAAGGTATTCTGCCCTGTGTTTTTTAGTATTATGTAACATATTCTCCCTCAGTGCTCTAACTACAGTGCATGTAGAAAATGACAACCATAGGCAAGCAGTGAAGAAAATGAATTATATGTCAATACTGCACTAACTTTGGCTCCAATGATTTTGGAATCTTCTGCACTTCCATGTTATAAAGAAATGCTTATTATTTGTTGAACACCAGGGAAAGTTGTGAACTCTACAAGATGAAAAAGGAATGTCAATTTTGCCCTAAGCGTCTGACACATAAGGTAAAGTCAACTTGGTTGTGGAGTGTAATATGGATGTCCCATTCTTCCTATGTGGCTAACTTGATCAGTTTTCTCTCCATAATTATAGAAGCTGTTAAGAGTGGTTTGGCTGAGGGTATTGTGTCAAATATGGATGAACTGAGTCAAATCTGTAGTGAAGTGAAGTGAATGTATTCTCATTTCCATTTCTCAATTAAAATTCTTGATTTAAAAAAGAATTGTCAGGTCATGTCATTATGTGGTATGGATCTAATATGTAAATTCTATTTCAAGAGAGAACAGTGAAAAGACTCCAGTGAGTTGTCTTTCGTGTAGAATTTTTGGATTAATTTATTTTCTGATCTCAATTTTGATAGTTAGACTTACCAAGCATTAGAGCACTGCTAGCAAAAATAAATAAATAAATAAATAAAGTTATTGTGGGTTTTATGCTTGCTGGAATGTACATATAAACATTCACTCTTACTGAACATATTTTAGATTAAATTAAAAGTCTTATTCGTGTTCTAATTTGGTCATATTTTTAATTAATGAAAATGGGCTATAGAAAGATTTTTTTATCCCATTTTTCCCCTATGACATTTCTTACAATTATAGGAACAGACATAAGTGTCTCTAAAGTAATTGCATAGTATCTGAGTCATCAAGTGAAGCTTGATATATGGATATTTGCCACTGCAGTAATGAAATTCTTTGATTAGAGCTAGTCAGTTAGAATTCGGCAAAATAAGCTGATATCCTTTTTTTATTTTTATTTTTTATTTTTTATTTTAATGTTATGTCAATAATTACTTAATGTTCCAAGGCACAGAGTGACCAAAGACCTTGTTAAAATCCTTTGATAAAGTATTTTTTGTCCTCAAACCTGAACTGCTTACAAATAGAAAATATATATATTATTTCTTAGAAATAAGTGAAAGTTCTGTGAACTGACTTTGAATGTTTTTTTTTCCTGAAAAACGGAAACTATTTTCATATATATTTACTTGTATATTATTTTTTCTTAATTGCATTTTATATCATCACCCAAGCATCAGACTGACACCTGATCAGAAGTCATGTTCCTAACTTCTGTAAGCATTTGCATGATATAGTGTTATGAGTTAACATCGTATCTCCAGATGTAATAAATATTTGTAGAGGGATTGTTTATGACTATGTGAGACCATAACTGACTCCTGCCCCTTCTTTGCAGGCTGTAGCCATATTCCTATGGTTTAATAAGTGTGTTAAAATTTAGGCATTTAAGTTTGTGCTATCAGTGGCCTCCCCTGTACTCAGCTAAGACAAAAATGTAACCCTTGAGCACAGCTCATACTATTCTGAGAGAAGTCAGATGACTCACCCTCTGTTAATGCCTGTATCTTGCAAATAACTGTGAAAAGAACTTAGCAGTCTGATTTTTAAAATGTATATCAACAACATAAATTTACACATGGTGTTTCAGAGGCATTGTGCTATCCCAATGCGAAGAGATTTGAACGACTGAAAAAGTAGGTTAAAATGACATTTTGGACTCTGAGGGAAGGTATAAATGAATGGATGTCAGGTCAAGCAGACAAGTGCTGAAAAAAATTCTAATAGTTTTTTTTTTTTTTTTAATGTAAACTGGCTGTTTAAACAGGTGGTTGTTGTGAAGTTGTCACTTGACAAAATCATTTTTTTTTTAGTTGGCTTGAATAACAGCTTGAAGGGTTAATAAATTGCCAAAGGCTAGATTGTGCAAAACTTATTTGTCATGTAAGCTGCTTTTGTCATGTAAGCTGCTTGACTGAAATCAATGAAATTCCCCATACAAACATGTTTCATCATATGAAAAACTTTATAGTCTAATCTTTGAGTTCATATATAAATTGATTCGGTGGAATGAACTGAATGCATAAATTGTTGACCTCTTGATGATGCCAATATAAATACCTCTAGGCACTGGTTTAGCTTCTTGTGATTCTTCCTGGCATAGAACATCGTGGGGTTATTCTATCAAAAGAACCAGTATCTTTTTCCTTTATAACAGAGTGCTACATCACATTAATAATCCAAACAAGGAATTTTCAAGGTAGTTTTGAAATCAGACCACTCCAGGGCTGTTTTGTTATGCTTAATACTTGAAGGTCACAAGTTTCTTGAAAAATGTATTTGTAATATTGCTGTTTTTCTTAAGATACCAGGGATAGAAACCCTGCCATTTTTCCCATAGAGTAATGCACATGATATTGTATCTCATGTACGATACTATTCTTGCCAAAGAGGCTAGTGTTGAAAATCATGCTGCTGTCCTGCTATCAGATGTGAGGATCTTTGTTCAGAAAACCCCTACATTTCCTCTTTATTTGGTGATGATTGAATTAAGAGAAATGAAGACAAAATTGCTAAAATAGAAAGTTATATACATATGTGTCTTATGGTGAAATGAAAATATATACAGTATTTACTTGCCATATTTCAGTTACAGTTTAGCGAGTCCATTTGAAAGAAATGTTTGCCATGAGTTGCTAATGGCATAAAACTAACTCAATCTAAAGTTTAGAGAGGGTTGGCACAATCCTCACAGATTTATCTGATAAAACATATGGGTTAATCCTGTGCAGTCATTTATGGACCCTTATGTTTGGTATGAATGAGTGTGATGAGCTATTAGCCCAACACACTGAAAGTTTCAATTACGTGGTGGACTGTAGGAGTGGCTGAGTTTCAAAACTGGTGCTCAGTGTTTGAAATAAAGGTGAGGCCTACAATAGCAAAAGTGTGGCAATGTGCACTCAGTCTGGGGGATTTCAGATCTTTCAATTTTTCTTTTTTAATTATTATTTAGGAGAGCCATAATGTTAATTTAATGAACTATGAAGATTGTCTTGAAGATTAAGAATATAATGGAGATGAACTATTTAATTTTAGTTCACCATTCAGAGGAGAATATTCTGAGGTACATAATTCCGTAATTTGTCAGAGCAATTAAAAAAAAAATAAAAAATCCTATAGTGTAATTTATGTTTGTAAGCCTGGGTGGAGGGAGTAGGGAGGGTTGGAACAACATAACACACAAAACAGAAGTCTGTTTACTTCCGTCTTGACTGTTGCTGAAGCCCATCAGTACTAGGTCCAAGTGTGCAAACACTTTGCAGTTTCCTCTGCCTGTTGCAATCAGGTTACATAGAGAATGTTGACAAAGCTCTTCCCTTCCAAATGTGTTTGTTCTGCTGTACAACCTGGGCCCATTTTCAGTCATGTGCAGTAGAATTTGATTGTGTTCCTGGTTCTTTATATATTTATCTTGCACTTCCTGTATATTCTGTGATTTTTTTTTCTAAAGAAGATCTAAATGGGGGCATGAATTTAATATTGTTTGAATTGTTTCCTTTGGAATTACAGAATTTACCTGTTTTCCCTTGCAGTTATTATCTAAGTTGGATATCCAACTGGTATCCAGTTATTTAAACAGTTACCGAAAACAAAACAAAACAAAACAAAAAAGTCAATATACATGGAGAAGTAAAAAAAAAAAAAGTAAAAAGCAAAGAGCTTTTTTTTTGGAATGTTTAAGTATGGCAGCTTTATTTACTCTGACAATGAAATGTTGCTCATACTAATGGTGACTCAGTGTTTTGCTGAGTCTCTGTGATTAACAAAATACAATAACAGTACAAAATTACTGTAATTTGGGGCTTGGATCTATGACACAACTCTACTTTTCTGTTTGCTTTTCTTTGGGGCTGAAAAGGTTAGATGTCTATAAATAGGACATGATCCAATAATCTGTAGAATTGTCTGTCCTTTGCTTTTGAGAGTCTGTGACATTTTCCTTTGATGATACCAGGTTCAATAGCTTTAGAGAAGTAAAATTGTGCTGGAAGGAAATGGTACCAAGACTGATTTCAGCTCCATTCCCCTTTTTCTGTTAATACTTGCAATTTATTTATAACATCATTTCCAAGAGCCAGTTTCTAGATGGTGTATTGTTTGTCAGGGGTATGGAGGAACATTAAATGTACAGGTGTCATCATGTCGTTCCCCCCCCCCCCCCCCCCAAAAAAAAAAAAAAAGTTGTTTGTCCTTCTGAGAATGGGGTTCATAAAGTTATCCAGCAATCTCAATAATTCCCCCCCCTTGTTTTTTTTTAATTGCTTGCACTAGGCAATTTCTTCTAAGATCAATACAGAGTTTCAAATGGTGATCATTACATAGTTTTAAATTTTGTTAGTGGCAATCAGTTTAGCTACAATAGTTCTCATTTGCTACACAGCATCTACAGGGGATCAGTTAGGCTTCGTGGGTTGCTTCTCTTTTTCGGATAGAAGGGTGGTGTTTTATATCTCATAGTTAAAGGAACATTTGTATATAAATATATTTCCATTATTTGTCCCTTTATTTTATAGTGTTCAGTGTACCACATGGAAAAGAAAAAAAAAGTTCCAATGTGAAGCCTGTGTGTATTGCAAGCCATAGTCAGTTAAGATGCCGTTAACCCGTTAACCATCTCTGTTGACCTAAAATGCATTCCTGTACTAGTCTATCAACTACAAATCCATTCTGAATGATATAGGAAGTTTGCCATGTAGCAAGATGCTCACACTTGGCTGTCTATATCCAAGTTTAGGCATAAAAATTCTAGTGAAATAATTTTCAGTTGTTTTGAGCCTTGGCAGCTGCTATTGGCTTGGAGATAATTTTTAGTTACTCACTGTTTCTGGAATCATTAATGATGGTAGATTCAGTGAGTGGGTTGTATCAATTGTGACTTTTTAAAAGGAAAAAAAAAAAAGGAAATATGAGAATTTAATCGTGACTTGGAATCACTGCAATCTTATTTGTCTGTTCTAAAAATAGCTGTTGCCATGAATAGTTGTTACTTTTTAGCATGTTAACATCTAGGCAGAAACTCAGGAGATTCAGTTCATTTACATACAGAAGAATAACTTGCATTGTATGCATTATGATGATTAAGGGAAATGTAAAGTACAACAGTTAAAGGTCAGCTATTAAACTATGCTAATCCCTCATATTAGAAACATATCATGTTCTAGGTACTCCACTATTCTGTGTCTCAGGAAAAAGAAAAAAAGAAAAAAAAAAGTGCTATAAAAGGTTTAAAAGGCTGGAATTGATTGAAGGCAAAATATTATAGAAGAACAACAAGGCCAAAGTAGGGTTATTTCACAAACAGTGATTTTCCATAGATTCCCAATAAAACATGGCCATCTTACTCCTGTTGATTTCACTTTATCCATCTTTTGTGTAGACAGACCTCTATAGTTGCTGTCATTCAGAAAGTAAGTGAGGAATGTCTTTCATCCTAGAGCTACATTCCTGTATAAGAGTTGTACACTTAGGTTATTATTTTAGTTTTTTTTTTTTTTTTAACCAGTACCCTTTGTGATACATACTATTAATAAAATACTCCAGAAGAATGTCAGATGTAAAGGAACAAGATGACATAACTTTTTTTTTTTTTTATATGACAATTAAAAAATGTAAGTGGCTAAAGTCTGATACAAGGGCCATGGGCAAATTTCCCACTACCTCTGCCAGTAACTGCATTAATAACAGCCCACCATCTCTGCTTGTTAGGACACAGTTATGACAGGGGAACTTGTCCTTTCCTCCCTGTACAAGGCCGTGGGGTGAGGGCATGCCCTCCCCACATACACAGCCAAGGTACACCTGTTAACTTTTTTTCTTTTGTCAGAGGCATGGAAGATGCTGAACTGCACAGATGTGGGCAAAGAAAGATGCTCTCACCCCAGCAGAGGAGGGTGGCCTAGTGGGAGCTCATGCTTGTTTGCTCAATAAACACATCTCTGTCATGATAGATAGACTGGTGTAAAAGAGTTTCATGACTTCCCTCTCCTCCACATGTCCCACGTTTCCTATTTTGCTCCTTACCCTGTTACATAAGCTGGTAATTGCATCTTTAAAGGCTATGTCAAAAAGGCTTGATCTTCCATTCCTTCTATCTTAAGCTTTTTGAATCTGGATCTCAAGAGAATAGCAGAAATGAAACTGTTTTGCAGTAGTTGAGCAGAGTCTGGAGAGCTTTTCTGGCTGCATTTGCACATATAAAATTATTTCTAAGATAACCATACCTCATTCTGTAGCATGCCTCAACAAACCTCATCCTGACAACAAGTTTGCGATATTCAAGAAATATGTAATGAAATGTACAACTAATTTTCTTTAATTCATTTGATTAAATGAACATGAATAATAGAATTTGCAACAGTTCCTCACTGTAGCAGGTGAAGTATGTTGATTTTTATAAAAATGCAAATATAATGAATATATAATATTTTAACAAATGTGTTTAAATAGTCATTTAAATAATTATATTTCCCTAATTAAAAAATTACAACAGTTTAAGTGTTTTAGCAAGATTTCTTTCTCTAACAGATAAGAAGCTCTTGTTTCTCAATGGCTTTCTTTTCCTTTTTTTGGGAAGCATCAGAAAGACATAACATTTTTTATTTATTGTTACTGGTGAAAAAAACAGAAGCATTGGTAAATTTGTCATTGCCTTGACTTCCTTTCTAATTAGCATTAAAATCAAATTCAGATGTCTATATACTGAGTAGTACTTTATTCCTGGACTCACTATGTTAAAGTCACCACATTGGAAAGGTAAGTCCTATATCTAGTCCTATGTATGTTTTGTTTTTTTCGTTGCCCAAGCAGGGTAAAACAGCAATAAACAAATAGTTTAAATCATGAGGATCTTTACAGTTATTAAATATCCTTATTAGAAATAGGGATGGAAGGAATATTTTAGTTTGTTCCAATGATTTCAACATCTCCTTAGATGATGTATAAAAATAGCCAGTCTTTTAGATATTTTCTGAAGATTCATTAATTTTATTAGAAAAATTTAACTGTTTTTGCCAAGATAATTTCTGATTAACCAAATCCAAAAAGCTGGTGACATGACTGCCCAATCTTTCATGAATGTATTCGATGCACTTGTGAATGTAGGAACAGGCGACTGTGAAGCTTGCTGGTGGCACTGACTAATTACTCCATGTTTCTTACATAAATTCTGCTTACATATGTTTCAATAGCATGCCATTTTTCATTCGTGAACTCTTGAAATTCATTACCCTCTCTGAATCTTAAATGTAGCTGGTTGTTCCCCACCTTGCGTTTACCCCCCTTGAAGAACATATGCTGAAGCTGTATCATGCTAAGGGTATCAGTCAAAGTTTGTATCACACTTCCCCTACATTAAGATAAAGCAGTTCTGCAACTTTCATTTCCTCTGGGACAGAAAATTGTTGCAGAAGGGAAGCTGAGGGTTCAAATTCTGCATACCATGAGGTAGACATTATTTCTCATTTTTAAATAAGAAATATCGTTTTTTTTTCTTCCATTAAGTATTTCTGATGTACCTAAAATCCATGCAGCACTATTATCTAGGCAGGCTGCTTTGACCATAGAAATTGTTGAGACTGAACTGGACTAGTATCAAATAAGATTATTTCACATTTCCTATGTGAAATGGTCCTGGATATATAGTATGATATTTTTGACTTTCTTTGTCTCTGTGATTCATTACCCACTGTAAATTTGACGCATATTCAGTTATTCCTCCTTTTGTATTTTTTTCCAGCTAGGGATTAATCCTATGTGTGATACTTTGTACATTTCTTTATTGAATTACATCTTTTTTTCCTCTCTCTCTCCTTCTTTTTTTTTTTTTGGATCACTTTTTCAATTTGTCAAGGTCACTTTCAATTCAAATCCTATTCACTGAAGTGCTTGCAGATGCTTTCAGCTTGGTATTGTCTGCAAATTTAATAAGTGTGCTCTCTATTCCATCATCCAGGTCATTAATGAAAATATTGAATAATACTGGATCCAGGACAGACCTTGTGAAACCCCACTCAGTATTTTCTTCCAGCTTGACAGCAGGTCAAGCTCTAAGTAGAGCTTCAGATTTGTTGTGCACCTAGCTACAATAATGTCATCTCAACTGCTTAATTCTAAGCTTATTCATGAGCATGGTATGTAGGACTGTCAAATACTTGAAACAACACATTGTATCTATTGTTTCCCTTTAGGAAGAGTAGATGGGATTGATGTCTTCTCTTGACAAGTGGATATTTGCTCTAGTTTATCTGTAGTATTTACTCAAAGATAGAGCATTTTTGTGAGAATTGAAGTTAGATTGACTAACATGATATTATCTGGATCTTCCTATTCTACTTTTTCAAGGTTAAGCACAGCTGTTTACCTTTTTTTATTCCCACTCTCTTCCATATATTCTCAGAGGAAAGATAAATTCCGAGATTATTTTATCTGATTCCTGCAATGGTTCCAGTAGCCTGGTTCCAGTTTGCTGATTTCTCAGTTTAGCTACCCCTTTGGAATAAAGACTGAAACAAAATATTTAGTTAATAACTGCTTATAGCTTTCTCTTTTTTTTTTTCCTTTTTTTTTCCTAATCAGCTTTTTGCTACTTTCTTCTTGTCTTTATATACTTTGTAGAAAGAAATGTTATTCATGTACACTATGAAAAAGCTAAACAGTGTCTATGTGGACTTCTGCTGGAAACCTCTCCCTTCTTTTTTGTCTTAATGTTCCCACATATTTGGGGTATTCCTATATTTTCATTTTCAGTCATATGAATTAATTTCCACTCTTTGTAAAATTTCTTCTTGAGTTTTTGATTACTGCTTCCTAACGCTACTTCTGTTTGAGGTGGTTCATATTTTTGAGAAACTGCTAATGCTTTTATGAAAAAATAAAAATAAAAAATCTGTGATATGTCTACAAGTACTCAGTCAGTAGTTGAGGTACATATAAAAGGCTTTAGGTTACTAAACATATTATTTTTTATTCTTTAGTTTTATCTGACTGTGGAGAATTTGAGCCATTCCTGCCACAGCCTTAAGTAGGGCCATGGAATGAGTACGTTTCCATGGCATACTGTAAAACAATAAGGGGAGATTTATATTAAAAAAATGATGCAAGTCTGTTCACATTCAAGCTGATGACAAAACCTGCATGAAGTTTAGTGGGAACAAAATTAAATAATTTTTAGTGTGGAACTATATATTAACAAATGCATTTACAAATTATATTCTGTTTTCATAATTCAGAGAACAGCAAATACAATTTAATTTAAGAGCTCTTATCTTCAGCTACGGAATGATAGATCTTGATTAAAATAACTTGCAATGAATTAGAAAACTTTAAAGACTTGAGAAAATATAGCAAAGAATGGGAAAAAGTTACTTGAAATTACAGGCTGAGTTTAATGCTCACAAACACACGGGAACAGCATCTATTTTAACATGAGATACCGTACTTCAGGCTTAAGAACAAGACTCAGTCCAAGAAATGGCAAAGAGAAATTTTCTTGATAAATAATCTCAAAAAATTCCACTGTCATATGATACAGCAATTTTGGATGGCATGAAAAGAAATTCAAGAATAGACGCTGTCATTTTTTATTGGTACACTAAGAAATGTTTGAATTTTACAGTGGCTCACTACATCAGATTCAATCTGAAGAGAGAATTTATGTGAACCTATGTATGTGATACGTACTGTGTATGTGTACAGCCAAGCAAAAACATCTTCTCATTTTGAAAGTTAGGATGAATGGAACCTTGATTTTGTTAGGCTAAATCTCTGAACAAGTCTTTTGTTTGAATAAAAAAGGTGATTGGTTTGGTCTTTTTTATTTTTATTTTGTTGTTGTTCTTGTTTTTGGAGCTTACACGATAAGAAGTGTTTAATTACTTTTAAATTAGAACCTGTTTTATCTTAGCTTTAGCCACTGGAAGAGTAAACTATTGTATTTTGGATGTTGCTGGGCAATAGTTTCTTCATAGATGAGCATCTGCTATTTTTCTTTTGCTATACTTTTGATTCAAATTAAAGAAAGCTAGCTACCAAAATCTAGAAGGCACGAGATAATTATGAAATACATGACTATATATAAACTCCTTTGCTTTCATCTCAATGTTCAGATTTATAAAATTATTCAGAAAAAAAAAAAATCTAAATATTTATAGAAAGTTTCCAAGTGCATTAAATTTATCAGTTCTGGAAAAAAAAAAAGTTATATTGTTTAATATCATAAAAAGTGTTTCAAGAAATCTGTAAAAGTTCAAGAATTTCTAAAATGAGTAGACAACATCTGATATGACTAGTTATAATCAATCACAGTTTCTACTTGTCAGAACAAATAATTTCAAAGATGCATGAAAAAATAATCTTTGGTATTCTTGGATGATTTTTTTTCAAAACATGCTTGTTACTCAAGCTGTTTTCAGCTAAATAATGAATCAGCCATGAAAATACAACTCTAGTTCCCTTGGCAGATTACCCATTTTCAAATGCATTTGAGTAATGCCAAAATCTGTTCTACTGCTCTCAAATTTAGTTTTAACTATGGGAATTTTGTGAAATGATACCTACTAAAATTCAGTTGAGCAGTATATACACTTTGATAGGAAGTGCATACATAAAACAACTATTTTTTGAAAAATAATTTAAAGTTCCAAAAAATGTATTCCTGGGGATTAAATTGTCTTCACTAAAGATAGTATTTTGCTATTGATTTCCATGGAACCAAATTTTAAAAATATTCTCATCTCAAAAATGATTATAACATATACTGTTTTCTTCAGTAGAACACTGCGTAGAACAAAGTCAAGAAGGCTACCATACGGTGAATACAAACATGTAGGTTTTACCCTTCCCTCATGGTAGTAAAAATATTCGAGGAACCTATAAGGATCTGGATTTTGCTATTTTTCTTGTCTTTCTCCAGGATCTAAATATTGATCTTAACGGACAGTTTGAAAATTTCTCTGGTGATATATTTACCATGTATATTTTAAAATTGTTCACGGTTATGGTAACATCAGCAAGAAAAGCAAGGGAAATCAAATCTTTAGTGGTAAGCCTCCCATCAAAATTTGGTTACAGTTAGCATGTTAATGAAATCTCACTTAACAAGTCTATTATAATTAGTTTCTGATTCTCATTTATGTAGTCTTTTTCCAGAATAGTTTTTAATTATAGTAATGCAAAAAAAAAAAAAAAAAAATCCATCAGCACCTCTCTGAAATTATTTGTGACTAGTGAAGGCAAGATTTAAGAACAGGCTTTTTGAATCTTGACGTGAATGTTAATCTAGATTTAATCAATTTTCTTCTTTTTATTACTATTATTATTTTGAATGAATTAATGAATTGGCCAGTGCATCCCAGCTATTTGCAAGCGGAGACTAGTGTAAAAAATTGTTCAGTCTCTATGCTTGAGGAAAACAATGTCCATTTTTTTCCACCAGCCATTGACTCTGATGTTCACAGTCTGGAAAAGTGTCATACAAAGGCCATCGTCTGATATTTCTGGAACTCTTTCCTCTGATTGCCTCAAAAATCGTCGGAAATTAAAAATGATCGCAAATCTATTGCAAAAAATATTAATATGTATGTTATTTTTGTCAAAGATATTGTGATTTTTTGTTTTCTGAATAGCAGCTGTCACAGTTATATTATTTTGGAGCCATAAAAAATGAAGCTTCTGGAGCACAATATGTATGAAACTCCGTACTGGTATTATTTGCCAGCATTCTGGTGTTTATCCTCCTTTTGGTGTTTCTTGTCCAAATGGAAATCAAATAGCATCATCAAAAAGCCTATTTACAAATGAGTCTACATTCTAAGTGTTCATTTCTTATTTTTTTACTGCCAGTTTTGTTTTCCTTTTGAAGGAAAGCTGTAGTCCCAGAAGGCTTTCAATATCTAGAAGGTCTGTCTTTAAATCTCACCTAGGAGAGATTTCTACAGGAACTACGAATCAAGATTGAAAAGACTGAGGAGCTGAATGTAGCCCCTGCTGCTTTATGCACATGAAATATTATTAATTGGCTTTTTGAATACACTTAAACCAGCAATGAGGTGGTTGTCAGTTATGTATATATGGTTTTTTTCAGTCGTGAGTTGATTGTGTTATGTATATATAGACATTCAATCAGACTCTGGTTAAGTTTGACAGGGCTGTTCTTCCAGTTGAAAAAAAGTGGGGTGGATTCCTAGGTGAAGAATGTAAACATGCAGTATGAGAGGGGAAGGGTGAGAGTGGTAAGGAATAAATGAAAGGCTGGAGGGTAAAGCTTGGACAGACAGTGCTCTTTCCTTATTGTAAAGCTCATTTATTCTCTATAAATCAAATCCTACAAATCTTTTTGAAACCAAAGTTCCATAGGAGATTGTTTTGCTTAAGTGACAAAGATAGTATTCCAACTTAACTGTTTGTGTCAGAATCCAGTTACAGTAAGTGTTGAGAAATTATTTTCTATTTTCAAACTGTCACCAATTTATTAAGTATGTTCCTTTCATTTCTTTTAAAGGAAGAAAATATCCTATATGCCTGTGTGAAAACAGATGTAAGAAAATCTATTCTGAACAATACAGCAGAAAGCTTAAAGCCATTATGCAAAGCTTAATTTAAAAATAAATCCTTTTCTCATCATGCATGTTTCTGCTGAAGAAATTTATCCTGCCACCTACTTCACCATATGGAATTTCAACACGGTGCTAAATCACAGTAGATGCATCTGTGACAGTGTTGAATACATGCTTAAGTCAGTGAAGAGGCTGCATTTGTACACTAATAGCATAGCTCATTTGAGTACTGTTTTCATTTGTAATCTACGTGCTGAAGTAGTACTTTGTACACCTCAGATGTTCTTTGGCATGGTGTCCTAAAATAATTATTGTCTTGAGGCTCAGTCCATCCCTTCTGGAATCCAACTTTTGATTTTCTTTTCTTGGTCTAAAATATATTAATGCAACTTTGCTATTAAAAGTGTCCTGGAAGAAAACATTTCATGTGCATGTTTGAGATATTATCTTTCCACTGATTCATCCTGTCAATTTACAGATGGGGCTAAATGCTGTTATAAATGATACTGTTTCAGTTTTAACTAATCCCATTTATCAATAACATATTTTCAAAAATGCCTGCAACTAACAACAACAACAAAGTCGTATATAATTTATATTTTGCTATAGCTCATGTCCAGGCACATTGCAGTCCCTTATGTCCATGAAGCAAATATTCTTCTTTGTTCAAAATACTGAACTAGAAGACAAGGGAAAAAAAAAACCCACACCACTGTATTAAACTACGTAAAACAACAGTTTTGTCTCTTTTCATTAAATACAGTATGTTTGTTTGCTTTTTTTCCCTGCAAAACTGTTATTTATCATAGGCTATTTCAGTATCCATTGTCAAATGTTTACCTGTAGGGCCACAGTTATACCCTGGCATGCTATCATTCTATGTGTAATTTGCTCTTTTTTGCTATGAAAAACATAAAATAATCTGCTAATAAAAAAAAAAATCTGAATTTCACATAATACATTTAGTTAAAATATAATATTTTTATGTTTGTCCGTTTCCTTCTTATTTCCAAGATATATTTCTTATGTACAGATCAATAATGTAATCCTATAGCTGCTCTAGATTGTACTATTATATGTCAATGTTTATACGAATAGCATCTAGGTTGATTTTTTTTTTAATTTTGTGTATGGAAGTTCAATAATTTCCCACTCCACTGAGTTTGTTAAACATTGTAATTGAGTAAATAAATCTGTTAAGTACTTATTGGTAATAAATAAAATGTTGAAGTTATAGACCATTATTATAGAAGTAAATCACCATAAGAATACTTTTCTTCTTAAAGAAGAACCTTCAATTTATATACCTAATCTTTAGTTCAGCTGGGTACATTTGAAATCTGCTGATGACCAGAAAGCTATTAAGTGAAAATGAATAAATTATATGTAACTCATTAGGGGATATGTTTTAATAACATCAGTAAGATATATTTAGCATTACAGAAATATAACTTCACTGTGTTCTTTCTGTGCTTTTTCCCGTTTTTTTTCAGTTAATAATGTAAACAAGTTTGCACTCTTGTAGCAAGTTCACCTTCATGGAATGAACTATATCATACTGAGTAGCAAAAATGTGCGCATTTAGTTAAAAAGAATTTTCCAGAAACCTTTGAATGAATGGGGAGATTGAGTCAGCTTCTAGCAAAAGGCTTATCTAATGCCCCATGTGAATGCTCAGTGTATTGTTTTGATTAAAGTGTGAATGGTAAACTGCTGATCTGAGGTAGCTTGTTATCCAAGATGCAGACAAAGCCATTTTCAGCTGTGTAAACTGCAAAGCGTTAGTGGTAGAATGGCATAAATTGTGTGCCATTCAGTGGATGTACATTATGGGTTTGGATTGCTATTCTAGATGGTTAGGTTTAACACTAAGTGAAAAAGAATAACATTTCTACTTTTTTTTTTTTTTAATGTCTTATGCACAAAGACTGTGTTTCGCAGGAATATCAGGGTACATGCAGGATAAGGAAAATTAGGATTAGAGAAACCATCATCTTTGGCTTTTCTGCCACATATTGTTTTCCCATATACTTAGTTTAGTGTACTGTAACTTCACAGTTGTCCAGTTTATAAACATTCTAGAGCATTAACTCCACCAGTCTTGGTTAGTACAGTGCAAGACTAATTGTAATTTATTTATTTTTTGATCAGTTTTCTCCTCACTCCTCCCCACCCCCAAAATGCAGACTATTAATAAAAAAACAAGACAAAATGACTTGCTGATAAAAATGCAAGTGATGATTCAGTGATGAAAACACCTTGAAACAGAACTACATTATTGACAGGAGAAGCTGATTTCTTTAACAAGGACACAATTGCTGTAACTTTTTTTAGCCTTATACTTCATATGTAAATGCATGTACTATAGCAGTCTAAAGTTCAAATGTTTTAACTTGCAGATTAAATGAAACTGAATCCAGAAGCAAGGACAGTCTTTGAAACCATGCCCTGTCTGGCTCAAATCTGTCAGGTAATTCAAATGTTCTGTTCTGCTCCTGATGTAACCTGATGTTCCACAGCTATAAATGAAAGGAAGATATGCAGAGCCATGGGTGATAAGCATGTTTGGAATAAACAATAGCCCCTGGAAGAATTTTTTCTCACTGCCAAGTGCTCTTGTTCGAGTGGACATGTTAAATTGGAACACATTGGTAAAGCAAACACTTGATAAAATAGCAGAATTGATAATTGTCTGCAACATACAGTTTCTTACTAGCAATCTGGTCTATATGTTATGGTAATCTATTTTTTTTTTCTTTCTTTCTTTCCTTTTTTTTTTTTCAAACTATGGTGCTCCAGGAAAATGCATGCAGTTGTTGAGTTGTTGCTATATATACAATTGTACTTAGCTCCTGACAGGGTTATGTGGCTTACACAAGATATTTATCTTCAGGAAAATTCTTTGTGGCATCTCTGAGACACCAAAGTGGGTATTTCTCATGGTCTCATGAGAGTTTTATGGCTCAGACCATGCCACGTAAAATTCAAATTCATCTCAACACCTGACCATGACACTGCGTCTATACCTTCTGCTCTTCAGGTTCAGCATAGAGTACCAGAGAGGCAGTCAGAGATGATCCTACAAGGATCAAAGAATAAAAGAACTGTCTGTCCTAAAAGTAGCTGGCCTCACTAGGTGCTTTGGAGTCAGACCAAACTCTGCCTGCCTGTAAGAAAAATTTGAATATGAAATACCAAGTCTCCAAGTCACCTAAGCTTCAGAGTCCTACTGAGATCTCTCAGCAAAGATAGTTACAGGTGTCTGCATAAAGCATATTGTTAGTGAAAGTTGGACAGGCAAACATATTATTGTATTTTGAAACTGATACAGGTTTCTGAAGTAAGAGTTTCACAGTATTAGTTATACCACTAAGACAGAACAACTCCATTGATTTGAAAGGAACTATTACAGATTTGCAAAAGAAGTAATTACACGAATGTTAGGGCTGCATGCTCAATTTTAATTAAGTATGCTCTGAATATAATAAGAAAATGCAAACCAAATATTCATGTGGGTTCTTCGGTGTTTTTTATTATTTGTTGTTGTGCTTTTTATCTTTTATTTTTAGAAAGAATTCTCTTACTTTCCACTATTTTAAGCATATTTTTAAATAAGTGCTTATTGACAGACAACAGCGAAATTCAGCTTGCAGACTGAGATGCTGGAATTTGCATGCCCATTGTTTTTTTTTCTTCAAAAATCACACAACCCATAGAGCCAGTGTTTTGTTTCTACAGCCTTGACAGATATGTCCCATCCCAAAGCAGCCACTTATATTGTGGCAGTGGATGGGGACTATTTTTTTTTCCAATTTCAGACCCAGATCCAGAGTTTACTGTAAATATGCAATAGTTTGAGATAAATCAACATTAAAAAGACTTAGATCTTTTCCACTGAATTCTGCTCCATTGGGCTGATGATGCATGTTCACTTTTAACATGATCTCTAAAGAAGAGTATGTCTGTCTGGAGACAGGTGTCTTATCAAATTTATTAATAATTTTAGTTCCGCTTTTGTCCCTGATTTCTTCTTTCAAGAATTAACTCTTCTTGCATTAATTCTATATGGCTATAAATTTGTCTGAATTACTCCAATATTATTGTGTATTCATAAGCTTTCACTTCACCGTGGTCTGCAATTGGCTATGTTTTTTAATTTCTTTTTCTCTTTTTTTTTTTTTTGGATGAACAGTATGCTTTAAAAAATAGAGAACATTGGCTTGGACTTTTGAGGGAATATAGTTATTTAATTCATAACATTTTTAACTGAGGGTACTTCTTGAACAGCGTGCAGTTATCTTAGTACCTTTAGGTAAGGTAACTTCACAAACTACAACAGTTTAATTGGATGCCTTTGTACATATATTTTGTAAGTACGTAAAGTACAAAATCTCATTTGAGGTCTTGTGGAAGTATACAGAGCACAGTGAAACCCACACAAGATGTGCATACAAATACAAGATGAGTCATTCAATAGAAATCACACTGTTTAGAAACAAACTAGAAACAGGGAAAGGTATACTGATTGACAGGTAGAAGGAGGTTAACTACTAGTAATGGAAGGAGTGTGTCTTAAGACTAGACTGTAAATGTTACTGAGGTAAGAAAACCTTATATCTGTATCTTGCAGATACTCGCATTTTTCTGTTCATACTGTGTGGAACACTTCTGGGGTATGAATCATTTGGCATAGCAGGTTTGCTATAGACATGCACATTTAAAATCAACGTTTGAAATTACATTTTAATTAAGGTTGATATTATTTTCCATAGTTACTTTTTTTTTATTGTTGCTTCATGAGTGATAAAGCTAGATTTCTATTTATTTATTTATTTATTTATTTGAGACTGAGGATTCATTTTGCAAGACACAAGTTATTTCAGTATAGCTATTAAGATAATGAGGCAGCAATGAAACTGATTATGGAACGTCCTGTGGTGTAATCACCTAATATAAAATACATGTTATTTTATGTTCACTTCACCACGGCAATTGAATTGCTTGAATTCTGAGTAGCCTGGCAGTCACTCCATTGCAAAATTTTGCATTAGAAGTCTCTAGTTAAACCTATGTACTATGCTTAGTATTATTGCATGGTGCTCGCAGCTAAAACCTAATAAAAACTGGGGCAACTAAAGAAAGCATTTTATATACTTTTGAGCTACACCATCCAGGGAAGATGGGGGCTCTTTATTTAACTGCACCTCATTTTTTCTCTGTCCTCAATTCTATGTGAAGATAGGTCTAATGTAAAAAAATCTACTGATTACTTGTAAGTTATGCTGAAATAAGTATGGTTTCTAATTCTAAGAAAAGAATTAGGTCAAAATATAAGCATTAAAGGCAGCCTCCTATAAAAAAAATGGAAAAAAAAAAGTACATACACAAAAACCTTCTAACTGTATTTTTGAGTAGTTTGTTCAGCTGACTGTAATGATTCTCTGGAAAGAAATTTTCCTATAATCTAATGGAAAGATAGTCAATGCGTCTAGGTGGAAATTAAGTGTGTGGTATCTTGTCATTTTTAGTGTTTCTGCTTTTACAAAGAGAAAGCAAGGAAGAACTTAGAGACCACCTTCTCAGTCTTATATGAAGCTGTACACTTTCAGAAGGTCATTTTTCAGTTATCTGAGTACTATTTCCCAGATGTCTCTCAGTAGTCTCACCAGAATTTCATAAACCTATAGTGACTTGTACTGTATGTGAGCCAGGCACCATACAGACAGAAGTATGTTTACCTGAGTGCTTTCATTTCTTTTGTAATGCACCTACATTTCATTTTGAATGCATCATGTGATCAACAGGAACGGAGTATCTATGCCCAACTTGGTTTGCTGTGCTGCCCACCTTCGCTAGTTCCACATAAAAAACTGATCTTTCAGTTATAAATACATGGCATCAGGTTTGCACATTGAAAGTAGAGCTATATCATGTGCTATAAATTAAAGGAACTCTGTGTCCAGACATCATCTATTTCTGAAACTCCAAATTTCAGGTGTTTTTTTTTTCTCATGTGAATAAAAAACTCAACATTTCAGTAAGAACATTAAATTTGCTTTCACCTGTATTTCTCTTAGCTGGGTTACTAAAATATGCTTGCCTTCAGCTATCAAACTATTGTGAGGAAATGCTGCTGCTCTTCCCTTTCCTTCTTTGTATTTGTTTTGAAAAATATATCAATTTAAGGGGAACCTAATTATAATTAAATAATGAAATGATTTTCTTTCCACATTATAATTAACAAATATTTGGTTCTATTCTTTCTTTCCTTTCTTTTTTTTTTTTTTTTTTCCCCTACAACATATTCAGCTAACATACTACTTTGCCAAGGCCATAGCTTTGGTTCTGATATTATAGGCCCATTCCAAATAACAATTGAGGCCCATTCCAAATAAAATTGATTGACTTTCTAGTTTTTTCCAGTTGGTACAAGATTATATTGTAATAGCCCAGTGGGAAATTAGAAAAGTAATTACTTTTATTAAGAAGCTTAATTCAATGAAAAGACCCTTTCAAAGAACTTAATCTCAATTGACAGTTCATTGTGCCATTAAAAAGTAATATAGGATGATGGCATCAGCAAAACAAAATGATGCTTCCTAGCAAGTGATTTTACATTCGGTACTAATGATGTAGTTCTTTTGTGAATCATGAAACTTTTTTGAATGTTTAATCTATTACGTCAGTTCACCTGGGGAAAAAAAATTGAATGCTTCTAACTGCAGCATAATTTACTACTACTACTACTTCCATAGCCTTAACAGTTATTCTTTATGCTTTTTGGTAAGAAAGTATTTTTCAAAGTTGTTCTTCTTAGAAATTAATATCAATCACTTCTTATTCATATGCTTAATTAGGATGCAGATTCAATGTTTGTCTCTTTGCCAGGTGGAAAGTGATTTTGACTCATTTTATAGCTCATAGCTTCTCAGAACTCTTTATTTTGAACCATTTCTTCTTTAAGAAGGGGAGACGTTGCACTTGCATACTTTCTCCTTTGATAAATTTGCAAATTTGGCTATTGTGGGAATAGATTGGTCCCTCAGGCTGTCAAAGTAGCTCTGTTATTTAAGAAGTAGCTTTGAGCAATTAATGGTTGTCTTTGCATATTAAAATTGTTTTGCTGCAACATTTCTATTTAAAATGGAAATATGTCATTCCATGGCCAGCTTTGCCACACTTCTTAACAGCATTTTGAAAAACCTGTGGAGATCTCTGAGTGTATGGAAGGGCTGCACTGCAACTCTTCAACACCTTACTGAGTGCTTATAAGGATATAAGGTTTATGCAGCATCAGCTTTTCCAATGTTTTTATCCTCTGCCTTCTATTTTCCAACTGCTTCATGTCAGGCACTAGTACTTCTAGTCTCAAATAGACTTTGCACTGGATCTTAGTCCTCGTTTTTGTATGGAAATTACCCAAATTTGCCCTGCCTTCCACAGTGACGATGTGGGTCAGTTGAGAGACCAAATAGAATAGTTAACTACACTCATGCTGAAACCCTTCTGCCAGTCAAAGTGCTAAACTGTGTGGCTCTCACCTGGTCATTGGCTCTTATAAAACGCGTAAGAGTTTATCCTCTATGAGAGTTCTGTTTTTCTGTGTCTTTTAACCATATGTCAAATTTAGTTAAAATTGACCACTGTATTCAAACATTATTGGAAAAAAAAGATAGGGAGTAGGAACACACAAACCTCATTTTTATTAAAGAAACCTAAACCTGGATAAAGACAAACTAAATCAAACCCCTCCTCAGTCGTAAATGTTATTAGATCATATGTTGACTTTTGAAGAGCTTTATACACATTTCTCGACTTGGTATTTTATTTTATTTTATTTTATTGAAGACTTCCAGCTTCAGTTAGTTCATTAATTCTTCTTGGCAATTACTACAACACTGAACTACTTTCTGCTATACAAAAGTAGTGTTCTTCCAGAAGTGACAGAGAAAAAAATGGCTGTTAAATATTCATATATATATATATATATATTTAGTGATAATATATCAAGACAATCAGAGCTCATTTCTTGGTCTTCCCAAATGTCCTACTTCATTTATTTCTCTGTACCTGTGTACAGTTCTTTCTATAGTTGCTATTTGTGTCACTGCTGCATTCTATGTTGTGTTTGAATGTTAAGACTACAATACAATATGAAACAGTTTCCTGATAACTCACCATAACATACAGCATTTAAATTCCTTAGACTCCAGATCACCCTTTCTGTGCTCACCTTGCATCACATACCAATGTAACAAGGTACAACCAGTAAACCATTACTGCACATCCACAAATGGTCTTTTTGCACTTGTTCTTCCTCTTATTTTCCTTCCTGTCCCCCCCCTTTTTCTTTACTTTTTTTTTGCTTTTCTTTCCCCCCCCTTCATTCTGCACTCCTCATAGGATCTCCTCCCTGATCAGGAACCTGTCTGATCCTTTCCGTCTCTGCCAGTGGCTCCTAGTAGGTAGAACAGGACGGACAGTGTAGAGTGTCCAAGTGTATTAAGCCCAATGTTGCCTTTTCTGTAGACAAAATTCATTACATTAGGTCTGAAATATGTGAATTCTGAAAAGGGAAACTAACAGAGAGGAATATACGAATAAAAACCAACATCTGCTGCAGTGTCATGAGGGAAAATGGTGAAAGGGAGCATGACTGTTTTTTCTAACAATACTTCAATTATTTAAGTTCAGTATTTCTACTAAATCAAATGGGGATTAATTAATCAAGATGCTGTTATATCTCTTAGTATATATCTCTTAGTGCAACTAATGAATTTTTCATGAAATATTCTGCAAAATAATTCTGATAAAATTCTGATAAAAGCAAACTGAAAACAGTTTAGAAAATACAGTACTATTTTAATAAGATCTAAGTTTATGCTTGTCTTTAAGAACAAATTGTTCTACCTTTAAGACCACAGAACAGGAAAAAACAACAACAAATGACCAACCAACCAAACAAAAAGAAAAACAAACAGAAGCAAGGAAGTTGGACTTTGGCAATTTCAAACTGATTTTACATTTTCTGAAGGTGATTCAGGTGAGGATCTGGAAAAGACCTTCAGAGCTACTTACATCATAGGAGCTCTGCTGGCTGCAGCACTATTTGGAATTGCCAATTAGGATGTAAGCCATATCTCCCTTTTTCCTGTATCAAGCCTATTTTCATCAGTATTTGTGTCAGGCGAAGCCTCTTACGGAAGGATCAAGAACTGATCAATAAACTGTAAAAATGCTAGTTAAGGTCTGAAATTTCTACTCAACTTTTAAAACACTGCACTAAGAATAACTGAATGCAGATGGATGACTGTTCATACATATGCAAATTTTTAATATCAGGGAGTTAGTTTCCACATAATAAGCCTGAATATATATCTCTGGCAGAAATGAGAAAAATTTTCAGCATCAGAAGTGTTTTGTGTTCTGAGATGGGCTGTGCATGTTATTCATATTAACAGACAGACAGCAGTGATTCCATTCAAGACAGAGAAGCTAGTCATGAAAATAAGGAATCACCAAGATTACCAAAAGTTGAAATGTTTGTTATACAGTGAAGAAGATAATTGTCAGCATTGCAGAGATATTAAAGCTAAAATATAATAAAACTGCTAAAGTAATTACAGAAAACAGAAGAAATATTACGTCAGTTGGTAATATACATGCTTAAAATCAAGTTTACAATAATTAGCCTAAAAAGTGTAATTAAGATTTGCATTCAGGAAGTAGCAAATTTAAGTATTGTATTTACTGTTTGATTACCTGATTTTAGAAGCAAGACTTTCCTTTGCAACACAGCTCTAAGGTGGGGAGTTATATAAATTTGATGGATGCACACAATCCTATGGAATCCGTTTATATTAGAGAACAAACACAGATTTGAAATTCCATTGTGCTAAGTACTGTGTGAGAATTGGCAGCAGAGATCTTCCTGGGTCCAGATAATTTCACTCTAGATAAGTAAAACATATATTAGGATATGCTGTATATAAAATGTTATATGTTTTTCAGAGGGCATGCTCTGAAAAATAGTACAAAAGATAGATTTGACAGTCTAGGCAATCTAGTGTTTCCTGCTGCCTGATGATAAATTCAGTGTCTCTTGTTATTCAAAACTGCTTAGAAACTAGAATTGCACATATCCACGTATCTAAAATTTCCTTAGTTTTCATATTTGTGTCACTATGGTAGTTCAGGCAAAAGTTGAACTAGATCCAAAAGCAGATTCATACTGTAGTGCTTTCAACAGCTTTCTCTAATAGATTTTTCAGAGCACATCCAACAAGTATTCACATCATTTGCAAAAGCATCACCATTTCTTTTTAATACTTGTCATGGGAATGAGAAAGTGACAATATAAAAATTAGAACTTGTTTCAATGCCTTTCTGAAGAGGTTCAAACCTCCACCTCCCCCTACACCAGAATTTTAATGCTGAGTCTGTTCTTGATGGGATTTGTCTCTGTCACTTCTCATTTGAGTTTAAAGAACAGAAATTTGGTTGTATCAAAATGACAATTCAAAGTATGGCTTGATAGACCTTCTACCTGGAAAAGCATCCTGGATCATAGGAGAAACAAAAAATATAAACAAGTTCTTGGCCCTTCTGAAGGAATACAACTACAGTACCGTTCTTCTGGTTTTAGTCCAATTATTTTTTTTCTGTCAGTCTCCATCCAGTTAGTGAAGATGTTTAATTATCTTCCTGTAAGGTAAGAGTTACAGGTTTGTATTCCTCAAGAACAAGAGGTCTGAACTGGGTCACCCATATCATACGTTAACTGCCGAGCAACACTGGGCAAGCTGTTCTAGCTGAACCTGCTTGAGGCAGGAGGGTTGGACCAGATGTCCTTCTGTGGTCCTTTCCAACTTCAACTATTCTGAGACTCTGCAAAGTTTTTGGAACATGACCTGTTTACCCTCTGCCTATACTTCTGAGTAAATATAATCAATTCCCCTGTGGTTTGTATAGACCTTGATTCTATGTTTATACTGGGAATGAGTGAAACATGATTACTGTATTTAGAGTGCCCCAAAGGGGAAATGAAAGAAAATGTCCCACTGGAGGCCTAGGTATGAGTGGAACATTGATCTGTTAAATAATTATATATATATATATATATATATATATATACATTTAAAAAAAAATGAAATTTTGGGCATTTTTAAAAGTAGAATTTTAGTTAACTGGGGGAAAAAATCTGACTAAATGGTGGTAAGAGGATTTTAAAAATCGCAGTCTTAAATCACAGTGCTAGTTTTATGTGCATAGATTCTAGATGTCAAAGTCAAGTAATGGGCCACCAGCAAAACTGGAATATACAAGAATCTAAGCATGCCACTGAATGCTTTACTTACAGGATCCTGCTGCTCTCTAAAATGAAAAACTTTATTCACCTCATTGTGTAGATCTAGAATAAACCATCTTGGTAGCTGTGACAGTGCAAATAGAACAGAACCTAGTTACTAAATACCATGTTTTGTAAAATGAAATACTGGATGATAAAATGCTAAATTTACCTCTGAAATCTGTATGTGAATCTATTTCCAGATAAGTCAGTGGAAAATGTTTTTTATTACGTACTTTCAACTGCATGTAGAACATCACATAAAAACATAAAAAATGTGAGCATTTTAATGATATGAGGTAGGAAATGATAAAAAAATAAAAAGCTTGTTAACTTAAAAAATAAACAACATATATAAAACAGGAGTTATTTAAAATATCTGCAATATAACACTGACATGTTTATTACATATAAATATTTCTAAAAAAGGTAACAGTAGGCCCAGAGGGCATTACAATGTGCATCAAAGAAAATAGTGCTTCTTTAAGGATCTACGTTATTTTTGATAGCAAAATCTTTTTTTTTTGCATTGTTATAAAATGTTTTTCAAGTGATTTAAATAGATACATCCCTGATCTGTCAGTAAAACATAACTTCAGAAGGATAAAAAAATATATGTTTTCATAAATATGACCAATAATTGTAGAAGAATTTGAGATTTAAGGACTACAAAACAGAGCAGGTGCTACCTAGCCACTGTTTACCACTACTGATTTCTCATTTCTCTAATTGCCTTAAAAACACTAAAAGTTTCTTTTTGAAGGCTACTGGTGACCTCCTCATTAATAATAACTTAAGGGGAAAAAAACTCTTCTTTACTTTTTTTTTTTCCTTTTTTCATTGTTGATGTCACCTTTTCTGTAAGCTTTCTCTTGTAAACTTCTTTGACTTTCTGTTCCAAGAAATGAATAACAGGTGTACCAGAGAACCAAGTATAAAATCACTTTAGGAGTTTACTTCAAAGATTTACTTTAAAGAATGGGAATAAAACACACTATTTGTGTGTGTGTGTGTGAGTTAATTATTAGTTTTTAATAATTTCTGTGCTCTAATGTTTCTATAGGGGTCCATAGATACCTAAATCTAGGGGGAAAGAACATGGGAATAGAGTTGCCAAAAAGTTTGTCCAAGAACTGCAGACCAGCTAGTGAAAATTTGGGTGATAGAATGGCTCAAACACCAACAGATATATATATCTTTCTGGTTACACCAACAGATATTCATTTCATATATAATTGTTGTTGACACTGGAAACATGTTTCTGTAGGTCTTCATTCCATCTGTCCCCCAGAAAACTTTCATCTAAAGTAATTAAATGTAATTAGTTCTTTCTTCTTTTCTACTATTTACTTTCAATTTCCTTTCATAAATAAATACACTTAACTATTCCAAATCTCAACACTCCATCTTGCCTTTAACTTCTGATGTAAAAATATACATATCTTTTGAATATGCAGTGTAGTGGCACCCAAACTCTGCAGTCTTGATGCTGGTTTTGTTGCTTTTAATCGCGTTCTGCAGTCAGGTATACAGAAGTTAATATGTACATGTCTGGCTTACCAACGTAGTATATCACCTCCTCTGTATTCTTTCTCCAAAAATTTTGTCTCCTGATCACATTAATGAAAATGCAAATAACATAGGTCTAATTAGTTAGGAAATGCAGTTTTTGAATTCTTACAGTTACTTTGATTATGTCTTATGACAAATTGTACCCAAATACAAGCAACTAAAGTATGTATGGTTTTAAATTTTAGCTGTACTTTAAAAAAATTTCTTACTATTTTTGTTCTCTTTTCAATGCTTGCTTCTTATAGGGTGTTTTTTGAAGCTAAGGAAATTTGCAATACCATTAGTTCTCTATATATTTATTTTTCTCTCTGTTCTTTACCTTGTGCTCCAAGAACCTGGAAAGTGTTATCATTTACATTAAATATTTCTATTTGCATTGAAATCCGTGAATTAAATTCACCCTATGAATTCTTCATTTGTTGCTCTCTCCATTTTTGATGCCTTAGCTCTTTAGTCAACTATTGTCCTTCTCCCTCATCCTTGTAAGTCCTGCACCTTTGCTCTCAGTCATAAAACTTTGTACTATTACATGTTTAATAATAATCTGTAAAAGTTCTACACTATCTTTGTATAGTATATATTCTATACTATACTACCTCTGTCAAGTCACAAATCAAGAAAAAAGTAGATGTTTTCAGTTCTCTTCTGAGTTGCTCCTCTCACCATAAATAGAAAAGGGAGGTTTTTCTTCCAAATATCTGCTGTGTATTTATATTTTGAGACACGGTAACATAATGCTGCCTTTCTTTGATCTACCTATGAGAAGTAAATATGCAGGTATGATGTTAAACATAAATAAACTAAGGAAAGCAAAAATTAGAGAAATTTGGAAAACAGAGGAAGAAAGAAGACAAAAGGAAGAACCCATCAACACGTCTTTCATTTTGTATTTTATTAACAGGAATGATCTTTGTGCAAGCTGCATACAGTGAACTAATAGCATATAAATTTAATAGTTTAGGCCATCAGGATTTTGGAATGATTACTATCTACTAGAAAGTATATTACACTTGGATTGCTTTGAATTAAATTTAAAATAAAACAAAAATTCTTCCTAAAACAAATTATATTGGTTGTGGAATGTTAAATAGTGATTGCTAAATATGTATTCAGATTCAACAAAAGTTTAAGGACATGTAATATCTTTTCCCATGGTTGAGACAGTTCAGAAAACATACAGATGGTAATTAGTGTATCAAAACCATCTTTTAATATATAAAGCCACATATGAGATATTAATTTTTAATGACTTACTAATGACAAAAAGAAGCCTTATGCTTCTTTTTGATATCCTGCATATATATAAGTGAAGTGTAGTGAAAAAATCATGCATGTCACTGCTATAATGCTACTTCAAGAAACATACAGTAAATACACTTCGCCCCTTACCTCCTGCCCAGCTAAATATTTAAGAATTTGTATAGAGCTTAATAGTCTTTTATATTACAGTGTTTAAGAATGAATGAGTTATCAGACATCTGCTTCTTAGATAATCTTTAACCAAGTGGCCTCTTCTCAGACTGAACAAACATTTCTCATTTACTATGACTAAGGGCTCATTTCTGCATCCACTTGAAATGAATGGGACCTTTCATGTAGATTTATGAGCTTGTAAGCCCATTGCCTGCTGATCTCTCTGAAACTCTTGCCATTGAGATATGATGGCTCTAGACTGAGGATCCACCTTTGGAATAGAATCAGAGAATCATAAAGGTTGGAAAAGATATCTAAGATCATCTGGTCCAACTGTCAATAGGGGCAACAGATGAGAAAACTGCTTATGTAGATTGAAGGTAAAGATCAGTAAGATGAAAAGAAAAAAAAAAAAAAGAAAACAGATATAAATTCACTGAAAAGTACTATAACCCGTTGTCCAGCCTGGAAAGGGAAGGCTTTGGAGAGACCTAACAATAGCTGTGAGGAGGCTTTCAAGAAGGTAGAGACAGGCTCTTCATAGTTATATACGGTGGGAAGGCAAGAGGCAATGGGCCTAAATTGAAATGAGATGTTCAGACTGGATGTAAATAAAAATTTCTTCAACACAAGGACTGTCCAGCACAGGCAGCCCACAGAAGTTGTTGTCTCTGTCTTTGGAGTCTTTCAAAAGACAACTGAACAAAGCCTATTTGGTCTAACCTCCCATCTGATACTTACTAGACCTCCTCGTACTGCTCCCAGACTAGACCTCTTCAGGGTCTTTTCAAACAGAATTATCCAAGGATACAGTATTGAAAGTGTGACTTGTCAAATGTACAAGGGGATAATCATTCCCTTTCAGCCTCTGTGCTCTTGTCCATACAGACCAGGAATACGTTGGTCAGCTTTGCTGCCAGGGCTCACTGCAGATTCATATTTAGATTGCTGTCTGCTAAAACCCCCAGGGCTTTTTCAACAGAGCAACTCCCCAGGAGTTGCCAGGAGGAGTTGCCCTAGGAGTGCCCAGCATGACCCCATCACTGCAGAGTTTTTTCTTCCCTTGTGCAGGACTTTGCATTTGTTCTTGTCAAATTTCGTAAGGTTCCTGTCATCCCATTCGTCCAGCATGTGTAGGTCCCTCTGGATGACAGTCCTGCCCTTGAGCATGTCAATTAGTCCTCCTGGTTTGTGGGTCTCATCTGCAGACCTAAGGAACGTGAACTTCTTTGTGTCCCCCTGGTTACTGGTAAATGTGTAAGGACAGGTCTCAGGATAGATCCCTGGGCAATTCTAGTTGATACCAGCATCCAGATAGAGTACAATCAATCAAACACTACTCTCTGAGCTTGACCATCTAGCAAGTTACTCACCCCTCTAGTTTCTGCCTACACAGTCTGTAATGTCACAATGTGCAAAAGCCAAGATATACTTAATATGGTCAAGTTCATTGTTCTCCTCTTGTCCATATATTCCATCAGTTTATTGTAGAGGACAGTCAGATTGATCAGGCTACATTTACCCTTGGTAAACTCGTGATGACTTCCCACTCAGCATATCTTCCTTCATGTGTCTCAAAATGTGTTCCAAGAGGACTCATCCCAACATTCTCCTAGAGGCATAAACGAGACTGAGTGAATTTGGTATTTCTGGGAGGGAGCAGTATACTGCATACTTACATTTCCTTATGAAAATAGAAAAAGTACAGAATTTACTGGGTGAAAGATGCTATATCATTATTTTTATATTCCCTTCACAAAAACCTTCATGTTGTAAGAATTGTGTAAGATAAATGATTATTTTTTTTTTTTGGTGGGGGAGAACTATACCTGCTTCTGATAACTATATATTCTAAAGCAGATTTTCAGTATATACCTCTAACTTATATCAGCTGAATTCATATAGATTAGTTTTTGATAGTTTACACCTGTGACTTTGTAGAGTCATAGAATCATAGAAAAGCTTGAGTTGGAAGGCACCTTAAGGATCTAGTTCCAACCCCTCTGCCATGGGTAGGGATGCCACCCACTAGATCAGGTTGCCCACAGAAGTCAGATTTGAAGACTGAATTCTGTTTTTTCTAAAAGTACCAAAAACTGCAGATGATTGATATTGTTGAAACTTCTCAACAGCAGATAACAAATATTGGAGACTGAGAACTGTTTTTGCTGTTAAGATTCTGGGTTTGGTCCTTTTTTTTTGTTTCAAAAATGGTAAAAAGCTTAGGGGCCCCAGTTCATAATAAAGGTATATTAAATGAGCAATCTAAAGTCATGCTTAGCAACAAAAATCATTTATTTAAATATCCAAACACAGGCCTAAGGATAGACTGTACTTTTTTTTTAATTCTGGCTGTGGATTCTAGACATCTGTTATTTGCTCTGCTGTAAGAGAATGAGCTGTTAAGCGACAAACTTTCTGTATATTTTAATCTGTTTATGGTAGGTGCTTGAATAAAGAAGGAGAGAGAGGCAACAGGCACAAACTGAAACACATGAAGTTCCAGCTGGATATAAGAAAACAATTCTTCACTGTGAGGGTGACAGAGCAGTGGCACAGGTTGCTCAAAGAGGCTGTGGAGTCTCCTCTGGAGATATTCAAAACCCACCTGGATGAGATCCTGTGCAGTATGCTCTAGGTGATCCTGCCTGTGCGTGGAGGTTGGACTAGATGGTCTCCAGAGGATCCTTCCAACCCCAGCCATTCTGTGAGACAACAGGGGTATACACAGTTTGGGTGATACACTGCTTCTAGAGCAGGACACATCTTTGCACTGAAACCAGAATAAAGCTGCTGACCTGAATGTGCTACTCCCAAACACTGTCATTAAGCTCTAGGCTGAGGAAGCTCTTAGCCATCAGCTGTATTCCATTTATCCTCCATCTTTGACATATACTCTGAACTGCATATAATACAATCCTGTTTCTAAGGCTAGCCACATCAATAGCAAACTTCCAAGTATTTTTCAATGCAAACAAAAAAGCCTAATGTTAGTGTGCCTTTAGTGTGACATTTTTCATGTTGCTCTTTCACAGCTCTGTTGTTCTGAGTTGGCTTTGACCTGTATGGGTATTACTGCTTTTACAATGCAAATTAAATATTTTAAAAAAGTGGTTATTTTTCCTATTTGAACAGAAGACCTCAAATTTAACTTCAGTGTTTTAAAGCTACAAATATCAATGGAATTGACATTCCATGCTGCATGTAAACTTGGTGGACATTTGCTATTTCAGTAAGAACTGGAGTTGTACATTATCCCAACACACGGCCAAAGATAACAGTAAAGCTCCAAGTTAAGTGTGTATAAAAAAGCTATGCTCAATATTAAAACAACAAGAATAACAACAATAAAATTGTAATAATTGTGAAATGTAATTTACCTAGTAACTTTGCTTCTAATATGACCTTATGTTATGGAGAGTGCTTGAAACCAATTTTTAAATCAGTATCATCTTTCAAAACCAGGCTCCCTTCCCCAAACCACTTAATCAATCATTTTATTGTAGGGCCTATAAAATTTTTGTGTAGTACTGAAATGATTTGTCACAATTAAGTAACTAGTCACTGCACTTCAGTGTTTTGATCTATACTTAGTAACCCAAGGCTTAAATACACTGGGACTGAATTCCTTCCCTGGGAGAAAAAGAATTTCCTGAAATCTGTTGTTTAAATGGATAACAGTATATTAAATGTGGGAGACTAGAGTCAAGTATTTGTCATGTGCTACTGATAAATTGCTGTTTGGAAATATATTTGTAAGTTTAACTACTGGATCTGAGATATAAAGGCTAATGTGTGTAATACCGTTCCTAGAATACATTTCACCAAAGTTACAGATAATTTTTTATTCTGCTTTTGTATGCATGTTAGGAGAGGTAAATAAATATTTTAATAGATTGTGGGCATATTAAGGTTAATCAAAGTTATATCACATCATAATTTTAGTTGTGAATGTATTTATTCCACTTAGTGTATGGAATAGATATATATCTATTGTATTACACAAAATAACTGTAAATTTCACTTGTACACTTGAAGCTTATGTAAATTTTCAAACTCTTTTGTTAAACACAAAGCTGGAGTGCTAATGAGTTTTAGAAACCCGCTATTACAAAACGGTTAAATGCCTTTTGCTGTGCTGTGTAGAAGCTAAGTTACAAAAAGCAATTACCATGCAGTCTGAGGAAGACACTTACATCAAGCTAGGTGAAATAAGGAATCCTCCTTTAAGGAAACAAAAATCTTTATAAGCCAAATTGAGCTGGTGATGTTTTACATGGTTATTAAAATAAAGAAGATTCCAAAAATTTCTAGCACTTGCATGTTATGTAAGAATTAAACCCTTCATATACAGATTTCTGAAAGGAAGAATGGATGCATTTAGAAAATAAACAAAAATTCCTGACCAAAAAAAAAATAATTTTCATGGTCTTATACACAGCTATTAGCAGTATGCTACATTTCATCTAGATTGCCTGAAACACTCATCAAGGCTGAAATATTTATAGTATTATATAGCAACAAAGTGAATTTAGATAGGAATTAATGGTCATTATAATTAACCAAATCATCAGGATCCCAGCTGATGTCCTGAGCCTAATCTATGAGCAGAACCCAGGACTTGGTGAAGATGGAAGTTTGGCACCGTTTGCTCTGCTTAGAAATTCACCTGTGTTTCAGAGGGATTTATTTTGGTCATGACAAGTTGCCATTGAACACGCTGGTAAGCTGTCAGTGAAAGTTTCGTCTGATCCCTTGTTTTGTGTCCTGCTAAGTGGGAGGCACTGGCAGAAAGGCATGAATTTTTATGCCATCGCTGCGCTGCTTCCTCTATTTTTCTTCTCCAAGCAAATCTGCAAATTCCTACGGGCCCTAGCTCTGGTGTTGCTACCTAGAGGGGGGGATTCCCAAACACGTGCCGGAGACCCACCCCTCGGGAGGACAGCGGTGGGGGGGGACGGGGCTGCATTTCAGTGCCGTGACATTCCTGCAGGTCCCTCAGCGGGGACGGCAAAACGGCGGCTCTGGAGGCCCCGGGACGAGGAGCCGGGCACCGGGCCGGCCTTACCGGGGGGACAGCGTCTGCAGCGGGGGGTGGGGGAGAGCATCCTCCCCCGGCCCTCTTGCACCCCTCCGGCCCCGGGCAGCTCAGTACCGCGCACCTGCGGGGGATCCCCCCCTGGGCCGCAGGTAGGCGAGGGCGGGCGGCGCGCGGGTGCGCAGCGGGGGGAGCCGCACACAAGCCCTCGGCGCCCCCGCGGCTGCGCGGCCGCTGTGCCAGCCCCGCTGCCGCGGAGCGAGCGCGGAGGGCCGCTGGCGGCGGGGGACGGGGCGGGGGAGCGGGGAAACTTTGGGTAAGTGCTAGGAGGGGGATGCGGGGATGCGGGGGAGCATCACCGGGGGATGCGGGGGATCACAGGGGGATGCGGGGGATCATCACCGGGGGATGCGGAGGGTCACCGGGGGATGCGGGAGCGCCGGCCAACAGGTACCGCAACTGCGCGGGCGCGGGAGGGGCTGCGTGTGCATGTGTATGTGTGTGTGTTTTTGTGTGTGTGTGTGTGCGTGTCGCCTGTCCCCTCCCCCGCCCGCCCTGCCAGAAAGGGGTGGGAGATTTCCCTGCCTCCCGGCCGCTTAAAACCGCGCTGCCCGGTGGTGGCTGCGCGGCCCCGGGCGGAGGGAGGCTGGCGGCATCCGCGCTGCGCCGCGGGGAGCGGGCGGGAGGGGAGGGCGGCGGCGGCGGCGGCGGCCCCGCGGGGCCGGGCAGCGCTGGGCTGCGGCAACCGGCGGGGGCGGTCTCTCGCTCGGCTGGATGGCCGGTTCTGCCGGCTGCCCAGGGCGCCGGGCTCTTTCGCATCCCGGGCTCTTTCGCATCCCTCCTCCCGCATCGCACTGCAGTAAGTTCGCCAGGCGCCGGGCGGCTGAACTGGTTGCAAACGCGGAACTGGGGAGGGAGGGAGAGGAAGAGAGAGGGGTTGTGTGTGTTAAGTTGTAGCTAAGCGGGCTATATTGAATTTGTCACGGTTCATGGCTTTGCTTCCTAGTTAATGCCAGTTTGCCTCGTTGACCTACATCACTTTGCTCAAGCGCGGTCAATGTCCTGATGCTGCCAGGGCTTTCATTGAGAGCTGCGTTCAGAAGGCTTTCATTGATGGCTAGGTTCAAACCCGGGGACTGCTGAAACATGCAGTGGGGATAAGCACAGAGCGAGTGCGTGAAACAAAAGATGCAGCTGAAAACTTGTGCCGTAAAGACTGGTGTGCGGAAACTTTCAGTGGTGATGTGATAGGCGGTCTAAGGGTCTTTTCGAGGAAGAATTAAAAATGCTGTGCAAATCGACAAACTTTTGGACGATTGAAGGCAGTTTACAGGCAGCTTATTGTTATTTCGTGTAATCCAGTGTTGTTCTGATTTATTTTCTTGAAAATAGTTTCATTTGTCATGAGTGTCTGCAATTACAATTTTCATTGTGAGTATGCCGTTTTTGAAATGGATGAAAGGCTTTCTCACAAGATTGATGTATCATAAGTATTTTTCCTTAGCTAAACGAGATTAGTGTCTTCAGTTAATTCCCGCTAAATTTTTAGAAAAGCGGTCAAATAGAAAGAAGAACTTCATTAATTTTCAGAAGCAGTTTTATCTGGTTGATGCAATTTTTGAGAGTTTATAAAACAGGCTTCTAAAATCTATCATGGAAAATAAGAGATTGCAGCAGGATGAGAAAAAACAGTAATTCTCACAGGAGAGATAGTCTTTTTAAAACGTCACTAAATGTTTTTTCTAGATCAAATGACCTCATGTAGCAAAGTTATAATTTTTCTTCTTTGCACTTGAGTGGTATAATGCTGCTGCATATATTAAAACATCATTATACATCAGAAAAAATAAAATCATAGCAAGAATCTGATATGCGTTACCAAAAGACTAGGCTTGTTCTATGCTTTATGGATAAAATGATAGGAAATACGTTCTTTGTTTCTCCCTGAAGTCATAATCCAACATTTCCGAGTGCCTGAAACATTTATCTTTCACAGAATGAAAGCAAGCATCAAGAAACATGGGGCATTAAAAAGTAATGCTTTCCTCCTGGGGTTTAAGTTATCCCATGTTCACTTGTCAAGGTGGAAGGACTTTGTTGTTTACCATGGCAGGAACATCCTAAAAGAATTATTCAGCAGTCTGAAATGGGTGCGGCATAAGATATTTTGTGTTATGGATTTGAAATATTTGGGGCCCAAATCCATTCCTCTAATTTAGAGCCCTGCAAAAAACTGAAGTTGCTGCTCTTATGCAGGTTTAGAAAAACTACACTCTTGTGTTTGTTTAGGAAGAAGAAATGTGTGTGAACTGTTGCTGACAAACTGAAATCATCTTTCTTTAAACACCTGTAGTTGTCTCAGAATAAAACACCAAAATAATATTGTTCAGTAGAAATGCATAAGTGAACAGATATTTTTGAAGAGTTTGTGCAGTTTGAAGGTAACAAAGCTAATATGTTTTGAAGAGCACTCGATATCATTTTTTTACTTATAAGGTTTCTGCATCATTTCTATTCTGGAGCAAAGTGTAATTCAGGTGACACTTCATGGGACAGGTCTAGGTGCCTCTTGCCAATGGAATGAGATCACTAGTGGAGGGATGAAAAGAATGATAAGAGGGCTTCTGTTAAAGCAGGATGTAAATACAGGACATTTGTGAGTACAGGTAGTAATAAGTCAAGGCTGGAAAACTTCAAAGTCAGTCAGCTGGATAGCTGGACTGGGCTTCTTTTGTTTGCTTCATGCTTGTGTGACAATAGCATCGAGTTCTTGTGAAAGTCATCTATAGAATGAAATGTACAGGGTTTAAGTTATGCTTTGTAATTAATTAAATAAATATCAGCAGCATATCTGGATGATATATAATGTTTCATTCTCTTTGAATTGTTGTGACTTTTATTAGTTCATCGATAAGTTAGATGTTAGACACACAATTCTAGCAAGTCTTTTAAAGGAGGTCTACAGGAAAGATGGGGAGGGAGTTTTTACCAGGGAGTGCAGTGGTAGGACAAGGGGGAATGGATATAAACTAAAAGAGGGTAGATTTAGATTAGATATTAGGAAAAAGTTCTTTACTATGAGGGTGGCGAGGCACTGGAACAGGTTGCCAAGAGAAGTTGTGGATGCCCCGTCCCTGGAAGTATCCAAGGCCAGGTTGGATGGGGCTTTGTGCAACATGGTCAGGTGAAAGATGTCCCTGCCCATGGCAGGGGGGGTGGAATTAGATGACCTTTAAGGTCCCTTCCAACCCAAACTATTTTATGATTTTATAAAATGTCAATTATTTCAGATGTTTCCTTGGTGAAAGTTAATTTTGTTGCCAAAAGCAATTTACATGATGAAAGCTGTATTCATAGTATTTCTTCTCATCTTTTGTCATGGTAAGAGATGTGGACTGCTGTGAAAAATGTGTGACAAAACATTCCCATCTGTGTGGTGATGAAGGAGTGACAGCAATCAGAAGACTGAGCAAAACAGAAAAAGCAGCTCATGCTTTGCAGTTTGGTGGCCGGGAGCAAAAGTATTTCAATTAGGCTCCACCTCTGGAAAGAAGGTACTTGGAAATACATCTATATTTATTTTAAAGTTATGATGTGAAATCTGGAAGACATCAACAGAGTGAGTGCAATGCTGTTGAAGAACAGGATGCTGGCTTCCTGAAATACATTAGTTTTAGATTCCAGCTCTCTACCTGTTGTAACTATCGAGTAAACTTTGCAACTTATTACAGGAGATGCCAGTTGAGCTTTGCATTACTCTCAAACAAAAAGTAAATAAATTGAAGGTACCAGGTATGCTTTGGATATCATTCACTTTTTTTTTTCTCCTGTGCAGAATTAGTTTGAAGTATTATTCTGTAGGAATGATAAGATTACATAGCCAATTTAATCAATAGTAGCTGGTGTAAGAGGTTAAAAAAAAAAAAAGTAAAAAATGAAAATAAAATAAGAAAATCTGTGAGAAAAATTCTGCATAAATGATTTGTGGTAAGTTTCCCATTGTCTTCTGTACCACTTACAAAATAATTAATAACAGTAATAGCAGACTTAGGACAATTATTTGTCCATAAGTGTGGTTTTTCATAACAATTTTATTAACTTTTTTTTATTTTTTTTTTTCATTTGGAGACTTGCTCTATAGCTGGACCAGCTAATTCATTGTGCTGGAGGGAAGAATAAGTGACATTGTGGGTCTCACTTAAAAGGATTAGATGTTTGTAATTGTATTTAATATGTCTATGAATGTGAAGAAAAGTTACAAACTTCAGCTCCAGTACAAATTGACTGATACCAACAGTTTGTCAACCTGACCTATCTTTCATCACACTAATGCTTTTACTATGAATAGAAATTATCTTTTACTATGAATAGGAATTTAGGCCTATTTAGCAGGTAGAGAAGCACTTTATTATTTTTTACCTATTTATTTCTAAAATCAGGATGAATAACTATCCCAAAACATCCAGTAAAACAACTTTATGCAATCTAGAACATATTTTCCTTTTTAATCGTTTCTGAAGAATTTATTTATTTATTTATTTATTTCTGAATAATGATTGCAGAAGTTTAGCCCCGAGGGAATATAGTCTTGTTTAGTTTGCCACAAATTTGAAAATGTAACAAATGTAAGTATTTTGAGGCTGTTTAATTACTTCTTGTCCAACCCCTATTAAAGGGTTTGGAATCAAAATGCCCAATTCTGACACAATTGTGCTGCCCTACACCACTGAAAAATAAAAATAAATGAATGCAAATGTACAAACACATTTGTCAGTTTAACGTTACTAATTAGGTTCTAATTGCTAGGACAGAATAATTTTTTATTTAATATTAATATTTAATATTAATATTTGTTATTTACTATAAGAAACTATGAATAAAATGACATCTAGGTACTTTTTTATTGTCTTTGAAATATTTTTATTTCCAAGAATGGAACTTCTATGTATGCTAGCAGAAATCTTTAGTTAATATAAGTAAGTTCCATGATTATTATTTTTTTTTAGTTTGATTCTCAGCTACATTTTGATTACTTAGTGTGAAATTGTGATAGTGAAAAAAAAACCTATATGTTCAGTGGGATGTCCAGTGCTCACCAGTAGTAGTAATAAGTAGTTCACTCCCTAGTCCTTACAGTACGACGAGAAGAATCCCAACAGAACTGTAGTGGAGTTCTCACAAAAGTTTATGTTGTATGGTGTGCATCAAACTATGAGTCTTCTGCTGTGAAATTTGGCTTCCCTTTCCTTTTGAGTTGTCTTTTGGGAAATAATGAGGCATTGAAATGTAGCGGTTGTTTATTTGGAGAACTGGGGAACTCGCACAGATAATGGAAACATTCCCCCCCCCCCCCCCCCCCCCCCGTCTTCTAAATTATGCTGCATAAAGGAAAAACAACTAGTCAAATTCGTTCTCCTTGGTCTAAATTTCTCTCCAGGTGGACATTTCCGATGTTTACGTTGGTTCAAATTTGAAAGAAACACAGATGATATGAAATTAACATGCTTTCTTGTCTCTTCTTCTGAAAGTAAAGGAAGCGGTGTCCTGTAAATCTGGTATGTAGAGGCTATGGGTTAGACATAAACAGTATGAACCATGGCATCCCAAGAATCAAGAGGGTTTTTTTTTGTTTTTGTTTTTTTCTCCCTGGAGTCTTTGGCCACTTTAATTGTGGATTTTCTCATGTCGCCTGAATGAATGTTTGTATTCATCCTCCAAATGGTAGGTAATATTAGGATAAGGCCAGAGAGATTTTATTTTTTTTTTAAGCAAGGAAAAATAGGGGGAGGAAGAAGAGACAAATATATGATTATAGACAGGAATAAATTAAACAAGAAAAAATAAATGTAATGGCTACTATTGCTCTTTTCTTTAATTTAATCTCCAAGGATTTTTTTTTTAACATTTGAAAGAAGCTAGCAAATTCTATACAAAAAAAAAAAAAAAAAAAGGTCAGAAATGTAAAGCTAGAAATCTCTTTCAGGTAGCTAGGATGGTGCTTCCTTATAGTCCTGGAATATTTTACTGAAGATTTTTACATTGGTAGTTTCTTCATATTTTGAATAGAATAGTTATGGTAATCTATTTATCATTAGAGTTAAGTTTTGTTAATGTTCAAAATATACATAAATGGGACTAGTCTTTCCTATGTTCAGTGTCTAAGTAATATCTGGTTACCTTCTGTCTCTCCTATTATTCCTGGTGGAAAGACAAAAGCACCTGCTGAGGAAAAGTCTAATTTTATGATAAGCATCCAATATAGGTCAGTTGAAGTACATTCTGGATGTATCCAGGTCTCTAAACTCATTATAAAGCATGCCTAGGATAGTGGTTTCACAGTTTAAGGTTTAATTTTAAGGCATCCTGCTTTGTGTGAGATAAATTGCACCCTTGGGTATCTTCTCAGCTAGAAAGAAAAACGCAAGGGAGATTTGAAATCCTAAGGATGTATCAAATCTTCTCTGTGCATTACTGAAAATAAACACAAAGTAAAATAGTCTCACAAAAAGCAGTTGCTTAGAAGGGGCTATATCCCAGAAGTTAAATATCAAAGTACATCTTTTTAACATATATTTAAGTAAAAAAGTACTTTTGAGTATTTCCATTTTTCTCTATGCCCTAAAAAGTTGTCTATAGCTTGCTTTCATCAAAAAGTCACTGTATTAATTTCTTATTGATATAAAATATTCCAATAACTTTTTTTTTTTTTTTTAATGGAAAATAAAGCTATATTGCTTCCTGAAAAGTCTTGATTTACTATGAAACTGAGAAGACTTGCTCAGGCATTTAGTTTTACTTTGCTCTGCATGTCACATAAATTGAAAAACTAATACAACAGTGACCTGGTTTATCTTCATATGCTGTTGTAAATTTTAATGGTATGGTACTTCAATGACTTCTGCTCACGAGGGACAGTGGGCCATTTTGCCTTTTGTGACTTTTAAAGTGCTTATTAAAACATCTGTGTTTAAACAGCATAATGGCTTTTGGGTCAAAGAATTCAAACCTTCTAAGCAATGTGATCTTTTATAGAACAGAAGGAGGAAACTTTGTACTGGCCCTTGCTAGGCTTAGCTCCGTTGATACAACCATTTCTTCCTAAAAGTAGAATGACTGGAGGAAGCCTGGGGAAACTTCCCAGTTTTGAAGAACGATTGCTGTTAATCACAGAAGATACTCTGATAAGAATATATGTTTACTTCCTCTTTAAATTTAAAATACTGAGTAGATGGTTTTTGTTCTTCATGGAGTAAAATACCATATTCAGTTACGATTTTTTTTTTCCTTTGTGAATTCAAAATAATGACTTTTAGAAAAGCTTTATGTTCTGTCAAAGACTGTTTCCTATAAATAATGTAGGCATCCACAAACTATAAAAAAAACTTGTGAGATTACTTGAGTGATCAAGACATTTTTCTGTCCTACATTACACAGTGTACCAGCGATTTTTACTTGTCTCTGTTGGTGCTGAGAAAAATAATCTTGATGGATGATCCAGTTCTGACTTCCAGTTGCACCTCTAATGAAGAAGAGGAAATTCAAGTCTCTAGTAAGGATTTCTGTGCATTCTTATTCAGGTTTGATGAGCCATGAGGTCAGGGTAGATCATCTGTCAATGACAGGAGAATCTGTAGAATCACACAAATGTACCCTTCCAAATAACAGTAACACATTCAGTCCTATTTCAGCACAGTTTAATGAGCAGAAAACTGTAGAGGAAACTAATAAGAATATATAAACCTGATAAAATAGTTTGTATATTTGAAGGGCACTCCTTCAGAGTTCAGTTCTGACCTTAGATTGCTTCAGAGTGCTTTTCTGTCAACTCTGGTCATTCATCGAAGCTGTTTCATTTCAGACCCTATATCATTAGCTTTCAAAATGCTCTCCAGCAAAAGGAAGATATAATCTATTATCCTTTCTGTATCCTGATATGGTGGTGTATTAAGACGGGAATTCTGAGTGATTAATCCAGGACCCTAGCTAAAAGGATAGCCACTACAAAGGGATTGAAATAATGATGTCATAATCTAGAAACCTTGAAAACTTCTGTAATTCACCCCTAATTCACCTACTATCTTCTGGTAAAATGAAATAAAAACATTTATTTACAAAATCCACACTAAACTACTGTGAAGCTTGGATTTATAAAGATGAGAATTACAGGATATAAAGACATTCTTGTTTTGTTTGTTTGTACTAAAATCAGATCTAAATCTTCTATGTATCCTGACAAGGTACAACTCCTTAGATTTGCTATGAGGTCAAGGTCTGGGTTGTCTTGCATTATTTATGTTCCTGGCCACCTTTCACTGGAGAGCATCACAAGTAGGCAAAGTTTGCCAATTCTTGTACATATTTCTTGGCATGTTTTGCAGTTTGCTCATTCAGTTTCAAATGCTTCATCCTTCCCCCTTAGAGATTGCTAATCTTTAATTTATTCAGGAAAAGTTTCAGTGCTCCTCCCCTTGTCTTGTTTACTGCTCTGGTTCTTTGGAAATGCAAATAGGTCTTTGGCAGAGCAGGTGCCATCTCTTTTAAACTATGAGTGAATTATTAACCCATGGAGGAATGAATTGCAGTTTCTCTCTAGGAGTGCTTGCATGCATATCTCAGTATGAAGATCTTCTATACTTGCTGAACTTTGTATTTTAATATTCACATGTACATTGATTACCATGCTTGTTAGTAACACATGAATTTCACAGAATCATCTAGGTTGGAAGAGACCTCCAAGATCACTGAGTCCAACCTCTGACTTAACACTAACAAGTCCTCCACTAAACCATATTTGAATACCATGTGAAGCTCGTTTTCAGATCAAAACTGATTTTCATCCTGTTCAAGCTAATGGAATCCCAGTTCCCCCTGGGGGATACATTGATGCTTAGAGAGATTCAAAACCTCAATGTACAGAACGTGCATGTCTACTTTTTCTTTAGAACATACATGTCTTGAACATTTAAAGACATTATCTACTACTTTCATTAAAAATATTTTATGGATATGCAAGGAATGGCAAGGCCGCTTAAAGATTAATTCCTTGTGCAATGCACGAAGTTAGGAGAGATTTTGAACTGTTCAGAATCAAGCAACTGAAGCCAGAACAGCTGTGATGATGTCTTTCAACCTGTGAATGCCGGAGAAGGGAAGATACTAGTTCATAGTTAAAGATGAGAGGAAAGACTGTTGTCATTGCTTCTTCAGATTTAACACAAATTTCACTGAATATTTCTTTTTAGGGTAACCTAAAGGAATTGAAGGGGAAAGAAAGAAAGACAGTTCATGTTGACATACCCGTCATGTATTGATACTTGAAATGTCCCTTAATACTCTTAAATACCTCCAAATGGATGTAAACAACACAAAGTGAAGACACGTTGCTAAGCTTTTTGTGGAGAAGAATCACGTGCAATAGACAGATTTTCCTGGAGAGTTGATGGTGTAGATTCCATTCTTTGTGTCATTTCAGTGGGATTCAGTAAATGACTACATAGACAATTAGAACTTAAAAGATTTTTTTCTTTTTTTTTTTCTATCCAGTTATTACTGGATTTCTATCCAGTTGTTTTTGAAAGTTATACATGTTACCAGTAAAACCTGTTGTTTGTATGCCCCAGTGTTTACGGGAAGCAGATACCGTATATATGGCAAGGAGACAACTGCATTACAGAGTGAGGTAAGCTGTAGATTTTTTTTTTAATTATTTTTTTTAGAGACTATTCTATCACTGTTAACTGATTTTGTCTGGACTTTTTATGTTTGGGGAATCATGTTCTGCACATTGTCCTTAAACTTTATGGCTTATTCATATCCATATCAAGTCAAGACACTACAACCAGGTCGGGTGAATGGGATCATTTTTCATCTTTCTTCTTCTTAGACGCAAAAAGATACTGGATCAGACTAGCTATCTGTCCCTAGTGTGCCGTCTTCTGACAGCAATTATCAAGGAAGTATAAGAATAGGCTAAGGACCCACAGTGTTCCTCCAGTCTCCAGCGTTCTATATACATTCATTACTTCACAGATCTCTGCCGTATCCCATTGCTTCTTTTTGAAGCTGGAAGATTTCTATTATAGTCTTTCATCCCTTATCAGCAAGTTGCTCTGTCTTTTTGTCCTTCTCTTTCTCCAGTTCTACTGTAATCAATTCAAAACTCTGTTACTGAAAATGCAAGTGTACCAGGGATCTATACAATGGAATAAATTGTTTTATTTTCTGGTCCTTTCTGAACACTTTTTTGAATGCTGCTGAGCACAAACTTGATGTTTCTGATTATACTTACAAAATTTCATTTCTGAGATATAACTCATCAGTGATGAGCTCACTGCTCATCACTTTAAGTGTACAGCTAGGATTGCACCCCTCCTCCCTGCCCCCCCCCCCCCCCCCCTTACTTTATCTATGCTGAGGCATATGAGGCAGTTCCAGCAGAAAGTGGAATCTAGCTAGCATTAGCAAGTAGCACAAGGGAGAGTTAGGCTATTAGGGGATTTAGTGTCTCTGTTATACTTAAATCCTGTTTCAACTCTCTAAATCTTTTCCTGTGTCTAGCCTTAAACACCTTATAGTATGTGTTGCGTGTTTTGAAGTGATGTATAGGATTGTCATTTATTTTACTTTGATGTGACAGCTATGTGATATTTATTGATATGAACTGAATAGAAGCAAGTAGAAGAATGTTTTGATCATCCATTGGAAATAAACGCTTTTTTTTTGGTGAGTAAAACACATAGCTAATGTAAAATTATTTAAAATATAAACTTTATAAGTAATGAAGAGCATCTCTTGTGTAAACTTATTTAAAGAATTATTAGAATTAAAAATGTTGTAAATACTCTTTTGAAATGATTAGATTTTTTTCCTTTTTTATCTTTGCTAGCCTTGCAATCATAACCTAATTAAAAAATAAATAAATAAATAAATAATTAACCTTTTGCTGTACAATACATAAATAGCTTAACTTTGTCAATTTAGAACATGGATGTATATATCTAACTAGGCATATATTTTCCACATCTTTCTGACCTCATGTTGAATATGCCAGCAAACATTCATAGTATGTTCTGGTTATGGTTAAATCAGAAGCCCTCAGAAGGTATCTATTCCAATTTAATTATTTACAAGTTTAGTTTTAAGGGGGTATTTAGAGAAACAGTTCAAGTGACTAACCCTAACTGGGATCACGTCAGTTCTGGATGAAGTCCAAACCTTGACAAAGTGTTATTTTTATCTAGATCATATGCTCAACAGAAGTGGAGTTTGTAAGTAAATGGTACTCACTCTGTTTGTGTGTGTCCACATGTATAATAACTAAATAACTGACTGTATATTGTAATATTAAAAAAAAAAATCACCATATTCACCCTCTTTTAATTGACTAATATAGCAGTGGAACATGGAACTGGAATGGATCACGTGTACCATTGTGTGTAGTCATTTACAGCCTTAGGAAACCGTGCCATAGATGCTTTATTTAGATGGGGTTCACTGATCATCAATTTTGTACACCCTTACCACAAGCCACAGAATTTCTCCCTGCAGTCTAAAAGAAAAAATAATGATTTATAAGAGAAGACCAAGACATTAGAACACTAATGTGGCAAGAAGAAAGAGAGGGTAAAAATAATAAGATATTTTTTGTTTAGAATAAAACATAATTCTTTGGTTAGGCTTGTATGCCTTTCGTGCTCATCTGTGAAGATACATAAGCAAAGCAGTTAATATCATAATTTAAGGTCTGCTATTTTAAATTGAAATATTGGAGTAGATGGGAAGAATATTATGTTTTAATTTGTAAATGCGACTATTCTTACTGGGAGTCTGTTTCCAAGAATTATACTGTGAAATTGGTGATTACACTTAGTTGAAAAAATACATTTCCCATAAATTATTCTGCATGAACTACCCATCATTTTTATTTATAAGCACTATTATTTACAAACATTATTCATAAAGTATATAGCCTTGTAGCCTTGTGTTACATCATTTCTTTAATCCTTTTAGTAGGAGTTACAGTTCTGTGATATGCTATATTAATCTAAGTGAAACATTGTCCAGTACTTCATAGGCAGTCTGAGCTAATGAGATGTACTGTACACCTAACAGGCCAGTATGAGTCTAAGAATTTACATTACAAAGGAATCCAGGCAATTTTAACTCAGCAAGGTATGTATTTAATAATAACCGCTGAAGTGTTCTGGGCTAGTAAAATTAATGAATACCAAACCCTATCAGACAATAGCATGTTATTCTATGAATCTGAACTTGCAAAGGTGAATACGATAAGGGAAGTGAATAGAAAATGAGGTAGGCTGATGATGTCTGGCTGCAGTTACTTCTCTTAAAATTTACTTATTCTGAACATATTTAGGTAGAATGGGCAATGTTTCCTATATCTCAAAGTTCTGAAGGAATAATGATGTATAGTATAAAATGGATGCATCATAACACTGACTATTCAGATGTGTCCTCCATCATTCTGGATATTATCTCAGCAAAATTTATCAAGTTTATTTTCTGTGAATTTTCCCCAAACTATTTGTGCATTATGGTTGTACTACGATCTAGATAACAGCAGATGCGCAGAAAGAACATGCAGGCACCTTCTAACCTGCTAGTACTCTGAGGGGTTTACTTTAGGATTTTGACCAAGATGAATTCATGCCTCTGGAACTGTCAGTGACTTCCACTCTGTGTGTGGAACTGCCGCTGGCATATGCAGGAGTTTCCCTTGTGTGCAGAGTGGTTGTGATATGGAGTGTCCAGGACAGGCTTCAGTGAAGTGATTGTCAGTCAGTAACATGGGAGTTGATTTTGTTGTTTGTTTGAAATGCCTTGCTGAAGTTGTAACTTCATTCATTTTGGAGAACTGAAACGGAAAGTTGTGTGAATCTGGTATCCAAATAGTTTTGTTATCTTCAGATCCTTAGGTGATTTTCCTTATAATAGGCTTGCACATTTAAAAGAAGAGGCATGTGCAGGTGTGAAGATAATGTAGGCTTTTTTGACTTTTGTACAAAAAAAGATTGTTTTTCTATCTGTTTATATCTGGAGCTTGCTATATTGGAGCACTGCTTACAACTCTACTTTCTAGGAATATGCAAAATATATACATGAATTTTTAGAGAATTAATATTTTAGTAATCAGTATTCAAATATAGCACTTTGTTCTAGATAACTGTTATTCCTCTACTCTGTTGTATGTTATTCATAAACTGGGCATTATACAATAGTTTCTTTCGCTGTTGCATTACTGCTGTAGTGGTAAGATTCTTGGTAATGCAACAACATATTAATAAAATATAGGGAAATTTTTAGTAAAGATTATCCATTTCTTATGCAACATGAAAGTGTATATTCGGTGATGCATGGAAGTAAGTCTTGTAAAATAAAAATGTTAATGGATGTAATCCTCTTCTTACCCTATTATCTTAGAGTCCTTGAAACGTGTTGCAGAACTTAAACTCACCTTGTTTTTTATAGAATTCTGGAACAAAATTCTCTTGCATTTTCTAAACCTTACAACCAAAAGCACAGCTATGAAAAATTCCAGTCATGTCTTTCTTACAGCTGTTGTCTTACAACCTCTTGACTGCTGCTGCAGCCTTTTTGTTTGTTTGTTTTAAATCTCTGCTGATGCCTCCTCACTTTCAATGTCATTGGACTGTTCCTGCTGAGTCTGTTCTACTGGGTGTTGATAATGCAGTCCAGGGATCAAGAGTCCAGAAGTTGGAACTCTTGGGGTTGATCTCTATCTCTGATAGGAGTTACCACAGCCAGTGGTAACTGCAGTGGAAGCAACTGCAGCAGGGGTAACTGGATGATTAGAAAGCCTGTCTTTTTCCTTCTTTTCTGAAGAAGTGGGGAATTGGTGTGTATAGCAAGTGAAGGAAAAAAAAAAAAAAGTAAAATCTCTACTTTCCTAATTGAATACTTAATGGTCTTAAAGAGAGGGTAGAGGCTTCCCCTTCATCATGATAGGAACAGTCATACTTGATTTGCTTGCATATTTCACACTGTTTTGAGTGCATTTCTGTTTCAAAGTATTTACATTTCTACTTGGAATTATTACAGCAGATAGTGGTATGCAAAAAGTCGATCTCTACTTGTGTTTACCAAGTATTAGGGTTAAAATCTCACCATTGTTTAACAGTGAGCAAGTTCTAGGCAAGGATGCTCAGAGTTGAGTGATTCTTTGCTTTTTAAATGAAGACGTAAACTATTATTCTGTGGAAATTACAATCTGTGAGGATTGCTTCTTCAGAGAGACAGTGCTACTGCTAAAGATGGTTTGTGAGAGCAGACAACAGATTGACTGCCAGAGCAAAGCAGCAGAAAAAGTTGGTCGGATTAAGCCACACACAATCAAATAAAATCTGTCACTGTTTTTTTTTTTCCTCCTTCTCCTCATGTGAGAGATGCTTAGGATCATTTTCCTGGTAGGTACAAGAACAGAGGGAATTAGTTCTGTGGGTTTGAGACATCATGGAAATGCTGTAAATTTTTTGAGAAGCTGTTGACCTGAATAGAAGTCCTGTGACCACATCCTGTGTAAACAGAGCATTTGCTGCTTGGTCCTCTTGTGCTGCAGAGGCAAAAAACAGAAGGAGGAGAAGGACCAAAAAAGGAAGAGAAGGACCAAGATTCAAGGTGGGCATGTTCCTCCCCAAGGCTGACAGGAGCCAAGACTGCTCACAGTCTGCACGTGAGGCAATGTGCTGTAGTTATGGAAAGGGTAGAGCAAGGAGACTTTTTGTTTGAGGGAATAAACTAAGGACTTGGTAAATTCAAGGAGGAACAAACAAAACGCTGTGGTGAGTGCTTGAGAAGTGTAAGAGATATGTCTTCATGTTGGTGTTGGAATGGCCGTGAATTTATATCACAGAATTTTTTATGGTATCTTGCATGTTACTGTTTTACTATTTATATTTCAGTTTGGACCTATACTGACAGTTGTCATCTGCATGGCTAAAGTATTTCTAAATATGAAAAAAGATGCTACCTACTTCATTGGTATAAAACAAAGTAAAAAGTGTGTTGCAAAACCTGTTAAATCTATGTATGATGCATAGAGGGTGGGCATTGGATTAAATATGCCCTTTATGTATTTTTACAATAACTATCTATAAAATCAAAGCAACTTATGGAAATGGTGAATTTGAAAACTGAAGTTTTGTTATAATGCTTTCATTGTCAACTGGCTATGTTACTTCTGTCTGTCTGGATGACCGTGCAAAAGGATATGGTTCCTTTGAACTAGACTGTAGGACAAATAATACTATTGTTCTAAGACCATTGGTAATGCTATGAAAACACTGGAATTCCTAAACAATAACTGTTTAATGAAGCTAAGGGAAGCTTTTGTCATAGTTATGTCAGACATGAGATAATTTGAAGTTGTACTGATACAGAAGGGTATTATTCTTTTGAAAGGTATTTCATTTGACTTCACCAGGGGACTTCTGTGTATGTTTCTCTGTTTATACTGTAAAATAATAGTTCTGGTGGAGTGTGAATAAGGATAGTATGCCTCTTAATAGAAAATATTTGTTTTGGTCTTAAATCAGAACTTTATGATTACTTTGGTATTTTACAGAGATCTCATTATCTTAAGTAAGCAAGCAGAAAGTTGTGGTGATTTCATGGCATTAAAGTTTAGAGCTGCGTTTTGTGTCAGAGAAGTATTTTTAACAGAGAGTAAGCAGTAACAAGACATGAAAATATTTCCTTCCTTTTGTGATGTTCTGTAGAGCAGATGAAGTGCATCAAAGGTAACCTGCTGAGGTCCTTCCCGTGGCTGTGGCACCAGCACTGTTTGCCATGTATCTATCCCATGTAAGGACTGAGGTGTCACTGGTCAAACGTGAGGGTAATGTTAGACTGTCAGAACCCATTTTTTTTAGGTCTGTGTTCCCATGCATGTTTGTTTGCCAGTATTGATACTGCTGTTGGCTGCTTATCTGCCGCCATGAATGTATGAATACCTGTGATATGGTGCCATCACTGATGGAGGCGTGAGAGGAAGGGAAGGGAGCTAGCAGGACTCATCTCCTGGAACAGCTGGGACTCCCCATGTGGCCATGGGCATCCTTGTCTGACTCTGAGGCCATGGTTCCATGCGTACCTGTCAGTCTATCTACCATGTTCATTTCAGTGAGGAAAAAAAAGAAGGATAAGGGGATACCTTACTGGTAAGGCTACAGCTTGCTAAGTGTTGCAAAATCTTTTTACTCAAGGGTATTAAAGCTAGGTAAAAAGTACTCTGGGACATGTTGTTCCATTTATTTTTTTAAGACTGTTCTCCATAAAGTCCCTGGAGAGTTCTTCTTAAAACAGATGGCACAATGTGGGCCATTGTAATGCAATTTTCATTGTAAAATGTTATGTCCCAGGGCAAATTTACCACAAATGGAGCAATCGTGATGTTCCATAAAATAGAAGACATGTGTTTTTGCAAATTTTGATATATCTAAAAAATATGCATAACTCCCCCCACTTTGCCAAAAAAGCAAAGCTTCCTATTTTAAAACAAGTATTTTGGGGCTTTTAGAGTATTTGGAGACTGTTGTTATTGCATTAACTGCTTCGAGTATTCAGGAAAACTTTGTACATCTGTAACTGTAAACATCAATAAAGAGAGTGTTATCTGGAATTAGCAAGATGATGTTAGATCTCCCTTTGAAATTTCTGGCAGGAAAATATGTATTTTGTGTTAGCCTTCAAAGTTTCAGTAAATAATACGAGTATGTATAAACTTTATGTCTAAACTTTAAGGCCATAAAATAATTGAATATTGTATAGATATCACAATGGAGATACTTACACTGATTACTTGTGAACCAGAAAGATGACTTGTGTATCTTTATTAGTCATCTGTATCAAATAATGTTCTGTATAATTATCCTGAAGAAAAGTGAAAATAGGGAACAAAATTTTCTCATATTATTAACAACAGGATACTTTTGCAATGGATTTCATAGGTATATTAATTCTATGTTTTTCTTTCTTTTGGGATGCCAAAAGAAATAGCTTTCTTATTTTAGTCATGCCAATTTAAGGCATGTAAGCTAAATCTAGTTTGGTGCCTGGGAACCTTAAAGAGTGGAAGCTACTAATAAACATTAGAGATCTCTAATAATATCTTGCTTAATAATTTGTTTTGCATATCTGAGAAGGCCAAAATCTGTGAGAGTCTAAGTGCAGAAAATTCTCATGTGGTTCTGAAAACACAGTGTTTAGCATCTTGCAGTTTGTATTCCAGGTAGCTGTAGAATTATTATTATTATTATTATTTCATCTTATTTTATTTTTCCTTTACCCTGCTTAAGGTGTATGCCAGAGACGAACGACAGAAAATTAAGACCCAGGACTAGGTGATGTGTATTGGATTTGTACCATAAGGCAGATTGCTCAGATTCTCTGTCTTCCTTTTATTTAGGGTGTTTTTAATGGGACAAATAGGTTGGTACATTAGGAGCTTGTCTGGTCTTTTGATTGTAGACTCAGGGTCTACTCAGGTTCCCAGCATCATATTGGATAGAGCTTGGGCTTCAGTTTAGCTCAGCTCTGTGGAAGAGGACTGGAGCTTCTGGAATAGGACGGGACATTTTCTAACCAAGTCTGCAGAATGGATGACTGGAAAACCAGGACTCTAGGGCAAGCATCAGCACACATGCTCAAGTAATTTAGAAACAGCCACAGATTTCCAGAATGATGACATTAAGGGCTATGTGTAGTTAAATCCGTAAGTGATAACATTTCTTCAGCAATACTGTGAACTACTTCTTGTTTTAATTAGTGGAGTATTAACTAAAGGTAGTTGTAAGTGACACAGACAGACAGAATTTTAATTAAAAATTTAATTAAGAATTTTAATTGGTGGTTTAATTTAAGTGGTTTGGGTAATTGAATTTAAATGATTACTTTTCTAATGTATCTTTATTTTAGGATATCATATACCTTTTTTTAGGCATTTAGATTTAAACTTACCAGTTCAAACATAGAAAAACAGACAAAAATAAAGCTGTTAAGAAATAGAACTTTTATTGACATACATAAATTAACACTGTTCATGTGTTTAAATATATCCAATTACAGATCTCAGTTCAGTTCCTGACTTTTCCACACGCCTCCCATGTGATAGCGAGCAAATTATTTGAGAACAAATGTTTCAGTGTGTCTAGTGAATTTAAAATGCAATAATTAATGCCAGATGAGATCTAGCCAGTTATAAAATTCAGCACTAGATGTATATTCATTTTTAGGAATTTTAATTCTGTACTTTCTGTAAAATAGTATATATGTCTTTCTGTTATTTTCTATTCTGTAGAACTAAGCAGGACTGTTATTTGTTTATATAGTACTGCCACTGATACAGTTAATCCTAGTAAAAGTTTGTGCTTTTGTAACACAAACACACAATAATGATAACAGAATTAGTAGTTCCTTAGCATTTGATGCATCATCAAGAATGGTCCGTCAAGCATGGTCCATCAAGAGTGGCATAGCTAGCCAGTCAAGGGAAGGGATTGTCCCACTCTACTCTGCACTGGTGCGGCCTCTCCTCGAGTGTGCAGTTTTGGGTGCCGCAGTATAAGAAAGATATAAAACTGTTAGAGAGTGTCCAAAGGAGGGCAACAAAGATGGTAAAGGATCTAGAGGGGAAGACGGATCTAGAGGAGTGGCTGAGGTCACCTGGACTGTTCAGCCTGGAGAAGGGGAGGCCTCATGGCGGCCTGCAGCTTCCTCACGAGGGGAGTGGAGGGGCAGATGCTGAGCCCTGCTCTCTGTTGACCAGCGATACCACCTAAGGGAACAGCTTGAAGCTGTGACAGGGGAGGTTCAGACTGGATTTCAGGAAAAGATTCTTCACTGAGAGGGTGGTTGAGCACTGGGACTGGATCCCCAGGGCATGGGGCTCAATCATGGCACTGAGCCTGCCAGAGCTCAAGAAGTGTTTGGGCAATATTCTCAGACGCATGATCTGGTTTTTATTTATTTATTGGGTGGTCCTTTGGGGGCTCAGGAATTGGACTCAATGATCCTGTTTGGTCCCTTTCTACTCGGATATTCTATTTCTCATCTCTTTTATTGGTGAAGTCAACATGTAAAGATCAAGCAGAAAAACAAAGTGTGCTTAAGCAGTGTTGGACACCGCAGGGTAGGCACTTGGGTCAGGAAAGCAGCACAGTGCCCTGTCTGTGTAGTCCCCCTTGCACAGTTCAGCTCAGGTCAAGGGTTTCTGTCTGCACAGTCTAAGCAGTTAAGTCCTAGTACTAAGCAATAGTATCTGTCATTTTGAATCATAGTGTTGCATGGATGTACATGACTGTTATGGATGGCTGTTCTTTGTGGTTTATTTTTTTCTTGTAGCTAGTGGTTATTCTTTGTTCTTGAGTAAAAGAACACTTGGTTGCCTTAAATAATAAGGGTAACCATCTTTTGGTTTATTGCAGGTATCAGCAAAAAGAAAGGAACTCATTATAAAAGCTAGTCAGTTACAGCAAAAACACTTCTGTGAATATCCACTGAAACTTATAAACAAGTTCATTTTAAGTGCATTTTATCCTTTCGAGTATGGAAGTTTATGAGCTTTTAGTTGTTTTTTGGTGAATGTTCTGAGAAGATAAACTTCTGTGTCATCAATAAGTATAACTTTAGCATTTAAAATACAATCTTTCTAAAAAGAGTTCATCATGGAACAGATTTCAATAGCAAATTGAAGTATTTTTCTCCTTTTTTTTTTTTTTTTTTTGTAAGTTACACCAAAATAGGATGACCTTAGTAAACCGAGGGACTTACAGATCACATAGCTCTGGTATTCTGGTGATTAAAAAAAAGGGTTTAAGTGGAACAAACTATTTTAGGCTTCTACTGTATGTGTTCTTACAGTTCAGTTGTGTGTTTTAGTATAGAACAAGTAAAAGGAATGTCTCGTAAATAACAAACCGTTTAATGAAGTTAAATGCTACTTTTTCTATTAACATAATGGTTCTTAAAACTCACACATTCTGTACTTGATGAAAGAGAGTTTTACACATGGGTAGATCATGGGGAAAGTGTTATACATGGAAAATCTGTGCCTATTGATAAGGGTAGAACACTCAAAGGACTTTTGAAAATCTCTTAATTTGAAACTTTTATGGATCAGTTCAGGATGAAACAATATGGGGAAAAAATAATAACCCTTAAAATATCTGCTTTTTATATCTGCTTTTTTATATCTGCATTTATATATATATTTCATATATAGTCTTTTCATAAAACAACCAAATCTTTATTGCGGACTTTTTATAGGTAGATGGAGTAAGACGTACTTCAGTGGTTGCTGACTTGATATAATCTGATCTATGTAATCCTATCTTAATAGGATAATAATTTTGACAAATAATGAAAGAAAAAAATGTCTTAACAATCCTGTGCCTCATCATAAGTAACAAGGTGTTTTTCTTCATAGTTTCTCTCTGTTAATAGAAAACTAAGCAGAGCGTTGGTTTTTCAATTGCAGGATAATGTAGAAATTCTATAGGGCCAATATTTTAACATTTAAAATTTACCTGTATAAATACTGTAGGCCCACTGTCTGAAGGCATACTGATTGAAACAAAGGTATCTCAAACTGATTTTTTTTCCATTTACATTGATAACTGAAAAAGTTAAATTGTAGGATTGTAAACTTTGCAAAAGGAAACAATTCAAAAGGATTAGAGTCTCTGTGAAAAAAATTTTTTGAAGTAGTCTTTTAACTGCAAAATTTGTTATAGTTCTTCCTGTAGAGTGAGCTTATTATTTAATATTTCTGTGTAAAAATTGCTCTTGAAAGGACATTTTCTACTGAACTAAAATGCAATAATAAGAAACTTAAATAATACTAATATTTACGTAAAAATAAATAGCATCTTTCCTGCCTCAGATGTATGATATCACCTAGCAGGGTAATTTTCCCTTAATAGTATGAAAACTTTTGGTCAGTTAAGAATGTTCAACATTTGTAAAAAACATTTGTTAGAAATTATCAATACCTAAATTTATTTCTATGAATTTAAATGTGAGGTTGCCATGTTGTTGCTAATTCAGCAATGTCTTAGTGACTTTTTTTTTTTTTAAACATAACAATTATATATTTATATATATATTTATTGTATTTTTGAGTCAGGGCTGTCTATCACGCTGACTTGTAATGCATCAAGTGCAATGTGTACATCCCAGTGCTTTGTTTGAGAAACTTAAGGCAAAACAGATTGCAGGTTGAAAGCAGAAAGACTTTTCTAGGTTGTCCTAGTGAAATAGATACAGTCATTTGTAATTAATGTTGCTGCTATAAAAGATAAGAATATACATTCATGGAGACAGTAAATAAGTAATTGCTATTATGAGGAGAGTGGTAGCACTTTTCTCTGATACTTCTGTTCTGTGTGGGAAACTGTTCTGTGTGGGAGTGTAGTCCAGAAGAGTAAATTATATGCTTATTCCACTTACAGAAGAATGAATGTAGTGTTACCAAGGTGCCATCCATTTCATTATACTTTTTTTTTTTTTTTTCATTTGTGTCTGAAGAGGAATTCCTTAATAATTTAAGCACAGAAACCTTTTTTTTTTTTTTTTCCTGTTTGTGTGTTTGTTCTGGTGTCCTTATATAAATAATCCCCTTTGATATCTAGTTATTCATTAGTTACCGTATTCTAATAGGTAACCCTTTCTAATGTAATGCTTAACAATGTTGTCAGAATGGACTAATTTCCTCCCCCTTCCCCCTCGTTTGTCTTTATTATTTCAAATGTGAAACAGAAGGAAGTGTATCAAGCTTGTGTATCTTTTGCTTTTTAAAGTTATGGGGAAAAAGAATTTCACATCAGCTAAAACTGAGGAGAATTAATTGCAACATTTAAAGAAAGAAAGCTATTAGGTAGAACTCTGAAGAAAAACATCCTGGAAAAAGACAACAGAAATGCAGAGCCTTTTTCCAGAGAATAAATATTTAAAAAATACAAGAATAATATATGCTAGCTCAGACAAGAAACATTCTCAAGGGGAAGAGGATCAATTCTTCCCTCCCTCTCACCCCAGCCCTCCCTTAAGATGGGAAAAATACAAGGAGACACAAATTAACAAAAGTAAGATTTTTTATTGAACACCATGGGAAAAGAACACAAATTTAGGTCTCATGAAAGTGCAATTATATATCATTATTAATTAAAAGTACAATTAAATACTGGTTAATTAATTATTTATTTTTAGGTATTTGGAAGACTCCATGGGACAGTTGCCCTTTGTTAGCTTCATCCGTGCCCCTGGTGGCAGTGTGGACATGCCCTCAGGTCAAGTGCTAGGAACACGCAAGTGACAATGCTCACAGAGCCTTCCCAAACTTGTAATTTAATGTCTACTTGGAGTTAAATTTGAATGTCAGAAACTGAGAGGGTGAACAGGGAATAGTAGTTTGAGATGCTGCTGCCATCACATAGTTTCCTCTGGCTGTGGATAAACATTCCTGTAGGCAAGGGCCCATCCCACTTTCAAAATCCATTTTGGTAGTATTGCTATAAAAGAGTTCAGTGACAGTAAGCTAATTGAATAAATATGAAATCCTTTGTAGTTGTCTAGAAGGCTCCACACTATCCCAGTGGACAATGACATAGTGTCGGCTATTCATATCCCCGGACTGCAATAACTTCTGCACGGAGCTCTCCTTGGGGATGGGAGAAGGGGGAGGGAGAATAATACCTGGAAAAAAAAAAAAAAAAGGCAAGCTAGTAAAAAACAATGTGGCATGTCTTTCTGCTACAAAATCCATTAACCTGCCTGCTAACCTGTTCTCTATTCTTTGCACAGATTTCCTGTTGAAGATTAAATCAGGTTCATATACTCACATATTATTTAAAAGCTACTCAAGTACCCTGTTCCCAGCCTATTTTAAAACTGCATAAAACTTTGGAATGAAGACAGCAGTTAACAAATCTTTTCCTTGAGCGCAGTGGAACAGTTGTGTCACAAGACTAATGTGCATCTCTTCAAAGGCTTATTTCTGAGCATGAAGTAGGAATTTCTGCCCAAGGAAATTAAGGATCATCAGAAATCTTTCCCAATTATAACTTTTCAGCCTTGCCTTCCTCTAGTGTAACCACCCCTAGAGCACCTAAATATGGAGAGATTAATTAAACCAAACAATTATACACAAAATAACTGTAGCTGATTGCCAACAGAAGTTAATTGTTATGCTGAATTTACAGTTCATCCCATGAGAGGGAATGGAAAGAAAAGAGGAACAACATATGACAGATATTAGCCAAAGACCTGAACGCTCTGGTAACGTGGGATCAGATACTTGTGCCAGTTGTGGGCAGATTAATGCAGGATTCCCACCAAAGTGTGCACTTCTGAAACTGATTTTCATAGAAAAGGTGGCAAAAGCACAGACTGGAATGAAGCAGTTGCCGCTAAGATGTTTATTCTAAGATGTTTATTTGAAACTTTGGAGGAGTTTTTGGTGGAGAAACTAAATAGTAGTGCATGACGTGGAAAGAGTTGTGATTAATTCTCTTGACTGAGTGATTTATCCAGTGGAGCCAAATGTGCTCTATGACCGAGAACTTCCTACATATTATAGTTACACTTGTCGAATCCTGGGCTTTTCTTGTCCTAGATTACTTTGCTCCATTTATTAAAGAATACGCCTTAGTGATTTAAGTCATATGCCTTAGTGATTTAGCTCTTTTAAGAGTCATTAGAATTTCATGCAAAAATGACATACTTTAAAAATTGCTTTATAAACAATTACCTATAAATGCAGAATGTAATGAATTTTTTCTAAAATTGTGATGGACAACATTTTAACATTGGTAACAGCTCAATGACTCTCATTTAAAGAAGATTTTTGAATTATATACTGTTTCCCTCATGACTATAAAAGAAATCCAGTCTGAAAAGATAACTTTTTTTTTTTTTCAAAAAAAAAGCTTATTCATTATGTAATTCAATTATATATTTCAGAAAGGCTTGAGAAACCTACAGTACCTCAGCCCATAAACATTCTGGCATTTTCTTGTCCTAGTTTTCTGCTTTGATTTCATTTATTTCAATATTTCTTTTAGTGAAGAAAACATCGAGAAAGCCAGGTGTAGTTCTTTTGATGTGGTAGATGCTTAGTGTAGCAACTTGGAAACAGCAAGCCTAGAATAAATTGGAAATATTTGAGATCCATCTGAAATTGCTTGTAAAGCAGTCCTGGTACACAAAGTTAAGGTACGCAAAGACCAAAGTGAAAAAATGTAAATAAAAATCTATGTCTATATTTAAAATGTAAATAAATATATAAAGTGATACCATTGTCTTGCATTCTGATCAATTTAGACTGGTGTACAGTTCTTGTTGCTAGTATTTCTCACTGTCACAGAAACTAGTTTTAATGAAATGTTTTATTAGGTATTCAAGTATTCTGCTTATCATATCACAATGGTGCTTTATTTTTTTGCCTTTTTTTTTCCGGTGCTGCATGTATTCCCAGTGTTTGCTGATATATTCCATATAAATAATTTGAGGAAGAGAATTCGAATAATTGCTTCTTTCGGGAATACAGCCCACATACACATATTAAAATTTATATGGATAGTTTTGCATATCCCGAACTAATACACCTGGGGATAAAGTAGTCAGGAAAACATCCATGCTTTGAATTTTGTTCGTCACTCCTTTAAAGGGAGATCTTTTCAGTCTGGCAAACAAATTTTCACTGATTTCAGTATATCACTATTTAGAGTTGATATTTCTGAATTATAATTTACATCAGTAAGTGTCCTTTGCCAAACTGAGAAAGAATGTCTATTACAAAAATGACTTTATGTATGCTAAATACTATTGAAAAATGAGAGGGTATTATATAAAACATGCAGGTTCAGTTTATACAGAAAAATATATTTGTGTTTTTCTATGGGATCTCTTTTTTTTTTTTTTTTCATTCATTCATACAGTTGATCCAGCAGCAGTTATAAGCAATCATAGTATTTCTGTATTTGAGAGTATGAAATCAGGATGATGATTAGTAAATGTGTTTGACTGGATTTTTTTCCTCACCAAACTCTTCAGGATAAACTTTCAACTACATTAATTTGGTGTATTTTTGTTGTTAGAGACTTAGTTTTCCACAAGGAGTAAAATGAATTGCAATAATATTTTCACAAATTGACTCGTATATCCATAAATAATGCCAGCATTTTCAAGGAATTAGAGACATTAGGTGTTTGGTTTGGTTTGGTTTTCTTGTTGTGTTTAATAGTTTATCTCTGTTGACAATTGCAGCCTTAGTACAGAGTATATTGTGGTGTTCAATAGTGAGTGTGGTCATTCAGTGCCCAAGAAATATTATGTACTTAGATCCCAACAGCTTAATTAATGAAGCAGAAATAATCCATCATAATCTCGTATTTAAACATTTATATTATATTAATATATATGATCACGAGAGAATGTATTTTATACATGAAGGTGGAGTTTGTCTCTGCAAGTGTTCATTGAAAGAGTACTTTTCCATTGTTTGCTAGGCCTACAAATGACACTGAATATTCAGAGGAAAGATGATTTGGTCCTCTCTGTAAAAAGAACATGCCTGCTTTCTTCACCTGTTTCAGGGATTGATGGAGAATAGTTTCATGACATTTTATCTGATGTGAAAATTTTCCTTTGCGAAATCCATGTCACCCACACTGAAATCACAGGACCCAGCTAACCATGGTGAAGGTATAGGACCCAACTGAAGGAAATGCCAAGTACATTCTGTATAGAAAGTCCTTGAAAAGCATAATTGCTTCAACCTCCATAGCAATTAAGGTACAAAACATTCTGTGTTGTTTATTCCTGTTGTTCAGGCAAAAATCACTAATCAGTCATGTTGTGGAGAACTATAGTTTCCCTGGAAGGAAACTCGTCTCCTTAGGGTTCATGTTCTCCCTCCTCCTCCTCCTCTCCACCCTCTGCTCCCTTCTTTCCTACTAAAAACATAAACACATTGAAACAAGGTTTTCACGATAGGCTAAATGAATTAGTCATTTAACAGTTCTGTTTCCCACATGGTGGGAGGGATGTTCTGAATCAGTAATTTAAAGGAAAGTGGGGGAAAAAAGACTTGAAGTTCTGACTCTCATATACAATAGAAGATGCTTATTTAAAATCATCATTTTGTCACTTGCACCCTTTCTTGGCATCAACCTTATCCTGTCCCCACTTTATGGAGTAATTGGAAATTACTGATAAAGTTGTATGTGAGATGTACATCTGTACAGGGCTATCAGGAAGTCAAAAATAGCCGGATAATTCCAAAGGCCAGTTTCTTGGCTGTTTCAGGCTTCTCTGTTACAATTAATATAGAAAAGCTCCTTAAGGTATGTGTTAAGAAGAGTTTTATGCTTTCAAGTCACAGTAGTGAGGATGGACCCCCAGAAGAAGCATTCCTTCCTTTCACGAGGGAGTTGAATTGATTGAGAAGCTGGACATATTTGTAACCGTAGAATCATTGAGGTTGGAAAAGACCTTCATAAAGTCCAGACATCAACCTGTCTTACCAAGTCCTGCCTCTAAAGCATGTCTCTTAGTGTCACATCCACATGTCTCACCTCCAGGGATGGGGGCTCCACCAATTCCCTGAACAGCCTGTTCCAATGCTTGGCCACCCTCTCAGTGAAGAAATTTTTCCTAATGTCCAGTTTAAACCTCACCTGGCACAACTTGAAGCCATTTCCTGATGTCCTATCACTTGTAACCTGAGAAAAGAGACTTACACCCTCCTTGCTACAACTTCCTTTCAGGTAGTTATACAGAGCCATGAGGTCTCTCCTCAACCTCTTTTCTCCAGACTAAGCTCCAGTTCCCTCAGTCACTCCTCATTAGTTTTGTTTTCCAGTCCCTTTACCAGCTCTGTTGCTCTTCTCTGCACATGCTCAAGCAATTCAATATCCTTCTGGTAGTGAGAGGCCCAAAACTGAACATGGTATTTCAGGTGTAGTCTCACCAGTGCCACGTACCAGGGAACAATCACTTCCCTTGTCCTGCTGGCCACACTATTTCTGATGCAGGCCAGGATGCCATTGGCCTTCTGGGGCATCTGGGCACATTCCTGGCTCATGTTCACCAGCTGGCAAGCAGCACCCCCCAGGTCCTTTTCTTCCAAACAAATTTCCAGCCACTCTTACCTAAGCCTATACACCACTGTGTTGGGTTGGTACAACCTAACTGCAGGACCCAGCACTTAGCCTTGTTGAACGTCGTGCCTCTTTGCACAGGCCACAGTCACCCGCTGGAAATGATGTTTGAAGCTGAACCCAATATTGTTGATTTGTTTCTTTAGAACTGAGAGTAATAGTTTTTCCCCGTACTTTCTAGAAGCTCCATTTCCTTGCAGCAGGGACTTTATGAGCTGTGATGAGATGATGTGAGTGCTGAGTCTGGCATATAGGGTATATGCTCTTATCTATTATCTTTTTCTCCATTTTATATTCCTGTCTCTTCTCTGCTCCTCAGGCTGGTTTCTTCAGAGCAGCAGAGAATTTCAAGGGCATGGTGAATTCCTGGAAATCTGAGTTTGTTAGCATTATTGTCTGAATGCTGAGTAATTTGATTTTTAGAGTTTTTAACAAAGCTTTGTTTCCTAGTTTGGTTATGTGAAGTGGTAGGAAGCTTGACAGAAAAACTATAAAACCTAAAATCCAGAAAGAAAAACAAGTTTTTAAAAGGGAGACTGGAATTAAAAAAAAAAAAAAAAAATCTTTGTCACACTACACAGATGGAGGTTTTTTTTTTATATATTTCTTTATGTGATAAAATGAATGATTCATTAATACAGCCTGATTTCTCTTAATTGTGAGGTCTGCTTTGTGTCAGGTTGGTAGGGCTGTGAATTGTACCTAAGCAGATACTAACAAAATGTTTGCACAAATCCATGTTTCCTGGAATAGGTTAAACTCTTGGAGGATCAGTAGAAGAGTTCCCTACCTGCCATTCTGTATGTTTTAACTGTATACTATAGTGTGTTCTTTGAAGTAATTTATCTTTTTCTTTTTTTTTTCTTTCTGTTATGTATTATCCCTGCAACTACTTTCTTCTTTATGCACTTGTGTATAGTTTTCTCACTGCATGACTCTCCTCAAGCACTGAGAGAGAGAAAGCACTAAAGTAATGTGCAAAAGTAAGCATTTAAATTAAACTGTGCTGAAAAAGATGTTGTAAACCAATCTTGTACAGAAATTAAAAAATTTTTGTAAGATATGGGTGATCTTGATCTTTACAAATGAGATATCATATAATGTAAATATGCATTGATGGCTCTTAGCCTTGGCATCTATGTAATGTACATGATTTCTTACAGCTATATTTTTGTTGTCTATATATAATTATATAATGTGGAAAAAGACACTATAAAAGGTTTAAGTACCAAAAAAAAAAAAAAAAAGAAAGAAAAAAAGTCAGATGCAGGGAACTACCTTTCCTTATTTAGGACTCCCCTACTGCAGAACTTAATAGAAAACTAAAAAGGGAAGCCTCTATGATTTTTTTTTTCCTGAGATTTTCTCCATTATGTTTCTGCATATTCCTGCATCATAGGCACTGAGGTGATGTACAGAACCTGGCAGCAGCCCAAAGACCAGTTAGTCATCCTCAGTTACTGTCTACCTCCCCATTACCTTTCCAGGATTAAGCTTGGCAAATTAATTACACTAGATCCCCCACATCTTCTCTTTTTAAGGTAGGAATTGATTTAGGGAGTTTTCCAGAATAACAATGTAGCCTTAAATTCTTATTGTCTTCCATGAAAACTATGTTGGCTTTGTGTCTACAAACTCCATTTTCTTTCCTGTGGACTGCCATGTCCATACCAAATTTTCCATTGCTCTCCCACCTCATTCAGGTCTTGGCTTTTCTTGCAGTGCTGTTCACAGAGTGAGTCTGGATGTCAGGTAAAGGAGAAAGGATGTCCTGTTTCAGAGTTGATGATTTTGATCTGAAGTTGGAGAAGGGGAAGTCAATGACAAAGTGTTCATTTTCACTGTCCATGTACTGTGGATGTAACAATCCCTATAGACAGAGTTCAGCTAAAGATATTGCATATGAATAGACTGATCAGTTTAGAGCCCACAGCAGGTATTACCTTGCCAACCATAGCAATTCTAATGGTAGGCTTCCTATCACAAATATTCATATTCAATAATTGAGAAGATCTCTAACTGTACAGCATTCAGCAGTGTTAGCTTTTACAGGTAATGAAGCTAATGTAGTTCCTAATTCAAAAAAAATCATACTGTATGAAATCACGGTATAAAATTTTGAGTGTATTAAATCAACTATGCAAATATAAAACCATTTTCAGTAAAACCTAATTAGTTGTCAAGAATATGAAAAAATATTTGAAGAAATAAAACTGTCTTCAATACAATCTAATCAACTTTTAGAAATGAAACATCTCTAATTTGATTAAAATGTCTCTATTGACCATCATTATTTTCTCTTGTTATAAATAAGAGGACTGAGGCTCTCCAGACAGAATGATAGCTTTTTGATTGAATGTCACTTTCAGCTTTTGTAGTTAGTCCCCTTTTTCTGGCACTAACAGTGATTCACTGACATTTAAAGGCTGATGAGCCTCGTTCTTGGCCAACATTATCCATATTAATATTGCTTTTTCCTTCTAAGTCTCCGTGCTCTTATTAGCTTTTGCTATTTGTTCAATCAGCTCCTAAATCTTACCCTTTCTAACTTATCCTTATGTTTTATTCTAACTTGAGGAAGTGGAGAGTGTAGGAATGTCTTCTGGTTCAAATTTTAAAAAACAGGGCAGATGTTGCACACCTATTACTGTATTTGGATGATGTTACTTTCTATTAATACACATATACATACACCAAGAAGGGCATAAACTGTGAAAGTATACTTAGGGACTAAGGTGTCTTCCTGAATTTTTTGTCCAGGAGTGATACTCATATATATGAGACAAGGAGGAAAATATATAAATATTATAAATATATAAATATATAAATATATAATTTATATAAATATATAAATTAATAAATGTTGTATATAATTGGGTTAATGAGTTGTGTATATATATATATATAATATATATAACATAAATATAATATATTATATATGTGTAAATTGTATTATAATACAATAAATTATATATATGTATGTATGTGTATATATATATACATATATATATATATATATATATATATATGGTGTGGCCACTGGTGTGGCTGTATGGTGTGGCTGTTCCTAGCCACTCTGCTTTTTATTTTTATTTATTCCCTATCTCCTCAAACTGAGACAAGGTACCTTTTTTTCTCCTCTCCCAGCTGCCAACATCTTCCTTCTTAAACTCTTTCTTTTATTATGTCAGTCTCTTCAGGACTGATTTTTTCCTTTGCTCTGTTTGTAATCTGACCCTTGTAAATAACACCATTGCTAGGCATATAAAGAGATTCCACTTACAGTCTAAAATTAGTTTTCTAGTCTAAACTTGTCATCTAGGCAACCTCTGCAATCAATAGAGAAAGATAAATACTGCAAGAAGGTAATTCATCATATTTTAAGATTATGTTGAAACTGGAGGGATTAATTGCTGTCTGGGCTGCCTGTCTCTTTCTGCTGATTAAAGAGAGAGCCCTAGATGACAACCTCAGATGAGATACCTGACTTGCAGATGGCTAAAATTAGATGAAAGGTATCCTACCTGTTGTGCAAGGAGCGGTGTTGGTAATGCATTGCCTTTGTAAGGTCTGCTTACAGAGGTAAAAACTATGTAAAACTTGAACGAGATGGTACCCACAATTTGATATTTTTGTCTGAACCAATTTGCAACAATGCCAATTATACTTGATTTTTCAACAGGATATTCAGCAATGTTGTGACATATTCTTAAAATCAACCCCCTACTATTTTGTTAGAACAGTTAATATTTAAATAGCTCTCATGAATTTCTCACAAAATTGCTAAATACAATTAATTTCATTTTCACACAGGGAGACTGAAGCTTTGGAATATTTTTGACAAGGCCACACTATGCAACAACATAATTGGATACAAATCTTGTTATCTGAGTCTCATTTAAAATTATAGGAGAATAATTTTACTGATAGTATCTGCACTGGATATTACTGAAAAAACATCCCACACAAATTATCCAGATACAATTTGATCATAAGCAATGGATAAGATTCATGATCATTCATGATCAATGCTGCACATAAGCACTTGGAAATATGAAAATAAAATTTATTATAAAACTAGTTATAGACATTATAAAATTATAGACAATTTTTGAGCAAAACCAGGTATGACAAAATACTTATCAGCTACAATTATTCTAGTAGTAGAACTGGTATTTAGACTTCTAATGTTTGACCTTCTTTTAACAGTGCTGTAACTCACTGCTGAACCAACGAATTGGGAACAGCTCATAGCATCAGAAACTTTAGACTAATGCCACCTATCAAGTCTTTAATCACTGTCAACTGAAACTACACATCTTTATGGAGTTTGTATCAACTGGGTCAAAAGGAATGTTTTTCTGATATTTAACGAGGACCATTACTACCATTATGACGAGCCAGGAGAAGTGGGTAAACCTTAGTCCTGGAGAATTCTCTCAGCTTCAGAAATATGCAGAATGTAAGTACTTTCTAAAATATGTCATTTTGCCTCTACTTAAAAATTAAGGATATTTGTAACTGTAGAACAGAATATTAAACTGGAGTCATTAGATAGTTAACATGTTACAGTATTATTGTATTATTAATATTATTCACTGTTAAATAAGTGATTAAATTATCATTCATGTCTATGGCTTTTTTTCATCCAGAAGATCTCTTCTTCAGGGGAAAAGAAAAAGCAAACAAACAAACAAAACCAGTCAGTGACACAGTAACTTTTTTCTTCTTTACTGAACAGTTATTATTCAGTGTGGTACCACTTAGCCTGATTATGACTGTGTATTTGGAGAGTGTATTTCTACAACTTGCCTTCTTAAATTCACCATAACAATTTGTAGGCAACTAGAGTGAGGTTTAAGAGGAAAGCTTTTTCAGTCTTGGAGGAAACACGGAAATTCCAGTAGAAACAAATCTAGCTGTTCAATATGAAGATGTTTCTAATATTATAGTAAATTTGAAGTTGGTTATGTCCCATACAAGACCGGGAAATAAAAATCTGCCTAAGCTGAAGATACAGTTCTTTAGTTATTACCAGGACAAAAATTCCATTAAGTTTCCTGAATAAATAACTCAGAATTGCATGCTTAGGGGACTAGATACTAAACATGAGAAGTCAGATTTAGGTGGCAGTTTGTAAAGCCTGATAGGAACTGAACTAGAAAAGTTCAAGAATGTTTCAGAAGTTTTCCTGTATCATAAATAAGATAAAGTCTCTTGATTTATGAATGCTGTTAATTTATTACTAAAGGAAACATTTCATTACAAAGTATAAAGCATATAAAGTGAATGAAGACCACTGATTTCTTTTCTGTGCCTATGATACCACAGCATCTAATTAATTGTATGTCAGTGTAGTAATCCAATAAAATAATGATAAAATGATTGTTAGAGTTAACTTTATTCACATTCCAGTGGGATTTACTATTGGGATTCATAATACATTATAATATCAAGTTGAACTATGAATTATACTTTATATAATGCAATATCATTCAACAACAACAACAAATGGTCAGGTAGAAATATTTACATGATGCTTTCTGGAACAGGAGTATATGAATCTCACTGTTTTCTACTATCGTATTGCTGTATAGTTTAAAGTATTCTATTTATTAACAAATCATGTTTCCTCCCCATGCCACCATCTTGTCTCAAAGTGTAAGTTTTAGAGATGAAGTAAATTTACTCCACATATTGCTTTAAATATTAGTGATATTACTAAGGAAGGAGCTATTTCATTTCTCCTTTAATAGTTATAAAGTTTAATAGTTTAAAGACATTGCTACCCCTTCAGTAGTTAATCAGTTAGACTCTCTTCCTTAGGTATCTGGTATGAGTCTGAGAAATGAATGTTCAAACTTTTCTAATACTTCTTTTATTTGTATGTAGCATACAGAAATATTAAAGAAAGGGAAACAAGGTGAAAATATACAGAGCTTAAAAAGAACACATACAAAATTTATATTGATGTTCCATTGGGTTCAGAAAGCATTGTAACAGAAAATCGTGTATTTGATGTTGATATGAAGAAGCTTGCTTCTTTTAAAATGCATCATCAAATGGACAATAAACATACTTTAGCAGTTTTAATGAAAATATTTCCTTCTGTAAATATTTGCTTTTTCCTGTGAAAAGGTTTTAAATAGTTTTTTGTTTTATTTTGTTTTTTGTTTTCCCCAGTACTAGATATGAAAGATCTTTAATACAGAGAGATATAACAGTTACAGTGTTGTTATTTTTTTTTATTTATTTATTTTTCCCTATACATTCTTATAATTTAAACCTTCAATGCAGCATTTGCCAAAGTATTTGTCATCTTCATTACTCTTCATTACTGGGCAGGGGAAAAACAGGCTGTTAATATATTTCTTTTCCTTCCACTTTCCTTTCCTCCTCCAACACTTCTTGCACACATCATAATTCAGAGTCTTTGCTTTGACAGCTGTTGATATTAGAATAATGTGTTGTGTAAAAATGGTTGGATTTGTTTATGTGTATATGTAAAAGAAAGACATGATGTCCTTGAACTTGCTGTTTCACACTTCTTCTGGTTGTCTGGAACAGAAGGATGTTTGTTGTATGTTAAATGTGAGGCCTCTTTGTATAACTAGTTAAATTTCAGAGGCAATAAGAAAAAAAATGTTAATGGTATATAAGTGTTGATACATAATTCCAGGGGAATATAAACTATATATGGGCCATATTTTGAACCTGTGATCTGTCTAATTTAATTTTGCTAAATGACTGAATAACAGTATCTTTAAATGTATGTTTAAGACTTTAAAACACAATTTTGTTTATTAAAAAAATTGTATCCCGTATTTTCAAATGTGTTATATATCTAACATATAGAGATATGAAATATTGTGTTAGTAGATGCCTTTACTCACTACTGTATAGTAATTATGTGGAACTTTATGAAGTTTGAATATATAATTGCTTTGAAATTCCATTGTCTTTGTTGAACATGACAAAATAGTGAAATAAAAATCCTAGCAGAATTTGGCTGGCTAGAGTTGCCAGTGAATCTCCTTTTATGATATAATCCTGTAGGTCACAGTGCCTTGGTACACTTCTGTATCAACAGTATCACTTGGCCATCATGCTTCTCTGTGTTTGTACTTCCAGTCATAAAGGATGAAACAAAATTTTGCAGGAATCAATGGCAATTCACATTTTAGCGTGTAGTTTAGCAATTTCATGATTTATTGTTTATTTAAGTTTAAAAGGAATGAGAAGACTTGATGAAATTTCTGGTCTATGACATAAGATACCCTGTAGCTCCTGAGGAGCCTTGGAGACTTGCTGGAAGGAGAGATGATAATAACACTGGTAAAGTAACACTGTAGGAAGGTTAGACTTTTAGGCATATGCCTGCCAACAAAAAAAAGTGTTGGTAATGATCCTGCAGCCTTGCCTCATGCTGGAGAGTGGTTTTGTTTGGTTTTTTTTGAAGGACTCTGGAATACAGTAAGGAAGGTACAGCAAAGTGATTCATTTTCCACTCACCTGCTGTTACTTGGGATTGTTATTTGCTCTGCCATTCATTCAGTTCAATATGTAGGCCTTACCTCCTAAATCTTATATGAACTGTAACATGATATTCACTTTGGAAATTTTTAACACATGCACTTTCTTAAATTTACAAAATATAATATTCATATTCCCTATTTATGTTTGAATCACGCCTAAAGTGAATACTGGAACAAAGACTGTAGTTTCTCAAAAACCCGTCTACCTTGGATGTCAGTGACTTTGGATCATATTTTTCATGGCAGACAGTCACATCTGCTTAATGAGGACATTGGAATCAAAATTACTTACATACAGCAAACTCAAATATGTAAAGAATTGCTCTTTTAAGTTCATTATACAAATATACATGTTTTAAATTTTTTATTTTTAACCTCTGAGTCAATTTATGCAGGTATTTAATAGTAAGACATGCATCATGAGACTGAAAGAAAGCACTACAGGAAATTCACTAAGACCTCCAAAAAGTGTTTTTTCTGATATCTACATCAGTGCACACATATTTCGGTGTGCAAATCAAAAGTAATAACACAGATTAATAAAGAGTAAATTATAAGAAACCGTGAAGAGATTCTTAAGCAAACTGTTAGAGAGCATATTACACTAACCCGAGCTCACTGGGTAGAATTCAGAATTCACACTTAACACCTCTATATTGTATTGTAATGCTCAAGTACTGAATGTTGGCACCAGGAGGGTGCTTCGCAGCATCTACTATAGCTGATGCAAAACAGGTAACAGATACCTTCAATGGGTGAGTCCAAAGAACATGAATGTTCAAGTGCCTTTATTTATTTTTATTTTTATTTTTATTTTTATTTTTATTTTTATTTTTATTTTTATTTTTATTTTTATTTTTATTTTATTTTTATTTTTAATAAAGCCTGAGTAAATTTAAGAACATATAGTCATTTATTTTCAGGACTGGAGTCAGTGTTCTGCATTTTATGTACCTGTCCAGCCAGAAAGTAGTCTTCCTAAAATAGTTTTACCTGTGTTTTGCATATTAGCTTAGCTGTCAGGAAAAACAAACAAACAAACAAAAAACAACTTTCACAGAGTTCCTTCCTCACACCAAAGCCCCTCAGCCTAAGTTGGCTACAAAGCGAGGTAGTCCTTTGCTTGTCTGACACCCCCAGCTGCTCTTCTCCACACAAGCACACATCACTTTTCTGGTCTAATAGCCTTAGTTTTGATCCAGTACAGAAAGGGGTGGTAACCCAGACAATTCTATTGTATAACAGACATGGGAGTGTAGCAGGTGAAGTGTTTGTGTCTGAACCATTAGAGATTGAACCTCAGTTTGAACCCACATCCTCAACCTTTCCCCTATTCAAAAGGCAAGCCAGTTTTACACCTTGTTAGAGCAATACTTTGCTGGAAGCACATTTATGCATATGACGTTTTCTGAGAATAGTGAAGGAATGGGCCCATCTGGGTTTTAAGGAAGAAATCAAGTGCTGCTTCTTCTGACCTTCTGACCTGTAACAGTATTTAGGAGGAAACTAAATGTGTTGCTTCCCTTGTGCATCAACTAACTTCAGTCACGTAAAGAATTTTCAAACTATATTGAGATACAGACTGTACAAATAATAGGCTTAAAGGACTTCCAGAGTTAGGTTATATGTGAAAAACTGCAACTGATTCAGTATGGATTTATAGATCAAGCTGTCCTGGCCTTAAGAGGTCTTTCAGCCTAAACTCCCTTTTTGGTTGCCAAAAAAGATACAAGGATCTTTTGCTAAAAGCACCTGTTAAACTCCTCACTTGGATCCTAATAGTTGAATAGAGATATTTTCCACTTTCTGACTGAAAGAGACTTTGTTCCAGTTCAATATAGTCCAACCGTCTAGTGTGAGTTTCATTACATTCTTGCAAATATAGTTAAATAGACAAGGCCTTCACTTAGCTCTGTGTCCAGATACTCTCCTTGCTATCTCATGAAGAAGTTCTACCACATCTTGTCTGTCTGTCCTCTTCATCACATGTAAAGCTGAGAATCATACTATCAATATATGTTTTTTACCTAGTCAACAAAAACTCTGAATTTAAAATTCCTTTGCTGAATACATACCAGTTTTTTCCAGTATCCATAAATGTAGTTGAACAGCAAAGAAGAGTATGGGTTCTACAATACTTGTTCCTAATCGCAGAATATTTCTCTCCAATAAATACTTGGAACTTAGTAGTATGTAAATATCTTCCAGTAAGTTAATATCTTTACAAAATACTGTAATTCAATCTAGTTAGAAATAAGTAATATAAATATAATATCCTGTTAAAGGATAGTCTTTCCACAGTCCAAAGAATATCTATAATTTCATTTTACAGAATTATTTTTGAGCTCAAGTTGAGTCAACTTTATACTTGCAGTTTAAAACCTTCCTTCATCTGCTCACCAAATAAGAATCTGGGGCTTCAAAAGAATTTTTGGAACAGTTTAAATATTACTTTAGAATGAAGAAAAGATTATTTCTAGAATTCAAAGAGCATATTAATTAATACTTGCCTCTTTGCAGTTAATTTGCATGTGTGTAGATTTATTTATTTATTTTGGGAGAATAATTATTTCCAATGATAGTTCCTCTGTGTCCTCCTTTCTGGTCAAATTTAAAATTTTCTCTTTTTCTGAAGAGAGAATAGTAGAAATATTTTGCATTAGATTTTTGCTTGGCTTTAAAATACCTGTGAAGAATAAGTGAGAAAAAGAAATGAGATGATGGGCGTGCTCCTTATGCAGTAATAATAGTAATAATAGCCACGTAGCCTATGCCAAATTGAGAAATTGAGAGAAATATATACACTAAGATATAAGATAAATTCTTTTTTTTTTCTTTTTTTTTTTTTCATTTCTCCTTTAGATTTCATGATCAAGCTTTTTTTGTGAGAAAGAAAGTGAAAAGGTGCAGGGTATTTTTGCATGAAAATGTCACTTAAAATGCATAGGGTAAGGTAGCTGGGTTAGATGCTTAATATAGAGCTTTTGGGGCAGAGGTTACTTCTTCTAAAATATATGTAATACTCCTAATAGCAGCCTGAATTGTACGGACATTAAAGAGAAGCCATATTCACTTCACTGTGGTCATTGCCTGTAGAGTAAGGTTGATCAGCTTGGACAGTTTTTTTTTTTTCCCTTTCTGTATCATCAATAAAAAAGGATTTTATTAAATGGATGTTTATGTTAAAGTCCAAATCATATGTTAATAGAAGTTTAGAGGATTCTGCTCCAAAAGCAAATGAGAAATTATCAAAGGGACTAGAAACAGTTAAAGCAAGACTGTTTCATGATTCAGCTAGGTTTTAAGAGAAAGAAGGAAGGTCTGCCCTTCCCTTAGTAGGGGGACAGAGGCAAAGGAAAAGGCCTCTGAGCTCTGGCAGCATGTGTACTCTGGGGAAATAGCTTTGTGTTGTCCTTTTGAATTTGTCAACAAAATGTGCCCTGAGGAACAAGCCTGAAAAAGACTTTTTGCAAAATATTTGGCAGTGATTTTTTCCCAGGCTGGTGGAGGAGAACTTGGGCAAACTGTCACAGCCTGAAGATAGAAATAGATGTTGGAGTGCTACTGAAATGGCTGTGAGAACAGGAAGAGCATCAGCAGAGCTGCAGCATCTTTTGATGTAACATCGATAGCTACTGGAAGAGCTAGACAGTGTAACAATTTTGTAGGGGAACAGGAGGAAGAACTTGTGAAAAAGATCTCTGAAGAGAAACTGGAAAGCCAGCAGAAGTTTTGGTCCAGAGTTAAGTTGCCAGAGACTCTTGTTTAGGTTTGATTCTCTGTCCCTCACAGATGGAAAAGATTTTATTTTACAATGGGTATAAATGATAACCTGCAGGGAACTTTATACATGTGGCAGCTGGCCACCAGTAGCCCTGAAAGCTATGAGCCATTACCCGGTCCTTCAAGAGGAATCCAGGCTTCTAATGCCATATTGCCTTTTACTAATTATAATGAGATATTGGGCCTCATCAAAGAATACAGATTGCTAAAAGCAACTATTTTTGGCTGCTTGGAAAGGGGAAAGAGAAAATTGCTAGTGAGTACTGAAAATAGTTTTACACCAAGTATTGGATTTTAGGAATACAGAGTTTCTGCTGCTGTAAAAATGAAGGAAATTAAATTCTTTCTCAGAGACTGTCAGATGTCATCATGCACTTAATGGACAAAGATAGTGAAGCTAGTGAGAGATTCTCTCTCTGCGGGCTAGGCTTGGTGATGATGGAATTGTATGGAGTGGCCAGTTGTTGACACAGAACTAGGATTCAGACCCCAAGAGTAAGTAACTGGGAACTAAAAATCTGCCTATGAGAAATCAGTGTCCTACTCAAGGGTTTGGTGGGGCACTTGGTTTAGTTTAGTGAGCTGAGCTAGAGTTAATGATATAACATTATTTTTCTCTTAAGATCAGTGAATTTAAATCCAGGGTGTAAATTCCTTTATTGTACTAAGTCAGAGAAAACAGAGCAGAAATATCTTATAGATTTAGGTTTGTATTTGGGTTTACGTGGCAAGGTTTTGGTAGCTGGGGGCTGCAGGAGTGGCCTCTGTGAGAAGAGTCCAGAAGCTGGCCCATGTTACATCATAAGGGCCAGTTTCAGACGTCTCCAAAGGGACCCGCTGCTGGCCAGAGCCAAGCCAATAAGCAAGGCTGTTTGCCCCTCTGTGGGAGCAGATTTAAGAGAGGAAAAAAAAAACAACAACAACAACAACAACAAAAACCTGCTGTGCAACTGCAGCTGGGAGAGTGAGGAATGAAAACCAGCCCTGCAGACACCGAGGTCAGTGCAGAAGAAGGAGGGCAGGAGGTGCTCCAGGCCTGGAGCAGAAATTCTCCTGCAGCTTGTGGAAAGGCCCCTGGTGGAGCAGGCTGTCCCCCTGCAGCCCATGGGTCCCACATGGAGAAGATCTCCACGCTGCAGCTTGTGGAGGAGCCCCCGGTGGAGCAGGTGGATGTGGCCTGGAGGAGGCTGCGGCCCATGGAGAGCCCCCGCAGGAGCAGGCCCTGGGCCGGAGCTGCAGCCAGTGGAGAAGAGCCCACGCAGGAGCAGGGGGTCTGGGGGGAGCTGCCGCCTGTGGGGGACCCGTGCTGGAGCAGTTTGCTCCTGGGGGATAGACCCCATGGTACGGAGCCATGTGGGAGCTGTTCTTGAAGAGCTGCTGCCTGTGGGCAGCCCCTGCAGGATCAGTTCGGGAAGGACGGCATCCCGTGGGGGGGCCCCCACATGGAGCAGGGGCAGGGAGTGACCGTGAGGGAGCGGTGGAGACGAAGTGTCAGGGACTGACCACAGCCTCCATTCCCCATTCCCCTGCGGAAGGTGAAAGTGTTTTTAGTGTTTTTGTTGTTGTTGTTGTTGTTGGTTGGTTGGTTGGTTTGGTTTGGTTTTTTGTTCTGGTTTCTCACTGCTTTAGCTTGTTATAGGTAATAAATAACATAAAATAAAATAAATAAATAACATAATCTCCCTGTGCTGTGTCTGTTTTGCCCACAATGATAATTGGTGAGTGATCTCCCTGTCCTTTTCTCAACCCTTGAGCCCCTTCCATCATATTTTCTCCCCCTTTCCTTCTGAGGAGGGGGAGTGAGAGAGCCATTGTGGTGGAGCTTAGCTGCCTGGCTGGGTAAAACCACAAGGTTCTAGTCAGATTTGTTCCTTAAAATAGTAATAACTGAACAAGCTGAACTCTGTCTAAAGGAAGGTGGATATATATAGTCTGTGTTAATGAGGATACTAGATCCAATTTTGACACGTTACACTGAAATCGGGGGTAGAAAAGTTAAGAAGGTGTGAGTTTATTTTTCTACCTATCCAGTCATAGCTGGGATTTTGTCTCTGAAGGTTATTTTGTAGATTAAGTCATTGAGGTCACTGGAGCACTGGGCACCAATGTCAGTAGCAGAAGTATTAATGGATTTCTTTCCTTTCTCTCATGAGGAATTCTGTTAGGTCTTGAAGAGAATGTAACGTAAGCGTGATAAGCCAAACATTTCTGAAGGAAAAAGCCAAGAAAGATACAATAATATAGTATAATTTGGCTCTCTGAAATGGACTTCCTGATGACCTAAAATGTTTAAAGTTCCATGATCTATTCCTATCTGTGACTGGCAGATGTGTTTTAGCCCAGAAAGAAATTAGTCAGTTCCGTAGTTTATAGGGTAAGCAGTGTCATACTGACTTCATCCACAACTGTGAGTAAGGAAGAACCTGTTCATGGCAGTCATGTGGGTATATGTATAACAGGTATGTGCAGAACTTGGTTCCTGCTTCCATGTCCATGTTGAAGAAGGGCATCCAATTTTTTTGAAGTGTAATAGTCCATTTAGGGAACAGGACAACACAGAAGAGTGACAACCTCTATATCCTTTGAGTAAAGAATTTGTCAGATTGTTCAGGAGTTACTTTATTTGATGACAAAGGCAAATTTGTCATTTTATGACAAAAGGCAAAGGCAAATTTGAGTTCTCTCAGACCCTCTCAAGGTACTAGATACTCTGATTTAAAACAATCTTTTAGGAACTGATGGTTTTCCAATAACTTCATTTGAATTTTGTACAGTAATTGCACACAGTCATGTTGAGTGACTTGTTGAGTATCCTAGAAGTGTTCTTACTACAGTATTATTTTCATGTCTTAACTAATTTCAGGGATCATCTCCTCTCTTTGGAGTGCAAGAACATTTATATGTCCGTTGCATAGAGACATGCTTTAAGAGGGCAAAAACAGTGAATTTATATGCATTTGTGGCTATCAGATGGCAGAACTGGAATGTACTCTGTGTCTATAAGATCGCCCTTTTCCTCTGCAGAGAAGAAAAAAAACTTTTTTTTTTTTCCTCTGCAAGGAAGAAATACCTGTCTTGTTCAAGAGTTCTGATATAAAGGGATTATAGTCAGCAAAATGCATGGCTACTGCTGCTGCATGCTGTTGAATGGAGACTGCTAGCAAGAAATCATAAATCATAGAGAATGAGTCCATTTAGTAAAAGCAGAGAAGGCTATAGGCCTTTGAGTAAACTCATAATTCAAATTTGTTTAAAGATGTTGACAAATTGGTCCAGAATAGGATCAGCTCAATGAAGCACCAGCTGTTTTTAGCTTTCATTCCTGTCCTAAAGAGCTCTTTCTGATTCCCGATGATTGAATGACAATGTCAGAAATATGATGGCTCAGAAACTTTCAACTTTCATTTAGAGTTAACAAAATTTTAAGGAGAAAATGGTCTCAGGTGTGCTAATGCTAGCGTACTTTACTTGTCCATTTTACGAAAGCTAATGAAAGTGTCAAAGTTGTGTACCTATCTAGTCCCTATACGGAAGAAATGTTAAAGGATTAGAGATAAGTATCGCCAGTCATTAAGGCCTGGTGTTGCAGCATCAGCTTTTACTGGCTTTGAACACATATTGTGGTTATAACAAATTTGACATATGGTCTTAAAGTCACTGAACGTGTATTTATGGTTATTTGCATGTAAGCAGTAAGAAGCTTTCTTTTCTTGAGTTTGTCTGTTCCTTTTTCTTATTCCCTATTACAAAGATTTGGGAGATGATTCAATTGGTTGCTGTGGAAATGATCCTCATGTCACAAAGAGAGAACTATAGTTCACCAAGCTCTGAAGAAACAAAGTGAAGAAATAGTGAACCAATTCTGGGGTCACGTGGCTGAATCTCAGCTCTCAGTAAAAGCATGTATTTTTAGTCTTTGTGTTTCTATAGAAAAGCTTAAAATGGTAATCCAAATGATGACAATCCATGACTCATCAGGCAGACTGAAAAAATAGCTCTGAGAGAGGGACAATCCCTCTTTGCTTTTATGGGATTCAGACTCAAAGAACCAGTAGATTCTAGGGGGTCCCCTCAGCCTAGCAAAGCATTGTATGCCTGCAGAGAGGAGGGGAAAGCAGCTCATCAACTGCAGAAGCATACTTTGCTGTTAGGATTATTGCTTATGCTTTTCTACCTCTCCTGGATTTTTGAAGAAAGCAGCCTTCCTTGTTGCTCCTGAGAACAGGAGAAAGGTTGCTAATGATGGTTCAAATTGGTAGACAGAATACTCTATGTAATTAATAAATAAATAAATGGGTTTAGAGCTGTCTGGTGGTATCATAAGATCTCTTTCCCTGTGTCATTTATTGGGGGTGAAGAGCCCTGGACTGCATTTCTCTTGGTTGTTTTCTACTAATTAAAAGAAGCGAAATTGGTTTTTAAATGTGCATGTAATTATGTATGTCTCATTGTTTTTTTCAAGCACTTAAAAAGATGTTACTTTTTTGTGTGGCCTTGAAAGATTTTTATTGGGTGTTATGGGAGTGTCACTGCAAAGTTTTTATGGCTACATTGCAAAATATAGTGGCTTTTTGAGAACATTATTGAATGCTAAATTTGTTTTTAGAACCATCACATTTTGTGGGGTTTATTATTTATTATTTTATCAAAACAAGTATGGAATACCAAGGAAGGAGCTTGTCATTAAATTCCAATATAACATTTTCTTGCATAGTTTCTGAAAATATAGGTTTTTGATTTTATTTTCAAAATTAACGGTTATAAGCAACTTCTGCTTTTAAGGCACTTCAACTAATTGTAACAGTAATGATAATTATTGGTAATGAATTTGTTTCAGAGAATGTCTTTTCTAGAGTTAATTAACTGGCTTCGTAATAGATTAGAAGTTTTCATGCATGAAGGCATACTGAATAGCTTTAAAGTGCTTTGTTAAGAATTATATTTATTTTAACAGAGGGTTATTTCTGCTTTTAATACCTTATTAATGCTTGAAAGTTACTACAGAGGGAACAGAATCTAGCATCTCTGTCTGTGTCAGAATAGATTACTTAAAGATCCTGACAATCATTAATGACATCACTGCTTTTTAAGAAAGCATAGACTGTATTCAATAGATAGGCTCTTATACAATGGAGGTTGAAATGAATGGAAAGAAACAGCAAAAATTTTAGACAGTTGTGGGAGGAGGATGGGAGCACTCAGTATATATGCTAAATACATGTCTGAGGACTTTATTGAAGAGAGGTCCTTCAGTACTGGATAGGCTATAAGAGTTTGAGAAATTATTGAAATGATACTAGAGATGATGAAAGAATGTTGAAGAGATGCAAAGAAAAAAAAGTCAACATCAGGAAATTCAGAAGATCAGAGTAGCCCAAAGCACTGAATTACACAAGTCTGATTCATAAGTACATGACTGTAGTTTCAGATTAAGGTTACAAATGGATGGTACCTGTACAATTTTAGCAGCATGAAATTAGGAGATTCAGAATTCCTGGGATGAAGATGGGGAAAATCTTGAAGGGGAGAAATTTATTGAAAGAGATGAAAATACAAGCCATGGCAAAACAAAACCAAACAAAACAAATGGCATCAAATCAAGTTTCATTTTACCAAATGCTAGACCAAAATCCATAGATCTGTGCTACAGCATTGCTCATTGATTGATACAACAGTGAGTTAAAGAAACACAGAGAAATGATCTCAGAATGAGATGATTAGGGCAAAATCAAAATGGGCTGTTAAAATGACAGAACAGCAGAAAGGAGCCAGAACAAAGCTCTGTTCCTAAAGGATGATTTTGGAAATTCTTCTTTGATGTTTGTGTGTGTGGTCATACAAATGATAAATATTTTTTTAAGAAAAACAAATGATGAGATTGAGAGGAATGACCACCTAGGGCAGGAGGAAGAGAATTCAGATAGAGAACCCTAGTGGCTAGCCAAATCTGAACTTGTAGCAATGATTTAAAATACTCTAACATAACTTTATTTTCTGTAGAGGGCCTACAGAAGCTTTTCTATAAATTCGTAAAATTAATGTCTGTGAAAATGTGAACCAGTACTATTATTTTTAATTCTAAAGCTTGACTACTTATTGAGCTAATATTGGCTGAGGGTGAATCCAAATAGGTTCTCAAACTGGAATTTGAAATAAGCCACTTGAATTCCCTTTGGAGGTGCTTTTATTCTAGAGTAAATCAGAAATGATTATTCATTCAGTATTATTTTAGTAGATGAGATGTTAGCTAATTAGGAATTTGCTAATAGTTAAAGGAATAATGACCTATTTCATATTTCTTTGTTTTGTTTTCATAATAGAACCATATTTTTATATTTTGCTTCAGAGACAGTGATTCTTGTCACATTGCTCTTCAAGTCCAAGCTCATTATTCACAGTCTTTCTAGCATGTGATACCTCCAAAGACTATCATGATATCTCCAAACAGTATATAACACTATCATGTTTTTATCGTTGCTTTAAGAGGATTCTGGGAGTTTAGTGCATCCATAGAAAGAATAACAAGTATAATTATGTTGTCCCAAATGGTACAAAAGCGTATTCTGAAGTATTTCCCAGCACAAGTATGTGTTTAAATTAAAGCACACACTGATCGTTTTCTGGATTAGGTTTCAGTAAGTTAGTGCCAGAATAGCACTTGCTTCTAATAGCACTGTAGAGATGTAATGACTGACTATACAGGAGGACTGCTGAGCCACTGTTCGAATTCCAAACTCTCAAGGCACGCTTTACCCTTATGACAAATACTTTGCAGCTCTATCTACACAATAGAGCTTAATCTGTACATAGTACAATTATATTGTACAGTTAGATACAATTATCTAATCTCATATTTTCAAAAATAGACTGAACAAGTTTACTTTAAATTTCTTGCTTTTCCTCCCAGTAACAGCTTTCATAAGAAACCGAGTTTCTTGTTTTCCTCCTTTTCCCTTCCTGTTTTGTTATGTAGCCACAAAAATTGCGTAACGTATTTGGCTAACAATAAATAAATAAATAATCCAATAATCTCTACAGTTTAGCATTCTGTCCCTGGGAGGCATGCAAAGTTTTGTAAGGAAGGAAAAAAAATATTTTTTCCCCATTTCTCCCACCTGTTCAGTTATTACATGAACCAATAATTGTTGTTGTTTTGAAAACAAACAAACAAACAAAAAAAAGGTGGAAGAAATGGGGAAGAATTTTAATCTCTTTCACAAAAGGAGAAAAAAACAAAATCCTGTATCACAGTAGATTTTCATTACTTTTGTTATGTATTTTTTTCTTAATCAGTTTTTGGTGTACATAGTTGTGCAGTACATCAGTCTTGTCTTAGTCTTTCATGCAATAACACTCCACCAGGAGGGATTCCCGCTTTTACTGATCTTTTACTGTCAATAACAGTCCTCCATATAATTATGAAAAATTGATTTTCTTTGCATGCATACGCTAGAGCTAGATTATTATTATTATTTATTATTTTTCCACTCTATATAGTTTTAGGTATCTAGTTTTAGATAAGGGTCTACTAGCTTATAGTGCATAGGCAGTGATGGTTGGAACTTTGTAAAAGTGGGCACTCCTAGACCATGCTATAACCATCAGTAGATAGCTTTGGAGCTTGCTGTCAGAGCTAGATGAGACCTTGCAAATTTTTTTTTTTTTTTTTTTTTACATCCAATTGCTTTTTTATGTATACATATTTTATTATTTTTTAATTTTATGCAGTAATGCTGTTGGACTTCTAATAGTCATTTTAAGGGAATGTAGAACATTCTGCTCCATCTCTATTCGCAGGTCTGGAAATTCAAATAGCATCTTACAACTTTCTAATCATTTTCTAGCAATCTGATTTTTGAGCTTTGGACAAAAGAAGAAAAAAAAAAAAACAGGAGAAAATTAATCTTGAATCCTTCAGACTCAAAAATTAAATTTTGTTTTAACAAATTTAATTAGTACAGGGTGTGCATCACTGTTCTCCTTGAAATTAATTCATTATTAGTATTTCTTCTGAAAAGACCATCCCATTTCACTTTATCACACTTTTCTCTATTTTTGATCACAGTCAGAGAACATTGGAAGTTTTAAAATGACACGAAGCCTTTGCCTTAAAAAAATGATGCAGATCAAGTAGAAACATGAAGAGAATGAACAAAGAGACAGATAAGGCCTGATTTTCACTAGTTGCTTGGTTTTTAATTAAAAATTGTAAGTCTGTAGCCCATAGAATGGCCATCAGGACTAAAAGACAAATAGCTAGGAGGCACAGGTGAAAACAACAGTGTAAATAAGAAGATTGCAGAAATTTGGATAAAACAATGAAAATGATGACAAAGAGGAAAGGTTAATAAGACGCAATGCAACATGCATGAAATGATCAAGGTTGTTTTTTTCTGAGTGTTGGGATAAAGATAGAAGCTTCAGAGCCAGGGCAAAGGAGGTGAGAATAAAAAAACATACAATATTCATGGAACGGAGGATTTTTTTTGCTGTGTTCTCAGAACAGTAAGAATTAATACTGTTATTATAAACACGTATGCTTTTCTTTATTCAGTTATGCACTGAATCACATGCAAGCTTCTAAACAAATTATAGCTATTCCTTTTAAAATTGGACAAAAGCCAGTTCTTGATCTTTATGTGAAGTGCTCAATGTCTTCACAGGATACAGAGCAGGCTGAATGGCAAGCCTTCATACTGATTTTCCAGCTTTTACATGGTTAGAATTAACTCCATATGATGCACGTTGTTGTATTTGTGATTGAAGTTTCCAGGGAATTACTTGAATTCTGATAACAAGAAAATCGTGTATGTTCAGTGTGCAGAGTGAGTCTAGCCCTGGCAGCCATGTTGCTTTCTGGAGCTCTGAACATCCTGCGGCCTGCAGTCTGACCTTCTCCTCACGCATGCTCACAGCAGCAGCTAGCAGCTATCCCCATCACCAATACCTTTCAACAGATGTCCCTATTTCCACCCATTCCCTGTCATGATTTCTATCCCTTCCCTCTTCACCTCCTTGTCATCCTCTTGCAGCAGTACATGTCCAGTCCCTGCACAAGCAGCTCTACACTTCTGCTTAAGGCCTTTGTTATGACCCAGTTTGGCAAGGGGATGAATTCCCACAGATGAAGCTGAGAACCTGTGTGGTACCAAAAAACATGTGTGCATACGTGTCATGAACCCTGACTTGGATCAGCTTACAGGAATAAAAGGCTGTGAAGCTTGGTCATTTCCCAGAGAAAAAGCGTGCTTGTGCTGCACTTTGCAGTGTAGTCTAAGGATTCCTAAACTAGAAACCAATGGTAAACTGGCACACAGCACAGCTGGAGTCTATTTGCAGTTTATTTCAGGAGCTCTAGAATTCCTCTGGTGCCTGATTCATGCTAATCAGCGTATCTTTACATAATAGTACCATTTGTGGGCATACAGAACAGCAAATTCTTTTGGTGAAACAAAACATTGTGATGTTCCTTTTGAAAAGAAACATTGTGATGTTCCATCTGAAATATTTCATTTGGATATTTACAGAAATAGATATGTGAATATTAAAAAATAAATAAAGCGAAATATGATTGTCAAGGTAGAATATGAATATTAGGTTTATTGGAATACATTGTATACTGTAACATTAGGGGTGTTTTCTTTTTTAACAAAGGAGATTTCTACTATATCAGATTGCTTTGATAGGACAAAAGCAAATAGTTCGCACAGTCATATTAAATGATTTTATTTATATTTAAATGTTATATTGCAGAGGGATTTCTGTATTGTCTTGCGGTTTTGATTTGGAGGATTTGTTTTCCTAAAGTAGCTTCAAAAAATCCCAACCTTTACCTCACTGTCTGAAATAAGTTACCTTCCTGTCTAGCCATGTTATTTATATTCATATCTTTTTATATATATATATAGATTTTGTTAGAAGATGCAGAAAAGGGGTATAAATCATAGATTCTTTATTTTAGTGTGACTTACGCATTCTCTGGTTTGCTATCTGTGAGTGACACCAGGCTTGAGGTACTCTGACAAGGATATGGCATATTTCTTAATGATGCAGAGGATTGTGCGTCACTACTTTCAGGCGACTGGGTCTTTATTACATGACTTATCTTGAAGCCATGATCTCAGACATATTGAAAGCTAGTAAGTCATTTACTCTCTGTCATTTTCTTAATGCACAGTCTGGGATACGCTCTATTTTACTAAGTGCACACAATGTTATAAAAGCATTAGAACAGAAACAAGTTACTGATTTGTGAGAAAGTTCAGCAAAAATGCCATGTACTTTTTTTATGTGCTTAATCAGAGACCCCATCTGAGTTTTAAATTCACTTTTTTTTTTTTTTAATGATTTTTTTTATTTTTTTTTTTCTTGTAAGAGAATGAACAGAAATGGTAGGAGGCTGTGGCTACAGAAGAAATTGGAACAACCCAGCCTGAATCATCTTAAATGCTGAGCAAAAATGGCATATCCTATATTTGCTGTTCATTGTATTTCTGGGGAAGCAAGTTATTTTCCAAATAGTATTCAATACATTATATTTACCATTGGTTTTATATTTGTCTATATAGTGTAATTTAAAATGTGATAGGCTGTAATGGTACCGTAGCTTAAGAAAGACCTCTGGAGCTAATCCCCAGAGATGTTACATTTTGTCTCAAGGAAAGATAAATTTTATCAATATACCATGTCTCATATCTTTTCATAAGATACTGTCTACTATATATATAGCACGTACTATATAGCACGTACTGCATGCCTGGCAGGATCCAAGACTTTCAATGTTTTATTTTTTTATTTTTTTTATTTTTTTCCTCTTCCCTCACAGGAAAAATTCCTTGGGTTAAAATGTGCTAGGGGTTAAAACAACCTAGTTCTGTTTTTTACAACAGAAATATTCAAATATATTGTTTTCTAGTTCTGAAATGAAACATAACACAGGAAAGAAAGAGCGCATCTTGAAAAGAGGAAAAATCTAAAAAGTCTCCTTTGTCATCCCTTGACAATGCTCATAAGCAGTAATGAAGGACGTAAAGTCTGTATATTTTTTCCTTTTCTTTTCTTTGCTCTGTCTCTGGTGTTGGTCTCTCCACCAATGTTCCTTTTCCTCAATTTTTCCTGAACCAAGGCACGATATTCCTAAAAAACTTAATCTCCACAAGCAGTTGAGTCAAAACGTTCCATTTACTTGGAAAGTTACTCTTCTGCCTCTTGACTAGTCTGTTCCTCAAGCTTCTAGTTTTCAAGAATGTTCAGCTGCAAATTAATGATGAATACAAAAACTTGGGAAAAGTTAAGGTTCTTATTTGCAACTATAATTTCCTGTTTCTGAATGCTCTAATACAAACTTCTAATGCTTTTTCCTCATGCAGAGAGCATTTGAAGGAAGATCTTTATTCTGGAAAGGGAGTCATCATTTATGATCATCATCAGAAAGTTAAGATCCCTGGAAACTTTAAATATGATCTCATTTTCCTAGATTCTTTAAGGTCATTATAATTGATACAGTGCTGCTGAGTGCTTTTTCTCTAAAGACACATTAGTTATACTTTTTTTTTTTTTTTAACTTGTGAGGGAGAAAAAAGAAGGTGGAAGAAGGAAAGATGATCTGTTCTTTTCTTGAAACTGACTTTCCTCTTCTGTTTTGTCTTGCTGTTTTGAAGTCTGATCTGCCTTTTCGTATCTTTCTCTCTTTCCTGTCTTTTTTTTGGTCTTCTGTTGTTCCTTTTATCCTTTTGGAAGACTAACTCTTCCTCCTTCCTTTCTTCTCATGTCTTTTCTGCTTTCTTCTGTTCTGTTCTGATCACCTTTGTTGAAATTATCTTGATCTTAGATGTTCTGGACAGTATCATTGTTAATATTCTGAAATGAACTATAAAAATTAAATAAATAGACCTATCCTCTGTGAGTATACTGTGGTAAAAGTAAATGGATTAGGAAGGGATATAAATTTGAATGCTGGGACCTGGGAGAGTTCTTAGTTCATTGCAGTTACTTTGACTTTTGTCTATGGCAACATTAAGTTGATGAATGCCAGTGTCATATTACTGGTTTATGTTACATATTAAGTGCTCTGTAAGTTTTACAGAATTAACAAGGTCAGGTAACTTAATGTTTTTATAATCCCTGTTTTTTTCAGGATGTGTGTTCATAAAACATTTGTATAAGCTTACATTAAGTTCATGTTAATCTTACATTAAATAGACATTTATCCTTTTGTCTAAATATACGTTGGATTTATCTTTGGTTTATATCTTTGCAGTCTGAAGCGTAGCTGACAAAAAAAAATATTTAAGATATTTTATCAACTTGCTTTGTTCATCTCCTGCCTAATTTTTTCTTTAAACTGTGGTATTATAAATTGGAAAAGTAAGCGAGTATTGCTCCAAAGGCTACTGTTTGTTGGCATGAATTATTTAAGCATAGGAACAATGGAAAGACCTTACCAAAGCTGTAGAAATAAGCAGAAATTTGAAAACTGATTTTGATAAGGAAATGTTAAATGCTAAAGATGTTCTGACCAGAATGACAGATTAATGGCAAGATTTACTTTATAAAAACTAGCAATTTTATCTGTATCATACGTAGAATATTGTCCATAGCAAGTGCTCACCTGTAATGGTCCTTTACATGAAATAAATCAATGAAATATATACTTATTAAGATCTCTCTATATAGTATGCCATTTTATAATAGACCTGTGATAGGTTTGCTTGTCTCTATGGAAGTGAAAAATATTAAAACTTTGATAAGTATGCTCACATTACAGTCAAATTGTCATTACGTCTCACATAGCTTTAAAGGAACTGGTTTAATTTAGCTACTTTTGATACCTTAAGGATAAGGCTTAGCTTTTCTCCTTTTGAAGTTAAGTTCTTCAATTCTTTAAGAAAAGAGTTAAAACCAGTGCTTTTACGAGTCACACTCACTGAAATTAAAATATATATTTCAGGGAGAGCTTAAAGCAATAGAGACCTCCAGCAATAGACTATGAGCTGTGATATGCATGTGCCTCAATGGCTACAGTCTCTATATGAAAAAAAAATGTGACTGCTTGGTGTCTAGGTATGCATGTGTCTTCTGAAGAAGGAGCTTGGTCTCTCTTCCTTCTTTCTCTTACAGTAAATATGAATTTAGTTACACATACTGATCTATTTTTAGTAAAATACCAATTTAACCTTTTTGGTTTCTTTAAGTAGTTCAGTACAATTTCATACTTGTCGATTTTAGTTCTCTCATGAATGTGTAGATGGATATCAGAAATTTCTTTCTTGAACATGCTGAGTTGTTCACTAACCTTTCTTTCTTTTTTTTTCTTTAATTCATGTTGTAGCAGCACAATTGTTTTATGTTAACGAATTCAGGATTAATCTCAAGTTTTAAGTTAGAAGTGCTCATGCTATATAGATATTCAGTGTTCACAGAGCTTCATTTTACCCTTCATTCAGTTAAACTGTGTGCATTTGTAGTACAAACTACATTTTTCCCAGCTCATTTGATGTTTTTATGTTTTGTTTGTTTGTTTGGTTGGTTGGTTTGGTTTGATTTTGGTTTTGTGTTGGTTTTTCAGGACTTCATCATATAGCTTTTCTTCTGTACACTCAGTGAACTCTGAACACTCTGAACTTGTTTACTAAGTTCAAGTCACTTGACTTCCAGCCTTTTCACAAGATACCTCCGTAATTACACCTTTGTTCATTCACTGTAGTATGTGTTTTGAAAAGTCCTTCATCGGTGTTTTAGGGAAGAAGGTCTGTAGTACCTCTTACTCTTTCTAGAGACAACGCCCTTTTTAAATAGGACTATCTTCGCTATGACTGTCATTTGCTCAAAACAATCCATTTTATATTATCCCAAACTAAAATATAGTTATTTTTTCATTGACAAGGAGGTAAATTTATAGGGCTGTACAGATGAATTTTAAAACATTGATACTTGTGCACGGCTGAATCTGTGACAGAAAGATAAAAACAGCAACAAAAACACAACAGAGCCAGCATTTATCTTGGGGATACTGGAGAAAATGAAGCTAGTAGTGGGGAAGATGCAAATGAGAAACTGATGGGATAAAAAAAATGGAAAAATAATTAGAGGATAACTTTAGGATTAAACATACTTCTGAGGGACTAGAAAAAGATGACTGAAGATTTATTTATTCTTTTTTGTTTATTGTATTAGCAAAATAGGGAAGTCCAGAAAGTGAGATTATACAGTTAAGGAGATAATTTCTTAGGATGATTAAAGAGCTCTGTAAACTTTCTTGAAGATACTCCTTATCTAAATAATTGTATTACAAGACCTTGTCAGGTTAGTGCATGAAAATGTTGTCCTCTCTGGAATGGCACTGAGGACTGTTTGCTGTTATTCTTTGTTGTTGTTGTTTTGTTTTTAACATTAAAATGACATTGGGTAAATTCAGAAATAGTCCTTGATAGTAGGGTTTAAGACTGCCTTTATCAATGGACTACGTTATAAGCTTTATTCTTGCTTGTTGTCTCCTAGGCACGAAAAAACTAGTGTCCTGGATTGCTCAGTAGGCTAACTTAAACAGAATGGGCAAAGAATTTTCCTATTTGAATCTTGATATTAGACTGAAAAGGTGGAGAATTATATCATTAAATATCCCTAATCCCCTTCAACTAAGGCAGATCTAAAACTCAGGTCTAATGTATATGTAGTGAAAGGGAAAGGATTTGAGATGCATCAAGCAAGAATCAACAGAATACAGTTCTCTAGTAGCATAAACTGATTGTATGAGCTTTTCTTCATGTCCATGTCCTCTCTCATACTCCCTTTCTCAATTATTGTCTATTACGGTCAATATTGTCCATGAAGGCTCTTAAGAAAATTATATAAACTAGTTAGTTAATAGGAAAAAGGTACATAATATTAACAAAAAGAAGACTTGGTCTAACAACTTTGAAAAAAAAATTAACTGAACGGAACACAATGCTGACTTGGATGGAAATAATTTTTTAAATTTTGAATTCCACAGCTAGAAGATTTATGGATGTAGTACTTGAAACATATTTGTTTCTCAGAGCCTGAACATAAAACAGACATCCCAGAACAGGTTTGTAATGACAATTGTAAGATAAATGAGCATATATTAACTTTAGTTAATATGTGAAGGTAAAATATAAAAACTGAGTTGCTTTACTGTAGTAATGGAAATAAGAAAACTCCCACTCTTCCTAATGTATAACTAAGACGAACTTATAGCCTTATTACTGACCTTTATTTTATTTTCAAGACTTTATGCATTAGGATATTACAAGAGTAAGATTATCCCAGAAGTTAGTTTTTAGCTGGAATCAAGATTTCCAGATTTTACTGCACAGTCTATAGCCTTTTTTATTTGAGTTTTAGCTTTTGTTTATATCTATTTAGCAGTACACTTTTTTGTAACCTTATAAGGTAGCTGCATGTGTAAACATCTCAGTAGAAACAATCTCAGCATCAGTTCATGCCTTTGTAATTAAGCAGCGGCTGGGAGGCTGTGACTTCTAAGCAGTTGTCTACTTAGCAACCCAGTCCTATGGACAACATAGCTGAGATTCTTTTATTATTTTTTTTGTTCCCAATGACTAACATTAAACTTCTTATGATTTTTCACTCTTCTTTTGGCTAATGAGGCCTGTCAGGCAAATTTGCTTATGTGTTTTGGAAGTTACATGTTAGGGCAGATAATAAATGTAAATCAAAGTAACCAATGGGGACATTTCAAGTATGATTTTATGTGAAAATATGATGTATCCAATAGAATCCATTTAAAAACACTTTAGCAGCACCTGAACTCTACATCTTGTTTGCATTAACTCTCCTTTTTGCCCCCATAGCAATCACGTAAGTTCTTAGTAATTGGGCAAATGAGATAACATGGATATCAGTGAGCAAAATGGAATTCAAGACAAGGCAATATCTACCTCTTCCATAGCATTTAGACAGGGAGACAGTAAAGGGGAATTCAGGAATTAACAGTGGAGCACTGATTGTGTATATTTAAACGAAAAAAAAAAAGGTGAATTGCCTGTCTTAATGATTTAAATATATATTTAATGAGGAAAAGATGTGGTAGAGAAGATCATAGATTTCATGCTTTGGTCATCCAGTTTGTCCTTACTATTTCAATGGCTGCAACGTTAACAGCTTAGGCGATCCAGTGTAATAACTGAACTTAGAAGTAAATGTCTGCCTGTGTATTAAAAATATACCCTTTCTTTTTGTGACTTCTGCCAGTTACCAATTTTCTTGGCTGATCATAGGGACTTCAAATGACATGGAAATCTCCCCACCAGTTGGACACATTAAATACTTTTCCATGTTGCATAAATACATTTGTTACCAAGGTTTAAAAACAAACAAACAAACAAACAAACATAAACACACACACACACACAAAACAAACTTGAAAAAACTGAATAAATTCATGTCATACCTGCCATTGATATTATCTAGCATGATGACAAAAACATCTCAAAGTGTATTACATCTAGCTACTAAGTATGCTTCTCCCCGTATTACCTCTGTTTTTGCATTTTGCAGATGACAGCAAACAAAAATGATTTGGGAAAAATGAGCAGCTTAAACATCTTATGAAAAGAGGGCATATGCTTAAGAGAATCTAAAATGTTAGATTACTATGTTGCAAATGAGATGCTTTATAGAACCAAATACACTTTTGGTGGTATCTTGCACCACTAATAGTGACTGAGTATTTTTAGTAAATTTCCAACTAATAATTACCTTAATGGTCCTGAAACATATTTTTCAATTTTACCAGTCCCATAAAACTGAAATAACTCTTTGTAGGATGAGGGCCAAAGCCTACACTTCACTAAGTTTACGTTTGAATGTTTGTCATACTACTATTCTCATAAGACCATCACTTTGTGTTGTTTGTTAATAGGTGAAAAGATCCAGAGAAATGTGTACTTGTGTTGTTAGTTCTTTTACTTTTATGGTCTAGATATGTACTTGACTTTAAAACCTCTGCTTCTAAGAAAAACAGTAATTGACAATTGTGACCACAGGAGCCGCAGCTCTCATTTTTAAATAATGTTTCATTGCAGTAGTAAATACATCTTAAAATGGAAGATAGATGGGTCAGAAATCCATAAGACAAATAAAAGTAAATTGAGTTGGATTTCTCGTTTTAGAAATCATCCCTTGGTTTAGCATTTATATTCCCCTATTCATAAGATCATTTATTGTATGTTAAGAAAATTGCCTTAGGTGAAAGTCTTTTTTTCATGTGTGTGTTAAAATCAGGAAAAAGTGCTGCTTCCCATTTCTACTGAGCTAAAATTTCATCTCAGAAATATCTTTTCAGTATATAGGACATCAAGAACTGTCACTGCATAAACCTTTAAACCTTTCTTTGTAAGAGGAAGAGTAGAATATAGCTTCTAAAATATGTCTTGCAATGAAATGGACTTTAAGGCAGCCTGTTCATAAGGAAACTGGGGAAGGGAGAAGGCAAAAAATGAACAAAACAAATCCCCAACTGTCTGTGACACCTTATACTAAGGAGCTTCTCCCAAGCTTTTTAAAATAAAAGCACGTGGTCAAAAGAGGCCGTGGTACTTTGTAAAATGCATTGCCAATTTTGATTCAGCATCATTGAGAACAGGTGAAAGGTATTGATGTATGATTTAAGTTGTGACGTAAATTCTAACCCACAAGTTTATACCATCTTTGTATGTATTTGTATTTTATAACCCATTTTCCATTTGCATATTTGGAAAATATGTGGAAATATAAGAAACTTGTATACCAATATTCAGTAAGTGTATGTTGAAGTAAGGAACAGGGAGCTGACGTTTGCTGTTAGTGAAATAGGAAGCAGTAAGAGTAACATCTCAGGTAGAAATAAAGAATTTTGGGACTATCTACAGAGGCTTGGGAAAGTAGTAATTAATATTGTAGTGATTTATTAATTTTATTTTTAGCATTTTTTTTTATTTTTTTGGTTTTGTTACTTTGTAGACTACTAAAATATATCAATACCTACTTCCATGTTAGTTAAAATGTTTCAAAATATTTATAATTCCTGACATGGAGTATTCAGTATATTTAATTTTAGGCATGTGAGCAGTCTTACGCCATTTTCACATCATTTCTTTGATCTATTCATTTTTATAATAATTGAAAAAAAATCATATTATTTTTACAGATCTGTATGTGTTCAAATATGTAGGTACGTAGGAATGCACTGTATATATCCTGTTCAGTAATTTTTGAAGCCATAGTTAAAGTTTAGGTTAAACAGATAATGAGTGCAAAATTATAAATATTAGAAATTGCAAATAATATTTTAAAGTAAACATAAAAACAATTAATGTATTTGTTAAATGTTTATTTCAGAAAAAATACAAGTATTCTCAAACACAGAACCATTTCCCTATTTCTGCTTAAAATCAGAAATAATATATGATAAATTTCAAACCAAACTGATTTGATTCTTCTCTGTTACACACTTAGTGCTTAGAGCTAGTGCATGCAGTGAAATACATTGCCAATGGCAGCACTTCCTTAATTTAATAGAGAATAGTTTCATCACTATTCTTATGAGCTGGCAAGCTGTATCAGATATTGTGACCAGTTATAAATAAGCAGGAAATGAGAAAAAGGAAAGAAGGAGCCACAAAGTTACTGGCTGAATGTTTATATTAGTTTTCAGGCTCAAATAAGATAATAAAATCCAAGGGCTGGAGAGGTGTCCAGAGGCATTTAGTCTTTCCTGTTCTTAAGATAAGGTAGTATGGCATATTCACTATGTACATAAATACTGTATTTCAAAGATGAGCATTAGGATGACTTGCAATATTGTGGTTTTCCCACGTAATGAACTTAGGCTGAGGGAATGCTGTCCCAGGCCCTGAGGGAGCTGCTAGGTGTGACTATCCCTGACCTCCCTGGGGCTCCCAAAGCCCAGGACCCCATTTCAAAACTCCAAAAGCTCCCCCAGACCTGCTCATGGCCCAGGACTCCATTGTAGTCCCTGGGGCCATCAGTCCCTGCTGCAGTGACCACAGCAGGGCTGGTCTGCAGCCCTGCCCAGCCTGGCCATGGGCCCTGCCAAGATGAGCCCACCCATGGCCTGATATCTCAGTCCAGCCTTGGCATGTCCCTCTTCCCAGGGAGGTGCCCAATGCCCAGGGCAGGGGCTGTCCTCCAGCCTGTCCTGATCCTGGCTGGGGCAGCTGGACAGGCCCTGGCTGCCACGGGGGGTGCCACACGGTCTGGGCCCCAGGGAGCCCCCAGCCATCACAGCCCCTTGAAATGCTGAACCAGGGTGGCAGAGCTGAGCTCTGAGGATCTCTAGAACTCTTTCATCCTTAATTTTCTGAATATCCAAAGGCGAAAGAGTCCAGAATAAGCCAAATAAGATAGCTGTAAATCTGTTTTAAAATACTAGGCCAAAACCTTGCTTTATTTTTCTCCTTAAAATATTTTTCATTATGCCTAGCATTTACCTGCAGTTCCTTTCAAGTCCTGGAGTATGTTTTTGTCTTTTACTTAATTCTTCCTCTCTATGCTTTATTCTACTAACAGGCAAAACTTAAGTTCCTCTCTAGCCCAAATCCTTGTTGTTTGACATATACTTCTGTTTGAACATCTGCTGTAGGGAAGTGGAATTTGGTAGATCTTTTTTTATTAATGTGGAATAAAGTTGTGCTGGCACATGCTATTAGTATTACTGTTGTTCACAAAGAAGTCGTGATTGTCCGCATAAGTATCATTTAGTACATAGCAATGGATAAAATGGATAAATCTTTCTCCTAACGATGTCATTAAGTACTTCATAGTCTTCAGTGAAAGCAAAACCAAGAACAAAGTGTTTCTCCTAAAATCCTCAGGTATGATTTACCTCACAGCATTTTATTTTTTTTTAGAAACGTTATTTGATCCATTTTTAGTTGTTGATATGTAGGACATATCTGCTGACTTATATCTGTCTAATACTTGAATTTGGTAAGAAAATGTTTTAGGAGACCACACTCTGGGAATAAGTCACTATGTAACCAGGCTGCAGGAAACAGAAAAATTCTGCCAGTTTCTTCCTCACAATAACACATCATAAAGTCCAAGTTATTCTGCCTCTATAGAAATGACACATGCTGACATGGAGCCAGTCCAAAGCCATCTGTAGGTGAGGAACAGGGGGCCATTGCTGAGGCTGTAGGGAAAGGTGAGTGGCAAAGTGGCTGTGCTCTTGTGGCTAGTGGGAGCTCTGGAGTCAGGTGGCCTCTGCCACATAGGAGAAACAGCTGCTGGAGAAGGAGGAGAAGGAGTTCTCTGCAGCAGCGGCTGTTGTCCCCGTCTGCCTCTTCACCTTCCTCCTCAACTTCCCATTGCAAAAATTACTTGCCACCATTTTTTTATTTTTTTTTTATTTTTTTTTGGGCAGCATCATCGAGTTCTGTCTATGTTTGTAAGAAGCTTTTCGTTGACTGTTTGTCACAGAATTCAGTAGGAGAGTGATTTGCTGGAGGGCGTAGTCATTCAAATTCTTCAGTTTAAGGAATGTTACTAAAATCATTGATAGATGTGACATTGTGGCCGTTTTCAGTGCCACAATAGTTTTTGTGATATTAAATACAAAATGAAAAAGCAAACCAACCAACTAAAAAAAAAAAAAAAAAAAGAATCAAACAACATGCAAATTGAGCATTTTCGCATTTATGGTTTCAAATACGTGTTTCTTTTCTGAAATTTGCATCAAAAGACCACTTCTATTTCACAAATCAAAATGAGGGTATGACCTATATTAAAAGAGCTTTGCAGTGAGCCTGCAGCCATACCTATGGGAAATGTAGGACATATTTACCTACGAAGCTGCTGGCTTCTGCTCATTCAGTGTCAATCACCAGAATCTCTTACCGACACAGGCGTGCTGCTAGACTTTGAGTGATACTGGGAAAGACGTGTTAGTGGAACAACCTCTTTTTGTTGAAAGTGAAAAATTTTTACAATTTGGTGATGCATACAACTTTGTTAGAAGGCTTGGCCTTTTTAAGATACCAATGTTTCTAGACCGGTAAAGTTTTAGCTTAAGCATAGGCATTGCTTGAGCAGAACTATTACACTGTTATTTGTATATTATACTGCAGAAAAAAATGTACATTTATAAATGCATGCACACACACACACGCATTTTTAATATGCAATTGCATCCACAAAAAAGGAAGAAAAAATCCACAGCAGAATAAGAATCTGTAGAATTGCAATGACAAGGGAGTGTTGGTTTTTCCCTATCCTTCTCATTGGCTTAGCTATCAAGCAGGACATTCAAGTTTGGGCCATGGCTTCATGCCATGCCTGAAAAATTGTATATTGAAGGTTGCAACATTTCTAAATTAAAATATGTAAATAAAAATCTCAATTTTATTATACCGGTATGGAAAATCTCTAAAACCTCTTTGGAGCTCTTATGTATAAATTCTGAAATTGACTGTTATGAGACCAGATGTTTGCCTGTGATGTTTTTTTTGAATTGTATAACCACATCTGGATTTATAAGAGAATTAATTGTAATCCAGTCCTTGTCTACTAGTCTTATTTTCTCTTAAATTGTGGTTTTAAATCCACTGATTTATGCTGAGTTTTGTATAAGTCTTCTTATAGCTCGTTCATTTTTTCTGTTTTTACACTTTTCAAGAATTTTTCTGGGAGGATGTAGAGACAGTGTAGAGAACTTGTGTGATCTGGGCAAGTTTTCTTACTGTTTGATGTTTTCCATTTATGGGAAAAATGGTGCACTGAATTCCAACCTCAAATGAGTGCTTAATCTTCCTCATCTAAAGCTGAGTCATTTTTTAAAATGAATCATAATTTTTAATGTGGGCTAAATCTTAAATGGTTTGCAACTGGTATGTAAATTTGTCTTCAGTTATAAAAAGTATCTTTGTTAGAACTGAAAGGTAGTTAAGAAAAAAATAGATACTTCGAAACTTTGCATATCTCCCCATTAAATATGCAGCTTTATTATTTCTGTTGTCATGGTTTTGATTGTTTTGCCTTTATTCTGAAGCAATACATTAACCCATTAATCTCATTTGTATATCAATTGTTTTGAAGTCTTTATTTAAAAAATAAAATTTCTGCAGCACTGTGGTGAATCCTACTACTTTTCTCATTTGAGGCTTCTGTTTATACCACTGTTTTCCAGTGAGCATACAGATGATTTTGATCGGACTAAAAACTGAAAAGGAACCCACAGAATTGCTGGTTTTTCCTAGTTAGGAAATTTAGGAAAAAATATTAAGGAAAAATCATGATTATTTCTGTGTATAATTTCTGGATTTTTTTTTTTTTTTTTTTTTCTGGACAGCATTTACTTGGCTTTTTTTTTTTTTTCTTGGTAGAATTAAAAACATTTTATTGGATTTTATTTTATTTTATTTTATTTTTTATTACCACGGAGATTTCCAAGACACTAGCTCTTGTGTCTTTTTTCTTTAATTTGTCCCAAAATATGAACAAAACTTGAAAATTCGTATGGTTATCGTATCTTGGTCAACTTATTGAAGATGAAACGTTTATAATGCTAGTTCAGCTATTAGAAGCTGAGTAAGGAGAGTTAATTTTTTTGAGGAAGGTTGAAGACTAACCATACTGAAGATTATCCTTTGGCATTTGACTTAAAATATCAATATTTCATTTTCTGGTGCTTAAAAATACATACATGTATCTATTCATGTTAGTTTGAATACCACACTGTGAACTGAAAACAATGGTTGAATGAATGCAAACAAAAGATTGTGAAAAATGGATCTGCCTTGGCTGTGAAATGTGCAGCATGATGCTTGTAATAAATACGGCTCCTGTCCAGAACACCAAAATCTCTTGAAGAGTTTCTCTGGGACAACCAAAGGAGGAATTACATCCACAAAGCCTTTTTTCTTGACAAGTATTTCAAGCAAGGAATGTGCTTTGCCTTTTGTATGACTTCATTAAGGCAATACGCAGGAAAAAGGGACGATATGTGTGTTGTTCCCGGAACAGAGAATATTTTGTGTCTTAATCCTGCTAAACTAAAAAAAATATGAGAAAGTTAAAAACAAAGATTTAATTTATTCTTAGTAAGTAACATAACACAGGTGTTTGCTTTTAATTGCAGCTGCATAGGCGTAGCATTCATGTAAAGATGACAAAAATATGAAATGAAAGAAGTATGGTCATTTTTTACAGTTTGTCTTTTTCACATAAGCAACAAAAAAATAATAAAATTTGCAGTATTTCAGATGACAGAAATAAGACTATAGATGACTATTTATCAAGTAAATATTTCCTGTGGCTGCCCATGAAACCAGTGAAATTCAGTTAGTTACAGTTGACAGTAACATTGAAATACATCTGATTAATGAAAATAAACTATTTTATCAAGGCCACAAATAGTCTTGGAAGTTTTAATTTAAGAAAAGATCATAGCGATAGACATTGGCAAAAAGCTATGTGTTACAATCGAAAACGGGATGGAGGGGGGGCAGGGAGAGAAGGGGAAGTACCCAGCAACCCTTAAAACTGAGTTTTACTGGTGTGCCATGTTTATAGCTGTTACGAACTGTTACAAAGCTATTTTGCAAATCACCTGTTGTCATGTTTTCTCCTTCCAAGTTACATGATTAAATGTACATTTTACTGCAATTCTTTATTTTGATAATGTAGTTAAAACAAACTAATAACAACAACAACAACAAAAACCGGGAAGATTAGGTCCTAATATTTGTAATTTTAAGTGTCCAACTAATTGCTCATGTCCTGTTCATATTCCACAGTCTTTGTTTTTCTCTTTTCTTCCCAAGATTTGCTGTAGAAATAAGTGTGTAGCCATTAACTACACTTGTTTTCTTTTGCAATACATCTTCTGGTTCATGGATGACTGGTTCATGGTTTACTCCAGTGTTGTGGCCATTATGCACATTTGGCCATTATGCACATTTGACCATTATGCACTCAACTACTGCATTTTAAAGACAAAACTGAGTTACATCTATTCTTGCTGTATTGCTGAGATGCTTATGGTGGAAAAGATCATTATGTGCATATTTATGTGGTAAATGAATCTGAGTTCAAAGGTTTTATGTAGTGGTTACTTATTGAAATAACTCTTTCGTTATTTTGCAAGTTGACATTTATAAACAACAACAAATGGAAAAGTAAAGGTGTGGAAACATCTATGTGATTTGACATAATTGTGTTAGACAAAGCTTGTCTGAAAGTTACTGTGGTAGAGTATCTTGGAGGTCTACAAAAGCTGGGGTTTCAATAGCAACATTTGTTTTCTGTGATGTGTTTGCAAAAAAAGATTTTTCTTCAAGTATGGCCTCTATCTTGATATTGTCTGGCTCCTTTGACAGTTCCTCTACTCACTGGCACCTATGCCAGAGGAGATTTAGTAGCACTGTTGAGAATGAGCGTGTTTGGTAGATGACTCAGGTTTCAAGGACAAAAAAAAAAAAAAAAGTGACTTGAAAGAAACAGTCTTTGCAAACAACTCCTTCGGAAATATGCTACTTAACAACAGTTGGAGTAAAGAGTATTTCTGAGCATTCTGTGTTGACTTGCTGTTTTTTTACTATTTAGTCAGAGGGTACATTATGTTCTCATTTTCTTCCTGCCTGCAGCTCTCATACAGCTAGAGAAAATTACTGATGCACATTGAGAAAAGCTATTAGCAGTTTTGTTGTTGTTTTTTTAATTACAGCTCATATTATGTAAATCAGTTTTCTGTATTTTAATTTTCTCTTTCTTCATTCTTCATCTAGATTCCACTAAGAAAATTAAGGATGTCTTAGAAGAATTTCATGGCAGTGGTGTGTTAGCAAAATATAATCCTGAAGGGGTAATTCTTCTTCTTTCTTCAATGGTCGGACATGGTGGGAAAAATGTTTACAAATGTTGTAGCAAATATAAGCATTTAAAGTAGAAGAAATTTTATACGTCAGTAGTTTGGGGTAACTGAGTCTGTTTTGAAATAAAAATATGAATATTTTAAAGAACTTAAAGTTTATAAACAATGTTAGACACATCTACTTAACATAATAAGACATAAAAAAAAACCTTTAAAAATAACCAAAAACCTTAAAAAAAAGTTAATTTGTTTTCCAACTCTTTTTAAGGATGAGAAACGTTAAGCATGTTTTCATATCTTAGACGAATGAAATCTGCTATTTTTTTTGTGTGTGTGTGTGTGTTGTTTCTGGTAATGGGATCACCTTTAGAGGGATTTATTTTTCTCATGTTATGAAACCAAAAATTCAGCTGAAAGTGTGTGCATGCATTGTCACTACAGACTCACTACGAGAGAAAATATTCTGTTTTAAATGATAGCAAAACATAGATTGTTTCCTTTTGAAGCCCTCAACTACAATTTTTATCTGCTTAACACATCAAAATGTAGCTAACTAAAAACCTGCTTCAGTAATGTTTCTAAATATGCTTGCATTATTCAGAGAATTCAGAGTAGAAAAATGTACTGACAGTTATGAGCATGACTTGATCCTACATCTCAGGATATGAAAGACAAGAATTGTTGTTAAGTAAGGCAGTTACAATCCGTTTTTGGTTTTTGAAATCTTCAGTTCTCTCTCATCATACAATGATTTCAGTTTTGTGAAGTGTAACCTTTTAAAGTCCAAAGTAATTGTGTATTTGTATGTTTAAATAACATGTTTTCATGTAGGTAGCACATCACATTATCAGTATTTGGTATTAGTTTAAATTGGTATTTAAAGTGTTGAGATTAGTCTCACAACTAGCAGTCAAATGGTCATTCCTCCAGTTTGAGGGTATGTGGAGGTTGAGTCCCAGTGAAAAGTGATCAGTATGGGCAGATCGGACAACTGCCCTGACTGAAGCCGGGTGAATTGGCAGAATTTGTGCAAAGCTGAAATTGTTAAGCATAGTTGGTCCTGAGCCAATTCTGTGCCTCTGTACCTGTCCTGGAGCTCTTCATCTTATGGTGATTTGCTTGCAGCATCCTACCAATGTACTGAAACATCCAGGGATTATAGAACAGCACAGTGTCCAAAACAGTGATGAGGATAGAAGGGGAGCAGGGAACACAAGTCAGACAACTTGCTGTGGTTCCACTGTCTTCAGCAGGGATCAGGCTATTCACTACTACTGGGCAGTGTTGGTCCCAGGCTAAGCCCAACACCTTTTTCGCTTTGCTGCTTAGTGCTTAGACTTCAGGCAATGCAACAAAAGGAAAACATAGCTAGTAGCTACTTTGGATCTAGTAGGATTTACTAGCTCAGTTTTCATGTCATAAGCTGCTTAACTGCAAGCAGAGCAGCTGAAATTTCTTCTGCAGGTGAGTGAATATTCCAAGTCAAACAAACTGTCCTTACACAGGTGTGTCTGTGCCTTTGGCATGCATTCAACCTGCTATGTAGAAAAGCTTTTTACAGGAAGATTTGAGAGTTAATTGTATCAGGTCAGACGAGAACCCCTGTATCGGATATGCTATTTAATTTAAGCAATTGTTATCCATAAATCAAATGAATAAACAAGCAACAAGAACAACAACAACAAAAATCCTAAGTTATTTTAGTGAGAGATACAGGAGATGTCAAAACTTTAATGATCCAGGTGAAATCAGTCACAGAGCAACTTTTCTCTTCTATATATTGTAGATAGCACTTTGAACTTTTAAACACTCTACTTCTGTTTTGTAGTTGTGTTTTGTAGAGGATACCATCATGTTTCCATTTTACCTCTATTTCCTAGATCATTGTCTCATAAACACTCCAAGTATTTTTCCAGGCTTGTCAATACCCTACAAAAAGGTGGTGTCAATTTTTAGACTAATAAACATGGGGCATAGAGCTTTGACAGATTTTGCAGTGCGATATATTTATGTATTTAAGAAAAAGTCTTAAGAACTTGTTTCAAGCTTCTTACTGCTTAAAGGGTTCCAGCATTTATTCCACTCCATTGCTTCTTTATTGCTTTTTTTTTCTTTTCTTTTTCTTTTTTTTTTTTCTTCGTTTTTTCCTTTTATATCACAAGCTGATTTAATGGGACACAAATAGCAAAAGAAAAACCTATTGATATTTGAAGCTTGTTACCAGAAGTCATCTGGCTTGTTTTTCTATTATCTTATATCTTGTTGAATGAATGAGTTTTGGGTTTAGTGGAAATGATGTATCTGATTATCAGAAGGTCAGAACTATAGGAAGCTTATTTATGGTGCTTTTACTCTCTGCAAGCTTTCAGTGTAGGGCAGATTACTGAAACATCTAAAAATGCTACTCAGCCTTTGCCTTTCCATCTTTTTTTCTATAATTAGTGTCAAATATGTAATTAAGACTGGGTTTTATACCTGATGTAAGACACACAGGTAGGTTAACATCAGCCTGCTGGAAAGCTATTAAAGTAGTCAGGATACTTCTAAGAAGAAGTGTTCTTCAGGGTACTTATAATTTCCAGAGGTGCTGGGGTTTTTCTAAAGTGACTTTGTGGATGTATCAAAGATTCTCTTGGATACTCTAGTTTAGCAAAAGTCTGTCACAATCAATGTAATTTATGCAGAGAATACCACTATATTCGCCATTTTAAGGTAGTACATCTGACTGGGAATTAGTGACAGCAGTTTGTGAATAAAGTAGAAAGGTAGAAAATTAATCCAGTGTCTTTATTAAAAGGAGAACAAATTGTTATAAACTAAAGCAGCCTGCAACAATGACTTCTGAGATGGTGTTTGCTAGTGTTTATCACTGCATTCATTTCTGATTAACTTGTTTCACCAACAACCATTCTTGGCAACCAGCAATTTTTACTTAATTTTTTTTAAGTACACAGGGTTGAGAGAGACTAACATTGTATTTACTTCCTTATCTTTTTCTTGGATGTCTGTCATTGCACGGTTAAAAATAAATTGCTTGCACTCTCTAATCAAAATTAGAATGCTGACCTGAACCATTTTCTTGACGTATGTGCTAATGTAAGATGATGATATTCTATCTTTTGTCTTAAGCCTGTTCATCTACATTACTAACCTTTCAACCAAATAATTTTTATAAAAACAAAGCCTAAGTATTACTATACTGCATTAATGTATATGTCTTCTTTCTTTTCTTGCATGCATTACAGAAACAAGATATACTTAATCAAGTAAGTAATCTTAATTTGATGGTTTTTCTCCTTTTTTCATGCCTAGGAACACTATTTATTTATTTTTTATTTTGTAGACCATTGAGAAGTCGTTTATTAATAAATACTACCTATGGCAATTCTATCGGTTAATAGACAAATAATTAAAGCTGAGAGCAAAGTGATTAGCAATCTATTATGATAGTGAGTTTGTAGCCCTTGCAAGAGAAAGGGTTAAAGAGCTGATTGTCAACCTAAGGGTCTACTGAGAAGCTTACATAGTCTAAAAACAGGTATAAAAATACAATGAAAAAAAATGCTAGGAAAAAAGGACTAATCATATGAAACTTTTGTTGTTGTTGTTGTTGTTTTTAATGACCTAATTATTCTTCCTTTGTGTAAAAAAAAAAAAAAAAAAAAAAGCTTCTGATCTCCTTTTCTGGGGAGGAGACAGCTGGAACATGAGAACAATGGAAAAATCAAGAGACTTAAAGGATTAGTTTTGTAGGAACCCCTCACTTTCTAAGTGTCAAAGGCCGGCTGAGCTTTTGGGTGTATACTGTCAGGAGTACTCCCTGTTCACAAAAGGACTCAGTTTTCTTCAGATAACCAGTATTACTATTTTAGTAAGTTGAAGGAGTGACTGCAATGTGTCCTGAAAGAGAAAACGCTCAGGTTAAAGCATGGTATCTTGTACCAGACTTGAGACTAATCTCATTATTATTTTTGCTAATAATATTGTAACAAGAAATAGCTGAATACTCATAGAATCAATTCACTAAACCAAATTTGGGAACTTTTGCCAAAATGGAGAAAAATCTGAATATTATGCTGGAAAAGTTTGATGACATTATGGAATGTAGTAAATAGAAATGTAATGAAATGCTCTAGTGCAAAGCACAGTGTGATGTGCCCTAGGTGTAGTGGTACTGCTAGATAAAGAGCTGAGTATGGTCTCTGATTACAGGATTATTGCAAATCATCACTGTGGTTTGGTCATGAAGAAGACAAACAACATCACTCGAGCATTGCAATAGTATTCCTGTGGCAATAGTGGTCTGAGAACAAGATGAGGCTTTTAAGAATAGGTAGAGTTGTTAGGCCAATTGACATAAGTGGAAAACTAGTTAGACTTTCAAGCACACAGAAATATAGATTAAAAGAAAGCTTTTTGTGCTGTTTCCTCCAGCTACATTTTTTGATCTGTTAGAAAATATTAATTTGCTGTAAAGACTTTGCCTTTTTATAATATATAAAGCAAATATTCTAGTACAGATAAGCAAACATTAATATTCTTTAAAAGGGTATAGCAGAGAACTCATCTTTCTGCTTTTAACCAGTGTATGTGCCACAAGGTGGGACAAGCTGAACTCACATTGGAACTAATTTACAAAAAGGTTGGTAGGATGTGAAGAATTATAGGAAATCCATTATATAGGAGAAGCATGTCCCCCACATATAATCATCTGAAGACTTATGAAAGGATGTTTTATCTTTCTAGCTACAAAAGAGAAAGTTATTAACTTGTGAGTATCACCAGCAGAAAACTCTTTCATTCAGACACTGGGTGCTCAGCGTTCTTCTGGGTTTCTGAGCAGAATTTCTAGGGAAACAGCTTCCTGGATACCTAGAGAGTTGGGAAGTCTGCCAGATGGAGATGCTGGCAGCCTGGCTGTGAGCTTGCTTTCTGTGGAAAGTGTTGAGGGCACTGAGATGTAAAATGTTTCAGATAGTTAATTTCTGTTGCAAAACTGTGCAGTTTTGAACATTTTTAATGATCTTTACCATTCTTCCTTTTCTCTCCTTTCTTCAATCTGTGCTCATGAATTCATCTTTCCCTCCTTGACATCTTAGTTCTCTTTTGAAACTTCCCCTCTCTGACATAAGCTCCAGACATTTTTCTTCTTGTCTTCCTGTTTTTTTGTATTGTGCAATACCCTATGTTAAGCTTTAGGAGCCTCATACCGCTTTCATTTGCATGGTATCTATTTTAATTCTCATCAGTTGTTAAACGGCTAACTCAAGTCTATTTGCAATTCTGATGGATGCTGTTTCAAAATGGTTTAAAATAAAGTGGTTGTTGTTGTTTGTTTGTTTATTAGGGTACCACCATTTAGGGGAAAGTTAATAGCAAATTTTAAGCTCTCTTGATACTAAGGCCAGAGAGATCATTCTATTTCAAGGAATATTATTCTTGAAACTACACCATTTTTAAAGGAAAGCAAATGAAAAAAATATGGAGGGTTACACTGATGTCTGTTTTATTTTTAACATATTTTATTTGAAGAGTGACAGACTACTCTGACAACATTCCAGCTACTCTAACAGCATGAAAACTGTATAATATGGTGCCAATTATGGTACGGAGTTATAAAGTATGAAACATTGCTGTCTTCATTTTTTTTAATAGCAATTGAAATATCATCTAAATTATTCTCTTGATAAAGTGAAGTAATCACAGAAATAAATTCCTTCAGAAAGGATACTTTTTTAGTGAATTTTTATATTGCCGTTAATGAATGTTTAAAATTGATGCATTTCAGGTTAAGTATGCATGCAATGGTACGATGCTTATTCATAATTAGGATTTGCAACTTTTCTATTAGTCATCAGGGATAGGTTTCATACTATTTAACTGCTAGGATGAGATTAAACAGCAAAGTATTTTTGCCATGTTTTTAATTGTAATAAAACATGAGAAAAAACAACAACAACAAAAAACAAGGAAAATAATTTTGTTAATACTGTATCCGAGATTTTCCACACTAGTTTTATTCTGATAAGAGTTACACTTTGTTTATAAAGATTTAACAGATACAGCTAACATTCACAAAAGTTAATGTGAAGTCATCACTGAGATGGTCAGCTGTGCAATATGCCAGTGGTGCAGTCTTATGGACTGCAATATACAAGCCTAAGCTCTATAAACGGTATTATACATTTACGGAAAAAAAGAAATGCTTATAAAGAAGATATCCTTGAGGAAGGAGAAATGGTTCTAGCTCTAATCAGTATTTATTAGATCTTAAGGCATACCCATGTTTACATGGACTGTCTTTTTGGTAAGAAAGCATATAGGCTAATCCATTAGTTGGCAAAGGAAAGTAGAGCCATTTAACTTTCCCACTGCACATAACAAACACTCTGAAATCATTTTAATAATTAAGTATTTTATAGGCTATGAACATAGTTGCTTTCTAACAGACAGAGGAAACAAGGCTCATTCTCTAGTCTGTTACAAATACAATGAGATGATGATGATGAAACGTGGATGTGATTTCAAATTCATTTTGTGAGATGGATTTCTAGAAACATGTCCTCATTTGATGGCTATTGGATTCAAATCGCTTAAACTGAACATGAAGAAAAGTAGGTTAATGTTCCAGTACTTCAAGTTTCCAATCAGTGTTGCAAGTTGTCCTTATTTTTTATTTACTTATTTTCTTTCTGACTTTGTTGTTGTTGTTGTAGATGTTTAAAATCTCGTAGGTGACTATTTAGAAAGTTAGCCAGCCTTAGCATTCTCAAGAGTTAGTAAATATTTCAGAATTGCTCTTGTCAGAATGGTTTAGGAATAAACTATTTGTAACACAAATACACATTTTACTTGTCTCTACTTGTTGTGCTGTGCTTTCAGTCAATCACTATATGTATAAATTAATGTTATCAAAGAAATAGTAGAGGAATGGTATTTGACTAGTGTGTATTTGGACTCTTTGCCAAACAGACAACAATGAAGAAAAGAAAGAGAAAAAACAAACAAACAAACAAAAAAAACACAAAGAAGCAAAAAAATACTTTTCTTTAAAATAGATAAATAAATAAACCCTGGGAATTCTGTGTTTTGTTTATGACAGTAAAAATTCTGAAGCTACCAAATGGATGCTTATTTGTTGGTAAGAAAGCACCATATGGTGCTTGTAAATACAGGTGCTTACGTTACCTGGTCAGACACACAGCCGATCTAGTTTATTTTCCTATAAAAGATATTATCTAGAAATTGCAGAGAATGCCCAGGCTCTTTAATTTCTGCCTTAGATCTCTAAATATAGTTAACTTAATATAGGTTTACCCAGGCTGAATTAGGAAAGACTGGTTAAAGTGCTTTACCCAGGCTATTTGATTATGACTTTTTTTTTATGGTTTTTATTCTGAGGTACAATGTGTTCTGGTTTTTGTTTGTTTGTTTGTTTGTTTGTTTTATTATGATGACTACATTTAAAATTGATTCACGTGCATGGGGCCATCTAGGTACTGTTTATGAAACTGCACAGATAAACAAAAATATAGAAAAATACTCTTAATCATAACATACTGAAAGAATTAATCAATAAATGGAAATTGTGCAGTACAGGTAATGTTGCTAGTATTAGTCTGTGAATATATATAATTGAGTAGGTGATGGTGGTAATTTCTTATTTATTTATTTATTTCTATTCTTTTCAATTCTGGTGAGAATAAACACAAACGTAGTTCAGCTAACACATCTCTGTTTTCCTAAAGGCTGTAAATTTACTCAGTGCTATGTGGATGAAAGCTCTTGCCAACTGGAATGGGACTTTTTAAATCTTCTTGCATTGGTAAAAGTGACTATTTGAAGTGAAAAATTCAAGTTATTCAGGCTCAGATTACACTAAATCTCAAAAAAAAAATCATTTATGAATTATAACAGTTATGAAAGTTTGTCGGTTTGTATGCAGCAAAACAGTGACTGTTCACATGACATGTTCATAGCTTATTTTTTTTTCTAAAAGTGTTGTAGCAAAAATATATTTTTAATATAAATAGCTGAAATAGCACCCATAAAAATTTACAATGAACAGGGAAATCCATTCCTTTTAAAATTAATGAGAATGCTACTGATACAAAATGCTTTTAGAAAAATATTATTATAAACTTTAGCCCTATTATGAAAGTTACATTTTCAGCCACATTAGTCTATCAGTAGGTTTCTGGAGTATCTTCACCAGAAGATAAATTTTTTGCTTAAACCTGAACTTTGTTGTAACTGACTATTTTTCAGGGACTCAGTGCTTTAGTCTGAAGCATGCTTTCTACACCATTTTTCCTAAATTCTGTAATAATTTTAATTTTCAGTAGTCCAATTCTGCTTGGGCAGTATGCAGATTATCTACTCTTTACTTTGTTAAGTATGTAATATATGTTTCTTTGAACATTCTTTATTGATAGTACATGTAAAATGGACCCTGGCTTATAATCTGCTACAAGATCGTTCTAAATGTTTCTGCCTTAGCACTCTTTCTAAGAAAAAAAAAAAAAAAAGGCTTTGTATAGCATATATAGTAAATATATATATATAAAATATGTGGGTTTGTGTGTAGTACATATGAATATACATAAGTACATTTATAATCATTTGATTAAAAAAAACTGCTGGTGGTAAAGTGGTTATATATATATTTTTTTTCTTGGATATAAGACTAGGATGAAACTGCAGTGGTTGATGAATACATTCTAGATTTATTTGAATAATTAACATCAACTTATTTTAATAGTGTGAGAATGTGGTAAAAGGCTATGCTGAAAAAAATGTTATTGCATTAAATTTTAGTCTTCAAATTTTCTTTTAAGATACTTTGTAGAGTTTATTTCTTGGAAGAGACATGTTAGCTGCTCTCAAATATTGCAGAGTAATTATTTTTGATAGGAGACATAAAGGGAAGACTTTTGGCAGTTATATATGTCTGTAGTATTGATGTTATCCAAATATTATTTGGCCATATGGAGTATTGGTAGGAGAAGGTTATGGAAGCAGGTGCTTTATTTATTGTCTTAACTGTAAGCATTCATGCCAGTAGATGACCATTTATATGCTGCTTTATCTAAGAAATAATTTTATTTGGTTGCCAGAATTTTTATAATACAGTTAGGTCAAAAATGTATTAAATCAAATGCTTAAATCAGTAGATGTTAAGGGTTTTCATTTGAACCAACTTTACCCCCAATGTACAAAGGCAGGTTCCATAAAAAATTCCAAATTTAATTTAAATTTCTCATTATAATGAACATTAGCAATACATTTTTAAACAACAAAAGCTTATGTGTTCTCCTTTAATTTGTTTTCTAGCTTATTATCCCTCTCTGATAGTCTCTGCTTCCTCCTTCTCCCCCACACCCCCATACAATATTTTGGCCAAAGTCACATTTTATTACAAAGCATTGTTAGAATCAATGAATCTTCAATACTTGGACAGTTACCAGTAGCGCTTTTCACAGCTAGTCGTATAATTGTTGCTAATGCACTAACACCAATGGAAGTTTGCAGTTGTCATAGCATTATGTGTGACTGAAGGCCCTGTAACATCTTCTCCTTTGTCAACAGTTCATTTGTCAGATACTGAGTCCATATAAATTGTGTAAAAAGAAATAATAATTAAGAGGACCCATGCACAAACAAATATAACCCAGAGCTATTATGGTCAGTAGATTAAAGCTGATAACATTTTTGGCGCTATTTGGAGATCTGGCAACATAATTTAAAAAGTACTTAGTTGAAAATTACATTTCCAAATTCTATTTCCATATTCTCTGAAATGTTCTCTTTATTTAGTGAAAGCCATATTTCATGGGAGTCTGCTGGAAATAATGATTTCTTTTGTTAGGGGATCGCATTGTCTCCACTAGCAGTATGGGTCTCCCCAGGCATCCGAAATTCACTCACAGAGTCTACTCTATTTAAAGCAGCGAGAATTTAATGGTACCCATATATCAGCTCGACCTGAGTGCCTCCGAGCATGGACCCTGCTTGAGACTTTCCCTGGGTTCCCATACGATCTTTGTTTCATCAGCTACAGACCAATCAGTTCTTGACATGTATGTTATGTTCCTTCAGATTGGTGGCTCCTTGTTGCGAGGCAGGACATCTTATCTGCCGGGTATGGCTCTCATCCAGTGCTGCCCCCAGTCAGCACATCCTTTTTCCCCCTGTCCATGCCACACAGACCCCGACACTATGCTGCTCAATGGTTCTCAGTCACCACTGCATACCACGTTCAGGTTATGCAGAGCTCATACTGCAGCATAAGGCTTCACCAAATATACTCCACTAATGGCAAGCTACTAATGGCAAACAATAGCCACCCGAGTTCCTTACATACCAGTAGCTTGTTTCCCTTTCACATTTTTTTTTCATTTTATTTTCAGGATGATGAAAATAGTGGCTTATGTTGAAATATTTTTTACGAATTTAAAAGAACAAAAAGACCAAAGAGAATGTGATAACTCCACCCAGAAATTCTCTGAAAATATTTCCAAACATTAGATCATGCCTTGTTCCCATTTATGTGGCCTGTGTGGTAAGGAGGAATAAAAGGAGTTGCTGCTCTAGCCCCCCACCCCCTGGCCGATCCACAGTGACAACTCTTTTGTCAAATGACTATTAGTAAATTGCTTTTTTGCATCTTATAAGGATTTATAAAAGAAGTGGAGTGATATATCTTCTCTTCCTTCCTTTTGTTTGTCAGCCAGTAAAACTGGCTGCTACTTGTACACCAGCTATGAAAATACAAGAGGCAGTTAGATTCCTCCTTTTGCAGTTTTTCTTCAGGGTAAATCTTGAGTCGAAAGCAGTCATTTTTTTCTGATTAAATTTGTTCTCTTCAAATGTTTAATATAGTAGGAGTTCAACTATTCCGTACCATATTTAAAATATCTGAATTGTATTCTTTATAAAGGATGCAAAATTTGCTTTACTTTTGTATGTATATCCTATTTTTCACTGAGAAACCATGTTTTGTGTATTCTGAGTATCAGAATATAGTGAGATATGATGTCTATAGCATGGAGAGTTTTGTGTATATTGGCACAGAATATACATGTAAACGCATAAACCTTCACAAAATGGACACTTGCATCTCTCTTTGTCTTACATTTCTATGTACTGTCGGTAATACAGAAAAACAAATCACAGAATTGCACACCTTAACTTCAGTAGGAGAAACGATGAAGCCAAATACTCACAGCAGGCATTTCCTGCCTAAGCCTATTAAGCTTAGACTGTCCTCAGTTTCTTTTTCCTTGGAGTCCCATGTATACTGGGAAACTGAAATTGAAGAGTGTGAAGTAAGAGCTCCGCTTTATGCCATGAATGTAGAGTAGGAAGTGAAGTATTACATATGCACGCTTTAAAGGTATTAATGAGGTAAAAAACTTCATGTCACATATCTGTGAAAAACATGGTGTATCTGCAAAGAAATTTTTGTATACTCATGATAGCACTATAGAAAATAATGGTCAGTTTTTATGGTCAGTTTTGAAGTATTCTGTGTGGTAACAGAATAATAAAATTGCACATTATTTTAACTGAAAATAAAGAAGGATTTTTTAATACCTATAAAAATCCAAAATTAATTGTAATATTTTATATTTGTTTCTTTGCAGAACTATCATTATTTAGTCAAATTGATAAGTCTCATACTATAAATCCTCTTGAAAATTGCATTTTTTCCTGAGAAGTGTAATTTATTTTTCTTACTAGTTGCCAAGACTTTAATCTCTGAGTAACTTTCAACTCTCTGCAGTCAAGACTCCTTAGTAACATTTTTTTTCTAGTTAAATGATTGTCTTTTTTTTTTTTTTTTTAATATGTTCTTTCTATTCTGTCATAGGATTTCCTGTGGTATGTTGAAACAGGACACATTAATGATGACAATCCAGAGGTAGGGAAGGAGAATAAAAGGCGAGGGTAAAGAATTTTCTCCAGAGCTGGCTTTTTAAAAATATTATGTTGGAAGGATAGGAGAACAGCTCAGAACATTTGTTCAAAGCCATTAGGGAGTTTTCCAGGAGCTTTTAGCACCTGGATAAGAGGGAAATAGAATACTTCCCAGAGGCACGTTTCCTCAGTAAGGTTCTGATTATGTAGGGACTTTCCTTCAGAGCTTACCTCAGTTTTTCCACTGAATTCAGATTATTCCATATAACTCAAAAAAAACACCCTCCTCTTATCTGCTTCATTATCATCTTCCTCAGTAGTGTCTGGCAGCTTCTGTAAGTAGGTTGTGTTTAAATGTGGTTGACACCTCTTGAGTCCAAATCCGGAATTCGTAGCTCATTTCCACCCTTACCCCAGCCCCACACTCACTTACACAGTTGTGCCTCCTTGGTTGCTGCCAGAATGAAGGAAAATAAGGAGCATTGAAAAAGATGGTGGAAACAGAGGTGCTAACAAGTTGGTAGAAGGATTGGTAGTCACCACTGTTTCCACAACACTCCCCTTGTGCCTGCCTGGCTTGGAGGTAACCTCCCCACATACTGTGGTTTGTCCACAAATGGCGTCATCGCTCTCTCCAGATTAGACAAAATAGTCACTGTACGGTATTACCTTTTGTAGCTGCTGCTTTGTACATGCATATGTACATGCATATGTTGTTTTAATTTTGTATTATATTTTCCAGTATCTATGCAATGTTATAACTGTGTTCCTTAAGTAACTGCCTTATATTGTCTTATTCCAAGAACATTGTTATGAGGAAAATTCTTGTTTCTGTTTTATCCTGGTTCTTAAAGGGCTATTTGAGGGAAGGAATTTTCTTCAAAGTAATGGGAGTTGGCAGAGCAAATCCTAATTGTTTGTGTTTGTAGCTTACTTGTAAAATGAAAGATGCCATAAACTTCAGAGAAATTTCCACTCCAACACATTGATTGAGTTTGGGTTCTTAAAAAAACACAGTTTAAACCACAGATCTGGGCAAATCTATCCATATTTGCTTAGTCAGATATTGTAACAGCAATAGTCTCATATTGTCTGGACAGATTAGTCTATTATATATCACCTCTATAAAAACTGTTTTTCTTAAGCATAAGAAAGTAATAGTTATTTGCACTGATAGAACTTTTTGTATGTAATCTGTTCATACATTAACATAAACAAGACAAACAAAACAAAACTAATAAGTGTTTTGGACTGACACAGAGTTGACAAAAATTTAGTTGTAAAACGTATGCTGCAAATATTGCTCACTGCTTCGTTTCATAAATAACACAATATGAATGTTTATATAATGAATATTTTATTATATATATAATAACACACAAAACAGTTCTGTTTCTTTTATTCATATGCTTAGATCCAAAATGCAATACTTCCACTCTGAGTGAAGTTATCACCTCACTCTCATATAACAATTAAAAAAAAAAGTCATTTTCTAGAAAAAGAAAAGCCATTCTGTATAAAATCTACCCGAGTACCTTACATTCTTCTATGTGTCTGGAATATCTGAAAAATTTTGGTATCTTTTTTCATACATCTCTCTGACCAGCCTGATTTCTTAAACATGCTCAGATTATCTCCTCATTCAAAGAACTCTTTCAGTAATTTGTTCTCTAACAATTTTACAAGTAAATATTTAATGATTTGTTGGAATAGACATACCTTTTTTCTTTCTTTTTTTTTTTTTTTTTACTCCATGAATTCTCATATCTTTTATTAAGGTTTGGTACTCTCTAGTGAAAGAGATAGGAGTTTGAACTTCCCCAGGCAATGAAGGGAATTCAGCCACGGTATCCCACTCTTTAGGGGTATCTACCAGAATTTTTTGCCCTCAAAGGTTGGAATATTGTCACTTTTCCTGTCCTTTCAAGATGAAATAGTGATCTTCACTGCACTTGGTGCACCATCCCTTTTCTTAGATTTTTTTGTGAACATGCATAGCAAGACCCGACAACACAGATTAATTTATTTGTCTTAAATGTGAGGTAAAGGGTGAGTTTTTTCAATCCAGTGAAGATTGAAACATTTTTGTTCACATTCAGAAACAGGTTTGTGGAAGTTATAGGTAAAAACCTAAAGGGTTTATCAAGTATTAGTGCTTTATGGGTTAATAGCACTTGAGTTAGGCCTTCAAGACCTTATTATGAATAAGGACATCAATATAATACCAAAATCCAACTTTAGACATTTTACTTCCTTTTCTGAACTGACCCATCTTGTTCTCATTAGACTGTAATTAGCTGCTTGGTTTTATAGTTACAAAAATGAATGAGTATGCACAGTGCTGTGAAGTAGAAGTCATACCTCATCACAGTATGTTAATGAATGGGCTCAGTTAATAAAGGTGTGAAAGGCACCTTTGGATGCCTTTCTCTGTAAATTTGTCATGATACATAGTCAGATGCAGTGAGGCGAATCCAGATAATTTCTTTCGGCAGTCAGTCAATCATTTAGAACTCATTATAAATTTTGCTTTGCTTCTTATTTTTTCAGTGTATAGTACAAATCCATTTGTGGGGGAAGCTTACAGAAAAACAATACCTATGGATCAAATTCTGGGAAATGATGAACATAAAAGTTGCTTCTAAGTATAGTAATATTATTTTAATATTACTATATTAAAGTTAATAGTTAATAAGCATTGATATTTTAATAATTAAGGATTTCTGATATTATTAGAATGTTATATAGTAATAATATTTTTATGTGGAAATTAGTGTTTAGGTTAGTTGAACCTTGATAGTGCTTTTGAATGTATAATTTTCTGGACTTATATCAAAAAGTTTCAGAACTAAATGAAGTTTCATTACCCAAACATTGTAAGACATTGTAGTTTTTTGAAAGATTATAAAGATCTATAAAACTTTATTTTGTGAAGTGTTTTTTTTTATTGTTCTTTTTTTATATATATATAATTTTAAGATATAAGAAATAGAGTTCCAGTATATTTCTCAAATGAGTTATTTAAGATATAGAATAGGATTCCAGTTATATATAAATAATATAAAAACACCTACTTTTCTGTGGCCTATTGACAATGTAGTTGGCACCCTTTTTTTATTTGAATCAAAACTAAAACAGCACTTTTTTTTTTTTTTTTTCTCAGAAGACGTAGACCAAAATGATTAGAAAGTTCTTTCATGTTCCTCTAATTATTGGCTGCTTTGGCCATGTCCTTATATATGGCCTCAATTAAACCATGTTACATTGAAAATTTTCTTGATATCTGTAAATTTGTGACCATAATCTCCCAAACACCTGATAGTCTCCTATGAAATGGTATGAATTAATTCATGTGTCAGGTTAATCATAGTCAATTTGGTATATCCTAGCATACTCTTATCCTCTCATTTAGGAAACATCATGGAAAATGCTTTTCAAAATGCAAAATCCTTCTTTCACAGGTTCATTTAAATTCAGCTGGAGCTTCTGGAAGCCAAGCAACTGTTGAGAATTAAGCAATTAGCATGCATACTTAAGAAAACAACATCCACAATTATAGCTTATATATTGTTCTGATTGTATTGGTAGGAACTGCTTATTTAATGCTTATGAATTCATTAACTGCAATAAATTATTTTCAAGTTATCCTAAAATATATTGAACTTTTCATCTGAGAAATTCTGGTATGACGTTGAGATTTAAAAGGAAGATGTTTGCATAGCTGAGTGAGCATGATGCAAGTCAGTGTGGAAAATTAATGTCATCTTGCCTTTTTTTTTTTAATTTTTTTTATTTTTACTTTTCACTTCCCAAAGCATTTTGTGGTTCCTTTGAAAAGTGTCTGAGTTAGTGGGGGAGGGTGGATAGAGGTTATGCTAGTAATTAGAGAAAGGCTATTTGCTTACTGAAGCATCTTCATGTTTTGAACCATTAAAATTCTAAGAGGAGAAAAGAAAACTGCCATATGATTGCAGAATAGAAAAACGTTCATAATATTGTGTGTTGTTTCCTTCTTCTGTGAAAATTAGGCTGAGATTCAGCAAACATTTCCCATCGTTAAGTGTTCTATTCTAAATGAACCACACTCAATACTAAAAATGGTACCATGGTGCTCTAACACCTGTAACATGAGTCTTCTACAGGGGTCCTCGTGGGATTTCTTTTGAGGATTTTTTCAATTTTTCTGCTGCTGTATAAAGTGTTATGTTTATTACAATGAGAGAGAGATAATAGAGAAAGCCATGAAAATAATTTAAAGTGAGCCTTCCTTGGAAAATGTCCCCTTTCTCATTTGTGAACTAGATGAATAATCAAAACTACTGCTAGATCTGCTACAGTCTAGCACAGTTCTGATCTTTACTGTAGACAGAAAAACAAATCTCCAAAAATCACTGCAGTCCATTAGAGCTCAGTTCCTATTAGGATAATCTGCACTAAGCATATTAGATCCTCTTGAAAATGTTACTCAGCTATTGAGTATTAGAATCAGGGATTTTGTGTTTTTTATATAGACAAGAACCTAATCACATGGATCTGTTCATAGTCTTTCTTCATGCAGGACTGTTGCAGAGTATTTATTTGATACAGCATGTGTATTTCTATCTCCATTTTGGACATTTCTCGTGTGTATTCAAGTCATTTACTAGCTCCTAGACAACTTTCAGCTTCATTTGAAAACTTTTCAGTATCCGAACACTGATTTGTTGTATGAATGTTGCTACTTCATTGGGGGTTCACCGTTCACAGAGCATGTGAGAGCAAAGGATAAAGCACTTCCAGCTGAAGAAATCTAAGTGTAAAAGAGTGTTAAAGAACAAACACGTTATTTCCTCCTTTGCTAGGCACTCTAATCAGTGGCAGTCAGGGTGTCAGATATATTAAGTGGACATGGCAACCATGTCATGGTATCTGTTGTCTTTCATTGCCAGAAATTATGTTAGGAATACTTGCTTTGGAGGGTGCTGGGATAAATGATGATCTGACCATCTTTAGAAAATAATGAGAACTTTGAACATCTTTGAGAAAGTCTTCAGGAAGAAAGAAACACATAATTTTAATTATTATTATTATTTTTTTTAACCCAAATCCGTAACCAAACACAGTTCTGAGCATATAAATAGAAAAATGTGGAGTTATGGATTTAGTTATTGCTATCAGGTCGGTGAACCAGTATTACTGAGGCAGCAGTTCAAAAATCTAAGACAGCTATAAACTCAAGGAATATTTTTAGCAGACATATGCACAAGGAAAATAATAATAATTAAAAAGCCTTATGTAACTTAGATATTTTATGTATCCATACATAAACCTTAACTTAAATTGGATTGTAATTTGGTTTTATGTTTCTCTTTTTCACTTGGTTATTCCTCTTTATATGAAATGTAATGAAATAGCTAACAAACACATCATTGATGAAAAACATAAAAAAACAATCTCAGGTTGTTAAAGTCAGTTGATTTAGTGATTAATGTATTTGTTATGCTTGCAGATTAAAAAATACATTTATATGGTGTAAACTCATGACCAGTTTACTTGGATGTCAATACAAATTCTTTTGCTATTGTGGTTTCATTGATTATATACTCTGAAGAGAATATTGGTTATTTTATTATTGAGAATAAAAAAGAAAGTTTATAGCATGACTGAAAGAGTGTATGATTTGCCAATTAAGAAGACAATGACTGAAACTCTATGATGATGAGAGAAAGGTAGTTACTGTATATCCAAGTTGATTATTTCCATTTTATACCCAGCTTAAGCCTTGTGGAGGTAATTTTTTTCAGTCCCTGCTATTTTTGTGTTCAATCTGTAGGAGTTCTATTGGTGTCACTCACTTTATTTGTCACAGGTGTTCTGTCTTAGCTCAGCATAGATGCTCACCAAATTTGCATTCCTAATAATAATGACTTGCACAAGATAGTCAAATTTTTCAATCTGTGTTGTTAGACCCTAGTAAGGGGAGTGATATATGTTTAAAACATTAGCCAGGGGCAGTTAGGTATTGGCCTTAATGAGTATACCTTATTTAATTTGGACATAAAATTTTTGCATCTCATAAAAAAAAAAGAAAAAGAAAGAGAAAAAAAAAGGCAGGTGGGGATGAGGAGAGAGAGAAAAATCACTGCTCCACAGTGTTGAAATAATTCTTACAATGACTTTAATTTATACTGTGACTCAGATTCTGAAGTCACTTAAAGCACTGAGGATTTAGTTTCCCTTTTCTTTTCCCTTGTATGACTTCAAGTCTTGCTAGTCTTTTCCCTCCTAATGCTGCATTCACTGGGCTGAACTAAAAGAGTTGAATTATTTTTCTCATGGATGAATGTAGAGTCTTCCCCAAGCACGGGGAGTTTTCTCCAAGTTGATGTTGTGGTGTAATGTGGTTTTCTCTGTTAACTATTAGAGAAGTTACTGTCCTGCTGGAGCTAGAAAGGCAGCAACACTATATAGTTTACAGATTAACGAGTGATAAGCTGTTCTATTAAAATCACGTATGTAACTGAATAGCATCATTGATAAGTGTGCAGTTGTGTCAGTTATTTCAGAGATAAAAGTGAAATTGTCTTAAGATCTCTTGACACATTTCACATCTTTATTTTTAGTGGTTCTATATTAGCAGGGTAAAATGGGATCATAATGAATCTAAAATTCATTTTAATATTTAAAACAGGGAACACTGTCTTACCAGAGAGAAATCATCAATGAAGGTTCATTAATCAGCTCCTACCTTGATGCCAAAAGTAAAAATAAATTAAACTAAAATACAAATGCTTCAAACTGACAACCCCCCCCCCCCCCCCCCCCAAAGTTGTACAGTCTAAGCACTCTCATTTGAATGTTAGAACCTATTTAGATTATCAGTTCCTCTTTGACAAATAGCAGAAAGTGTAGTTGCCACTGAGAAAAGACAGGTAGCTTTCAATTGCCTGAATTTGGCATCTAAAAATCCCCTGCTTATTGTCTGTCTAATTACGGTAAAAAGATGAGTCTTAGCAGATACATCCCCATAGCTCCCTACGTGCCTTTGTTTGCAGTTTTGTGTGTGCTGTTAAGCCATGTTGTGATTAAGAAACAGGTCAGCATGGAACTTAGTTTTGGGGTCCTTATAGAAGTGCTCTGAGTTTACTCTGGATTATTTTACACCATACTCTGGGCTATTGAATCAATACTGTGAGTTTTCAAAGTAATCATTCAAAAATTAGTCACTTTCATGAATAAGTATGCCAGGCTATACCGTCAGGAATCAGTATTTTCAAGGATAGTCTAAAGTTTTTACTAACAGAGTATTATATGATGTATTAATATGAAAGTTGTTGAAAAAATGATCAATTCAAATTACATTTTTTCCTCCTCTAGACAATTGATTTAGAGGGATTCAAACTGTTCATGAAGACTTTTCTGGAGGCAGAGCTACCTGATGATTTCATTGAGCATCTTTTTACATCATTTAGCAACAAAATCTCTCACTGCAGCCCCTTAATAAAAAACAAACCCCAGCTCCTTTCTGGAGGTAAGTAACAAAATGTAAGAATTGCAAGTTCTGTGCTGCTGCTCTTCACCTTCTAATAGTCATAAATATGTAGAATTCTAAACTATTTGTACTTCTTTGTTCTGATATTTATGAAATTGCAGAAACTAAGTCATAAATAAGGAATATTGTGAAGAGAAATGGACATGAAATGGTTTAATCTTTTTAATTCGCATTGATGATGCAGCTGAGACACCAAGTGGACAGTCTGTCACATTAATGCTAAGCAGATTACTATGGTTACACGGTATTGCTGACTACTTTGCTGTATACTTAGAAACCTTCACAGCCTCATGCAGGATGCTTCTGCTGGTGCTCCACAGTTGCTTTACCCAGTTACTGCTGCTTCTCTTAACTGTTTGTTTTTTGCTGCTGTTAGTAATCTTACATACTTACCAGCTAATAGTATTTTAAATGTCCTATAACTGTTAGCAGTATTTGTTTTACCCAATGTAAGACTGACATTTTCACACTAAATAACATGGTTATTGAAGGTTATTATTCAATATTGGATATTGAAGTCTTTGATTTAACACTCTATGAATTTGGGAACTCTATCAAAACCCATAGCTAAAAGCAGAAACTAGGCTAACTTAAAACTAAATTTCATCTTCTGAACAGCTGGGCTAATCAAGCATTTAGAACATTTTAACAACTGGTTTCATAGGTTTTTAGTTGCCTGAATTCTTCATATGAAGATTAGGTGTCTTCAAATTCATAAATCTATCTGGTATGTGAACATTTTTTATTTAGTGTCTCTCAGTCTACTCATGTCTGTTTATACATTGTATTTTCAGTTAAGGTGTCTGAAGTTCACCCAGAAGTTGTGAATTTGGTACAAGTGCTACTAGCTAAAATGTTATGTGCTGCAGGTATCAAGCTCTAGATTTCCATTGTTGCCTCAGTGTACATTATTAACTATAGGCTTTCGGGTATTGCCAATTGAATCTGGCCGTGTTTATCACTTTATTGTATTATATTATGTGCTTTATTTTATTGTATATTTTATTTTATTTTATTTTATTTTATATTTTATTTTATTTTTTTTTTTTTCTGCTAGCAAAACTTGCTTACCACATTGAGCGTATGTATGGTTCTTCTTTTCATTTGAATTGAATACCTGAGGTATCTTTATACTTTCTAGTCAGAACTGCTGTGGATGTGTCTCCTTACAAAAATACCTGCTGTGAAGACCTTATATTTTCAACTTTCTGTGCTTTTATTATTTTGCTATCTGGACTGGTTCCACATGCAGAGCAGTAGTCTTGGTAGGCTATTGTGTAATCAGTTATTTGGAGGATTCAAAATCTCTTGCTAATTGCAGCTCTAATAATAACATAGGTTTGGGCAAGTCGCTTACACCAATGGTTCAGTCCTTTGACCATTAAGATACTTTGTCACAGAATCTCTAAGGACATTTCTAAATGTATTTGTTATTGTACTGCAGGAGCTATCTCATGGGTCTGACATTATCAGCATTGCATTTTTTCTGCTACGCAGATTCTGCTGCCTATAATGTCTCAGCCACACAATTTCCACTCATTATTTTTAATCTTTCATTGAAGTTTTCATTGTTCTCATCAATGAGAATCATCAGCTATAAACATACTGTACCAGCTGCCAATTTAACACTTTTCCTGGTAACTCCAATAGCAGCTGACATTTACTGGTGCATATTTATTATGCTGTGTTTTTACACATGTTGTCTTGAGCACTGTTATTGCAAAAAGTTTTCTTTTATTATGCTGGTTTTGTGTTTTTGTGGCTTTAACACTTTATATATAGAAATGATAACAGCTGTTTATAGGTCATTGTCAGATTTATTGCTACATTCTGCCGGGTAGAAGCCATGCTCAGCATTCTTTGCTTTTGTTATCATTCTCTCTGATACGTTTTGATTCTAATGTGTGGCTTAAAAAACAACAACAACAAAGTGAATTCTGTTGTTATTGTTAAAACTGTATGCTAAGTTTCTTACTGTAGTAACTCCTAACCTTTTTCTTCTTCACTCTTTCTATTTTGTAGTTCATGTTCAGTTTAGTAGTTTTACGTATGCATTTAGTGTAATACCTGAAGGACTGTTTGATAAATTGTTATATGCAAAGCATGTTTGCAGAGACAGTTCAGTTCATCTCATGCAAGAATTATTATTATTTGTGCATGAAAACATGGTGTTCATATTGCAGTTCAATTGCCTGAGTTTTAAACTAGATGTTACATCTTTATAATTTGTAGCGTTTAAAAGGAAATAAAATAAACGTCTGTATATTATCAATTGCAAATAAAAAAATATAGAAACCCTAATTTTAGGGTATCTAGTAATCTTGAAATGTTACCAGTGGTGAAAAAACTGACTATACTGGGAAAGAAATTTGTCAGAAACATTTGACATTTTCCTGGAAAATTGGAACGTATACAAGAGCTAGAGAAGATCACAAGGAAGAAGCAGGGTTCATAAATCTATCTGGTATGTGAACATTTTTTATTTAGTGTCTCTCAGTCTACTCATATCTGTTTATACATTGTATTTTCAGTTAAGGTGTCTGAAGAACGATGGAAACAGATGCCAGGTAGGCAGCAGCACTGTAAATCAGTATTGCTTCCACCCCTCTCTCCCATCTCTGATTATGAAGTAATACTTTGACATGTACCTGGCAGCTGATGATAAGCTAAAAGTTGCCTTAAAATTTGTATGCCATTTTCATTTGGATTTCATTGAAATGCAAGACTTTTTTTTTTCAAGATGAGTGGGTCCTAGCTTTATAATAACTTTTATCCTGTGCATAGGATTTAAATAAGACTAGAACATGAACTATCTGTGTAAACTGTGTAGTTAAAGCTAGCATCTTAATCGATTAATGTTTTATACTGTCTTCATTTTAAGTGCACTTACTAATATACAAGCTCCTCTAGTACAACACTGCCATATTAAATCTGTTTATTTATTTAAATATTTATTTTCAGTCTTTATCTGCCTGCAGCCATGGATGTGAACTTGAAGATATTTTTTCTACATGCCAATTTGCTCTTATTTAATGAAATATATTTCTATGTATTTAATGAAAAATATCTTAGCATACATACCTCAGTAGTCCTTTCAAAATGTCTAGATTGTAAACTTTTTCCAGATGAAAATAGAAAATTAATTCCATTTCCATCATCTACAGCAATTAATTTGTCCAAGACAAATGTGGCTTGAGAGAAATTATGTATGCAGGCTATGTACAGGTTGTATACATAACACTGTTCTGAATTAATGATGAAAAATATTTAAGGAACAGTTGATCCCTTTGTAAAGATTTGTCTTTAGCATCACTGAGGTCTGTGGAAAATTTAACAGACTTGTAAAGAAAATGTCATTTTTTCTTTCTTTATGTAGTCCTGCTTTTCCTCTATTTTTCTGTATATATTATTAGTTCTGCAGATTCTAGTAATATCCTCAGGACCAATCATGTTAATGCTCTCTTTAAACAAAAGTATCAACAATGTTGAAACTTGTATTCCAAGTGGTAAACTGGAACTGTTCTTGATCAAATTTGAATGATTATTATGTTATTTAAATTCTGTGTTTGTTTTCATAATAGTCTGTGATCAAGTCTTCTACATTGTAAATTTAAGTTTCTCTGGCACACAAATAACTCTTTTTGGGTGGAAGATTACACATTTGTCTCTAAAACATCTTCAACTGGTGTATCTGGTGACAATCTGTAAATTAGATGAAACTTCTACAAATGCAAGGAACTGGATGCAGAGTTGGGCAGGGATTGTTTTAATACGTAAAATAACATATAACACAGTAGAATAAAAATATTCACTAAATGCAGTCAAATGACATCAGATCAACACAAATGTAAAAACAGTGATGCCATTCCCATAGGTGATTTATTTTTATAATAGTTAGCTTTGTGTAGTATTTTAAAAAATAAACCTCACTTTCATTTTTATTCTGCCTTTGCTAGATAAACTATGAATGTGAATTGTTTAAACTTCACATTTTGATTTAAATTAAGAAATCATCTGAGGTTCAAATAAAATAAGGTTGCATGTACATACGAGTTCTGCTTTGTACTCTGTTTATATCATATATGAAAAGTAACAGTCTGTATTTAATTTCCAGGTCTGAGACTTAACAAAGGTACCTCTACATCCCGGCCTCCTACTCCTGCCAACTTAAATTTACCAGATGTGATCCAGCTGAAGGATATTGTTTGTTATTTGTCACTGCTAGAAAGAGGAAGACCTGAAGACAAGCTAGAATGTATGTTCCCTCTCCCTCTCCCTCTCTTTCTCTTTTATATATTTATTTATTTTCTGGTAAAGAAAAAAAGTGATCAAAATTCTGATTTTAAATTTTCTGAGTTTAACAGTTAGTTTTGAATAGCTTCCTTATAAAAATAGAGTTCTAGGGGACCATTATTGCAGAAATGAGCTTCTGTTCTTTCTAAAAGTATTAATTTGAGATTCTAACCAAATTCTATCTATCACCCATGAAGATAAAACAATCTACAGTTAAAATAATCCTTTCAAATATTTCTTTCTATGCTATTGTCTGTTGACTCTAGCATCAGAGCTGTCAAAAACAAATGAAATACACTAAGGATGCTTAGAGGGCTATAGAAGTCACGAATAATGTGTAGAAAATGAGCTCATTCAGACAAAGAATAGTTGCTTATATGTGCCATGGGATCCATAATTAGTGAATACGTATAAGAAAGTAAAATATGATCTAAGTCTGCACCACTGTTGGGAATGAATGCTTGATTCTGAAAGTTAGAAATAACTTGATTTCTTAACTAGGGACCTGATTCATTAATGCAAAACACCTCCACCTGTTCAAAACCACCTGTTCAAAAAATAAGAGTTTGATCTGCAAATCAGAGAAAAGAACAAAAAACAACCATGTGTTTCTGCATTATAGAATTTTAGAAGTCAGTTTTCTGGATAGATAAATAATTAATCAATCCAATCACATTAGTCCTTCCTGAGACCAAATATACTTTGATATACAAGACTGTCTGTTAAAACTGTGGAATCAGGCTCTGATACTGTAGAGAAACAAACTATTAAGTATGATAGAAAATGTAAACAGTAGGCTCTGTCTACTGGAATGAGAAATTCATTACAGGGTTATATAACCACGTTTTTGAAGTATCATGATATTCCGTTACCCGTAGTTAGCTCACAAGGACAACTTAGTACTGTGAGATCACTGACACCTTTGACTCAGCAAAAATTGCAAGGAGTCAGTCCTGAACTTGATAATAGAAGTTTGGTATCATACCGCTAGAATATTTGAATATATGTGTCAGTGTGCATTTAAAACACAAATTACAAGATTCTAGGGCTGAATTCAATTGACAGTAGTAACTGTTTCATGGTAGCAAGCTATGCAAGCTCTATCAGAGCTCTAAAGAGCTCTGTGCACACAGTATAACATGAAATGGAGAGCAGTTTCCTCCCCTGGTGCCAGGAACTGGTACAATGAGAAGAGAGAGAGAGAACTGAGAGTCTAGGGCAGGGGATGTTCCATGGATTTCCCCCAGCAGGAACTGCACAGGCAAAAGACTGTGAATGGTCTGCATGATTTAGGAGCTAGAGTCTGGTTTAATAAATGTATTGTATTTACAGATTAAATATATTCAAGATTGTATGGATTTACTTACATGCTACTAAGAATATGGTTATTACATAAGTTGATTTTCTACTTTGTCATCCAGAGTTGAAACATACCAAGTATTATAACTTCTTAGTGCATAAATTTTGGATTATAGTGCATTAGTATGCAGAATTCCCTATTGATTTTTTTTGCTGAATGTTCCGTATAAATTAATGGTATAATTTAACACTTTATCTTAAATAATTTTATAGTACTAGGCCCCGTGGCTGCAAGGTAAAATATAAATCAGTATGCTAACATTAAGATTAATGATAATCTAAAATCATGAATTTTTCTATTGACAAAAAATGGAAAGCCTCTGAGTCTTAGCTGAGTGTTTGGAAACTAGGGCAAGCAGAACATAGAAGTGGTTCTTTCAAATAAAATCTGATACAAACTAGATGACTTTTTAAAAATAAAATGCACCAAAAGAAAATGGTGTTTAAAAAGAAAACAGTGTTTAGACTTTGAATGTATATCATCTATAGATTTTCATAGATTTACCAGTATTTCAGCAGATATTTGCAGTGTATTCCTAGAGGTTTTCAGTACTATGAATCTCACCTGTTTTACACACTCAACATATCTGTTCTTAAACTATGTATAGCTTAAATATATCCCAAACCTCCGTAACAGAGAAATATTGGAAGAATTCAAGTTCTTTTTTTAAGGTCATATTGCAAACAGATCAAGGTGCATCTATATTGTTAAGGACCTCCATGATCTATGTCTCAACCTTCAAACTTGATTCATAGAAAGATTTGGAAGAGTGTTGCCAGCAGGTCAAGGGAGGTGATCCTGCCGCTCTACTCAGCCCTGGTGAGGCCACACCTGGAGTATTGTGTCCAGTTCTGGGCCCCCCAGTACAAGAGGGACATGGAGCTACTGGAGCGAGTCCAGAGGAGGGCTACAAAGATGATGAGAGGACTGGAGCACCTGTCATATGAGGACAGGCTGAGACAACTGGGCCTGTTTAACCTGGAAAAGAGAAGACTGAGGGGAGACCTCATCAGTATGTGTAAATATCTGAGGGGAGGGTGTCAAGAGGGTGGAGCCAGTCTCTTTTCAGTTGTGCCCAGCGACAGGATGAGAGGCAACGGGCACAAACTGAAGCACAGGAAGTTCCGGCTGAATATGAGGGGGCACTTCTTTACTGTGAGGGTGACAGAGCACTGGCACAGGCTGCCCAGAGAGGTTGTGGAGTCGCCTTCTCTGGAGATATTCAAAACTCACCTGGATGGCATCCTGCACAATGTGCTCTAGGTGATCCTGCTCAGCAGGGGGTTTGGACCAGGTGATCTTCAGAGGTCCCTGCCAACCTCAACCGTTCTGTGATTCTGTGAGTGGATCCATTGTGGTGGTATTGGTCACAGTTGAACAGGCCATATGTTATGTTTTCTGAGACATCTAATAAGATGGTTTGTAAAGTAGGTTGCTTGGGTTTTGCTATGAGTTGAGGCATTAAAGTGCCCTGAAACACCCGTTTAAGGTGTTTTCAGCTCTCTTCTTGCTTCTTAGAAAATAGATCTCCTAGGGGGAAAAAGAAATGAGCACTTTTGAAGGACTTTTGAAGGGAATGGGGAATTCAGAGCTGACAAAGTGTGTCCCAGACAGTAGGGACAGAGTGAGGTATGCCTAGGCTTCTGGCCTTCATCTTAAGGCTTTTAAAAATATTTCTACCAAAGGTTCTAATTTCTTTGCTTTGCAATTTGATGTTGTATATGATCAACTGAATAAACTGCTTTGAAATGTTTTGATATTAGTGGATATACCCACTCTTGTGGCTGGAATCAAGTAACGATAGAAACTTGAAGGTATATATTCTTTCTGGATGTCACAAAAATGCAGCTATTCTTGTCTGGATAGCTCTCCAGCATATTGGAAAGATGTTTTCAAGTTGATAGAGCAGGTAGGATTCATATTGACAGTCTGTGAGGAGTGTTTATTGTTGGATTTGACTGAATAGATGCTTCAAATAATATTCTGTTTCATTTAGCATATGTCAAAAAGCATTTCTAAAGCAATATTCAGTAGCGATGACTGCAACCAGGAGAATGGAATAGCATTGTAACTTAAGTATGTTTATCAACATAATTGTGTGTTTTCTTGTGTTCGCTGACATGAGAGAGAAGGGCCCTTTGGTGGTACTCCCCAGAAATACAGATCATCTCTGGGAGGAACCAGAATCACATTCACAGATCAGATTAACAGCTGGAGGGATTATGTAGACAAGATACAAATGTACTCTCCTGCTAATATGTCTTATTGGAGGCACTGTGGCAGGGCAGTCACTGAGTGAACCTCATATAGTACAAAATGTTTGGTGGATCTACAGTTACTATGTTCACTAAGGAAAATGTTAATGCTTGTCCTGTGAAACTCAGTTTGTCCTTTTTTTTTTTTTTTAAATGAAATAATATTGTTATTATATTTTCTAATCGAGTTTCCTTCTCTTTTCTTTTTATTTCCTTTTAGTTATGTTTCGATTATATGATACAGATGGAAATGGATACCTGGATAATTCGGTAATTTTGTTTATTTATTTTGATGTGTTATAAGACTATGCCATAATGGTATACCTATAGAAGACTACATGAATCCTGAATTAATAGAAGCACTATAAATTATAGTGAATAGAAAGCTGCCCATTTTGAAACCAACTTTTGAGTTAGTTTTTCCATAAAGCTGCTGTTTCTACACTGTATAATTTTGAAAATGCTGACACTGTTATTGTGTAGTCCTACTGTATATTTTTCTGATTTTTAGTCATATTAAAGGTCATATTGTAGTCATATTGTAGGGGACACATTAATATGGTTCCTAAAACTATATGGGATGGTATGTATGTGTGTTTCATATGTATGTTTCTGGTAGATCTATATGAAAGTAACATTTGCAAAGATTTCATTAAAAAGGGAAAGTGTGTCACACAGTGGGTATAAGTAGAGAGATGCCAGAACTTCCATGTTATTTTGAACTAAGGAATAATAATAAAGTTTAAATATTGAGAAGTAGCCCAAACAAATGTTTTAAGGAAAATCAGAGGTATAGTAATCAGAAAGAGTTTTATAAAATGAAACTTTTTTTTTTTTTCTTTCAGAGTATAAAGGTCAACTAATGGAAATAAATATTGTGTTGTATTGGCAGCTTTTATTTATTTTTCATCTCTGTCTCCACAAAGTAAGACAGCAGAGAGGAGACTGATTTAAAAAAAAAAAATAAATAAATAAAATAAAGGTGATTTCCACAAGGGATTAAGGGAATAGGGAAGCTAAGATACCTAGAGGTATAATGTAAACACTGTATTATATTTTTAGATAATAGAAAATATCAGGCAATACAGAATGTTAATAACTAGTGAATAATAACTACAATATGAGAATATACATTCTAGATAAGTATGTTTACAAACCACATTATATATATGAGTATGGAAAAGTCCTAGTGATACATGAATAAGGGAAATTACAACGCTCTAAGGTTAAAGAAAGAAATTCCAAGCCTGAGTTTTGGGTGGTCTGACTATCTGCCTTGTGTACAATGTTCAGCACTTCTGAAAATCAGGTCATAAATATAATAGTATGTATACTGTATATCACCTTGCACTCCTTTTGAGATTAAAAGTGAAAAGAATCATGTGTCTACATAGTTTTAATTTAATTTAGCCTGAAGACTGACCTACAGTTGATTCTTATAGTTACATGAGGATGTGTTCCAAGGTTGTGTAACATTTCTTGTTTTTTCTTAACAGCTGAAGAAAATATGACATTTCTTATAGACATCTCTGGTTAAAATCAATCAGATTATGAGATTATACATGTATGTTTATGTCTAATATAATATTAATGTAGCACTTCTACCTGGTGAATTTCTCAGCTGACTGAATATAGGGGGAAATCTTTGAATTTTAAATCTTAACAGCTCAAACTTACGAGTTTTGATTACTTATATTAATGGAGTTAAAATGAGAGTACTCCAGAAAATAACTGACAAAAAATTAAGGCCATTTTATTTATAACAAATGTTTTTCATCTCTCTTTCCGTCACATCAAATAAGGACTATAGATTATTCCTACCAAGGAAGCATGCCAACTAGGAGCCCTCAAACCTCTCTTCTCATGTATTAGAGTTTATTTTGTAAGGGTAAATACATTTATGTAAATGAAATATATTTGCTATTAAAATAATTTAAATTAATTTCTTGTTCTGCTCAGAGGGTCTCTGATTTTAAGTTTCACACGGTGCATTGATTAGCAATTAGTGATCAGAAATTATTTTTTTCTGTATATTTTGGTGTTCATAAAATAGTCACCATATGCAATAGGTTTGAATTATGAGTTGTTTGCCATAAAATTTGCCATTATAATATAGCATTAAATAGAATTCTTTTTCTTTCATCTATAGGAGTTGGAAAATATCATTGCTCAAATGATGCATGTTGCAGAATACCTTGAATGGGATATTACTGAACTGAGTCCAGTAAGCATCCATTTTATCATTTTTTTTATGGTGGTGTTAGAGACAGCTTTTATTTATTTTGTGATACTTCATGCCAATGTGAGTTCCTAGATATTAGCAAGATAGAAGTATTAATAGTTTGTGCTCCACTGTGACACTGTAAATTAACACTTTTTTCCAAGTCTTTTTTTTTCTGGTTAAATCTGTTCTGTAAAGTGTTCTTTGGAAAAGTTTGAAGGCTTTTCGTCAGTGCACATAGTAATTAATATTTGTAACAAGTAATTTACCCCTGAAAATTTCTTGACAAGAACTGTCTCTTACTAGTATTGTACATAGTAAGTACACAAGGAGGCACTCTGGTTTGGGAAATGTAGGTGCTAATTAGTAATATTAGGTGCTAGTAAAATATAAATATGAATATTTCATTTTCTGACCTGGAGGCACTCATTTTAGTACAGGTACGATACAAGTAATATTTTCATTTTTGCATATGGATGAGAGACCATAGATCTCTACACAGCTGGTTATGTTAGAATATGGAACTTATGAGACTTTTCATGAAACTGTAGATTCTTCATGAAATGATGGAAGAAATTGACTATGATCATGATGGCACTGTTTCTCTAGAAGAGTGGATCCAAGGAGGAATGACAACAATCCCACTCTTGGTCCTTCTTGGATTAGAGAATGTAAGTATTAACATAACAGTGTCAAGTTTCTGCTTGCATGTCAGCTGTAATCCTCAGGTTTGTTTCTCTATAACCCGTATAGTGAATGTTTTTTCTTGTCCTTTACTATGGCTGAATGATGTGTGAAGAACAGAAGTATGTCTTCAAAGTCAGAGCTACATTAACACCAAATGAGCCAGCTCTGGAGCTGGAAGTTGTAAAAAGCTCATTAGTTTGTCTTGTTGACAGCATATTATTAATTACTTGCTACAGTAGTGTCTTTTAAAAATGTTTTACTACCCATGTGTGTGTTACAGCTGGCTTGGAGCGGTGTTTAGGCAACTTGGCATGGTGCTGTGGTGTGTAGCTTAACCATAGTGAATCATGAAACAGTCTAGGTTGGAAGAAACTTTGGAGATCATCTGGTCCAGCATCCTATTGAAAGCAGGTTCTTGGATTTTTTTATCCAGGCAGGACTCTTTCAAGCCCAATCCTAAATAATTCCATTGAGATGGATTCCACCAGTTCTGTAGGCAGCTTCTCCTAGTGTTTAGCTGTTCTCATGGGAAACAGTTTTTTTTTTTTTTTCTTTCATGCCCAGACAGAATTTCTCCTGCAGCAACTCTTGCCTTCAGGCTTTTGTCCCGTCATGAAACATCACTGTGAATACAGTTCTTCCATCTCTATAACTACCTTAATAAACTATACTAAGTAGCAATATCAAAGAGAACACAGACCAAAGGATGGAGTATTATGAAAGAAGAGTGTAGGGTCTGTATGTTTACAACTTCACATTAAAGATAAGGCAGATATAATATGATCAATGTTGTATCAGTTCAACACAGCTGTTTTAACTCTGGCATGTTGCCAGTGCCACCTGCTGTCCTGTGTTTGAGCTAATTTTGAGCACATGTATCTTAGCATCTGTTTCAAGTGCTTTTTTGTTATATAACTTTTTTTTTTCTGAAGTCTTTTCCAGATGCTGAGGTGAAATAATAAATAATATTTACCTTTCCCCACCTAACTGCTATGTCCTGAACTAAATCTAGACTGCTGTAGTCACTCCATGTTATCTTAATCTCACAAAGGATGGTCACTTTCCAAATTGAAATATGAAACACAAACAGGCATTTAGCAGGAGATTTAAAGTTCTTGCAAAATATCAATAATCAAAACTTTATCTCTTATAAATCAAATTACCACTTACGTACCTGAATTGAGGATAACTTACAGTACATTTGGATCACTGTAAGTACTAATTCCCTAATTCTATATATGCAGGGCTGAGTGAAAATATATATGTATATATGTATTACTTCCCTATATTACTATATACTATAATATATATATATATTAGTTCCCTATCATCAAACAACAAATCTTTGTTAGATTGTATTTCATTCCTTTAACAGATTTACTTCAAGCAAAAAAAAAAAAAAAAAAAGCTTTTACTTTAAGCATACTCTGTCAAGAAATCAGTAAAGGAGATAACTGATGGTCATTTTCAAAACATATTTCTCTTTTTTGACAAGTATTGTAGTTATTGTGGGAACATTTTGCAGTATCTTAAACAGCACCTGGGAACGGTACTGTTTAATATCTTTATCAATGACATAGACAGTGGGATCAAGTGCATGCTCAGCAAGTTTGCAGATGACACCAAGCTGAGCAGTGCAGTTGATACAACAGAAGGAAGGGATGCCATACAGAGGGACCTGGACAAGCTTGAGAAGTGGGCCTATGTAAACCTAATGGGCTTCCGCAAGTCAAAGTGCAAGGTGCTGCACCTGGGTTGGGGCAATCCCAGATGGGAGTACAGGCTTGGAGAATAATTCATTGAGAGCAGCCCTACAGAGAAGGGCTTGGGGATTCTGGTGGATGAAAACCTTGACAAGAGCCAGCAGTGTGCTTGCAGCCCAGAAGGCCAACTGCATCCTGGGCTGCATCAACAGAAGAATGGCTAGTAGGTCAAGGGAGGGGATTGTGCCCATCTGCTCTGCCCTTGTGAGGCCTCAATTGGAGTGCTGTGTCCAGGCCTGGGGACCCCAGCACAAGAAGGATGTGGATCTTTTAGAATGGGTCCAGAGGAGAACCACAAAGTTGATCAGAGGGCTGGAGGGTCTTTCCTATGAAGACAGGCTGAGTGATCTGGGGTTGTTCAGCCTGAAGAAGAGAAGGCTCTGGGGAGACCTCATTGCAGCCTTTCAGTACTTAAAAGGGGCTTATAAAAAAGATGGAAAGTGACTTTGTTACACTGACAGACAGGGTAGAACGAGGGGAAATTGTTTTAAATTAAAAGAGGCAAGATTTAGTTCAGAAAAATTCTTCACTCAGATGTAGTGAGGCACTAGAACAGGTTGCCCAGTGAAGGTGTTGTCTCCCCGTCCCTAGAGGTGTTCAAGGCCAGGCTGGATGAGGCCCAGGGCAACCTGATCCAGTGGGTGGCAGGGGGGTTGGAACTGGGTGATCTTTAAGGTCGCTTCCAACCCAAGCCATTCTAAGAATATTACTAAACTGCTTTTCTAAGTAACATGTCCTTGCTAATTACTCCTTCTGATTGATAATTACACTTTTCAGAAGTTTCATGTTGCATATTAGTGACTGTTAGGTCATTTGTTCTACTCCTCCGTAATAGAAACCTGCAAAGATTCTGACCTTTTTATTTTATTCTCCATTAATCTAAGCACGTAAAAACTGTCAGTGAAGTTTAAGAGATACCCCATTGGCTGTCCTAGCCTTATTCAAAATGTCCTTCATAATTTTGTCACAAAAAGCAATTTAATGACAATTCGTTCATAAGGTGTTTTATTAGCCACAAACTGTATTCTGCTATTTGCGAGGAGAGCACACTTGCACAATATTATTCCACTCTATCCTGATAAAAGCACCTGACTTGTGTTAGAAACTTAGAAACTGACATGGAATATATTTTGGTCTCATCTCTTGAGATGGATCATTACTGTCACCTCTGTCAGAGATAGTACAGAAGGTAGCTATGAACTATAAGTTTGCAAGTGTTTAAAAATCCTTAGTTTTAGGAGTGGAAACTATTTTATTACCTCTTCATTGGCCACTAGATGTCACAGTTACACTGTAGCTGGTACTGTACAGTTGCTGAAAAGCTGGCCTAAGTTGAGAGGGAAATTGAACAGTATTGCTTCATAACGTTCATAAATTGTCATCAATAATCTGAAACCAGGCTACTATGCTTTTCTTTTAAGTCACTGGTTGTAACTTTCAAACTATTTCATCTCTTCTCTTGAAGCAAATATACTCTGAAAACTTATAAATTTGAGCATCAAGGTAAATCTTAATGAGACAAAGACATTTCTGAAGAAGTGTGACAATGCTTCAATTAAGTCAGAAAGAAATGCTCTTTCAGTTTTATTTTGGATCCTCAAGCAGCAAATGTTATGCTATTATACTCAAAATTTAAAAAGTTAGTTTTTTTTTTTTCAAAAAATATTTTTAAATCTTTTTTTGTTGTTGTTTAAATGTGGAACGGAATACTTGAATGTGAATCCATGCATGAGAAATGATTCTTGTATTATTTATTATATTACCTTTGGCTTACTTTTTGAGATCTGAGTATGTGAAATTGGAATCAAACTAGAAACTTTAAAACATTTGCAAGAAATTTGGTGTGGAATCTGTTGCATCATGAGGAGTCCCTCTCAGGCTGAACTCTGAAATGCCTGTTTAATACCTAGGCAGTTTAGTAGACTTATATTTCTTTCATTCAGAGAGGAATAAGGGTGATCTGGCTTCCCTTCCCCTTTGTTTTAATTTTCTTTCATGATATTTTGGTAATTCCCACCTGAAGTCTAGGAGCTCGATTTTCTAAAAGGCTGAAGTGCAGATGAGCCATATACTGTTTTTATATGTACAGAGGGCAAAACCAAGGCCTTGCTAGAACCTGTAGCTTATGCTCTTTTTGCCAGTTCTGCATTAGATCCATTCTAAGTGATGAGAGCTATTTTACTAATATCATTTCACATTATTGCCAGCAGAGGGGGTAACGCTAATACTTGGTGAAACATCATACCAGGAGCTGCAAAGTGCTTTTTTTTTTTTTTTTTTAACAGTGCCATCTACTTTTATGCTGTACTTGCTCCCACTTCTTTGCAGAAGGTTTGCAAGTGCCATTCCTTGCTATAGCTTTGCCTTTCCTTTTGCCTGTAGACTTGTAAAAGCCCATGAGAAAACAGGAGTAACCCCAATCTGATCTGGGTGTAAGGTGTAAGATATGTGGCATTTCATAAAGAGAGTGGAATTTACTGTTACTTAAAATATAATTACTGCAGCATTTCTGTCTCTGCAGATGACAGGTGACTACTAATTTAGGGACAGAGAAACATGGTGGTGTGGCTAATTATGAAGCTTATTCCAACAAATGAATTTCCCCTCCTGTGCTTCCTTTTCTGTTCCTTGCTGTCATTTCCTGATGTGCGTATTAATACCTAAGCATTTCTGGGTGATGAGGATAATATGCCAGTCAGATGAAGACAGGGGAGGTAATTTTTTTGTCTGTTCTTCAAATTTTTCAACACCCACCGCACCCACCTTCAAGCATGTGCACGTACCCTGCTCGGTCCCCCCGCAACCACAATTTCCTGGAAGAGAGGAGCCCTCCCAATGGCCATGCCTCTTGAATCCGGTTAATCTTTTTCCTGTTGAAACAGACTTAAACACCCCTATCTCCAAACCCAAACAAACAAAACAAATTCTGACATGAATTCTTTGCTGACAGTCCAGCAAAGAAATACAAACTTAACCGCCTTTATATTAAAATGAGGTGCTCTGTGGTTTAATGGACACTTCTCTCCTTCCCAGTAATTGAACAATACCCAAAGATCAGTCACAAAAACGTCTTCAGGTCATGGACATATTTTTAAAAGACACGAAAGCAAAATAACAATAGGCCACAAAAGAATAACAGCATACTCCCTAAAATCCTTCATCCTTGGTTGCTTGTTACTGACACTCCTCACAGAAACAACTGAGCATGCTGATATTTCAGGCAGTATGGCTATTGTTGTATGAGGGGATACTTGCTAGGACAAAAACTTGCATTTTTATCTCTTTATTTATTTGTTCATTTTAAGTTTCAGAATCTGTGTTTTTGTGCTTGAAACCTCTCTTTGGTTTCTTTTATTTACAAATATCTAAGAAGCTGTAGTAAGTTAACATTAGACCAGACTAGGGATGTGTAGCTAAATTCTGTGACTGTATGAAAGTTTCTACTAATTCTAAGGCTGGCTCTGTCTTGGTTGATTTGCTTTTTAAGGTCAGGTCCTTCTGGCAATAAAATCCATGAAGGGTCAGGAGCATGAGTTAAGAGAACCATTGTTAACAAAATAAATGTTACTCTTGTCATTATGTGCTAAAGTCTATGTGTGGCATATGGAGGCTTCATTTTCAGTGATGTATAATGAAGTGAGGAAGAGATTTTTACTGTACCTGCCCTGCTTTGAGATTTTCTTAATGACTATTTGTTTTTAAACTCTTTCTCAGAATATGGAAGCAAAATGACTGAATGCCAGTAAATGCACCAATATGTCAGAATTGTGGATTTTATTCATACTTAAAGACTTGCATTGAGGGAGCTTTGTTTCATATTGTCGTCTTTTTTTTTTTTCCCTTGGCAATGTTTTAAAAAGTTATGTGCATGTATAATCATATGCAGAACTTTATTGCTGATTTTTGGCAGTGCACAAGAGCAAAAATTTAATTTGCTATTTTCCAAAAGTGCATTGTGTTTATGTAATGGATTTGCATCAGTTGCAGTCTGTAACACAGTTAAGTGTTTTAATTGGCAGAACACCCACATCAAGACTTGTTTGTTTTTCTGATAAGGAAAATGCCAGCTAAGTTAGTCCATATGTTCTGTTCAAATAAGAAGCGACATATTCACATGTAATAGCCATTCTTCAAAAATAAAATTAAAGTGAAAAAGTAACACAAAACTAATGGGGAAGAGGGGCATGTTTATGAATAATCATGAATTTTTGTTATTTTTTTGAAATAGCAAATATTTTTGCTAAGGAAAGCTTGTTGTCATGCATTTCAAGTGCTTGTGGTTTACGATTGTACAGATTGTATCTGTTGATGTCCTGAGTAATATATGTTAAAATGAAAGTGTACGTTGTTTACTGTTTTTTTTTTTTTTTTTTTCCACAGCAGGATTCACATGGTCTTTATTGTCTAGTGAACACTTGTTTACTTTCAGAAGACTTCAAACTTACCCGGTGTATTGTAGCTTAGCAATACTTCAAAAATAAGTTGAGTGATGTAGTAAGATGGAAAGAAAAATAGAAGTTGCAGGCATCCATTTAATGAAATACATCCTCTTCAGCTGCTAGTCATGGAGGAGCTTGAAAGGCTTTTAAGGCTCCACAGCCACAGAATCTAAGGAGAAATAGGAAAACTTCCACACTCTTCTAGCCTGAAAATCCCACATAAGGTATCTGCTCTGCTCTGCTCTTTTTGCAGAAAGGGGACCCTCACATTGCCCTGCTGTCAGAGATGGCATTTGAACTCCTGCTGGTAATATCAGGGGAACTTCACTTAAGCTCTGATCTCAACAGAGGAAAAAAATATTCCAGCTGATTTTTCAGTTCCTTTTGTTGTAGGTAATTTGTAGGAATTATTCAAAGCTGTGTTCTGGCTAGGACCTGGCTTTGAACCAAATATTCCTAATTTCTTGGAGTGATGATTTTTATTCAGGAATATGTTCTTTTTTATTTTTATTTTTTTATTTTTTCATAAGGATGAAGAAGTCTTAATCATCTTTGACTTGTCATTAACAACTAATTTCTAGAGTAGAACAAAACTAACTTTTAAGGACAAAACTCATGCAATACATGCTAACAAACAACAAAATATTTTTGTTTTTATTTATAAATATATGTCCATTTACATTGATCTTCCTTATCCATGAAAACCATCATATTATTGAAGATCTAGTCAGCAATATTGTATATACATTCTTGTAGTTCAATACAAGAAATCACAGGATGGATGAGAACCATCTATTGATGGTTAATTCCATTCCATTAAATATGTGCCAATTTATGTTTGTAATGAAATGACCAAAAAGATCACATCATTCAGTAATACACAACATATCAAACTACTGTAACCTGTTTCCAGGTGATAGATGTCATTAATTACTTCTGTCCCATTGGATATTACACTCATTTAAAAAAAAAAAAAAAAGTACAAGTACAATTTCAAGTGCATTTTTATTAGGTTAGTCCCATTGTTTAATTCAAAACCTTTTCTGAAAGAAAAATCTGACAACCACACTTGTCTAGAAATCTAGAATTTTACAGAATTAATTGTGCAAAAATTGCAACTTTAAAATTGCACATCATTTTAATAACCATATAACAACAGTGAGGTCCCAGGATGGTTCCATTAAGAAGGAAGGGGAGAATTGTACAAGTGAAAGCATACTTTCATAAACGTTTCATAACATTTGTTAATGTTTTGATTGTAAGTGTAACTTACTGGGCCGCTGAATTGCAAGTGTCAGTCTGTTGATTGGTCTGTCCATGCAAGATTTGACTATAGTGCTAAAGTTAGCTGAAAAAAATGTAGGATTAATTGTAGAGGAATTAAAGTTTTAGAGAAGAAGTCCAGGTTGTAATCCCCCCCCTTAAATACTTGATTTTTGTTTTACTAGTGGCAGTAGATTAATATAAATTAGAGCTGGAAATAGGTATTATTGTGGTTAGGTTCGGTATTACTGTGATGTCCCACTTCATATAAAATTATGCATGTTACTCATTTTAAGGGTCTGTAAGAATATCTGTGAAGTTTTAAAAAAATCTATTATTAAACTTTTTATTGTTGGTTTGGGGGAGTTTTACTTTCTAACCTGCAGCACATTTATTTCTATAATTAGTCTAGAGCAAATTTTAGTTGTTTTTAAAACTAATTATAATGTAAGATCAGCCTAGATTTAGTGCTAACTTAGCATTGCAGTGTTGACAACAACCTGGTGTTTTTTTCTGAATCGTTTTTGAAACACACGGGCATCCATGAGCTTCCGAAGAATTTTTTATTATATCATTGCCTCTGTATTTAGAATGATTCTACTGTGATTTGATGCAGAGTATTAAATGAAGTAACAGCTTGTCTTTTATGTTCTTGAGTCAATCTCCAATTTTTACTGGCACTTATATATTTCATAGTTTATTTTATTAAGTGAAATCTGTTTCTTTTATGTCCTGTGCAGAATGTGAAAGATGATGGGCAGCATGTATGGAGACTGAAACACTTTAACAAGCCTGCCTACTGTAATCTTTGTTTGAACATGCTAATTGGAGTAGGCAAGCAAGGCCTCTGCTGTTCTTGTGAGTATAAGTATTTCAATGTCCGTTTGTATCTGTTCCTAGAAGTGTTGTAGTCTCTGCATAACAAAGAAGTAGTAGCTTCCCAGTACAAACCCACTGCCAGCACAATGGTTCTTTCCCCTTAGTTCACTATGCTCGAGTGGTCAAGATTCCGTTCTTAATTTTTTAGGATATGGGTCTTTCAAAACTGCTGTTTTGTCTGTTATAATTGCTCTCAGTATTCAGACATTCCAGTTGTATTGTCTGCTTGTATTCTTTTTTATTTCTTTTCTCTTATCAAGCATCATGCTTAAGATACAACCTTTGTTGTTGTTGTACCTCTTTTGTATTTGTGAATAATTATTCAGATTCTTTAATAGGTATACTTGGCCTACTAATAGGTACATACTTTAATTATTAGATACTTGCTTAGTATCCAGTGTTTATTTCTTTGAATGTTGCACATAATTCTTGTTCTGTTATTTGTAAAAGTCAATGTCCCAGTTTCCCACAACCTGGCATCAAGACTCCATAACACTTGTAAAGCTTTGTATGTTTACTTGATTTGAGATAATCAGTCTTGCCATTATTTCTCATAAAAATTGGCTATAGATTTTAATGAAAAAAAATCACAGGAAAAAATGCTGCATCAAATCTGACCTTCTTTAAATTATTAGATGCACTTACTACAATTCAATTCCTTAAGTTATATCTCTGTATTTCATAATAAACTGTGTTTGACCAGTTTATAACCGATATGTTGATAACCTGATAACCTAAATCTTGCCAAAAGATATAACTGCTTGAATGTTTCAAGAGATGGATGAGCCATAACCCATAACTCATAAATTTCTTTTTATGGTGTGTTCCAATGATTAATCATCTTTTTTTCTTCTTTTTTTTTTTTTTTTTTTTTTTTTAAACAAAGACCTGTCTTCTGATTTGAATATGTCTGGTAGATGGTTCCAATGATTGGTGATTGGTCGTGTTATGCCCTTCTCCATTAGATTAATGAGATCTTTAGTACCCAATGTATTCTGTTCATGATGGTATCAAGTCACCTTTCATTGTTCTTTTTGATAGATTAATCAGTTTCTTAGTGTAACTTACTTTCTCCATTTTTTGGCATGAAAGATAGCCCATCATAGCTGATCAGGACCTTTCTGACTGTACGGTTCTATTGATTTAATTTGATATTAGTCTGAACGAATGAGGGTTTTGGAGTCAGCCATTTCTCTCCCCTCTGTGGGACACAGAACTCGATTCAAATATAAATCCTCTGTGTATTTGTTTTCACATTGTGTAATTTCATTCACAATGCTATGAAATGAGAGATACCCTTCTTAAAAGCAATTAAAAAAAACAGAATGTATACTACTTCAGATTAAGAAATGCTAATGACATTAAATGGAATATATATTAGATGTTGAGTTGACTGTTAGATCTTAAAATAATATTAAAGAATGTATCATTTCATGTCAAACTGATGTAAATTTTATCCTTGTGAGGAAACAATACACTCAGATTGAAAGAAAGTTCTATTCAACAAATAATGTAGATCTTCTCTAGTAGTTATCAGAAATGTGTAGACAAGTTATATATAAGAAAAAAAAAAAAAAAGCTACCCCAGAAAGACCAGCCTTACAAGAGCTTTAATTTTCTCTGATGTAGTGTACTTTTTAAAAATTTGTTATTGTGCTTGGCATTTACTTGGTGGGAAGAATGGTCCCAGAGCAGCTGAAGAACTTCCACATAGTCCTTTCAGTTACTTCATGCAGGAAGGGACATGAGTATACTTACAAAACTATTACTCTATTTCTTTATCTCGCTAAGCTTCTCCTCAAATATATTTTCAGGGCACTGCTATAGATTTCATTATTTGCATTTTAGATTGTGTGGGAGGAAAAAAAAAAAAAAAAAAGAAACTGCAGGAGGCCTCCCCATCCCTCCATGGTCCAATCAACAATGTTACTCCCTGCAGTTTGTCTGATTAATGGCTGCGCCTCCCACTGGGTTTGTGTAATAGGTGCAAGCAAGGTGTTTAGAAGTACTTTGTGCTTAATTGCTGTCGAGGTCAAAAGCGTGAGACATATACCACGCAGGGAGAAATTCATTCTCAGTTTTTAATAGTTGACTCTATTGAATGCAGATATTAGCTGTAGCATTATTTCCTCATCTAGGCACAGTTGTATAGCTGAAGTCAGAGATCTTTGCATTGTACCTTGACATTTGTATGTTTCCCAAATGCAGGTAGGGTGATCTTTACAGACAAGATCAACAGCAATAGTTAGCTGAAGCGGGTTTGTGGGGAGGTAGAAAAGAAAGCTTCTCTGGAGGTGGTATTTGGGAAAGGAAGAGTTAAATTGGGGTGATTAGATGAAATGCATGAAAACAATTGCTATCTGAAAATGGACTAATCAACCATTTAAGATTTATAAATCAATAGAAGGAACAACATAAACTCATTGGCTTTTATTTTTGTGCTTGCCAGCTGCTCTCATGCCTATAGTTTGTAAAATATAGATTTCTTTCTACTGGCAAATGACACCAAGCCATTTGGCAGTCATCAATTTGTCTTTAATATTTTTTTCATTTGGCAATTATTGTGGAAAAAATGTAGTGAGCTCTGATTTAATTAAGCATTTCCTGTTATGCAATGATAGTGCATTCTTGGATTTTTCACTTGCATAATATTTCCTGTTCTAATTGGCCTTTTGTATTCCATGGAAAAAGCAGTCTAGCTGGAGTTTTCATTGACTGATTGGATTGATTATATAGAGATGACATGCTAGTAACAGTTCATAAAAACATAGTCGGAAACACCATTGCTTCAACATCTGCTAATGTGTTTCTTTTTTCAGTTTGCAAGTATACAGTCCATGAACGCTGTGTCTCAAGAGCTCCCGCGTCTTGCATCAAAACATATGTGAAGTCCAAAAAGAATACTGATGTAAGTTTGGAGTAATACTACCTTTACCATGTACCTGTTAATTTAGTAACGCTATGTATATCCACACATTTCTTTTGTAGGTAATGCACCATTTCTGGGTAGAAGGAAATTGTCCAACGAAATGTGATAAGTGTCATAAAACCATAAAGTGTTACCAAGGCTTGACGGGACTTCACTGTGTTTGGTGTCAGATCACAGTGAGTACTCTATAATAATACCTTTAGCACAGGCTTGAGAGATGAAAATCTGCATGTTTTTCACAACCACAGAATTCAAAAAGTCTCACTTGGTATTGTCATCAGGAATGGATAGTGTGTATTTAAGAAATTGTATGTGCAGAATATTCATAGGGGAACTCAATTGTTGCAACCAAATAAATGTATAATATGCTTCAACACAATATAGAAGTGTCTTAATGTACAAATATACATTCTAAAAACCAGAATTCCTGATACCTATTGTGGAGTCTTATAAGAGTTTTCATTACTGGTAAAAGTCAAAGTCATGGTGAATTTAGGGTAAAACCCTAATGGGTGGTGTACTGACAGGTAAATGAAATTGAGGGCATCTGGTAGGGTACAGCGATTTCAAGTGTCTGAATAATAGCAGAGACATCTTGATAGCATACTAATCTGTGCACCAAGCCTAATATATACAACTTTTGTGCACACCTTATTCAGCAGGAACCAGTAACTGGAACTAATGACATTCAAGGAACACTGCCCTTATAAGTGAGATCTTCATGCTAGAGAGAACAATGTCAGTATTTCTGTTTCTAGCCTGGGCAGGATTTAAATGTACATGGGGAGGGATTCAGCTGTCTTCTATTTTTTTGGGTGCCCCCCCCCCCTTTTTTTTTCTGATATCATTATTATTATTGTTATAGAACAGCAGTTTTTTTGTTCAGTGTTTTAAATAATAATCAGAGAGTGAGGCATTAGTGAATGTTTGTTTTCAACATACAAGTTTGGATGGTTTGTGACATATTTTCTTAACACAAAAATAGAAAATATAAAACAGCATCAAAGAAAATGGATCCAGAATACTTTCAGTTATAAGCTGTTATGATTACTTAAAAAACAATATTTTAGAAGAAAGCAAATATGTAGTCCAGATTGCTGTCAAAATTTGGATAATTTATTTAGAGAATGAAAGACACAGTCCAAAATTTTGAAATGCAGATACTTAAATTTAGGCAGTGGCTATCTCTGTTTAGGTAGATAAATTAAAATGTTCTGCTCTAGATATAGATGTGTTTACATCCTCATAATATATCTTAATAAGAAATACTTACTGCATAAGGCTTCCTCTTGAAGTCAAAGGAAATTGTAAATTTTTTAGGTCCTCTGAAAAATTGTTGTCCCTCTATTTATATATCTAAATATGAATGTGGACCAGACTTGTAAAGTTTTTTGCTTCTTAAAGATGCATATAAACATTTAGAGGACTTTTATAAGCAGTAGGAAATACTGAGGCATGATTTTTCATTGATGTCTCTGGGAAGAAAGAGGCTAACTTATTTTGAGACTATCTTTAGTGTCTATCTGCATGTTTAAATACTTAAATATCAATCAAATTTCTGGTTAAAAATAAACCTATGTTTTCTGACATTCAGAATGGAAAGTATTGTCGTTGAGGCTTACTTTGACATTTGTATTTTGTATTTTGAAGACTTTTATTCTGTATTTTCAAGATTTTTATTTTCAAAGTAATGTTATATTTTCAAAATAACTATTTTTTTTATTTAATTTTAATGACTTTGGTGTAAGTTAGACACAAATAAAAAATGAGTATTTTTAAAGTTTGAAACATACTGCAACTTAGATTTTATTTTCAGTCTCCTATTCACTTTTCTTGCAATTCTATATAAGAACCTTTTTAGCCTTTTTTTTTTTTTTTTGCTAATAGTAGTAATTTTCTTATTTACATAAAAAAAGTGTTTTAAATTTCTAATGTAGGTTCGATTTTTGAATGGATATTTTGGAGTTATGTAATTATCACAACTTTCATACATTTTCACCTCCTTGTACAGCAGCACATTCAGGGCTTGTTGCTGATGTATTTTTGTAATGAAAGAGGATGTTAGTTATTATATAGCTAATTCTGAGTCTCTTTCATGCATTTTAAGTATTCTCCTTTTAAAAAGTAATAGGGTCACTTTTAATGTCAAATCACTGATTCAAATCCCCAAATCTAGAGGTATTTGGCACTATACTTGTTATACTGAGTTTTCAGCCAGGCCAGTGATTCCCTCTTCCCTATACTCCATATTTTTTTACACTACCAGTGTCTCTTAAATGTTTTTTTTCCTCAAGCTTTCTCTCCAGCAAATATGTTGCATTTTTTTCCTACTTTATAGGCATACAAAGTACCTCCCTTTGTGAGGGAGGTAATATTCTAAGGGAGTAGATTTATGGTAAGGGAATTTTGGGGAAATTAATTTAAAATCTGCTAAAACATTCTTTTGAGATGGGATGCATATTATTTTATATCATTGTGTCAAAGTTATTTTGATTAAAGCTACATATCTTCTACCAATTCTGTTGTCAAAGATCATCAGAGACTAATAAGAAGGTTAAGCTATTTTTTCATAGATAAGTTTGCATGCCTCCGAGTAGCAGAACTGCTAATTACCACTGAATGTGTGAAGATACTTTTATTTGATGTAACGTGGCCTGGTGTGCATTAATTATGGTACAAGTCGCCTTACCACTGAGGCAGAGAATTAGCATGACAAATGATCTAGATTACAGGGCTACCAAAATACCCTCACAATAAGGCTTTAATACTAAAAGTAAATCGAAACTCGTTAGACTTTTATTTTCTGTTGCTAAGTAACTGCCTGAAAAGGTAACTTTGCAGTATAAATGAATATGGACAAGGCTAATATTAGGTGCCATTTAGTTCAAAATTCAGAAATGTTATGTCAACATTAACTGTACCAGATAGCTTTACCGGTAATATGTTCTTTGTAAATTTTATACATCAGCAACTGGTATCATTTTATTGTAATTTTTGTAGAGTTCAACTGGCATAGTTAAATCATCTAAGGGAAAAGTGAATCAGTCATTGGAAAAATGTGATCTACAGATACAGCTATTGAACTACAGATTGTATAACAGCTATTGAACCTGTTGAACTGTTGCTGTGTGCTACCTATTAAACCAGTTAGATCACTTGATAAGTAGGATTTTTACTTCAAAATTGATGGTATTTATTACCCCTATTATTTTTATTTGATGCAAATATACCTGTCTTCTCAAAAGATAAAATACTCATGCTTAAGATAAATGCATGTGTTACCTGAAGGACTTAATGCACAGTTCGTTTGATCAATGAAGAAATAATAAACTTTCATGAAGTTTTACAATAAGAAGTTGTATTTTACTGTGGCTATCTCTAATACTATTATGAAGTATACCAATAAATGTGAATGTTTTGCATGATCTAGGTACACAACTGAGCCTTTGTGTTGTGTGGTTGGATTTAGAGACGTTCTAATTGAGTTAAATCCTAAGATATCAATAGGAACTCTTGATTGATAATGCAAAATATTTCAATAAGTGTATCATTATTAATATTTTTTGGCATTTTATGTTTATACATACTTTCCCTTTCTGCCTTTTTATCAATACAGAACTAAGCCAATGCTTTTTCAGTCAGTAGACTTGAGGATATTCTTTCCATATTCTCAGTGTAGAACTCTTCTTATTGCTTTCATGAAAGCTAGATGAATGCTAGGAATGAAGTAGAAAAAGGAGAGTAATTTAGGTTCTTCAGCAGTCAATGGAAGATTGAACATTGATTCAAACAAGACCAAAGTAGCTTAAAGCTCTTAGGTATTCGTATATTATTTTTTATATTTCATCTATATTTTCACAGATATTGCAGCATCATAATCAAATCAGTGGTGAGTTTATAAGCTTCAGGTGGGAAGTAGAGTTCTACCAGTAATGCCAAAGGCTGCCCAAAATTACCTGAGGTCACCCACTAGCAGTAGTACGAAAGTCACTTAGTGCAAGAAGTTGAAACTTTTGATCAGTGAAAGCACTGTGCTGATATTACTTTACTGTCATGCAAAATTCTCATTTTGTGTGCTGGACTACATGTGCAGTTTCTAAACCGGAAAGCATTTTGATCCACTGTTCTTTGCTTCAGTATAAATTCACAGCTTTTGTCAATCCTAAGAGTTTTGTTTTGTTTTGTTTTGTTTTTTCACTGCAGTGTGTTTCATTTTCCTTGTAATACTCTAGTAATAGATTAATTTAGCATATCTAAACTCACTCCATTCCAGAATGTGCATTTTCTCAGACTATAGTAGTAAAATATCAAAGTTGAATCTTTGTTTTTTCTGTCTTCCCATAGTTGCATAATAAATGTGCTTCACATCTAAAACCTGAATGTGACTGTGGACCTTTGAAGGACCATATTTTACCACCCACATCAATCTGCCCAGTAGTATTGGTGAGTTGTCCATATGTTTATTTCAGATGTAATCTTCTGTTGTAATTAATGGCTGAGACAATGCTGGTACTGACTGCCAGAGGATTTGTTAAATTCACAGGACTGTGAACCTTAAACACAACGGGTAATTCTGGCTGATTAGTTCATGCACAGTAGTGCTTTATCCTCTGTGTATTGCCTTTTCCTTCATGTGAGAATGAACTTTCTGTAGGGCATATTATGACTGAAGCTGACTCAGGTTTTATTACTTAGACTGTACTTACCAGAAACAGTATAGGCAGAACACTTCTACATTTTACATCTTTTATAGATCCAACTTCCCAGAATAATGAAGTTATTCTTATGGACAGTTTTTGCTTGGGATGCATATTGTATATCTGCAATGCTGAGGTCTCTGATCTAAGCCGGAGGTTACCTAGAATGATGACACTGGTCTTGCAGTAAGCTATGCATCAATGTTATGGTATATTTTATTCTGCAGTAGTGGACAGTAAATTTATCTGTCCGCAAAAACAATAACTCAATTCAATGAAAATAAAAATGCATTCTATATATGTAGTTGGTACTGAAAAGAGCTGAGCATCTTATCATGAGAAAGATACCTTTGGAATTAATTTATGTTATCAGAGATTAAAACAGATGTTATATACTAATGAAATCATAGCATCATCATATAATAGAACAGATGTGTGGTCCTCTTAATTTAAATATGTGTTATAATAAAAGTAAGAAATTTCAGGACTTAAAGAATAATTTATGGTAGTGTGAGAAAGTGAGAAATTTTACCTTCTAATCTTAAAGCTGTTTCTGATTAATAAGAATATTTGTGTTTGTTGTAAATTATCTCTTTTCTGAACAATACTTTTGGCTGTTCATTTGTCAATCTGCTAAGGGATGAATGCTAGACTTTGATCTTCAACGTGAGTAAACTGATAGTCTTCCATTGCTCTCAGTGAAAGTAAAACAATGGAAAGCTGGCTATAATATTTATGAAATATTTTTGCATATTTATGCAGAGTCATAAGAGTAGTTATGTGGTTTATCTGTAATGGCATTTTGATATTAGCTGGTCATGTTCTGAATAATAATTGCAAAAATGTTAGGTTTGTCAGATGATTACATTTTGCATTATATTATTTAATTTTCAGGATTTTAGGTCATACTTTAAATGTAGAAATTCTGTTTTTGCTATTTGGGAGTTTTTGTTTCATTGTTATATATTGTTTGCCATTCTTATAAACTGAATAAACCTCTGCATGAAATTTCATCTTCAATTATATTGGTGTAATTCCATTTCCTCTTCAGAAGAGGAAGACGTATAGAGGAATTAAGATTTTTATTTCACAAGTTTAGTTAAGTTGTTTAGAGGATATATAAAACCACTCTAGAGTCAAAATCATCCTTGAATAGATTAGTCTTATCTGCAAATTTTGAAGGCATAAGCAGAAATAAATGTGTTTTCCTGTATCAGAATCATGTTTCAGTATTCCATACTAATAATGTAACATAAAACATTTATTTCAGCACTATGTTTGTATATTGTTAAGAACGGAAAATACATTTTGCTGTGATTTAACGGGAACTTTATAATTTTGTAGTATTTTTGTTCACCTAGTAGCTTTTTTTCAAAAATGCATTAAAATCCTGAGTATACCCATGTTACAAATAATACATCGGTGAAAAAATTCCTCTTAAAAACGATTACTTACAGTGTACGTGTTGTTTATCTCAGTAATTTTTTTAATTAGTTTCTCCCATTTTCTGTTAAGGGGTTTTCTTTTGAAAAATGTAGATGTGAAACCAACACTTTCATTAATGGCAAGCAAAACAGTGAATGTATGGACACTGAAATTGTCTAAAGATATAATAGTAAGAGTGTCTGTTAATAGAAATGATGTGGTAAGACATAGAAAATCATAAACCTGACAGTGGAAGTTTTTCATCTAGGACATAAAGTTAGCTTCAATGATCATCTAAACAATAATATACCTTGAAAATACCTCGCAATGTTACTTCTATGCAGAAGACAAGAAAAAGCCGATTACCATACTGGCACAATGTTACAGTGCCTTTCACAGCACATTTACCCTTGAGTACTTAGAGGTATCAGAGAAGAAAATATCTCTTTTCCGCTGCTGTGTTTTAGCCCTGGCAGTCAGCTAAGCTCCACACAGCCACTCACTCACTCCCCCTGGCAAGATGGGGAAGAGTCAGAAAGGTGCAAGTGAGAAAACTCATGGGTTGAGATAAAGACAGTTTAATAGGTAAAGCAAAAGCTACATGTGCAAGTACAGCAAAACAAGGAATTCACTACTTCCCATCAGCAAGCAGAAGTTAAGCCATTTCCAGGAAGTCAGGGCTCATTACATGTAAGCGTTGCTTAGGGAGACAAGCCTTAACTTAAAAATCAAACAGATTTTTGGCCAGCTGGGGTCATCTGTCCTGGCTGTGTCCCCTCCTAGCTTTGTGTGCTGCTCGTCCGACTCACTGGCATGACAGTGGGAGAAACAGAAAAGGCCTTGATCCTGTGTAAACACTGTTTAGCAACAACTAATACATTGGTGTTCCAACACTGTTTTTATAACAAATGCAAAATGCAGCACCATACAAGCTACTATGAAGACATCAACTCAATCCCAGACAAAAGATGTATACTCCCATAGAAGTTAAAGGAGTTGTGGGAAAGACAATATGGCACGTGGAAAAATCTTGTATCTTTGATCTCACAAAAGCTTTGGCCTCCCTTTCATCTGTAACTTTGGAAGTCCATACTTCTGAAAAACTGTCAAAGTTCATCTCTGACAAAGATGTCTTCTCATAGGTTTTCTTTCAAGAGTACAGGCAAAATCACTTCCTATCTCTTTATGGAACTAAGAAGATTGGTATATTTACCTCTTTCTCATCCAACATGTGTCATTTTTTTTCAGTTCTTGTGACGTCTTAGATTCTTTCTGCTGTCATGAAAGGATTTTTATTTTTTTTTCATAAATTAAAGCTAAAACAGCACCATATATTATACCAGAGTTACGAAACTGGCCTCTCAACTGCAATTTGTTGTCCAGGGCAATATTGTCTATTTTTTCCACTTCCTAATACTCAGAGATATCCAAAACCACTGCTGCAACTGTGAAAAATAAATAGAAAAATTGTCTTTCTTTATCTTAATATCACAGAGGGTAGCATTTCTTTTCCCTATAAACATAGTCAAGAAATAATGGGGAAACTCATGCAGTAGATATTGTGTATATTGTGAAAGAATCACACATCTATCTAGAGTCAATACCATATAAAGATTTCTCATATTTCACTGCAGTACTTTAAAAGTTTTAGTGGAATGTAGTCTGTGAACTTTAAAACTAGTCCTTTTTACTTTCTTGTTTACTGTATATAAGGAATGTACAGCGAAGTTTTTTGCTTGAGTTAAATGAGTTTTGTTATAAACTGTGTGTGGGGATCTCAAGTGATAGTCTTTTAATAGATGTCAGATACACTTTAAAGCTACTCTCTTTTATTTCAGTAACATTTTAATTAATTCATACTGATTGAATAAATGTACATTGAGACTTGTTTCCTAATGAGGGCACATTTAGAGGAAAGGTTTTGCATCATTCTGATATCCTGTGGGTAATTATATTCTAATTATATGGTGGGGGGAAAAAGTCTATAACTCAGTGCTGATATTGTTCATTGGACCCAATTAATTACATGCACATAATGAAAGTTCATGATAAGGTTGACTGGCAGTGAGTTTAAAAATCTTTAACTCAATTGAATCCTAGCCTACCAAGAGTACAGAATTAGATCATAACCATGTTAAAAACTGGGTATTGGAATGAGATGAGTGAGTAGTGAAGAAAAAATGTTGGTCTCTCCTTATGATACAGCTCATCCCTTTCTTCCCCCCCCCCCCCCCCCCCCCCCCCTTTAAAGCTGAAAGGGAAAAATGCTGCCATACCTTTTGCCTTATTCATTTCATGCCATCCTTTACTTTACTCCATTTATTGATGAACACATAAGATGTTCTAATTCTTATTTATGTTTGTAGAAAAGTAATTAGATTTTTCTATTTCCAAGCAAAATAGATATAATGACAAATCAACCAATAAAATCCTACTATTTAATAGATGTTTACATATTTAATAATATATGATGATTTTGATTCTCTTATCATTAACGTGAGTTCTAGAATGAAGTTTTTTTACTAGATTTCTAACATTGGTTTTGTAAACTATAATTAAAACTGTTAATTGTGGGGGGAAAAAAAGGAAGTAATGGGATAAATTGTAAAACATAAGGTACCCTGAATACAGTGTGAGCAGTACTATATGGCAGTTACCACTGTCTCCATAGTAACCAGTTTATTTCAAAGGGGGGGGTGGGTCTGGTGGAATATAGAAGGCAAGAAGTGAACAAAATTAAATTTGAAATTGGATGTAATTCTTTGTGTTTGATTTTCAACTTCATTTTTCAGCACTCTGGAAGATATTGGTCATCATGATAAAAAGTTTGGAACAACTCGCTTTGTACCTTTTCTTTTATAAATTAATTAATTTTTTCTTTTGTCCAGTGAAAATGCTAAAAATGTTTTAGGACAAAATCATATAAGCATAAATTTTATATGTAAAATAACTTTGTATATCATAGAGTAAATTTATTTATACACATCCAAATTTAAAATACCATCGTAAGTAGAATTCACTTGACCTCTTATTTTAAAACATAATTAGTTGTACATTTTGGTTTATTTGATTTGGGTTGGGTTTTAGCATTTCATTGTACAAGAACATAAAAGTTCAAAAAGTCTTTTGGTTATAACTAGTTCTATTTAGGCACATAAAACAATATACACAACAGATGACATGTTTTAGCTAAGCAGTATTCCTTGTGCAACTAAACAATATACATTTCAATCAGTAGCTTCAAATTTCTGTGATATTGTATAAATATAGCAAACATGTTGAGATGCTGGCAAAAACTAATACAGATTTAAAGCTGAAAATTTTGTACAAGAATTTCTTTCCCTAGCAGTATTCAGAGAGACTAAATAGCTTGTGCATGCACTATAATTGCAATGTAATTAAATCAATAATTTTTCCATGTCTGATCATACATTTTAGTATTATTATTTATATTTAGTATTAGTATTATATTTCCTGTGAGATAGGTAAATGTTACATAGGAAAGCAGAGATGCAGAGAGAGCAAAAGGGAATTAGCAGTTGTTGGTTGAAGAATGTGCCTTCTTAACCCCTCTTAACCCCAAAAGTTGTGGATGCCCCATCCTTGGAGGTTTTAAAGGCCAGGCTGGATGGAGCCTTGGCCAACCTGATCTAGTGGGTGGCACCCCTGTCTATAGCAGGGGGACTGAAGTTAGATGATCTTTAAGGTCCCTTCCAATATGAGCCATTCTATGATTCTTACAGGTTTTTTAATTGCAAAATGATTCGTTTGTTTTTGTTATAGTAGAGATCAGTTTTAACTCAGTTGAATCCAAGCTTAACATGGAGTGCGAAAAGTCAGTGTAGCGTGTTTATGAGCAACCAGATTCTTTGAAGCTGAGTTCAGAAACATAAGCATTAAGCTGTTAGATACCACAAAACCAGTTATTTCAATATATATGAAGTTCATGAAGTTCCACAAATCTGAGTGCAATGTCCTGTAACTGGGTCGGGGCAGACCCAAGCACAAATACAGGCTGGGCAGCGAATGGATTGAGAGCAGCCCTGAGGAGAAGGACCTGGGGTTTGTGGTTGATGGAGAAGCTCAGCATGAGCTGGCAGTGTGTGTTTGCAGCCCAGAAAGCCAACCCTATCCTGGGCTGAATCAAAGGAAGGATGGTCAGCAAGTCGAGGGAGGTGATTCTCCCTCTCTTCTCTTATGAGACCCCACTTGCAGTACCACCTGCAGTACTGCATTCCGCTCTAGGCTCCCGAGCACAAGAAGGACATAGACCTGTTGGAGCGAGTCCAGAGGGGCCACAAAGATGAAGAGCGGGCTGGAGCACCTCTCCTATGAAGACAGGCTGAGGGACTTGAAGTTGTTCAGCCTAGAGTAGAGAAGGCTCTGGGGAGACCTTATAGCGGCCTTCCAATACCTAAAGGAGGCCTACAGAAAAGCTGGGGAGGGATTCTTTGTCAGGGATTGTAGTGATAAGGCAAGAAACTAAACTAAAAGAGAGTAAGTTTAGATTAGATATAAGGAAGAAATTTTTCACTATAAAGTAGTGGTGAGGCACTGGAACAGGCTGCCCAGAGAAGGTGTAGATGCCCCATCCCTGGAAGTGTTCAAGGCCAGGCTGGATGGGGCTCTGAGCAACCTGGTCTAGTGGGAGGTGTCCCTGCCTGTGGCAGGGCGGGGTGGAACACAATAATCTTTAAGGTTCTTCCAACCCAAACTATTCTGTGTAGGCAAGGGTGTATGGAAGTCTAATAGGAGAGAGAGTAAGGAATAACCTTAGGGACAGACAGTAGTGATGAGTTGTGGGCCGGCAACTAGATATAACTTAAAATGATTGAATGGCTGCCATTTCAGTTTATCAGCATCTTATTATTTTAACATTGAACTGTGTTTGCCAAACAGATAATTAGTTAGGAAGATACATTTTCCTCCAGGGCAATTATTAATTTCCTTCTGACTTCAAAGAAATGAAAAAGCTTTTAGTGTATATAAGCACACCATTATATTTCAAGTCTGTTTTAGATTTGCAGAGAACTGAATCTGCAATATCATATGCATCTGAAAAGGAAAAAAAAAAAACCATTTTTTTTTAAATCTGTTTTAATTGTTGTGCCATTACCTAATATTCATTAGCCAGATTTCCACACACTGAGAAACATATAAAATCCTAAATGGTCTGGGTTGAAAGGGACCTTAAAGGTCATCTAATTCCAACCCCACTGCCATGGGCAGGACACCTTCCACTAGACCAGGTTGCTCAAAACTCCATCCAACGTGGCCTTGAACACTTCCAGGGATGGGGCATCCACAGCTTCTCTGGGCAACCTGTGCCAGTGCCTCACCACTCTCTGAGTAAAGAACTTCTTCCTAACATCTAATTTAAACCTACCTTCTTTTAGTTTAAAGCCATTACTCCTTGTCCTATCCCTAAACCCCCTATCAAAGACTCTAATAGTTTTTTCTTGTGCTGGGGGCCCCAGAGCTGAATGCAGTACTCCAGGCAGGATCTCACAAGAATGGAGCAGAGGGGAAGAATCACCTCCCTCGATCTGCTGGCCATGCTTCTTTTGATGCAGCCCACAACCCCTTGATTGGCTTTCTGGTCTGCAAGTGCACATTACTGGCTCATGTTCAGTTTTTCATCCATCAGTATCCCCAGATTCTTCTCAAAGTGCTGCACTTTATCCACTCATTGCCCCGTATTAATGTTTGGGGTTGCCCCAAGCCAGGTGCAGGACTTTGCACTTGTATGTATATTTTTAAAATAGTTTTGCAGCTCTTTTGTCTTTCTTTGACAGTGTATGTAATTGCTTACTATAGTCCAAGTTTATCTTAGGTTGCAGGTTAAATGATAAGTCTTGGTCCTAATGCTGGGGAACATTGATGCTAATATTTAACAGGTGCAAAATATAAGGCAAGATATCTTCAACCAACTAAATAAACTGAGGCCAACATGCTAAATAACAAGTACTCGATAGTGATTTTTCTGTGTGATTTTTACATATTTAAGATATATTAAGCAAGCAACATAATGTATATAAACTCACCATGTAATGATTCCATGTTCAAAGCAGTCTTGTTTTTTGTCAAGAGAATTATTTTAGAGAGTATTCTCAAATAACAGTCTGCATTATATATTATAGCATTGTCCTTTTTCACATGTTTTTGGTATCAGTATTATGAGTGACAAGATACCTCCTTCTGACTGACATATATATATATATATTTAATAGCAAATGTTTCTTACCATGGCTCTCAGGTAAATTGGAAGTTCTTATATTTCCTTTATAATTCAGGCATGTGCAGCTCACTGGACAGTTATTCTTGGTAGTGAGTAGGTCACTAATCTTGTCCACAGGAATACTTTTAGCCCTTGGATGTAAAGCTACACCTCTGTGAGCTTTCAAGGCATCATGATATGGTGTCCTAATATTGAACCTGCCGATCAGTGTATACACATGGTTAGAGCTGGAAATGCAGTGATAATTTTATAAAGTAACTATTTTAGCACATCTGAATCATAGTTCCATCTAAATCATAGATATGATTGCTCTCCAGGTTTTTTGTTTGTTTGTTAAGGTTTTATGTTGTTTTTGTTGTTTTTCTCTAGTTTTCAGGTTGTCTGACTCTTTGATTCTTTTCAGGTATTGTGTAAATATGGACAGAAATTACATGGAATGGAATTTTTTTAAACAGGTTCTTGAATACAACATAGGTTTACAAAATGACAGTCTAGGAGTATTTGATCTAATATTTCATTGCGTACTAAAGGAGAATTTTTGTATCCCTTGGAGAAACCCAGGTCTTTAAACAAAGTAGTTCCTAGGAATCATGGAGCAAACTTTTAAAAAGATCAACCTCACCTTCCTCCAATTTCTTTAAAAAACACTGAACTTCAGTTTTGTATTCAAGTTACATATTTAAACTTCCATGATCTTCTTCCTGTATATATTTGAGGATACCTTTGCATGGGATTCTATGGATTCCATCTGATCTGCCATGACTAGATTCTCCTGATCAATATGTCTTTTGCACCCCCACTTCAGATTTGGAGTTTTGAGTATATGTCTTATCCATAGGCATATGGTATAAAAGAGGTAATTATACAGAAGTCATCTAGAATTTTCAGTAATTACTTGACAAATTCTTTAATGATACTAACTATTTAGTAAGGGTTTTACAATTCTTCTTAGTGTATAAATTCTTAAAAAATATGTTTTAAATAAATCTCAGTTGTGTTCAAAACAATTAAGAAAATACAGATTCATACAAATTGAATAAAAGCTTTTAAAATGCAAGCATATTGCTACTTAGTAAGCGATGAGTTGCTGTTCTGTTTTTTCATGAATATGATATTTCTAAATCTCACTTTTGTGTAAGGATTGTAACTGTGTATGCAAAAAAAGGGTTGAAATACTATTTGAGGATGAATGTTGTGTAGTTTGTCCACTGTAGCAGAAGAAAGCTTTTTAAATAAGATTCCTTACTTTGAATGAGGATTCAAAGACTTAGAAGATTATGAGTGCTCTCCAACTACCAAGCATCTCATTTTACTATATGAAAGAACATAGTATATTCTTCAGAATATAATTCTTTCATACAATAAAATAAGATGCTTGGTACTTAGGGAGTACTCTTAAACCTGAGGTTTTCTAATATTTTCAGCTGCTGATAAAATGATCCCACACATTATTCAATTAATATGAATTACATAATATGACAGCCAAAACACTGGGGGATTATGGTTGTGCAAATGTGTGTGTGTGGGGGGGGGGGGGGTGGAGAAGGAGAGAGAAAACCACTGTGTACATTTGTTGTTGAGTACAACTGCTGCAAGGTAACATTCCTTGCAAGAGTTCTCACCATGCCCTTTGCCATCCCAGCTGTTCAGTATTTCAGTCTAACATTCTCTTTTTCCAACAGACGCTACCTACTTTAGGAGGTTTGCTCCCTGAGGTGCGTAATGGGAGGAATCCATGTGGGCACGAGTACTAACAGATCATAATACTGTACATTATTCTTGCTAAACAGTGCATTTTGGGGCTGAACTAAAAATCTAGACATGGTGTTCTGTGTTGTCATTTGAAAGGCCATATTTCATTTATTAATTCTTTAATTCTTATTTGGATGAAAATTGGATAGATCATTGGATAGATGTCTTAGCTGACAGTGATCTCTGGAGCAGTTCTGAATGGTAGAAACTCCTTCCTCTCAGTTAATAGATAGTGACTTCAAAGTGAGAGTTCAAGAGAAGAAATGAGGGCATGAGAGGTGGAAAAATGGGTGGAAAAGATTGGTGTTGTGGTAAATACTACTTTGAAAGGTATGTGCTCTGGCATATACCAGAAGAACAGAAAAGTGTAATTCTTTGAGCCATCAAAATGTACAATAGCTTTTAAAATGCTGTATTCAGTATCTCTATCAACCTCATGCATGTTCTCTAAACAAAATGATTCACAAACACATAATCATTTTGTACGCTTTGATTTAAAAAAAAAAGATATTAAATACAGCATAATTGTTGTGTAAACATTTCTTACCTTGAAAAATAAATTTTTGCATTTGTAAAACCATTTATTCCATGCATGTCAAATTTGTCTTAACATTGCTAGAACTTGTGGTATATTGTCCAGATATGATTTTATTAAACTGTTATCATCTCATAAGAAAATTACACTGTTTAATTCCTGACAGCCTTGGATATCTTAATAATGTAGTTTCTGAAAGTTACTCAGTTATGTGCAGGTGGATGAGAAAGCCATATTTCTATTTCATATATAAAACACAGTATCAGTACAAGATAATTTAAAAGAGTATTTTTAATGAAACTGTAAATCTTTTTGTGTTCCATTAATAGAAATACTTTATAGAGTCAGGTTGTACAGTATTGTATTATTTCATATAAGTTAGAAGTCAGATCCTCACTAGTGTGACACATCTAAACATGTGGGATCTGTAACTAGGAAATCTAGAATATCTCAGAAATCTGAGAGCACTTAGTCTACATGGTGTCATATGTTGTGGTATCATATGTAAAAAGAGAGAGGTGATAGGAAATACTATTTTTGCTCTCTTTGGAAAGTAGACCTTCATGGATAATGACACCAAATATCCATATCTAATTTTTTATAACTCTCCAGAGAATTATATATCATGAATATGTTTTTCTTTATATTGTGTAAGGTGTATGGCCTAATTTTTCATAGTCACTGCTTAAGAGAAACTGTCTTGGTCTGTATGGCAAGCAATTGTTTTGCTTATGGGACAGGTAATATAAATAGTGGAAGGCATCCTGACAAAAATTTTTTTTGAGGTAATTTTTACTAGATTTTGCTCATTAATGATGGATAACAGCAGTATTGGTCATTGGCATCCTTTATGGAGAGACAGTTCTCAGCAAGGTGTAAATACATTTCCTCTAAGTTAAAGACAGTTTTTGGTGCCACCCTTTATAAGGTCTCTCTTGAATGGTGTTTTCTGCTTCTTTCTGTTATCTTTTTCTTTGAACTGTCACAAATATGTTTTTTTGTTTGTTTGTTTGTTTGTTTGTTTTTAGCTTAACATTTATCTAGACTTTTTAAAGCCCTCTCTCCATCTATATTATTTTTGTTATGAATCATGGTTTTGTACTAGCCATGTGTCTGCATTACTGGTATATGATTTGGTTTCTGAATATTTTGTAATACACAAGAGAGAGTTTTGGCCATATAACTTCAAGTAATATTAAATTATGTTTAACACTATATACTCACTTTATCTAAAATGTCTTGACTTTTAAGAGTAGTTAGTCACAAAATTGTTTGAAACTCCAAATCTACCTTTTACATATGTAGTGAGTTATAAAGCTTCCTTCACACTGGAGTTTCATACTGTCTGTCCTCAGACTATTGGCACTAACCAATATCATTGTGCATTAATGTTTGTGAATTAACACAAATGTTTGTGTTAGTTCACAAACATTATTCGGTATGGATGTCTTGTCCTAGTTATTTTTTAATAATCATCAAACAAATAAATGCAGGGTTGCTGATTTCTTAGGTAGTTTTGAAGGTTAGGGCTGAGATGTGTTGCTTTAGTTGCTTCTACTGTTTTCTTTTTAAAGCAATAATATTGTAGTCTATATGCTTGGACTTCCTTTTGAAATGGTCAAGTTATTGAAAACATCCAAGTGTTCAGTTAACTAACCTCTTAGGAAGTATTTTTTTTTCCTGTGACATAAGTTTTTCAGTCCTTTTATAAACAATGTGATTAGATTGCCAAAGTTCTGCAAAGCACCTTATTTGCTACCCAAAGCAGACAGGGATGACTTGGACCACTATTTGCATCAGGACTAGATTGAAGCGGGGTTGTTTTCCAAATTTAAGGAAATCAAAGATGATATAAAAACAGTGATGGCCCACATCTGTGCTATGGTGATGCTAGAAAGGCACTGTATTAAACTGAGAGTTATTCCATTCCTCCCAGGGAATCTGTTACAGTGTTTCTTAACCAGTTGAAACTGCTGCAGAAAGAGTGGCATGGATTAATTGCTTATGCAATCCCTTAGGTTTTATCAGAGGTGGATTTGGCCTGGTGTGGAATGTAAATGGTAACATTTAATGAACTATGGACTGGGTACAATTGCAGGGGGTGAAACAGTGTCCTTCATGTTCCATTTTAGTGTCGCAACCCTATCCCCTGACTAGTTTAAAACCTCCTTGCACTTGAGAAGTGAGGAAAGTGACTGGAGTGCAGTCAGGATTGGGTTTGCTGATTCTATTTGACAAACATCTGCTGTCTTAATGCATGGTGCATTTTTGGACAAGCTGAAAGGACATGCTGGGAGCAGTTTATAAATAGGAGAAATGAGATACAAAGAGCAAGGGCAATTGTTTGTTTGTTTGCTTTGTTTTGTTTTCAGAGTTTTCTGAAATGACCTGACAACAATTGAAATTATGATTACAACAACATACTTCTGAGCTTTCATCTTTCATCTGCTGTGTATCAGCATCAAAAGTTGCCAGTTGCTTAGAATCTGATGTAGAATTAGAACTTCCACTGATTTATTTCTGATACAAAACATGTGTTTTATAAAAAGCTGCTTTAAAGTTCAAACTCTTAAAGACAGTCAAATGACTACGGTACATTTAGAACAAGTATATTTTTCCATAAGCGGTAAAGTACTCTTAAAGCATCTAACCTTTGCTAGCAATTGGGAAGAGATTTTGAAAAATTACTGATCCGTTATCACTGTGCTTGTTAAACTATTAAATATGATTGGCTTTCCAGTTTTCAGAATGCCAACCTGGACCTGGTAATGTCAGATTATCTTCACATCACATTAATTTGTATTGTGACTGCACACTTTCATCCATCTGCTGCCTAGTCATTGTGGAATGTCCAGGCACATAGATAGATGTTATGTGAAGTGGACAGACATTGTGTAGTAACTTGACTGAGATCTCGTTTTCATTAAAGCAGAATCTGACATTGCTCTCTAGTCAAAAAACAACCTCTATAGAGGAACAGTCTTAGTTACAGTTGAATAGAATTATATAACGTGTTAAAATGTTCCATTTTCTTTCTCTTTTTTTTTTTTTTCCTATTTTTTTTCCTGAAGGAAAGACAGGCAACAGTGAAAAAAGAGAAGGGTTGTCCCCAGCAAATGAACAAACTGGGAGAACGAAACAAAATGCAAAGAGCAAATTCCGTCACCGTAGATGGACAAGGTCTTCAGGTGTGATTATTGTTATTTTAATTTTAAGAAGATATGTATATGACGGCAACAGTAGAGTGAACAATCTTTTTCCTATACATTCATTCCTCTACTATTGCAGTATTATATATTAAAAATATAAGAATAAGGTAAATTCTTGTTTCTACGTAAATCCTCTGTTTTTTGTGTGGTTGATAGGAATTCCTGGGATGTTAAAGGGGGAGTGCAAAATAGCTCTAAAACACTTGTATTGTGGGTGAAGCTAAGCTTGATGTTTTCAGTATTTATCATGAAACATTGTGTGAATTCACATTATAAATTTCGGTCTATGGCTTGATTAGTGTTGACTCTTCTCATTTGGACCTTTTAACAAACAGATGGATAGATTAAATTTCAAGGATGTTATTCATCCAGGTATTTCAAAGTATGGTATTTTGCACATCAAAATAAAAGGTTGAGAAAGCCAAGTTTGGTTCAGTAGTTTGGTACTAGTAATATATCTAGAATAAAAATCAAAGACTCTTCTATTTGGAAGGAAAAATCATGTGTGATTGATAAGCCAATGTTATTGTCAGGAGGTTACTTACAGGTTTACCAGAAGCACTGCCTGAATTGCTTGACTTCTTTCCCTTGAGATACGAGTAGTTTTGAGTAAAGTCAACTTTCATGTATGTGATGCCTCTTCTTGATTTCCTCAGGAGTTAAATGATCATTATGTTAACAATGTAATAATCATTTATTATACCTATTTGACTGTTCTGTCTATCTTCTGATGTGCTACAATTGAGGTTCAGTAAAATGTAAAAGGTGATCTCATTATCATAGATCAAATGCTGAATAACTTATAACCTTTCATTATATACCTTATTGTGTCTGCTTATTGTGTCTGAATAGAAAGACATATTTTATTGTTTCATCTTTTTAGATTAGTGAAACATTCTTCGTATGACAACTCAAAAAAAAAAACAAAAAACCAACAACAAGTAAACACTAAAACTTATGCAGTCACATTTATAGCCTCCTATGATATTATGTTTGTTATTATCCATGGCTCTCAAGGCTCTCTTCAAATACCTGCCATCCTCACAGGCTGCATTACTGTTCACATTATTTAGGACAGATAGAGCATGAAGCAAAAGGGGCAGAGTATGTATTAACAGAATACTTAAGGTCTGTCTAATCAGACACAGTGCAAGTAGTTGTTCAAATAAAATGGTGCTAGAGGAAGCACACAATTTTCTAACTCTTGGTTGATATCTTTGCACTTCCAGTGAACACAACTGCTCTAGGTCATCTTTGGAATCTCATTTTGGTAGCAGCACCATGTATCATCATGAATTTTGTTTCTACCCCCTGCATTTGATAGCTTATGGTCACAGAACGTTTTCAGGGATATCCAGGTCTCTATTTCACACTCATGGGATACAGTACCTGGAATACAGTGCCTGGTTTGTTCAGAATAGTAATTTCTTACCACCACTGACTCTTTCACACACAACATGAAGTTATTAAAAACTGCTTTCAGGCATGAGATGTACTTTAATCTTGTTTCTGTGAGCCAAAATTTGTATTCCATCTTCTCTTTCCATGATGAATGCAAAGCTTAGGATTCATTATTGTTTTTGTTTATTATTCTTTGTGAAGGAGATAAAGATAGAGTGAGGACTAAGAAGGTAATGATAATTGAATGGATTTGAGGTGTTTTCTGGAGTGCTTGGTATTTTTTTGTAATCTATAAAATATTGCACAGTATAATACTGTCATAGTGGTAACTTCAGAAATAATTCTGCAAAGGTGTCTTTAATTTGCTGATTTTACTGTAGTCTTTGTTAAATAAGATTTATAAGGAGTAGTAAGAATCCATCTTATCACCAAGTATTAAATTTTTGATTGGTATCAGTAATGATAAGCCTGGTCATTGTAAAGGCTGATTGGATCCCGGAGGATACCACAGTGAAAGGCTGAGATCAGTGAAACTGTTGAAGTTTTCTTCGCTCACAGATTGTATAATTCAGGAACATCTTCCACAATGATGTAAGACTCCATAAATACAATTGACAATTACTGTTAGTATTTTTCCTAAAGGTTGTCTGGAGCAAAAAAAGTTTCTGTAGCTGATAAAAGTATGCTACTCTAATTCTTCCATAGCTGGGCAAAGCATACTGCTATAATCCTATAGTAAGCAATTTGATTTTGCAAGCATGTTCTCATTTTCACATGATCTTCAGTAATTTCTAAGAAAAATAATTTGGAACCTTTTTCAAGATACCTAACAAATCCTTGTACTACCCCTGTAAAACCTCTGTTTTAAATATGGTGAAGCTGTATATAATTTGATATAATTTGTCTAATTTGTCCGTAAACTTTTTTTTTTCCACAGATGTTCCCAAAAACTTTAAGTCAGTTGTCTCATAACTTCATAGAGATTGTCTTTAAGTCATGATAAATTAAGACCTGAAAATGTTACAATTTAATCTAAATCTTTAGTTGTGTTGTGTATTATATGGAAAAGTCTACATTATTTAGAAAAGTAGTTTAGAAGAGCTGTAAAAAAATAATTGAAAGAGACATTATTTTGGAATTGAAAACAAACTATTAGATTAGGTAGATAGATAAATAGATAGATAGATGGATATAGGATGGTCCTAAACCTACTTGTTTTAATATGATAAAGGTTTGAAATAAAAGATATAGAAGAGAGAGAAATTCATTTTTTAGTTTTCATTGAGAAAATATCATGACCAAACCTTCCTTCTATCAAGCAGCAATGAGCAGATTAACTTAGTGGCAGTGGAGATCTGCACAACTTAAAGACAATTAATCATAGTTAAACCCATTCATCTTACTTCTTTCTAACTAACCAGCATAATGATCAGGATTATTATTTCTAATTAGAGGAAGTAATAGATCATGTATAACCTTAGGATGAGTCTCATTAATTAACCTGCGTCCTGAGGGATTTCAGTAGGTACTCCATCTCTGTCACAATGAGCACCATTGGTTTACACTTAGTTCACAGGAACAAACATCATGGGAATTGGCTAAATAACTAAAATTGATTAAAACAGTAGATAAAAATTAAATATGTGACAAATTTCACTATATCCTGCAACTTGATATATGTTTCAACATACACAAATGTACTGAAACAGTATACTGTGACAGAATGTGGTGCAGGCTTGGTTTTATGTTAGGTTTAATTCCAGAGTTTGCTGGAATTTTTCCTTATTACTTGATGTATATATGATCTGAATAGGATCAGTTGTTTATGAAGTTATGGATGGAGTCCACACGGTAATGCTGAAATTCTAGTGCTACTAGAAGAAAATTTCTTTCAGGTGCTTGTTAGGACTATATGCCTATGCTTATAGGATGCCTATAGGACTCAGATAACATGTTTTTTGCTGCTGCCTTAAATTATGTTTTGTGAAATCTTCAGTTGAAAAGATTCTGTTGTTTCAGCAATTACGAATATGGATTCGGTGCAAGAACTTTCAATATATCATTTTGAAGCAGAGACAGTCTAAGCTTTATCATCTCTGAAGCTGTTAGTGTGTGACTCTAGAGATGTTGACTTTAAACTTTTAGTGTGCTTTTTAGCATGCTTTTAAACATTCTCGTATTATTTTCGTTTGTATGAATAATCTAACTGTTTTTTAAAAAGCAAATGCTAGAGAGAGATCTTAATCTGCTGTAAGTTTCTTACATTCTTCAAAGTCTGGAGCAATGTCAGTGAACACCCATGTCTTACAGCAATCTGAAATTATTATTATTACTTTTAAGGAAGGTGCTAGTTTTTAAATCTTTGTCCTTCCTTCACATTTTGTCATCTTCTTTCCTTTTTAAGTTTTCCGGCTTTCTGAGCTTTTTAAAGGAACTGATTATTATTATGTTTGATATATTTTTAAAGATGTGTGAATTCATATCATGTCAAATATCGCAGTTTCTGTCATTTGTTAAAATAATAATAAAAAAAGTATTGGGTTTAAGATTTCATGTTGCAGTATTTCATGTTTAGAGTAGTATAGCATTATTTCTTCTTCTCACTACAAAATACAATTTCTTCATGGCTTCCCTCCAGGAAATTATTCTTTTTTTCAGAATCAATAATGTATGTCTTGCATTTGAAGTTTTCTTCTCTGTTGATGGATATAACCTACATATCAGTATTGGTTTCAATGGAGTTACAGGTTAAAATGGCATTACAGCTATAAGACAGACAGCTAGCATTAAATATGTGTGTATATATATATATGTACATATATATATACATATATATCGCACTTGTAATTTGTGGCAAATTAAGAAAGTTAGGAATATTGCAAATCGTATTCTTCCAAATAGATTATACAGCATAACATAGAGTTTGCATTAAGCGTTTAATTTTCTGTCTACTATAGATTTAAAAAAAGAAAAAAAAAAAAGAAAAAAAGAATGATACATGGCACTAATGAGTGGCTGTGTTATTCCTCTTTTAGATCACTCCAGTTCCAGGCACTCATCCACTTTTAGTTTTTGTCAATCCTAAAAGTGGTGGGAAACAAGGAGAAAGGTAATGCTAATTCTCTCTCATTTGATTTATGTCATATGTTTGAAAATGATTTTTTAAGTTTTATGTATAAAAAGAAATCCAAAATAGGAGTTTTATTCCGTTATTTTATTCTGTTATGCCTCACATTTTGACATCCCATTGCCCTGTTTATAAGATGTACAAAACTAGCATGCAGTTATAAATTCTATTGTTAAAAACTAGAATGAGCTCTATGCAAGTTTCATTTAATATCAGGAGAGTATCTATATTCAGTGTATGGTTTAGTGTGATTTGCATGAAGATGATTTGTTACATTTTGACTTTGTATATAGTAACTTTGAAATTAAATCAGTTTTCTTTTAATTTCTGTTATAATTATGCAGAAAGTCCAATAATTTAAATTGGAAGTAGTATTCTGTTTTTTAACGTATGACTGGCCTTTCAGAGATTAGTAAATAGATTCTCCAGTCTCTCCATAAGTGAAGAGTGTAGGAAGTCACTCTTCCTATAGTGAAGAAACTTGTTGGTTTCTGTTCATAGGAAGCATTCTGACAATCGGTTGAAATATTAAAGTCCAGTCACACAAACGTTAAAGATATGCCTAACTTTATATGTCAGTAACTACATTGATTTGAATTCAAAATGCTGAAGTTTATGCTCAAATGGTAGTGTATCAGAGGTATGATAAAACAGAGGTAGGTAACATTTTCCTGCTGTAACTGTTCTTCAAACGCTATTAGAAGTGTTGATTTTTCGGTGTACTTTAGAATCACAAGTAGGTGATAACATCATTGGTCATTTTTGAACAACACGCAAATCCATAGATTTTTATAGCCTACCTTACGATGTCAGTGCTATAATTTATCCTTCAAACCTAGAAAAAGTTTACAGTCTTTTGGTCAAGATCAGGCTGAAGATGACAAGTGTGGATACTGGGTGATGTGGATACCCAAAAAGAAGGGATTCAGTCTGTTTCTAAAGCTTGGAATCAAACAAATATGTCAGCTTCCCCTACCTCTTTTCCCACTTATTCCACTAGATAACTTATTTCAAAGAGTGTCTCTTAAAGTAAACCAACAAAAGGGACTAAATCCTACTAAGTAGCTGTTAGGACAATTCTAAGAGCTGAACAACATTTAACCAAAACTGCACGTGAAGACCTCTGAAAGAAGATGTTATAATTTATGAGCTGATCATTTGAACCCTGTACCTAGATATACCTATATATAGCTATATATACCTAGATGTACCTAGATATACCTATACCCCTATACCTAGATATGAGCAATGCCAACAACATGTGAAAGCAGTTAATCTAAAAGATTCACTATAAACAATTTCAAAAACTTGCCTTTGCAATCATGACAATACACTACGAGCCAACAGGTGACACTTACAACATGAACATTTATTCTTGTTTCAGACATTGTAGTGAGACAGGAGCATTGTTGGGGGTAATGCGGTAGCACTCAGCTTGTCTTTCTTACAGTACATATGTGAAGTGAGTAGATAAGGGATCCAGTCTGGAAGTATCTAGTTGAGAGGTAGAATTGAGAGCTACACTTAATATAGTTATAGTCTTATACACAAGTTAATGAAATGCTGTTTTACAGCTTTCAGTTCCCAGCTCAGAATTGGTCACTATCTGAATGGGTTTAATGTATACAAAGGATGTCATGTAATGTTAGATATTCTCTAGGGTAAAAGTAAATTTAAAACTGTATCCCTTGTCCAAACTCTTATTTCCATTCACTTATTGCAGTCTGACACTTTTCAGTTTTTATTAATGAAACTGTTATTTGTGCCATACAGATCACAGAAGTCAGATGACTTTAAAAAAAAAAATAAAATAATGACTTATACACACATAATTCACTAACATCATTACTTATAGGTGTCATTGCATACTGAAGTGTATAGCATGAGGGCAGCCAACAATTGGTAGACATAGTGAAGTATGAGAATCTCCTAAATTGGCTTTGATGCCACACAAAATAATGTTAAATTGCATACTAATGTGTCCAGGTTGCACTCAGTATTTCTGTGTTGGAAGAAACACAACAAAAGGTCAACTACATAGTCATGTAGACATATCTCGTCATTCACCAGAAAGAGGTATTATCTCATGATTTGATCTAAAACTAGATTCAAAAACATTTAAAAATATAAAAATTGAGTAGTCTTCCACTTGTGGAATATTTTATGAGGTGTTACCTTCTACCTTTTAAGTGCTATCTTTTCATATCAATACAAATAACATAGTACAATGATAAAATAAGGATGTTAAGACTACATATTGACTTGTAGTTTTAACCTCAGGGAAGAAAACATTTTCAGGGAACAGTGTATATGTGATATATATATATATTTATTTATTTATATATTTTATATATATATATTTTTAACTTTTCCTGATTTTTACCTGGCTGCTGTACAGTCAGCAACTAAAAAGGCAGGAGGAGTACCTTCCTCCCCAAAGTATTTTGGACATTTTATGTAGTGAAAAGTAAAATCATAATACATTTCAATACAAAAATAGCTTTGTAAGATGAACAGTCATGATGACTCACCAGGCTTTTTGATTATAGTGATTTTGCAACCTGGTCAGGTATTGAGAAACCTGAGCTAGGAGTAGAGGACAAGTTGCAACAAAAGCATGATTTTCACAACAGGGAGGAGGGTGACCAGATGACACCCCACCCCCCAAAAACCAACCACCCTTATTTTTGTAGATGAGAATGTCATTATCTTGACTTATTTAGATCAAGGTGATCTTTTTCTGGGAGCTGCTCTTCATTCTTTACTTAGGATTTTCTGTATTTGAGAGATCACAATAAATGAAGTTATGATTTCTAATTGACTTTCATTGAATGCAGAAAGGTTATTGCAGATACTGTCAAGACTCCAGTGTTCCCCACAGTTCCCCATATGAGATTTTATGCCTTGCCATATGGTAACCCAACCCATTTCATTGCCCTTAGTCTTACAGAGCATGCATGCATCCATCTGACAACCAGTTAAATAAATGCACTTCCCCAATAATACTCTTGCCACTTCTTTTTGTATTTTACTTTTTTTTTGTTTTCTTTTTTCCCTTCCCCAAATTTCTAAAATGCAAAGGAAGAAAACTGAGGATCTCTTTAAGGTAAACAAAGTTAGATGCTTCAGTTGTGGTTTTTGAGAGTTGAAACAGATGGGTGATGGGAAATGAATGTGTAGAAAGAATGCATTCAGAACACAAAAGTACTTTCTCTACAATAGATTATCATATCAATGTATTTTAAAACTTGAATTATGTTAGAAAGACAGAGTTTTGCAAAAGGTATAGTGATAAATATCATGTTCTTCATGAGCAGATTCATCTTTTAAAAAATAATGCTATGGTTTTCAGGGTTTATTGAAAAATAGAGTACTATGAAAATAATCCAGATGTACTTTCTTCTAAATAAAGATATTAATATTAGTGCCCATCACCTGAAATGCAAATGAATTTAAACAAGTTTGGTTTTTTTTTTTGATTTAAACAATTTAGTACAATGTGTAGTCTGTATATACATAACAAATTAGAGCAGAAGTGTAATTTAATGTTTATTATGGAGAAAGTAACAAATTGGAATTAAAGTTGATGAGTTTAACACTCATACGCCACAAACAGATTTTAATTAAAAATGAGTTTGGACTGGTTCAGCAAAGCCAATCAGATATCTTCCTCCAGACACATCCCACTGTAACATGTTCTCAGTAAGTGTGCATAAAATGGACATTTCAGGTCATTTAGTCAGAAAAAAAAAAGGCAAAAAAAAAGCAGTATTTTCATTTCATCCTATAGCTAGCATTCCTGTATGTCTGAGTTTAAGTTGTAACTAAGTTGTAACTCATCAAGACAGCAGCTTTCAATATTCTGTGAATAGAATGGATGAATTTAGTGCCTCATTGACAAAATATTTGATTTCAACAGAAAGAATATATATATACAACTGGCAACTAGTTAAGGCATGTAGTGCTTCTAAATACTGTTATTGTTAAGGGTAGTGCTTCTCACATAAGAGTGCTTCTAAATCATGCTGATGTTTTGCCATACTCATTACTTTGTTTTGCCCTTCCCCATTTTCCAATCTATTTACCTGACCAGCAGGTGAGTTTAAACAATTGTTTCCTTGACAAATGTGCGGTTGGATGAACTGGAGATCAGCTTCCATAAACTGATGTTTCCTGCTGACTCTACATGTAGTATCTGTGCAGTACAGGTTGATGATGTCTTTGACCTTTGTTGTTTTCAAATAACTTTGGTTCAGAGTAGCTCTTCCCTCCTACCGTATGACTAATCTAGATTTCTAATCTTTCATTTAACACTGAGACAAAATATAGAAGCGGTTTCAAATGATCTTTTTGAAATGTTTTATATCTAGGAGAGATCACTAGCATTCTTTTACTTTTGGGGTGGAGGCCTTGGCTTCTTTGTTCTCTGTCATTAAAGATAAATCAAGCCTAAAGTGATGACATCCTGAATCATCATCCCCCAGATGATTGAAAGGATACATCCCCCAGTTGGCACAAGGTACTGACTGCTATGGCCAGCTTTTTCCCTGGTGCAGGCAACTTTACTACCAGTTTTGAATTGCCAACAGGTTTCTGTCTATTTCTTTTCTCCCTCTGAAGGAATGATTTTATTAGTTTGGAAGGTAGCTCAGTCGAACTCATCCCAAGCAGTCAGATGCAATCAGGAGTATTATCTTCAGCAGCAAAGCTGTTCATGGATAATCCCAGTTCTCTTGGCCACTTCTGCTGTAATTTTCTGCCTCCTCAGCTATGCTAGTGCAGCTGTTTTTGGGGTTTATATGAGATCAGGGGCATGATTTAAGTGTGTGTGTGGGGAGGAATGACAACAGAGAAACTTTTCTGAAGATTTCAATTTTAGCTCAAATTTGTTAGTTACCACAGAATATCCCCATTAGCAGTTACAGAAACACTTGTTTGTTGGTAAGCTGAGTCATAGGGTTTAGAACAAGCTGGAGGTCGCAGTGACCTGTGGTAGGTTAATAAACTGGCTTTGTTCATGGAATTGCACTCTGTCACAAAAAGCTGTCTTTTGGCATTACCCAGTGTTCTGTCTCATGGCTTTCAACAAATCTTCAGTCATAAAGCAACCATGTCCAATCCCTTCCTTACAAGCAGAAGCAACACATCTAGAAACAAGTAGGCATTTTGGTACCACAAACATAAAACTGGAAGGCTAAATTACCACCCATTTCCTAGTCTTGAATGGCCCACACTGTCAGGTCTAGTTACACTTTAATATGAAGACAAACATTTATAGACAATTTCTTCTTCTTCGTTAATATGAACTGATATGAATCATCAAGTTATGAATTTTACACAGACTAGCATATATAAATATGTTATGATAACTTAAAGCATGATGTGACATATGCAGTGAGTCGTCAGAAAGTGATTATCTGGTATTGATGTTCAACTAGTACCTGTGGAAGGCATGTAATGATTCACGTAGGATTCAATGTAGTCTTCATTACTGCGGGTGGACTTCCAGGTTTTTGGCTAAAGATAGGATCTAGAGATAGGATTTGGCTCTGTCTTTACTAGAAAGATTTTTATAGCATTTCACTGATACCTGACAACAGTACTGTGAGCTTTAGGTAATGTCTGTGTTTTGTAGCACCTAATCTTAAGGTAAATAACTCACTTAAGCCTTTAGGACTTGCTAACAATACTGTTCAAGAATTCCTGTTCAGCTACACAGGTTAAATTAGCTGACCCTTTGACCAGGTTAAATCCTATGTCACAGAGAAGCAATTTACACATACTAACTAAAAAAAAAAAAAAAAAAGTAGGATCTTTTTACATCAATAAGATACTGCATATGACATAGAAATATACTGTGTTGTAATCCCACTGTCAAATGTCTGATTCAGTTGTCATCACAACGGTTGGCAACGATGTGCATGCTAGCAAAGCGAAACCAGTCATTTCATACTGATTTTTTCTATCATGAATGACATCAGGAATAGACTGTGTTGAGTGTGTTTGAACATAGTACTTCATGAAGAACCTGATATCACTAAATAATTGAGAAGTTAAGAAAATGTTCCAATTTGGCAATTTTACAGATAATTAAAAATTTGTTTGTATTCAGTATTCTTACATCCTTGTCTTCCACCTAACCTGATAAATTATGTATTTCTATTTTTTTAAATCCCTCAATGTGCACATAGATTGTGTCTAGACGGTTTTATTTTCCTGAATTTGAAACTATGTGGCCATTTTAAGATAAATTCAACTCTTGTTATGCTTCTATTTTATTTAAGGCAGTAAAAAGAAAGGAAGAGATATTTCAGTGGAAAAAACAATTACTGTTTTCTTAAAAATATTAAAATATGAAGTAGCTTGAGTACATTAGCATTAAAGTTAAAAGCAGGAGACAAGGGGTTGTAATTCAAGCCATTGTCATAGATCCCAGGTATGTTTTCATTTATTCAGAGCTCAAACTTTCATGTATAAGAAGTTGTGCAGATACCACATTGTCCTCAATGTGGGAAAATACATTTCTAGTGCTCTTAATGAAGAAACAATACATTTGTAATACTTTTAGTACAATTAACCTCATATTTGCAAAGTAATATTTTTGGAAATATTTTACCATATAAGGAAAGATTTTCTGGGAGTTCCTTATGGGATAGGGCAAAGCTTTTCCTGCTTATCAGTTCCCTTCTATTATTTATATAATTTTAAGTTAAGTGTACTTTAAGTAACTTAAACAATGTGTTTGAATCTTGTTCTTTTTTTTTTTTCTTCCCATTTCAGTATAATCGAAAGGAAGTGTAAATTCTAGAGTTAGATTGAGTTAATGAGTTGACAATTGATTTGCTTTATCAGAATGTTGTTCAACCTATGGGGACATTTTTGGTGGGTGACAGAGTCAGTTTACTTTTGCAATTAATTAGGCTTTTAATTTTGTGTTAGCTATAAATTCAGGGATACATATCCTTTTCCATGCAGTTAGTTCAACAATTAACAGGGTTCTTTCAAAGTCTTTTTTTTTTTTTAACTCGCCTTTTCTTGGGTCTTTCCTTATCTTTTTTTTCTTCTATCATTATATATGGCATTTGAATTGTAAATAGCTTGTAGCACATCTGTCTTAATTTTATGCCCACAATATACAGTCTGTATAAATTATAACTGTTTTTATTTATTTATTTTTATAAATGACATCCTGCATTCAAATCATCACAGTAGATGTTAACTTTTTAACTGTTTGGTTGACAGCTAAAAAAAAAAAAACACAAAGTAAATGAAAAAAAACATGTAAGTAAATATTTTTCTTTGTCTTTTTTACTTCTTCAGAATTTATAGAAAATTTCAGTACCTTTTAAATCCTCGTCAAGTTTATAGTCTTGCTGGAAATGGACCAATGCCAGGGTAAGTCTACAGTTAATATTATTACCAGGAACTCATTTAATAAAATGCTACATAATCAAATGAACAGACTGAGGCACATATAGCATGCTTTGAATATATCAACGCTACAGACCTCTGAATGGCTGCAGAAATTTACAGGTATTATTTGTTTACATGTACAAATAAAACTATGTATCATATGTTTTACTGATAACCATGCAGTACACTGTAAGAACTCTGTGATAAATTGCACTTTATTTGCAGCTTTTACTGCTATATTAGCAACCTGAGTTCAATTGGGGTTATTTTTATGTTGCAAATATCTAACAATCGCAAAGATTGATTTGAAGTTTTCTTTTACATAAACACATTTTTGCACATATATATGTTCCTGTGTAATGCAGAGAGTGTTCATATATACATATATATATATATATATATTCTTATGCATGTCAGTTACAGAGTGTTGTTTCAGATTACTCTGGCTGAGCTCTCCGTATCCATTCTATAATCTTAGGGGGATGCAGTGGGGCAGAAAGTGACTAGACAGACTAAATTATGTTGGCAGTGACTTTTTATGGGTACTAAAGTGTTATCTGAATCAGATAGTGTTGCAGTCAGTTGCCTAACGTGACTCTTCAATTTTGCAATCATGTGAATGGAAGTGAATCACAGTATATCAATTTTTGCCACTTCAAATTGTCTCCTTTTTAAGTAGCATGTACCTTGGTAGAAGAGAACAGGCCAGCACTGATTATCTGGTCCATGTACCATTTTGTGTATGGGTTGCATATTATTTAGTTACACAGATACATGAAATTTTACACCAATGAGAAACATTACAGAAATATATTAAAAGATATATGTTCACTGACATAAAGTTTACACTATTGCTTGAATAATATATATATATATATATATATATAAAATCTTGGGATTCTTTTTATATAGAGAAGTTTATAGATTTTATTTTTTTTCCTTTTAAGTTGGAGGAAGAAAAAGATTAAAGTGGAAATGTACATGTTTTGTGCTTTGCAATATCATATTTCAGTTGTCATGGGTGTATTACTGAAAAGAGTATGCTTTAACAATTTTTGCCAATACTGAATATTTTAAGGCCAGATATACAGGAAGTTATTAAAACCATTCTACATCAGTTGTCCATTCATTCATTATGTTAGACTTAGTATGTGTATAGTGTTGATGAAACTGAAAAGTGAATTGGCTCCTATCCTTTTTGAAGTTTGAATTCTCTGGATATCTACAAATACAGTGTGTCTATCTTAGCTACAGTGTGGCTAAGGTGCAACCTGCAGAGTAGGCAAAACCTGCTCAAAAAAAAGTCATCCATGAGACGTCTGATTTCTTTCATGCCTGTAATTTTATCCTGTACTGAATGTTATTGCCATTTGATTATTCAAACATTTTTTGTTTTGTTACACTCATCTTGAGATGTATGGAAAATTGAAATAATCTCACTCCAAAAATTAACTAGATTAGAAAGATTGCAGAAAGTTATTTCAGGAATTTAAAATAAATTTTAACTGAGATAAAACTAGTAACCAGTATTGTTTTACATAGGGTAAACTAGAAATGCCATGCTTTGAGATTGAGAGGACAACTTTTAAAATAAATTAAATATTTATTTTCAACTTCATCTCACTGAATTGAAGCTTTAAACAAAGCCAAACAAACAACTGAAAAAACACACACACAGAAACCACTTAGTGACTGCATTTCTGTTTATAACTGTCTTCTGGTTTTCATTATCTTGTGATGTAAAAGAAAATGTATTTTAAGGAAGAAGCACAAGAGGGCAGTGTTAAGTTCAGACAAGCCCTGTACTGAAAGCAATTTAAACTCTAGTCTTTTGAACCATAACAGTGTTTTTAGGAAATATTTTCAATTTCTCTTCCTATTAGGAATCTAAATAGTTTTACTTCAGAGTCACTTTGAAGCAATTTTTAATTAATTTTCAAACAGAGATTGCATTTTATTAAGCTTGTTTTGGTATGTTTTTAATTCATTCCACAGAAATGAATAATCCTAAATTTTCAGTTTATCTCCTGCCATCACTTTTTGCCCCTGGCAATACTATGTAGGCTGTATAAATTTGTCAATTAAGAAAGCAGTTGAATAAACTCTGTATTTCATTTACCAGTCTTTGTTTTCCTTTCTGTGAGGGCTGGATTGCCTAATAAAACCTGCCCATACATCCATCTGTCCATTCATTCATCCACCTCTATAATGCCAGTTATGCTGGACTGTCAGTCAAAATGTTATATTTGTTTAGTATTGTCATGTACATCAATCAGGTTGAAATGAAACAGAGTGAGGGGATTGTACAGCACAGAGGTAAATGAAAGTATATCCTTCATGCCAGTTACTGTAATTGAGTGGAAAGGGATAAACATAACGTGTATTTATTTTAAACAATTTATGATTATTGTAATAGATTTTAATTGAGTTTATTTTGTGCCTTTTTTCTTTTGAACACTACTTTCAGACATATTTACTCAACCTGTAAAATGTTTATAGTATGAGAGTAGAATTTGCATGTTTTCTGTTGAGCCAAACTGTCTGTTTTAACCCAGAAGTTATTTATTAATGATCGTATCTCTCTGATGGTATGTTGTCATCAACCAAGATGATAACATTCATAAGTTTTCTACCTTGAGTTCCAAACATCTGTGGTTACTCTCAATTAATATTTCCAGTTCCTTTTTGTTGAAAATATAGGTGTTTAAATAATGGAGAAAAACAATAGAACAAGGAGGCCCATAATATCCTAAATCTTAGGGGGACTGTGAAACTGCTGGATTTCATGAAAATGTCAACAGCGCAATCATTCTAGGTTATTCATTCTTCCTTTTTAATGAGATAACCATGTTCTTTCACAGAAATGTGTTGGAATAAAGGTCTCCTTACCAGACCTGAGCTGGAACAAGGTTAAAATAGTCCTTGTTCAGAGAAAGTATAGCCTAGGGACACTAGTCCCATGTTTGAATTTCTTTAAAATCTGATTTATAAATCTGAAACTTATAATTCTGCTTCCTCTTTCAAGTCTGTTATATTACACAAACTAAACTAAAACTAAAAGGGTTTTGATTATCAGCTATTGTGCATTTTTTAATAAATATGCTGATGTGTAGAAGGTCAGTGGTAAAATATTTTGAACAAGCTGTCAGTGAATTTAGTATCACCATCTGAATGTCCAGTTGCTCAAGTGGATGTGTCACCTAATTTCATAATAGATGTGATGGTACTTAGAGAACTGCTGGGACAGTAGCAAAAAATATTTCTTGTAGTTTCTTTGCATGCCTAAACGAAGGTTTTCAGAGTTGTTTATGTCAACTCATGTACATAATCTATATAAAAATACATTGCAATGATTCAAATAAATCACAATAAAGCCAACCCTCTGACACTGATTCTTTTCCAACAACGGAAGCTGACCTGCTGCGATGCCTGAAAATCAAGGAGCTCTCAGCCAAAGGGCAACAGTATGCTTTAAACATTGGTATAATAATTAATGGTTTAGACATTCGTTATTTGGGAGCAGAGAGAGATGGGTGAGCTGGAGAAACCCTGAAAACTCGGCAGCTGAACATAGGCATAAAAGGTACTCTACGGTTATAGACTACAACAGTTAACAAAGTGACATGAAAATTGCCAGGCTGATACATTGTGTAATTTGTGCCTAGCACCTGTGTTTTTAGCCTTGAAAAGAGTTTCCCTGTTTGGTTGTTATATCTCTATAGGAGTCTTCTACTTCTGACAACAACTGTTATTGTGGATTTAATGATCTTGAAGAATCTGAAATTCAGTTATTGTTCACCTCACAGAGAGGTAAATAATAGCTGGCTGAATAGCAGTCAGCCACAGACCCACATGGCTCTGTAGAGAGGTCACCATTTCACAAAGGCTTTGTCCCTCTGAAAAGGCTCCCGTTCCCTTAAGTCTATTATTTAAAATGTCTAATTTATGTTATTTTTATACAGTATAATAGAAATTATATCCGCAAAAGTTGTATTTCTTTGTTACTCCCTTAAGCATTTAATTTGGAGAGCATGTATTTTTTAAATTCTATCCACAAGTTTACATCAGCAGGCCTTTTTAAACCTTAAATTCTGTCCACTTAAAAGATGCCCAAGACAGCTAAACTGAATTCCTACAACTTACTCTGTAATTTAGTTGGGAATCTACAGCACCTGGGCCTTTATACCTTCACAAAGCAATGGGCCTATTTTGAAAATTACACTATTTCCCCTGATTATTGGAATTGATGGCTAAAGTATTTCTTTGCTGTTGGACATTGGGAATTCACAGAGTATTGTGGAAAGACATATACACCAAGAATACTTTCAGAAGATAATAAGTGCATAGTTATTTTCTTCTGAACAAAACATTGGACCTGATCCATATTTCTTTGGAAGAATTATATTTTTGCCAAAGGGCAAAGCAAGCCGTGGTGGATTAGTTGTACTCTAATGATTAACTCTACGTTATGGTTGTGCATCATAAATCAGTAGAAGTTAGAACTCAGTGAGTCTTAACACATGAAACTTGGTTTTAAATATATATTATAAAACAGCTGTTTAACATTATTTTTATTTGTATGATGTCCAAGGTGTTTGCAATATGCATACCACAATCTTCAAATATTGTAAATATCACTAATTTCCAGTACTACTTCTCAGTCTAGGCTGGTAAAGCTGTGGTCCAGAATAATTCACCCTTCTCTTACCCACTGTAATTGTTCATTGGTGAGTTTGCCACACCCACAAAACCTATTGTCTAAAATCTATTTTAAAAAAGCCTTTGCCCCATCCTTTAGCCTGCTTATTAGCTTCTTGCCCTCCCCCCTGCCTTCTTGAACTGGTTCCCTTTTCTCAGTCATTTCAAAGTAAGCTTTTGACTATCATTTTTAAGTTATTTCTGAAATTCACTGTACCTATGACATCCACTACTCAGCATTTATTGATTCACTTTTCCCACAAGTGTTTCTGCTTTCCTTCTTCTGACTGGCACGTATCTCTCTCAAATCAGGAAAGTTGCTATCCGTCTTTTGGGTATTATGCAGATAAAGCAAATTTCATTCTTGCAAAGATCATAGGTTTTACACTATCATTATTGTTCAATATCCATATCAAAATAATTTTGGGCCATCTACTGACTATAATTATTATATTATTATATTATTGCTATAATGTGAAAATAGTTTGGTATACATTGTTAGCAATAGTTACAGAAAACCTAGGTATATTCATGGTATTTTTGAGCGTGAAGTATGTGATAGGGACTGATGTCTTCAGTGTGGGGTATCTGACACAGGGTCTTGGCTTGAATTACTTTTCTGTTAAAATGTCCACTATAATCATGAAGCTCACCAGTGATTCTGTATGGTCACTTATTGCAAGACTGAGATGATATTTTTCTAATTGTGCCATCATTTTTAGCAAGCCTGGAATTTGAAATTGGTAGCCACCTTCATCTTTAGAAATTATGAGCTGAAAACAGTATTTTCAGCTGCAAGATACCCCTCTACTACTTAACTTTTGCACATTCAAATGCCATTCCAGGAGAGGAATATTTTGTCCCATACTATGATAAACTGGATTTACTGAAACTATTTTTATTAGTGATTTGTTGTAATTACTGTCTCATGAATAGTGTCATTAAAATATATACAAAACTGTAACTGAGTTTTATAATGAGGATAAAAAGTGTGTGTTGTCCAGTTACATGGCCAGCTCAGCTTCTCAGTCTAGACAAGGAAAAACTGAATTTTGTTTACATTCATATACTCAATGACCAAACAAAATAACCATTTGTCAGGGATTGTATTCTGTTTGTTTGGAAAAATGGCAGCAGTATGGTCAGTACAATAAAAGGGTAAACATTGCAACAGTGTAATTGCTGTAACTTTCAACTTGGTGCTTTCATCTGGATAGCTAGTTTAAGGGGAAATCATAGTGAGCTGAGCATCTAAATTAGTGAAATTGCTAGTTTAAGCCCAGCATTGTGAATTCACAAGTGGATGGTTTCCAAATTATAGAGTTCACGTGAATTGTGAGATATCTAACAGATTAGACTTTTGTTAATGTAAATCTTTTTTAAAAGGTTTAGCAGGCTGTTACTTCTTTGAGCTGGTGATATTTAGGGTGAATGTTTATCTTTTATTCACTTCCATTCACACACAATGCAAGTTCTATTCCAATATGCAAGTGAAGTACTAATTCACTCGTAATTATCATACTGTTGGTAAAGTTACAGATGCCATTCAAGATTATTTTTTAAAATAATATTACTTTATTTGATTTATGCCACACTTTCTCAAACATTTAAAAGTTTCAAAATTTTACATATTTATTTGTTCAATATTATTTTATTGTCTCAATACCTTTAAAACCAGACTACTTTATTACTGGGAATATGGAAGTTTTAAAACAGAAGTCATAACATAAATAACAGTTAATACAATTTTTTTTCCGTAAATAATACTGCAGAGCTTCTGTAGTCTTCAGTCTTGCATCTGATTACAGTTAGACAAAAGTGCTATAGTTGGCAAAATTCCTGTGGTGTGTATAGTAATATTGGCTAAGAAGCTGAGACAAAAGTATTTTGAAATTATACTGATCATCTCTTTCTAGATTATTCTCCTTTTCCAAACACTGAATCCAAATTACTGAAGTGTATCTGTAAAAGCAGCTCAGTAAACATGGATTTTATCCCTAAGAGCTGAAGTAGCTCTAATAACATTTAGAGCATTTAAGAGGAAATTTCTCTACCGTAGGACAGGTACTTAAGTTCTGTTTGTTTGTTTTCCCCACTTTGACCTCTGCAATTGAGAAATTTGCCAAGTTATATAGTATTTTAATATCTGCTGATATTTTACAATTTACCTTACATTTAGTTGATAACTATACTGAGATACCAGTATCAATGTCTTATTCTTTGCTTGGGCTATCAGCAGTTTTAACTTTTTCGTCTATTCTGGGTGAAGAAGGCTGGCTGATGGATATCTTATAGTCCTACTACTGTGATATCTTATGTTGCTGATTCCTGAAATCTTTGTATAGTGCACTACTACCAGGTATGGGAGGAAAATGTGTGTGCAGATACCTTAATGGAAAGCATTGTCAATTACATTTTAAAATAGTTTTACTTTGAATGGGACAGGAGTTCCTAAAACAATTCTGTAATAATGGGGGAGAGCTATCAGTGCATAAATCAATTATATACATGATTCAAATACAAATAGTTAAATCCTTTAGTGTTTCTGTATGATTCATTAATAGGTTCTCTGTGTTCATATAGCTTTGATAAGATGATTATGAGAAACTGAACTGGAGTAGTATAGGTAGTTGAAACAGTTGCCATCTTTCAGGTGGAAATTACTAATTTATCAGCAGAAACTCAATAATTGCCTCTGTGTGTGATCCTTGTGTCTGGCAAAATAAAAATAATAATAAAAATAGGCTGGTATCAAACACCTTCAGTGGTTTAATTTAATTTGTTTTACTACCAGGAGATAAGAAACTTGTTCAGACTAAACCAGGTCAATTTACAAGGGACCTACTGAGATGAAGATAGATATCTATTGATAGGTTTTACAGCTCAGTATGATTGATCCTATTTACTGTATTAATTATTGACCCTGACCTGAGAACTCTGTGTATGGTTATGAAATTTGCACAATGTACAAAGTTGGGAAGTATTGTAAAAGCTAGGGAGCAACAGTTAATGGTATAACAATTTGATCGTCAGACAAGAATTAGATGGTCTAGTCAATTTTGATGATAGAAATACAATCACATGTAACAGTGTCTTGTAAGCCAAATTTAGGGATTGTTTGTATTTAATCAGTAGAAAGAAAAATGGTTCATTTTTAAGAATCATCTAACAACTTACCTAGCAAATATCCTGCTGTTTTAAGGCCTTAGGAGGCAGCCATCTATTGCTGTTGTTTTCCTGGTATTATTATAGTTGTGGCTTTTTAGCTTTTATTCCCAAGCTTATAGGAGTGTTGTGTGTCCTGTGGTAGAAGATGTTAGTAGGAAAAGTTCTGCTGATCCTTCTTGTTGCTTGTTTGCAAGTGATTGAAGAGTAGGCATTACTTGGGTTACTGTCTGTATCAGCATAATATTTGAATGTACTATTCTAGCTCTTTTATTTTCTATTATTTGACTACTTGAATTTCTGATGTAGAAAAGCCTTTTACTATAATGTCTACAAAAATCAAATCTATATGAAATAATATCTGAATATTATCTGTAAAGTGGGGAACGTGTTTTTTTTTTTAATTGAAGGTAATGTTTTTGGCAACTTTTAATGGTAACTTTTTTAGTGAGCAACAAAAAAAAAAGAATTGCAATAACTATATTGCGTGTAGATTACAGTACAAATTAATTTGATACAGATAAAGTATGTTTTGAAGTATCTATTTTACCTGTTTCTCATATTCTATGTAATATCTTTCAAGGTTGCTGCCATAATGGACATTTGTCCTTTGTAATTCATGCCGTGCTTACTGTAAGATCCACATTGTGCTATGTAGAGGAATTGTCTAACTAAACTGTTAAATATATATATATTTATATATATATATTTATATATATATATTTAACTGTTTAGTTAGACAATATGGTATAGACAATATATGGTAGAGATAAAACTTTTGGGGAAAGAGACCTATTGAAAGATTTATTTTATATTTTTGTTATTTGACTTCCACTGTTTTATGTCTGCTTCAAACCCTTTTACCATGTTCTTCTCCAATATTTATTTTCAAACCATTTAAAAATGTTCTGTGGATAAGAGGTAATAGTTGTTATTAAGATACTAATTGACTAAAACTATGTTGATAGGCAATACTTACGCTTTCCCTCAAGTTCTATTAAGAAATCTGTCTTTCATCACAATGATAACTCTTACTGAGTTTGATTGGAACCATATGAAACAGAAAAATATTTTCCCTTACAAATTCTTAATGTAGGCTATATATTCTAACTCAGTAAGAGAGCTTTATTTACATTTAAATTTATAAATATATTTACTTTTATATATATATATTTCTTAAATATTTATATTTGTGTGGAATATCCTTATATAACCTACATACCAAATATGTAATATATCAAACTTTATATTTGTTTCATGTACATTATATAAAATATGCAAATATAAATATTGCTTTTATATTTAAAATCATAAAAAGAAAAGGTCATTTGCGCTTAATTCTGTACTATGAGATCAATTGTTTGGGAAATTCACTATGTGTATAAAATGCTCCAGTGGAAATATGAATGAATCTTAGTGAGAATTTTTTTGACAGTTTTGTCAGATTCTTGAGTCCACTTTTTTTTTTTTTTTTAAATGAACGTTATGCCTTGAAAGCCATATGGTGAGGATGCCTGCTTATAAAAAGTTGTCTGAGGTTTAGGTCCATGTTCTGCCTATCTGGATTAAAACTAGCATCAACCCAATGTTTTTGTTTGATTGATTGATTATTTGTTTTTGTTTTTATTATTCCCACTCCCCCCAGCTTTCTTTTTGACACGTATTACATATGGTAGAAGTGCTTAAATATTAATAGAAGTTAGTACCCTGCCCTCACCTCTATAACTTCATTTTAAATTAATCTGAAATACCCTCAGTGGTGGAAGTAGCATAACTAGGTCTGCTAACTTTCTAAAGAACCAACACCATTGGGGCAAAGTGGGAATGCTGGTAATGGAAAGCATTTGTCCCTTTGCCAGTTCTTATGAAATGATGGTGAGGCACACCTGTGAGCCAGGATATTTCTCTGCTCGCTCTCATTGTGATGGGATGTGACTTCCAGCAGAGGGTCTTTCAGCACACATACTTACTAGAAGATGTGTTCTCCAAGAGTAGCCAGCCATATTTGGCACATGACATTTTGGATCAGAAGAGATCCTACAGCACTTGTCCTTCAGATTCATCGAGTAGAACATAAAAGATGAGAAGAGCAAAACTGGGTTTGACACAGAATGAGTAAGCATCTTTGAAACATTGTACTTGATACTTGTTAATGTGTTACAGCTCTTCTGAGCAGAGGAAATTAGGATTGGGATGACAATGTGATGGACTTATCTATGTAGATTTGTTTACCTTGAAATTCTTGTCTAGACCTAATTAAAAAAGAAGTTATACTGTCTGTGGTCTTCTACATCTTAAATAACTTTTTTTTTTTTTGAATGTTGCGCTTCCCCTTCTGTTTCACATGCTCTTTCTTTTTCTCTGTAGTTTTTCATTTGTTCTTCATTTTAAAAAGAGACATTTAAAAACAAAATAAAACAAAACAAAACAAAAAAACTTTCTAGAGACAGGAACACCATTCCCTTAGCAGAACCAAAGCTTCATATGGGAAACAGCTTGTAACTTATACACTTATTTATATTACACTTACAAGTGTAATAACTTATTACACTTGTAACTTATTCAGTATATTTGTTTGTATTTAAGAATTTGTGCACAATATAATGATTGTGCATTTATCGTGAAGTTGCAAACTGGAAATCTGATCTGGTCACCAGCTTTTAAACTATGCATTAAGATGACTTTGACGTTAAAGAGTAGAATAGATTCGAGTGGCCATGCAAACACATATATATAATTCAAAATTATTGTAAGGTTTTTGTCTAGTTACAATTTACTTGTAAGGAATAATTTCAGTACATGTCAAAAGCTATCCTAAAAAAAAAAAAAAAAAATTACATTAAAAAGATTGCAACTTAGAATGTTTTTAATATATCTTCACTTTTCAGCATGATGGAACATTGGTATTGTATAAAGTGCATAATGATGCAGTGATATTGTTCAGCACTCAATGTATGTGGAAGCAGAAATAGCTGGGCAAATATTACCAAAGATCTTGCACTTTTAAAATAGTTTGCAGGATGATGTAATGGGTGCTTTCAATCTGATGCTTACACATATTGTTTTAAACCATGGTGCAAAATTGTTTTTATCAACCACAGATGCTCAGCTTATTATGTATTAGTGTACTATTAGAAATGTGCCATTTTCATATGCTTTTATAGGCACCACCTCACAAGAACGTTTTGTGGCTAATATATTCAGCCACCTTAGACTTCTCTGTCTAGAGAGACTACATAGCCATTTACAACTGAGTAAGCAGATAATGTTTTCTGAGAATAGTTTGAAACTGGCACAAAGATTTGGATTAACCATTAGTTCCCATCTTTTTCTAATATTAGTGCATCATAATAACCCTTGAATTAGTAGTTGTATATGAAATTTACCAGATAATTCACTGTTGGATTGTATTTGTCGTCTGTTTAAAAAATGAATGCGTCGGCAGAGGTGATTATTATTTAAAGTGTTAAATTGTCATTTAGTATTAAATGAAATGTCTTAAGTCATAAAATGTAGGAATAATGCACAATGAATTTATGTTAATTAAATAGATATCTTCATTTACTGTTTTTAGGTTAAGTTTTTTCCGAGATGTTCCTGAGTTCAGAGTACTAGCATGTGGTGGAGATGGAACAGTAGGCTGGATTTTGGATTGCATAGGTAATCAACAGAGTTTACATAGTTTTGCTGGACTCATATATTTCATGTTACTGCTCTTTACTATTTACCAGCATGTGGATACAAATATTTCGTACACGATGTTCATTTAAATTTTTGAAATTTAATAGTTTGAGAAATTATTATTTTTAAGGGTATTAAAATTGCAAAATCCCTGGATAAGTTCAATGTTCGTAGTCCTGCAGATTCCCAGAAGGCAAGAAACTTGAATCAAAACTGTTTTCAATTCAAAGTCAGTTCCCTATACTGAATCAGAGCAGCTACCAAATTTCTGTTTATGTTCCATTATTCCATAATGGAGAAAATGTCATAACAGTCCTTTGAAAAGAATTGTTCTTACAGCCATTTAGATGCCCATGATGTGGGATATGTAAATCATTTCAGATTTTGAGTTCTTTCAGTCAGTTGGCCATAAAGTCCTGTGTATAAATAATTAGGAAGGACCAGAGGTCAAGATATTGAAGATTCAAACTTCCTGATGATTATTAGGGAGCATATCTTCCACACCATAGCACTGTTTATTGGGTACTAGAGAGGCTGCAGAGAAAATAATGGGAATGTCTGACAATGGAACTGAGGAAGGAGATGAAGAGAGGCCAAAAGACTCAACTTTACTGTTTGGAGAGTGTTAAAAATTGTGCTTTTTTCATGGGAACTGTGGACCAGAAAACCTAAGTGAAAATGATGGAGTATCAAAGACATATTTCTGATCATGGTTTGACCAAAAAAAAAAAAAAAAAAAAAGAAAAGGAAGGGGAGGTAAAAAAAAGTCCTTTTGCAAATACATGGTATTTCTTGTAATTCTCAAATAGCTTTCAGAATTGTAAATCAATGTACATAAACATCAGGTGAACTGTCTAAATTGGAAGGGGTGAAGTTTTGTAGCTGTTAATTGTGTCATCGTCTTTTCCATGAGATCTAAAATGTCATGTAGTTACCTTTCAGCAACATTATTTGAAGAAAAGACTGCATTTTGCCTTAGTAAAATACTAACTTCTGAAGCATTTTTTGTGGTGCGGTGCAGAATTACAAAATAATTTGGAAGATCCAGGATCCACCTGTTCCATAGGTGCAGAAAATATGTTTTAAATGCAGCCTTTTAGGAAACAACCTTTTGACATGAGTAATATGTATAAAGTTTAAGAAATCACCTTTTTAGAGAAACAGACACATTCTTGTTTGATCTTTTTCTTCCCTGATCTTCTGACTTAAAATTCATTTTAGCCGAGAGAAAAAAAAAAAAAATTCTCCTCAATTTGAGACTTTCAAATTTTTTCCCTCCCCTCCCTTCCTCTCTTCTCCCTTCTCTCCTTTTACAAATTTGCAGTACACTGGCATTGTAAATGCTAAATCTTTCTAAATATTTGAAGAGAGAAGTTGATAAAAAAACAAGGTGACCCTGCTATATCAACTGGATGTATAAATTTGATGTATAAATGCTAACAATTGTTGGTAACTACACATAATTCTATGAACAAAATAGATGATTGTTTAGTTATTCAAATATTACTTTTAAACTAGACATGCCACTCATGATGATTAAATGGACGATTTGACAAATTATATATTTGAAATATACTTGGAGAATATCTGCCCCACTTCAGAAAAGCTGTACTTCTTCACAAGGGTTTCCCCATCTGATTTTGAATAGAGATGCTTTAGTTTGAAACACTAGAAAATTAAAGGTTGAAAGCGAAAAGACACTCTTAAGTACATACATTTCAAAATATTTCTTATTAAATACAAAATATTGACTTAGAGACTTGATGAGATGTTTATCTTGATTAATGATTATCTTGAATAGTAGATTTGATTCCTAATGTGCTAAACCCTGGTGTTGGGTCGAGGGAGTCTTTGGTAATGGTGGTCGTGTTCCACACGAATCCAACTGAATACACAGCTAAACAGAAATTTGGTCACCCAGCTGAAGGATTTGTTTCATTATTCCTGTCCTGAACTAATACTGTTTTGCATTCCTAGTTGGGAATGGTATAGGTGAAACTAACAGAGAGCATAAAATATTCAGTCTGAGAAAAATATATAATGTCATTGTTTATGTATGTTTATCATAGCCTTGGATTTAAAAAGTCCATATGATAATAATGTAAATTAGGATTAAGGATTGAATATTGGCTAGGGAAGGGGCTGCACAATGGAATGTCTCAATGAAATGCTTGTTGTTGAACAGACAGCAGAATCTCATGTGTAAAATACATATCACTGTCTTTCACTGAAAGAAAATGTAACACAGTTACTATATTGGTACCAAGCAATTAGATTTTTGTTCCTTAGTTATGTTTTTCCTTCTTTATTCACAGAGAAAGCAAACTTGCTTAAGCATCCTCCAGTTGCTATTCTGCCTCTTGGGACTGGAAATGATTTAGCAAGGTGTCTGAGATGGGGAGGAGGTAAACACAAATTAAAATATCTTGCATTATGTAATTAAAAGAAAAAAAATTGCAACAAAGTCTACCCTTAACATTTGGACGTCTCTTTTATGATGTATGTAAAGAACCATTATTGCCTTTCCTCTTTTTGGAATTAGCTGTCTGCAAATGTTATATGAACTGTTTTATAGATATTAAAGGTCATAAGCACTCTTCGTACCTTGCTTGTAGCTCCTGCTCACACCAAAAAAGCTCCAAGGTACAATGAGAGTAGTATACAGCTACTTGGTTGGCTTTTTACCATCTGTATTGCAGTTATTTCTTTAATCAATACATTATAAAAAGAGTATTCTTAAATGGATTTTAATTGGGGCTGTTCTGAAAGGGTTACTGAAAACAGCTAATAATGGTTTTGGACTGGTTTCATCTTTTTTAATATTCATAAATATTAAATGAAAAATATGTCTCAGCCTCAGACGAGTTCCTTTGGTCCACTCGTTTCTCTTCTGCTACAGAGGATTCCAGACAATAAGTGCTGTGGTGCTATTTATCAGGAAATGAGAAGACAAAGAATGATGAAAGGAGAATATATGTAAAGGCAAAACTTTAATATCCTTTGCATCCTCTCCTGAACCTAATTCTCAGCTTCTCCAATAACTTATTTCCATTCAGGATTTGCATTACAGAATTAAAAAGAACATCATAACCTGAAGGAAACCCAAAGAAGAAAGTCTTAGGCAAGGCAGTCTCCGGAGAAAGCACATCAGTTCACAGGCTCATAAGTAGTTCTGTTTCAGGTCTCAGTTGTTCATTTCAGTTCAGATATTGTATGTTTGGAAACTGTCTGTTTATTTTGAAATTCCCAGCTTTTGCAGATGTTTCTTCCTTCTTCTGTCTCAACAAAAGTTTCTTTCCAAACGTCTACCTTGTTACCAGATAGGTCTTTAGCAAATTCTCTGTAGTCTCCATGCTAGAGAACTTTTGTTAACCATAATGTTCTGTCAAATCATTTGAGGGCCTTCTTCATTTTTCTGTCATGACTGGTGATTGTTTATTCTCATAGTCCTTGAAATAAAACCAACCAAATCAGCCTTACATAATTTTCTGGGCAGTTCATTGAATAGTCATAGAATAATTCAGACTGGAAAGGATCACAGGAGGTTTTCTTGTTTAATCTCCTACAGCAAGCAGAGTCAATTATAAGAGTAGATCACATTGCTCAGGACTTTATCCAGTTGGGTCTTAAAATCTTCCTAGAATAGAGTCAGCATGGTCTCTCTGGGCAGCTTGTTCCTGTGCTTGACTGTCTTCATGGTAGAGTTTTTCTGTTTATACAATCTGAATGTCTATTGTTTCAATTTACACTCTTTGTCTCTCATTCTGTCGCTATGCACTGCTGTGAAGAGCCTGGTTGTGTCTTGGTAATTTCCTTATAGGCCTTGATAGACTGCTATTAGGTTACCCACTACCACCACCACCATTTCTTCTCTAGGCTGAAGAAGCCTATCTTCCTCAGCTTCTCCTCACAGAGCAAGTGCTCTTAGCCCCCAGTCGTCTAGGTGGTCCTCAGCTGAACTTCCCCCCATTTATTGTTGTCTGTCTTGTACTGTATGTGCATGTGGGGAGGGAGGGCAGGTCTGCTCTAAACTGGATGCATTCTAATTGCTGAGCAAGAGGGGGACTTCACTTCTCTCAAGCTACTGGCTCTGCTCCTGTTCATATGACTGAGAATGCTGTTGGACTATGTTGCCAGGCTATTCTGTGAGCTCATACACAGCTTGCTGTCCTCCAACACTACTCCTGGTGCTTTTTTCACAGAGTTTTTCCTCTCCCAGTCTATCCCCAGCCTGTATCATTGCAAGGGTTATTCCTTCTGTGGTTTGGGATTTGCTCAATTTTGCCAGTCCGTGACTCCAGAGTGTCTAGATTCCTCTGGATGGCAGCCCTGCCATTGAGCATTAGTTTATGTGACATCTGCAAACTTGAAGAACGACCTCCAGGTCACTGATAAGGACAAAAAGAAAAAAAAAAGGGGGGGGGGGGGGGGGGGGGACAGGTCCCAAGATAGACCCCTGCAGTACTCCAGTTCTTGTGGGTAACCACATAGAGCACAGCTTATTTGCCACCCCTATCTAAGCCTGGTAATCAAGCCAGTTTTACATATCCATCTAGTTTCCTACCCATCCAGACAGTAACATCCCAACTTATCTGCAAGAACACTGTGGGAGACAGTATTGAATGGCTTGCTAAAGTAGAGGTAATCAATATCTGCAGTTCCTCCCCTTGTCCACAAATCCACTCATCTTATTACAAAAGGCAATTACTTTGGTCAGGTTTACCCATGCTAAATCCATGCTGGTTGACTTCTTCATGTGCCCAGAAATGTGGTTGAAGAGGGTTTGGTCGTGTTTTCTTCCAGGGACCAAAGTAAGGCAGACTGGTCTGTAGTTCTCCAAATTATTCTTTTGGCCTTTCTAATGACGGATTCAAATTTTTTATTTTTTATTTTTTCCTGTGATGTCACTTGTAACATCTCCCAGTCTCCATGCCTTTTCAAAGATGATAGACAGTGACTTTGCAAAGCTGTTAGCCAGCTTTCTCAAAATCTTCATATGCAGCCCATCTGTAACAGAAGCATAAAAAGCTCCCTTGAATTTGCTCATTATTAGATTATCTCTGTGCTCTACCCCCATTCTGTCTTTTGGCTGATTACTGTGTTCCTCAATAATCATGTCTTGGTTTTATGCAATCTACCTGATTCTAAATTGTTTTGTAGGTGAATCATGAGGCTAATTTATTGTGTTACTAGACCTGTCCATTTTCTTTTCCTTTGGGAAAAGACCACACTTATGCAAGTTAAAAATAAAACCAAAATGCTTAGTCCTATTGCAATTAGCAAGCAAGATATTTATTATGTTGTTTAAATCAACTCTGTTCATCTGAATCAGAGAAACCGAGTCACGCCTTTCTCTTCCGTGGTCTTTGTAGCTTTTAGCTGAAATCAAAAATTGTTTTTCCATACCAGTAAGTTTACAAGTCAGATAAATTGTGCTTGCCAGTTTCACCTTCATGTGCTGAGAAGGTCCAAGTAATTGCAGTAGAAGTCTGCAGAAACTTATATCCATCACATAGCATAGGTTCCTCAATGAGGTGAAACAAATCACACTCAACAAGATTACCTCTGATGATATTTTGACATTTTCTTCAAGAAAAAAAAAAAAAAGGTGATGAAGAGCAATAGATGGGTACTACTTTTCATTTGACCTGTCCTTCCATTCACTTCTATTTATCTTTTGTTTTAATTGACTACATCTGGACTAAAGTAAATATAATAATAAAAAAGACATGAAAATATTCTGGCTTTCATCATTCTTCGCTACGTTGCTTTTTGGTAGACAGTGACATAACACAGATCTCCTGGAACTTCTGTAGGTTGGGAGAGGAGACAGGTTTCTCAGAAACCAAACTGCTGGTGAGTGGTCTCAAGGACGCAGAAAAATGGAACTGAGCATGCTGCTGTTATGTGGTGGTTGGCAATAACTTAAAAAAATATACAACCATAAGGTAGTACATCAGCAATGTGTTTTGAACACAGAGGCTTTGAATGGCTGTTTACTATTTTTTTCTACATGATGAATTTCAGTTGAATCAGTAGCTATGAAGAGAACTCCTTATATTTGTCCTGATTTTCTTCATACAAAAGTTATAACTTCTGTTTACCAAAGACATGGTTTTTACTTTACTAGACTGTTGATGACCTTGCAAGTACATATTGCTTAAATATGGAAATTTATTCACGATTTGAAGAAGAAACAAATCCACAGATCTTAGTTAACTATTACAAAACAATTTTGTCTGAATAGTATTTAGAGCTGATAAAGTAACCTAGGAAAGTCCCCCCTTTTTATTTGTATGCACATTCATACTGTAGTTTGAGTATGCTCAGAACTGTGAAAGCAAATATACTGCTTAGTTTGGTATACAGTGTACTGAACTAGGGAATTACCTAAAGACAAGTGTGCTTCTAGCAAGAGTAAGATCTTTTTACAGATCAAGATGAGACTGATAAAGAAGTTGCTGAAAGATGGCAAAATGTTAGTTCTGCTGATGTCATCAGTCATGAATGGATTTCAATATTTTTTTTTTTAATTTTTTATAATAAACCACACTGAAACAGTTGGTTTAAAAAATTGAAAAAGGCTTTTAATCTTTCAGTCTCATGTTAGACTCTTATCAGATAAATCTAAGATTCTGAACTATTTTTTGCATATATTTTGAAATCACAGGCACTAAAAATTAAGAATAATTTCATAACAAGAACATTTGGCAAACTGTAACCTTACGTCTTTGAATAGCTGCTGTAATCATGTGAAGAATGCAAGGAATTGGCAAATGTAGAATATCAAATTATTTTCTCCAGTATAAATCTGACACCCAGTGAAATCTATAGAGTTAATCTAAGTTTACATTAATTCAGCTAAGTGTGAAGTCATAGAATCATAGAATCATTAAGGCTGGAAGAGACCTTCAAGATCATCCGGTCCAACCATCACCCTACTATCGATATCACCCACAAAACCACGTCCCTAAGCACCACGTCCAACCTTTCCTTGAATGCCCCCAGGGACGGTGACTCCACCACCTCCCTGAGCAACCCGTTCCATTGCCTGACTACTCTTTCGGAGAAGAAATGTCTCCTTATTTCCAACCTAAACCTCCCCTGGCACAACTTGAGCTCATTTCCTCTAGTCTTATCACTAGTTATCTGGGAGAAGAGGCCGATCCCCAGCTCCCCACACCTTCCTTTCAGTTAGTTATAGAGAGCAATGAAGTCTCCCCTGAGCCTCCTCTTCCCCAGACTAAACAACCTGAGTTCCCTCAGCCGCTCCTCATAGGATTTGTGTTCCAGGCCCTTCACCAGCTTCATAGCCCTTCTCTGGACATGATCCAGAGAACAGTTTAATTTTAACAGTCAGCTCTCCTTTTAATGACAAGTGCTGGAAAATTTTATGCACTTCAAACATAATCCTGATGTTTGGGTCTTGTATAAATAGTTTTAATTTTTCCAGTCATCTAGAAAGAGAATGAAAACTGAAAAAACAAACAAACAAACAAAAAAACTTCTTTATATTTGGTCAAAATAACCATTTTCACCTTTTGCTAGGTTATGAAGGAGAGAATTTAATGAAGATTTTAAAAGACATCGAGAACAGCTCAGAGATTTTGCTGGACAGGTGGAAATTTGAAGTAATTCCCAATGATAAAGACGAGAAAGGAGACCCAGTGCCTTACAACATCATCAATAACTACTTTTCTATTGGCGTGGTAAGACTCATGCTTATTCTTAAGTGATTTTCGTTTTTTCTGTTTTGAATAAGTATTTGATTGTTTTAGAGTGAAGAATTGTTGGTTGCAGATCATCTATAATGTTATTTTCCTAGTGAAATGAATGCATAGATGACTGACTGACAGCAGTTTACATAGATTTACTTACACACATTCAAAGCAGAATTATTTTTCAAGATCTTCTACCTTCCCATCTATAAAAAAGATATTTGTGTTGTTCCTAATGGTTTATGAGCATCTACAGCGCTAAATTTAGATTGTCATTATGAAGGTCCTATAAAAATATAAAGGAAAACTAATCACTTAATATGAGCTCAAGTAACCTTTTCCATTAGGACTCACATGATCAGAACTATTTAAAAGAACAGGGACATTCTCTCTTTCTTTAGGAGAATTTTAAATAACAAAATAATAATAAAGAGAAGTATATTCTTGGTTCTGTCTTATGGGCATATTCATAGAATGAATTATGAGGAAAAAGGGTATGAGAAGCTATTAATCTCCTACAAACTGCATCTCCAGCTTGTGCTTCTCTCTTTATATCTACTTCTCCCATTATATCTACTCTCCCCACTGCATATATGAGGGGAATCCGAAATATCCAGTCTAACTCCCTAGAATTCTTTTGGTTTGGATATGCTTTCAAAGACTAGCAGAAGGGGGACTGTGATGAGGTCCAAATTTCACAGATTAAAGAGTTCATAAATAAGATTTTTAACTTGGACACAGCTGTAGTCTAGTTAACTTGGGGACATGACCTCCAGCAGCTAGTACTGGCTGTTCTGAATCTCTCTCTCTCTTAAAAATCAGAATCCACTTTTACAGAATGTATAATTCTATAGTCCAGTATTTCCAAATGCTACACAAAAGTGTTTTAATGGGAAGTACCACATAGTCATTGTAAATCCAAGGAAATTAAAGGTCTCTTCTTGATTTTCTTGGTCACTGTGCTTCAGTCTTAACAAGGTTCTGCCACAACTTTAAATGGTTATATGAAATTTTTACATACTAATTGCAGTTCAGTAATATTGATATAGCGCTGATCAGCAACATGCAAACAGTTTATTTCTTCAAAAAAAAATTCCTTGGCTTCTTTTCCTGTATAGTCTTAAATTATGAAAAAAAAAAAAAAAAAAAAATCAGGATCCCCAAAGTTCAGATATTGAAATAGTAAGAAATTATTATTAGTTTTTTTTTTTTTTTTGCTTGTATGGTTTATTTGTTATTTACCCTCTCTTGTACAAAATAAGTGCGAAGAACAACTAGATGAACCAGAAATAACAGAAATTAATATAAAAAGGCACCTAAAGGCAAAGTATATGCACCTAAACTAGTGCAAAAATAAGTTCATAATCAGGAGTGGAAAGGAAAAACTTTACAGCTTACAAAATAAATAAATAAATAAATAAAAGCAAATGCCTCACACAGGGAAATATATTCAGTGACTTTGTCAAAAGAGAATATTGAAGCTCAAAGGTGAGGAAAGAAAATAAACGTGTTACACTGAAGAAGGAAGCAAATGATGAAAGGGAAGAGGGATGAGATTTTATGCCTATGTACATTAATACAGTGCAATTTAAATTGTTTAAAATGTAGATGAGCACCACATGTAAAGACACAGCACAGAAACAGGAAATTGATAGTAGGACATTTGTGAATGTGCTAGGCTTCAAAGAATTCTTCAGTGTTATTCAAGAAAAAAAAGTTGAATAGTTGAACTGAAATTATTCAGTGGTATGATCATACCGGTATTAAGGACAACGTAAATTATACATTGTAAAATACCGCAAGAAAATATCAAACTCTACTCTCCACACCAAGCTCCACAAGCAACTCTAAGATTAAGTTTTCAGTTAAAACCTTTGAATTCAATAATTTAATCACACCAAACTTTTGACTGTTCACATAATATAAATATGAGCAGCAGAAAATTATACCAGAAATGGACAATACAATATGTTGCATTGATAAAAGCTTCTAAAACTGTAAAATCATATTTCTGAAGCAGTAAAATCTGTTATGTTTTTCATATGTTCAAGTTTATGAAATGCCTGTTTCTTAAGTTCATTGGAGTGAATAGGACAGAGCAAATACAGAAAGTCAGAAATTGGATCTTAGACTTGCTGAAGTTGTGTAATTCACATATTAGGTAACATTTATGATCATAGACCCATAGAAACACAAGATTGGAAAGGACCTACAAGATCATCTAGTCCAACCATCTTCCTATCACCAATACTACCCACTAAGCTACTAAATCATATCTTGTAGCACCTTGTCCAGGCACTTCTTGAACATCGCCGGGGATGGTGACTCCACCACCTCCCTGGGCAGGCCATTCCAGTGCCTAATCACTCTTAGAGAGAAAAAGTTTTTCCTGATATCTAATTTAAATCTCCCCTGGAGCAACCTGTGGCCATTCCCTAGAGTCCTATCATTAGTTAACTGGGAGAAGAGGCCGATCCCCTCCTCATCACAGCCTCCCTTCAGCAAGCTGTAGAGTACAATGAGGTCTCCCCTGAGCCTCCTCTTCTCCAGACTAAACAACCCGAGTTCCCTCAGCCGCTCCTTACAGGACTTGTGCTCCAGACCCCTCACCAGTTTTGTTGCCCTTCTTTGGACATGATCCAGAGCCTCGATGTCCTGGTAGTGAGGGGCCCAAAACTGAACACAGTACTTGATGTGCGGCCTCACCAGAGCTGAGTACAGGGGGATGATCACCTCCATGCTCCTGCTGGCTACACTATTTCTAATGCAGGCCAGGATGCCTTTGGCCTTCTAGGCCACCTAGGCACACTGTCAGCTCATGTTCAGGCGAGCATTGATCAACACTCCCTTTTTTTTTTTTTTTCCTGGACCCTTGAAAACCCTTGAAGACCCTTGATAACCCTTGAAAAGCCAAGCAAAATGTTTGTCTGTGCAAATAGAAAACTTAAGATAGTAAAACTTATCTACAACTGAAGTAAACCTCATTTCACAAAAGCAAAAATGTTTTCAGTACTTCATGCCTAATACAAACTTTGGCAAGTATTGAATTAGAAAAGCATTAATCTACCACCTTGTTGGACGCCATCTGCTGTTATCCAAGAACATAGCTTGAGTCAGGCCTACAGCAAAACAAAGCAAAACAACAACAACAACAAAAAACGCACACAAAAAAAAACAGTGCCACCTACAAGTTTATATTAAGAGAAACAAAAAGGATTGATATAATAGATGAAGTTAGTAACAGAACCATAGAAAATGAGAGTTTAGGGGACCTCAGAGAAACACCTATATTCATTCCTCTTCCTAAGGTAGGTTCTGTGTCCCTTGCCTCATTCTTGACGGATATTTATCTAGTTTGTGTCTTTTCAGATAAATAATTTTTTTTCCTGTGATTTTTCTATTATTCCATTACTGTATGACTCTATTACTTTATTGTCCTTACTCTAAAATTTCTTTGTCATCTCTAATATGAATAGTCTTGGTGTAGCCTGGGCCCAGGTTTTCCTGTCCTGTGCAGACAGGAGAAGGAAAACAAATTATTCCATTCCTCTGTAAAACTCTTTGTTGCCTACTGGAAGGTCAGTCAGATCCCTTCTTTTGTTCCATAGCCTAACTATCTCCAGTTTCTTCAGTGCTTTCTCACAGAAAATGTTCTCTAGACATCTGATCATATGTGTTACTTTTAGCTGTGTTTAGATAAAACATGAGAATTCAACCCAATTACTCCCTTCAGTTCATATCTCCCTAGAACTGTAGTGCTCCCAATTACTATGTTGCATTTGATGTCTTATCAGCACTGAGTGGAAAACAGGAATTAACGTCTTGCAAATGACTCCACTATAAAGAAAAAATAGCCTTCTTAACAATAGCATGATTTTTTTTTTTCATATTTGACTTGTGATTCATTGATGATTTCAGATACTGTTCTGAAGAACTACTACCTCATATCTCTTTTGGGTTTTGCATAACTTATTCTTCCTACCTACATGCAGAAACATACACTTACTGAATTACATCCTCTTTCAATTTTTACTGTTTCTCCAAGGCACTACAAAGACTGATGGTAACCCGTGGCATATTTTACATTGCCTCATAGATTCACGCAAATAATAGGTGTGCTGTCAAATCATTATGAACAGAACCTGCAATATGGATTTTGTGAGAGTATGGCAAAAAATGTATTTGGCAACAAACAATCTCAGTGTCAGTTTAGAAAGCCCAAGGGAGTAAAACTCGATAAAATTGTGCCTGGCAAGGGGCTCTTACTGCCTTAAGGACCATAATTCAGGTTCGAAGGGATTGCAGAAGTCAGTAGTCCAATCTCCAGTGTTCTTAGCAGGGTCAGCTATAAGAGCAGGTCACATAGCTGAAGGCTTTATCCAGTTGAGTCTTCAAAAACTCCAAAGATGGAGATGTTACAACCTCTCTGAGCAACTTATTCTGCTGCTTGGCAGTCCTTATGGTGAAGATATTTTTCCTTACACCTAGTTTGAATCTCTGTTGTTTCAATTTACACTCTTTTTTTACCATCATCCCATTATGCACCACTGTGTAGAGTCTGGCTTTGTCATTTTAATAACTTCCTCATACGTATATGCAGACTGCAATTAGATTTCCCTGAAGTTTTCTCTTCTAGCAAGAAAGCTAGATCTTCAGGCAGTCTTCTTTATCCTTCTGTTTTCAACCAATCAAGACCATAACTTCCCTGCTTGGACACAAGAATGCTGGGGTAGAGGATGTTCAAAACCTTGCTGAAGATGAGCATAACATCTACTGCTCTCTCATCTACAAATCTAGCCCTTTTATCATAGGCAGGAATCAGAGGGTAATTTACTGTTGAGAAGGAAAATCTTTCACTAAGTTGAAAATGAACATTTTCAGGAGTGCGTGTATTTGAAATGCTTCATTAGTATGTTCAGGCCAAAAAAAAACCAGTTGTTTTCTAAAGCATTGTCAGATTCCTGATGTGTGTACATAAGTATATGTACTACGTATAAGTACAGGAAAAAAAAGGTAAGAAAAAAAAAGCAAAATGAGATGCAGTAGATAAATGAGTATAAGCAGTGTTCAACCTGATGATAGCACAAAGCACATAAGAACCACACAAAGCACCAGCCAAGCTGTGTGTCAGTTTCAAAGCAGAAACTAGAAAGCATCTAAGAGTAAAGTAAAATGAGATAAAGATTTTCAAGTGTTCACATCCATCATTCTGTCAGGATGGCAAGACACCAGGAGAGAAGTCCCATCTGCTTCCAAATAGTAGTGGGATTGCTGAAAAAAGCTAAATATCCAAGAAAAAATGTGTATTAAGGCAGTCAAATCATATTGGCTTAAAAAAGTAAAAATATGAAGATTAAGTGAGCTGGCCAAACGTAACTGATAATATTAGCGGACAGATAAACAGACATGATAAAGACAGGAAACATCAGGCCAACTCAGAAATGGGTGTGACTGAAATAAATTACTGACATACTCTGGAGAAAATAAAAATAATCTATACAACCTTCTTTAAATTCATGCACTGCCTAGTAAATTCATACACTAGGTTATTGTTATCACAGTGGTCATCAAAGACAGATCTCAGTAATCTTAGCATTGGTGTGTTATCACAGGCTCTGTATTCCAGACAGTAGGCTTGCAAGGCATTTCTGCAGTTCCTACAGGAATGGAAATTCAGTTATGTCACATCATTTAGCTAAATTGCTAAGGGTATAAGCAATTTATGAGAGTTGAGTGTGTGTGTAGACAGTATCAACTTGTGTGTATTAATTGTCACAGTTAGTCTTTTACCCATGGATAATACAGCATAACTTAACACTACTTTCTTCAGTCACTTAGCTAATTCCCATTAATGGTGAGTCAATATAAATATACCTGGACAGTTACTTCAGATAAGTTTCTGTGTCGTAATAGCCCTGCACATTTGATTTATTTTCTCCTAGCTATTTTCCATATCTGTATCTCAGGCCTGTATTAAAAACAAAAACAAACAACAACAACAAACTTTCACCGATCAATTATATATCTTAGTACAGAGAATTGTTTCCACAAAATTTAGAAATAGGTTTTCATTTCAATACCTTTTCTTTTTTTTTTTTTTTAAGAAAAAGTCTATACTCATTACTTCATGAAAGCATTACTTATAGTGGTAAAAAAAAAAAAAAAGAAAAAAAAAAAGAAAGAAAAGTGGATATAGCTATCCAAAATTCAAAAGCATTTTTTGCAAATAAAAGAGCTTACAAGTCTAATCTCAGATCTTGTCAAGAACAAACCATTTTCATTTTCATAGAACAGTCATGCAGTCATAAAAAAACATGGATACATATTGTTAATTACAAAATATACCAGTGGATTGGTATAAATTCGATGAAATTTACTATGTGTACCCAAAGCAAGTGCACAGAAAACAGGTAAGAATGGAAGATGATGAAATACTCATTTGCTGAGACCTGAGCAGGAGGACATGGAAGATGGATAGTGAGGCAAATTCTCATGTAAAACCAAGAAACAAACAAACAAACAAAAGCAAAACGAACAAACAAAAAACTTACAAACAGTACTCATTACCTTGAGAAAGACTTGCATCTGCTCCACCATCAAACCACATAATGTCATGGTCAAGAATTTTGCAGTGTTAAGATTTGAAGAAGCAGTTTTTTAAAGCTTAGGGAAATTAGCTTATTTGTCAAGCAATTTTAGTCAGATAATAAATTAAAATAGAGTGACTGTCAAGGGTGTGCATCTTTTATGGGGAAGTTATTAAAGACTGTTAAATATGTAAGGAGGCTGCAATGCTTGTTTTTAGTATTTCTGAAATGATCGTCTCAAAGTGAGACAAAATGGGTATGTCGATAAAAGCTTTTTCACTTGTGCCTCATTAAATGATCAGTTATGACTAAACATTAGAAACCTCGACTTTCATTAAATGCTTGGTATAAAAGAGCATGTGGAATGGGGAAGAAGTGATCTTATACACTTAGGGACAGAAAGAATGAAAGAGAGCAAGAAATCTCAGCTACTTAGACTTGCAGTACTTTCTCTTCAAGCTGGACACTCATAAGAAATGATTCAGTGTTTCTCTCTACCTGCACTTTCTCCTGCTATTTAGGAAGGGCAAGAGAACTGCAGGGATTCTGGGAGCAAGCTATAGACACACAGGATGAAGAGTGGCGGCATAATTGTGTAGGCAAAATCACTGGAGATTTAGTGTTTGAATTAATTGATTAAAAGCTCAGAAAGCTCAGAAACAGTAAGAGCTAAGCAAAATCATTCACTAATATGATTGTAAAGGGTAGGAAATTCACTCAGAACCTTTTTGAACTCTTTTTTTGTAACTCGCTTTCAGTTGGATTAGTCAATAAAAATTCCTGGAAAATTGGCAAAATGTCCTAATTTTCTAAGTCTGGGAGTGCTAGCAGGGCTGCAGCTGCCACATATTCACTGGAGATATAAAATAATAACAACAATAATAGAAGAATCAGACAAAAATTATAATGGTGTCCTTTAAAAAAATCTCATTGTTATTTGATATCTCACAATGAACATTTTTTTTTCCTAATGGTAGGAGCATACTTTAGAAACTCATGATGACAGTCTTGACTGGAGCAAATAGATATAGGCCAAAGGTACAAAGGTAGTCAGATGGGCTGCATCATACTGCACTAGTCACCTTTGCTAGAACCTGATTTTTCACACTTAATTATGCAACCAATTTGAAAGTATTCAAAAACCAAGCCAAACAAACAAACAAAAAAACCTTTTGATTCTACTCAGATAATGACTGGCCTTACACAGCTAAAACTAATGTGTAAACAGTGCAATTCATTTGTCTTCCATTGACTTCCAAAACACTCATGGTGCATTGCATTGTTTTCAATTTTATGGGTAATAATGCTGAAAGAAATTATGAATAGATTTGCATTGCTGTTAAGATGAAAGTCCTAATGTAGGTTTTCCTGAAGCAAGCAGAATTTTGAATTTACTGTTCTGCCACTGAATTAGAGGTTAGCTTTTACAGAGCCAAAATTAAAACAACATGAATCAGTACTGAAATTCTTGTCATGGACATTTTCTCCTTTTAAACAAAAAATAATAAAAGTAATAAACTTATCTGACATTAATAAGAGATAAACTATTAACACTGTTTAACTATATTTTTAATTTGTTATAACCACATATGGTATTACAAAGCATTTGCTAGTAAGCCCCATACAGCTCTGTAATTAGAGTGATGGAGCATAATAAACTGAACTTGAAAACATCTGCATTGTCTTTTAGTGCAAGTTCATACAGAAAAATATCACTGAGATTGATTCTGAGGCAAACTATACTAGCTATAGTGTGGCATAATGCAAGCTTCCCTATGTAAAAGAGTAAAGATAATATTCCGAACTGACAGCAGAAGTTCTCATTGGTGTCAGTGCAGTATTCAAAGTGTGAGAATAAACCAAATGCTGTCATAATGCCAGGTATTTACAGATGGCAGCTGTAAAGATTATACTAGTAGCCATTGTATATCCTTGTGTTTGATTAGAAATGATCTGTATGAATGACTGATTGGGTAACTCACTGATTTTCATCTCCATTTTGTTTCTTTTGGGCCAGATTCCATTCAAATTTTGAAATAGCTATTTTCTTATTTTTTTACCAAGATATGTTGTATGTGTAAAGAAAATACTTATTCTCTCTACTCACACTTATGTGAGTTTCCTAAAAGTCTGGCCAAAAGTAATGCAAAAGATGCTAATTCAGGATAACAGCATAGTCTCTTAGAAGCTTACATTCTTTACAGATCCAGAATTGCTTTCCCGATGGCTAGGCTGATCAGCTGAGTGCATACTTCAGGTTTAAGTCTAGTTGGTGTCTTTATGAATGCTGCATTTCTGCATGCATTCATAGAATCACAGAATCATACAGTCATTGAGGTTGGAAAAGACCTCCAAGATCATCTGGTCCAACCATCACCCTACTACCAATGTCACTCACTAAACCATGTCCCTAAGCACCACGTCCAACTTTTCCTTAAACACTTCCAGGGATCGTGACTCCACCACCTCCCTGGGCAACCCGTTCCAATGCCTGACTACTCTTTCGGAGAAGAAATGTCTCCTTATTTCCAACCTAGACCTCCCCTGGCACAACTTGAGGCCATTTCCTCTAGTCTTATCACTAGTTATCTGGGAGAAGAGGCTGATCCCCAGCTCCCCACACCTTCCTTTCAGTTAGTTGTAGAGAGCAATAAGGTCTCCCCTGAGCTTCCTTTTCTCCAGACTAAACCCGAGTTCCCTCAGCCGCTCCTCATAGGATTTGTGTTCCACGCCCTTCACCAGCTTCATAGCCCTTCTCTGGACATGATCCAGGGCCTCAATGTCCTTCTTGTAGTGAGGGGCCCTAGACTGAACACAGTACTTGAGGTGCGGTCTCACCAGAGCTGAATACAGGGGGACGATCACCTCCCTGCTCCTGCTGGCTACACTATTCCTGATACAAGCCAGGATGCCATTGGCCTTCTAGGCCACCTGGGCACACTGCTGGCTCATGTTCAGGCGAGCATCAATCAGCACCCCCAGATCCTTTTCCTCTGCACAACTTTTGAGCCACTCTGCTCCAAGTCTGTAGCTCTGCATGGGGTTGGGGTTGTTGTGGCCAAAATGCAGGGCCCAGCACTTAGCCATGTTGAACCTCGTCCCATTGACCCATCCTGTCCAGGTACCTCTGCAGGGCCTTCCTACGCTCTGGCAGATCAACACTTCCCCCCCAACTTGGTGTCGTCTGCAAACTTATTGAGGGTGCACTCAATTCCCTCATCAAAATCATCAATAAAGTTATTAAAGAGGATGGGCCTCAACACCGTCCCCTGGGGACTGGGGACTGGTCACCAGCTGGTTTGTACTTCATTCACTACTGCTGTCTGGGCCTGGCCGTCCAGCCAGTTTATGACCCAGCAAAGACTGTACCTCTTTAAAGAGTCATTGTCAACAGAATCGTGCTGTATAGATTACCTATAGATAATCTTACTCAAAATATTTCATTTGAACAAAATACTTAAAATGTGCAAAACATCTGATCTCTCTACATACCAAGATAGGAATTAAACAATAATCTTCCAATAATCATTCAGTTGAAACTTTGAATACTTGTGTAAACGTGTACACAAGAACATATTGGAGGAGAAAAAGGACTGTAATGCTCTAGGACAATAATTAAGACAGTAACCTGGAAGAAAACTGTGATACCCAGATTCTTGTTCCATCTGTTGTTTTTGTCCATTTGATTAACTTGTACATGGGAATTCAGAAACTTCCACTACTATAAATTACTTTTCTAACATCAGTAGATGCAGGATTTTAATACCAAAACGGAGCTCGTGCATGGAGAATACCTCAGTCTTTCATTTAATCTCTACAATATGTGTTGCTGATTTCATAGCAAGATGATGATATTCTGACTTGGATGATCTACAATACTGTTTTTTTGTTTTTTTTTTTTTTATAATAAGTCCATATTATACGTTTTTTTTATATGTTTTTGATTTTTTTCCGTGTCTGTTTGTTTTAAAGGCATTGAATAGATAGTTGGGAAACCTCTTTCCTACTAGTAGCGCTAGACTCAGGATGTGTTTTCTGCAAAATTATTATCAGAAATTAGCAAAGACAAGTGTACTTTTGTGACACCTAGTATGTTACTATCCAAATGCACTGTCAACTAGATATTTGCATGGTCATGATTTAGTATCCTTCAACCTTAACCAGTCACTAAGAGCCTTTTCGTCTGCCAGTAGGGAAAAATATGACTGCTTAATTCTCATAACCGTAAATTTGGAATTGTTAGGGATCTGCTTCTCCACCACTATCCTCTAAGTCATCATCCTCCACTTCCATTACACCTCCTTAATTCTTTTTTTGCAAAACTGAAAGAAAAAGCTTACGTAAAGGCCATATATTTGGCTTTTCTCTTGAAAGAACATTTCATTAACATCAATAGAAACTTTGATTATCAGACTTTCTAAGTCACAAGTATGAGAGTCTAAGTAGAGTTGTTACTCTAAGCAGTAATGTGATCCTTTAGTTTCCTATTTCATCCATGTTATTTATATTTATGTATATTAATTTCTACAAAAGTAATCTTATTATGGTATATAACATTTACAGAAGGGAATGAATTTTAACTTTGTGATAAGCACTTATTTTGAAATTTCAAAGCCTCATAGTGTTTTGATGTTCACGGTAGTTAGAAGGATGATTTTATTTATTTATTTATTTGTTAACAATGTGTGAAAAAATTCTATGGAAGTTTGCTACTTAGTCCCTGATTCAATGCAGCATTTATGCATATGCACATCTTAAGACTAATTCCATGTGACATTTGAGTATATGTTTAAACACTCCTCATCTAGCAAAGTAATTAAAAACACAGTTAATTTTTTAACCATTTTCTGCAGTTTCATTAATATGACTGGACAAATGCACATATTGAATTCTGGGCATTTGGCATTAGCTAGTTAATTATTCTAGTGAGATTTGTGGATATACATAACTAAAAAGCATGTTTATTGGTTTGCTGAATTAATATGAACATAAGCACATGCTTAAGTGATTTTGTGAATCCTAATCATCACTTTGAATGTGCTAATGGAATGCTGTGATACATTGCATTATTTCTATGCCAGTGAGGGAAAGAACATTTTATAATAAACAATATTATTGCTTTGTAATCCAAATCACCTTTTTTTTTTTTTTTTTAAATTCAAAAAGGGCTAAGAGAATCAACAACTCATCTATATATGAACATAAATACAATTTAAAAAGAACTGTATTGATACAGGTTATATCAGAGCATAAGCCTCAATCCTGCAGCCAAATCTGCAAAAGTGACTGTTCTGTCTGCACAGAAAATTCTGCTCTTTTCTAGGAGCGTGGTCAGAAACAGTTCCTATCCCAGATTTGAAACATTGTCTTAAACAGAAGTTATTGGTAGTTTGATCTACAGTTACCTTGTTTAACCTTCAAACATTACTAATTGTTGACAAAATAAGTTATTCTTACAGGCTGTTGCAGTTTGCATGTTTGAACCATCTTTACTCTTTTCAGCTTTTGTTGCTATTGAAATTATTCTGCAGAAATTTTGGACATGGCAAATAGGGGTCATACAGGTTTTTTTATTGCAAGTGATTTATTTTTTTTTTCATATGGCAGAAAGCCACAAACACATACTGTGTGCTATGGACCTGTGTGCTCAACTTGTAGAGTAATTAACAGATAAGGAGTGACAGGAGCTTCTCTGAAGGCTTCCCCTTGCTGGCATGCAATGATATTTCCCTACATACGGAGAATGTGAACTTCATGGCTAGAAATACTGAGCCTTGAAGTTGAAAATGCCCATATTGTGACATCTATGTTGTCATTTCCTGCTAGCTGTTTTTCTTCCATCACTATGGATATAATTCACCTTGTAAATCCCTCTGGCCAGCATTGCATCCTACCTTTCATCCTACCTATCAGGATACCCTAGCAAAAGGCCTACACTGCACTGTGTGCAACATAAAAGGTACAGTCATGCAGAGAGCCACAGTCTCCTATCTTACTCTACCACTTAGTGAATCTTACTACTGAAAAAATGATCATTTCCTAAGGTAACATTATTTGTACTTTATAGAATTGTAAAGAAATACAAGGAATTTATTTTTTCAGTGTTTTTGTTTGGTTGTTTTTTTATTTGTATGTTTGTTTGTTCTGTTTTTTTTCATTATATTACCAAAATATGAATGTACATGGGTCTGTTTTGGACTTCCTAAAATGTGTATCAGCTAGACTGAGAAACTGTCTGCAGTTTCCCTTTTAGCACAAACAGAATACTGAGGACTGTGTTGGATTCACTGTAGGTTTGCATCAGGGTCAGTGAAGACAGTTTTGTGGGCTATATTTATATTAGCAAGTAATTTGTCTCAGTAGGAGTATGGCAATTGATGCTGAGTCCCTTCTGTCTACAAAACATGCAGTTTGGGAGTCTTACTTTGAACTGAATATGGTCTGTTGCCCTGTGATGAACTCTTCTGGCATGCACTCGTCCTAAAATGACCTAAAAGACCTGTGTGATTTGGCCATGTTTATGGGACAACAAGGCCCATAATATATGCATTACTTTCACTGGCGCTCAGATGCACCAGTCTTCAAAGAAAACTGCAGGACGTGGGGATGATTAGGAAATTTCTTTAAAAATGTCACTACTGCTCCAGCAGTTTTGCAATAAACCTGAAAAAATCATGTAGGAAAAAATCATAGCATGTCTAGCTTTTATCTTCCATCTTCTCTTGCTGCTTTCCCAGATAGATTTTTTTCTTTCTTTCTTTTGGCATTTAAAGTGTAAAGACTCTTTTTCATTTAACTGTTCAAGCTGAGCTTAGAACAGTGCTGAATATCCCGAACAAAGACTTCCTTGTTTTAGATTTTTGAGTAGCTCATGCACTTGTTATCACTTATTACCCATTCTTGTCATGTAAAATTATTGTTCCAGTGTACAGTCAAAAGTGGCTTGTTTCATACAGTCAATAAAAACTTTAAGAAATATCATGGGAGAGTCTTTGGAATTCACCTAAACTTTTCTCTTTAATTTATAAGAGATTTGGAGAATAGAGCAATTTATAGAATTGAGAAGATTTATGTTCAGTTTCATGATTGAGAAAGCTAATTGTATTAGATAAAATGCAATGAGGTTTTATACCTTTACAGAGTTGATACTATAAAAGATATTTTGTGGGCAGAAGTGCAGTAAAATAAAACTTGCACTCCTCTAGTGCTTTATGCTTTAGTTTATCTTAGCTAGTAGAGATTTTCAGTCTTGTATGTTCAAGGGATGTTATTGTGTTTATTTTTGGTGGTGGTGGTTGGTAGTGTGGTTTTGTTTTGTTTTGTTTTCATAAAAGAAGGTTCTATAAAGCAGCCTAGCCAACAGCTACTGTCACAAGTGACAGTTACAAACGAGAATATATGTTTAAAGACATAATTAATCCGCAATGAGCCCAGAACAGCTCCTTAGCTAAATGCAACTAAATCAGCTACACAGTATATAATTAACTTACAAGTATATTAGTCCTAGTACAATATTACTCATTATATATACAAGGTATAATTTTCTCCATATGAAATTTGTAATGTACTAAGTAATGATTTAGAGTTCATTACAGTATTTCATTTATATTATCATAATATAATTGTGATGTATGTTCATCTTGTTAGTGCTATTATTCTTAGTTGTTCTTAAAAGAAACATCAAGGATATAGGAAAAAATGTCGGTTTTTTGTTGGTTGGTTGGTTGGTTGTTGTCTTTTTTTAAAAAAAAAAAAAAAGAAAAACATCTGTACTCAAATGAAATTGAAATTTTAGTCCTCATCCTGATTTTGTAATTCTGTTTGTAAGTGATGGCAGGAATGTTTTGAAGAAAAGTGAAATGCGACCACACTGTATATAATGTCAAGAGTAAGGTGAATAAGCTTTAAGGTTGGTCATAAGCTTTATGCTGAGCCTGAAATAAGAAGTTTAGAGGAGTGATAAAATAACTTGGAGGAAAAGACAGAAATCTCAGAGACTTGAGGCTAGCAGTAGAGGTCAGTTGCATATGAAACAAGAGTTTACAAAACATGTGCAAGCTGTACAGAGCATAAAGCAGGCTTTATGTTTATGTACACTAATACCTTAACCTGGCTAAGACACAAAACTTATCTTGATATGTTCTGTGTACACATCTTAAACTATGCAGTTTGCTTAAAACTTGACTTTCCAAGCTTGAGGTCTGGATCTACAGAAATATTCAGCACTGTTCTGCTATCCAGAAATATCCAGCTGCCCACTCAAGGGGAGAATCCTAATTTTACTATGGTTATACTGCCGTGAATGTGAGAAGTATCTCAGATTTAAATTGTAATCATTATATTTTCATATAAAAATTAATCCTAATATATGTGAATAAGCTTTTGTAAATTATCGACTTTACCAGCTTCTCCCTGACAACATCATTCACCTTTTCCCATGCCATTAAAGATCCTGTCTCAGAACTTTACTTTCACAGGTCTACCAGAGCCCTACTGAGTCTTTTCAGACTGCCTGTCTGTAGCTGAGAGTGACCAAAGAAATCATGATCATGATGACTCAAGTGCCCATTGAGGACATGAAGTACAGTTATTTCTGAGAACACTGTATAAAATACAATCTGTTACAGGTAACAAAAAGAGACATGCATTTTATATGCATTTTTTATAAAATTAAATTTATAAACATTTAATTATATACATCTAAGAAACTAAATCTTAATTGACTTAATTGCTTAGAATTAGTGAATCAACAGACTGTGATAGCCATTGGAGCTTTTTTCCTGTGTCTTCTCATTTTGATATGGTTTAGTGGAGGACTTATTAGCGTTAGGTCAGAGGTTGGACTAGGTGATCTTGGAGGTCTCTTCCAACCTAGATGATTCTGTGATTCTGTGATTGGCTTGGTTTAGAAGAACAGTGTGCCTGTTGACTAGGTGCAAAAATGGTGATAAAATTAGGAAATTAATCTGTGGTATTGATGCACTGGATGTATGTTGAATACAGTATAATGCCATTTTAACATGTTTTATGTAGATGTAGCTATTGTGTTCTTGATGCTGTGATAGAGACGACAAATAAAAAATGAGTAAGAAAGGCATTCTGGACACAGGCAGAAAAAAAAAAAAAAAAAGGAAGAAATAAACAAACTTAGAATTCTGAGACTGAAAATGGGCCCCTCTACAGATTTAAAAAAGAAATCTGATGCGTGAATTGGATGTTCAATAGGCATTGCGGGAAGGAAAGGGTTCAGTGTCCACCATATTGTATGCTTAAACTTGAGCCCTGAAAGCAAAGAGATTATTCTTTTAAAAACCCAACACTATTTAGGAAGAAGCCTTTAGTTCTAAAACTTGTATATATCTGAGAAGAATTAATGACATAAAATATACAAAAATAACAATAGAGCATCAGACATTTAAATTATGTGCTTTAATGATTTTATGGTGTATCTTATGCAGGGGGGAAATATTATGGGAAAGTGTATAAAAATCCCAGAGACATGGAGTTATCTGCCATGTAGCATTATTTACGTATCTGGAGAATCGATAATTTAATTGAGATTCCAAAGAAAATTTTCTTTATATATCCAGATCTGCATGTTTTCTACATTTTTATGGCAAAGTCCCAAAAGGAACATGATTTAACTAAACTGAAAGTAGGCAGATTTAGCCAAGAAACACTTAGTCTTATGTTACCATCTGAACCAGGTGGATCTAGAGGCAAATTACCGAACATAAGTTATTCCATGTCTTTACTGGAACAATTTGTACTACAAACACATAGCCAAGGAACTCTCTATTCACTATTTGCAATTTTACAGTTTCTTCATTTAAACTGGAGTTCTGAGAGCAAAACGTAGCACATTCTTTGTTTCTGTGACAATCACAAGAGTATGTAGGGTTAGAATATGCCAAAGAATTGGTCATAGTTGTTGCCCCTGTGCTGCCATTTTATGTAACTACCGGTGTTTTCACTAAGGTTGAATGGACTGACATGGCACACCAGAGTAAAAGTCCTAGGACCACACATTTTAGTCAGTGCTTTCCAGTTCATCCTACTAGGCACTCTTACCATAGAGAAGGCTTTCATCAAGAAGCATGCAAGCTCATCGACATTGTGCAGTAGAGTACACACCTTTGTTCAGCACCACCAAGCCACATATTCAGCCTACTTAATAACTGTTTAATGTAGATAGGACAACTTTTCTGTGGCAGTGTGGTGTCATCACGGTAAAGAGGTTCCTGTCTGGAGGGCTGTCCGTGGCATTACATACAATATTCCTGCTACAGAAAGAGTGTTCATGAAGCTATTCCTGTCCCTAAAGTGACAACGGAAGAGTTCCACAGGTGCTGGATTGTCTAGGGCATTTGCAAACACAGTCCTTAGTTTTCTGCTTCTGTTTTTAGAGAGAGGAAGTTTCCCTTATCCTCGTAATTTAAAACTCATGAACTTCAGAACTGGCACCAGTCACTTCAGAGCTAATCATGGTATTAGCCATTTAGAATTGCTGTCTAGAGCTGTTACCCCTTAAAATTCTTTGCCAGATTTGTCTTGCACTAAAAAAGTATTTATTCCATATATATTGCATTTTATTGCATTACTTCTTTCTTAGGCATATCTTTGGCATTCAAGCAAATCAGGTAGCCTAGGATGCTAAAGGAAATATATAGTCCTGCTGTTGTCTGAATAAACATACTAATTGCAATCCTGTGGACTTTTATACAACTAGTACTTAGGAACAGCAGAGTACAATGGATTATGAAAATCCAGCCTTTCCACCTTGGCCAAAGAGAGAAAGGCGTTAAATGCACAGCCTGGGAAGTCAATTTTGAGTCTGGCAAGACTTATCTAGATTTCTGCATTATTTTGATTCCCTTGGGCAGCAGCAGTAAAAAGGTCTGCTGCCTTGCATCTGTAAAATCTCATTGTTGGTGAATAAGAGAACTCCTTTAGCCTTTCTTCCTTCTTGGGCAAACTTTACAGCAGGGGGATGATGTCAGGTGTTCACTGATATGTTTCCCTGTTTGAAAAGGTTTTCTGTCACTTGGAACTGCTATATCGCCTACCTGAAATATTCAGCCACTTTCACTTCTGCCAGACTTACAGGGAAGGAAGCATCCCTACTTCCTAAAGAATAGTGCTTGAAAATTATTCAGGAAAATCAATATACCCAGTCAAAAGCATGGATGTGTAGGTAGAAGTTGTGTAACATTAAAAATAATTTCCTTTTCGACTTTGTATTTCTACTTGCTTCTCTTGATTTTAGTGAGAGTTTCGCTATAGTTATCCTATTTCTTTTGTTCTGTCACTTTTGCGCTGAGTATCTTATGAGAGTGAGAGGAGGAAAGACCCTGCCAATGTCTAGATAAAATGCTGTGTTAAGCTGAAAAGAAACCCGGTTGCATGAGAGTTCTTTGATGATAGTTCTTCAGTTCAGAAAGATAACTATCAGTTCAAATACTGACTATTTGCTACTTTGCAGTGTATCTCTGAGGAAAGTTCAGCATTTTTTTAAGGAAAAAAAATAAACAATGGGAGTCTAATGAGAAAAAAGTAATATTTTATGATCATTTTTGAAGTTATTAGATTAATAAGCACAACCTTAGTTAAATGACATTTTCCTTCTTAGGAGTGTTATTGACATTTTGATATGAGACAGAGAGACCTTTAATGAGAACTTAATCAAAGGTAATATTTCTATAATGATACATGAATTTATAAATGCTAGTCAAATAAAAATCCTGTAGCCCATTTTGGCCTTCACCTTATGGAAATCTCTACAGGTCATAAGATGAAAAACTCAGTGAATGAGCACTGATGCCATCTCACTTGACTGTCTAATTATGTGTGGCTAATTGTGTAAGTTAATGTTAGAAGCTGAATCTTGCAATGTAACTTAATCAATCACCCAGAAAAAAATGCATAGGACAAGATACTGAAATTTTCTCCTTGCTAAATGTAGGGCCTCCTTAATGTTTGAGTTTACAGTGATCTCTCTTCTCATGAAAAAAAAAAAAGAAAGAAAAAAAAAACATGAAAATTATGTAAGCTTATGTTAGCTGCTAGAGAAATGTACAGACAAGTAGAAAAGTCCTTAAAATTTCCATTTCAGACCTTTGCTTTTTGCTAGGAAATGCTTTGTTTTACTTAGCTGAAATTAGTCTCTTAAATTTTGTTGTGTCTTCAGAAGGTAAAAACATCTCAAAAAAAATCAGCACAGTGCATGAATTTCTTTACTACTTGATGAGAAAAGGAGGAACGACATATGAACTGCTTTTTCATCTCTGCATTAACAGAGAATAAAGTTTGACTGGTAGAATCTCGTCTGCTACTTCAGCTGTTTTTAGGGATAAAGCATACCAGTGGTAAGACATCAAATTAACACCTAGGATGATCTAACTCTATAATATTGAAATTTCAGAGCCCAGTTATAAGCGTTCTGTCATCAATGGCAGAGATAGGAGATGAGTTACCTAGACGTTACACAATTGCCTTTACTGCCAATAATCTTCAAAAAATTGCCAACCTCAGAGAACTCTGAAAAGACGCAGATTTCATTATATTTGTTTTATTCATAGCTAGAGTGACTTTTCAGAGCCCATTCAGAAAGCCATTGTTAGAACTGGGAACAGAATCAGATCTGTTGAGACAAATTTTATCTAGAAGGGAATGCTGCCTCCAGAATACTTTCATATTGAGTTGTTAACTCCACTCCCCAGGTATAGAATAAAATTATTATTTTATTGCCATAACTTTATTTTTATGTTTTGAATTTATTGTGTTAAATACAGATAATAGTGATGTACATTCTTGTACATTGGATCATCTGGTAGTAATTTGTGCTGTGGATTTTCCATTACATGGATAAAGATACACATCATGCTGTCTGAGTAGAAGCCAAGAATGAGAGTAGATGTCTTCCTATAGTACTGGTTGGTGCACATACCTGATCAGGTCAGAGATGGCTTTAGGGATGCGCAGTCACAGCATTACTTACTTTTTTTTTTTTTTTTCTTATTTCATCTTTTTACTCTGTATTTATAGCTTAACTGAGAAATGGTTTACTCCTGTTCTTTCTTTAAATTACCCCAGGTCAAGATATTTGAAGGAAAAAAAAAAAAAAAAAGCCTTACAGTTATAAATTTTGACCTAAAAATTCATATACTTTGATATATAATAGATAGCCATGTCATCCCTCTACCCCACAATGTCTTCAAAATGTAAAGAAAAATTCCTTGAAACATTTCTGGACAGGACAATATTTTATGGGAGATTCTTTGATTTCTAGGCTAGACATCTTTGGGAGATATAATGAGAGAGATAGTAAATGAGTTATGGTTGTATTTTTGAAACCCTCTTTTCAGGCTTGTTGTTACATAATCTACCTTCATCTGTTTGAATAAGAGAGACTACTGATGTCTCAAGATGAAATTCTAGTTTCCAAGACTTGTGAAAAACTATGTGCCCTTTTAGTCTACTCAGATTTAACTACCTAATTTTACCACTTAAATTTGAAAATTTCTTGGTACCACTCCCAAACTTTTTTCATGTTGGTTGAGTGGTGGTGTTTTTTGTTTTCAGGTTTTAATGGATGTAAAAAGAAGCGTATGCAGGAAAATGACACAAATAGCAAAAAATCAGGAGGATGAAAATTTCTGAAGTGTCAGATGAGTTTTTAAAATGAGGTTTACAATGCAAAGCATCACTGAATCTTGTCTACACAACATTAGCTAATATTATATATATATATATAAATATAGTTTTAACTATATGGCACGTGTGTGTATAAACAAAACATAAAAATCATGGGGATAATGAATTTCAGTCCCTGTAACCTTTGTTGTCATGTTGTACTTGCGTTTTATAAGCAATTGTCAAAAATTTAAGTAACTACCTCACCTCATTTCATCTTGTAACCCCAGAAGTAAGTACACTTAATGTCACTTGATTCACAACTACATTCATGTTACAAGTTATCCCTTAAAAATGGCTCTCATGAATAATGAAAATAAATCCTCTCTCTACTCCCATAGCAAGAGGTTTTAAGTGCTACCACCTGGCATCTTAGCAAAAGATCATAATAAGCATGTTTTCTTACAATAGTTCATTGAGATGGTACATGGTAAGAATGAACAAATTTCCACTCTTAGAGCCAAATTAGAGGCTCAATCTCTGCTCAGGAAAAAATAATAGCAGCTTTGCCAGATTTATAAAATCCTTATTTTGTCTTTACTGCTTCTGTTCTTGTTGGTTCTGTAGGAAGGTTAAAGCCAAACCTCTCTTCTTTCCCCTGTTTGTTATTCTGCCTGCTTTTCTGTTTTATCCATATACCTATCTATTCTATCTTCATTGGTATTCAGTCTGTCACTCTTTTTTCCTCTTCATAGTTCATTCATTTATACTATATCAATTTATTATTACCTCATCTTCACTACTGTCTCTTTTTAACTCTGTCACTTTTGTGTGACAGGAAATGTTCCTGTGTAACAAAATCAGTTTCTAATTCCATTTAGCTAAGCAGGTTTGACTGCATTGTGTGGACATTGAAGCAGTCTAAAAGTGACTAAAACAGTTTTAGCTTAACCCAATTAAACTAAATCAATTTTGACCACTCTTTAACCACTTTAAAAGCAACCACACAAATGAGCGCATCAATTTTGTCTAAATTTAGATAAATCAGCACACTCCATGTCTGTAAACCCTTATTATCCCTTTTCCTATTCTTTCTCATTAGAACAGAGTCCCATACATTTTCTTTTTGTTCCTGTACTCTAATCTCTGGGGTAGACTGGTTCTGGAACACCTCTGAAAATTGTTTCAGATGAACAGAATGCAAAATACAAAATTTCAGAATCCAAAAAAAAAAAAAAAAGTTTAAACAAACTGTGTTTAAAGTCACTGTGATTGACTCAATACTGGGGCACAAAATGTAGTCTTGGAGATTAAGTTCACTGTGGTTAATTAGTGAACACTTCAGCCTGTCAGAAAGGTTAGCAGGGCTTCCCAGATACCAAACACTGGAAGTTGTAAGAGCAAGTCTCAAAGAACATCCTTACTTGCTAATTAATTTATTAACTGGATCAACCTCGGTCTTTCCTCTATTCTCATTTCTTGAATGGCTAATATTAAGGGTTTTCTATTTTAGCACTGTCAGATATCTAGAAATGAAGCATGTAAATGGTAATGTAAACCCCAAAGCAGCAACTTTGAAGCCCTAATTGGCCCTGTTCAGTAATCATATGAAGGTAAGTTGTTGCTAAAAAGGCATACATGATCCTTGAATTTCTTCTGAGGGCAAGAAGGAGTAAAAGCAGAAATCTCTGGATGCAGCCTTGCTAAATTTGTCCAGCTGTGGCATCCATATTTCAAAAAGGATGCTGAAAGATTCAGGGAAGTTCAGAAAAGTGTAATGAGAATAGTTCAGGGGGGTTGAGAGCTTTATTGCAAAGGACAGCTAAGAGACAGCTTGATCATCCTAAATGTACCTTAATGGAAAGAAAATATATGGTAGTCAACAGTCTGTTAAGATAGCAAAGATCCTCAAGATAAGACACTAGACAAATCATAAGTCACTGCTATTTAAAAATAAAGGAAACTAACAAGGGGGAAATTAACACTTTGCTTACTTTCATCACTTCAACTTTCAACTCAAGACAGTATAGTTTCTGAAGAAGAATATATAGCTCAGGAAGAAATTTTATTTTATTTTGTTTTGTTTTGTTTTGAAATGGCAGTGTTGTATGTTATTTCCCAATTATGAAGGAAATCATAATGAAATCTGACTGGTCAGTTGTCAATTAGTGGAACTTTTTCCACTTAGTTCAACTATGCTAAGGATTCACTTCTCAGAGAAGAGAAGGAGAGGAAGCAGTTGTGCACAGGTATGCCCTGGGCACCAGTTGTTGTTGGGGTATTGGGGTCTGGTCTGTCCCTGTCACAGCTCCTCTGACTTCTCAGTTCCTCTGTCTACCTACAGTCATTTGGCACTTCAGTATGCATATTGCTATACCGCTACGCATGTATAGAAGACCTTTTATCTAATGGCTACTCAATATGTAACATGTTGTTGCATAGAATATGGTACATTTGCAAGCCAAAGGAGGCATAATCTTTTGAAACCAAGAGTTGAAAATATTGCACTAAGTATAGTAATAAGATTTAAGCCTATTATAGTATAAGTTTTAATATTATGATGTTAGTGTCACAACAGTAAGTGCTACAGTACTTATTAAGCAGCCTTTTTTTTTTTTTTTTTTGGATACTTAATACCATGAGTTTCTGTTTTATCTGCCACCAGTTATAATGAAAGGGAATTTCTTATATAAAGTAAATAAGTGTGGAAAACTAGCAGGCAAATTTCCCATTTCTTGCAAAGCTAAAATATATAACCATTTCATGTGTAGAAAGCAGGTCTAGCTGATTTGAACCCTATGACATATTTCTACATGGAGTGATTCATAATGTTCCCAACATATTGTTGAAGCAAATACTTTAATTAAAAAAGCATTCCATTCTTTAAATGTCCTCCGTGATCACATTATCTCAGCGAATCTCTTCAGCCTTTACTCCCTCTTCTGTTTGAAATCTCCTTGAAAAAAAAAATATATATATGAATTTGATATGTTCCATGTAGGGCTTTACTGAAGTTATTTCAAGACTGCTGGATTTAAAAGGCCTAGTTGATTCATATGACAGTTTAGAAGTGGTGTTAATGTCAAGGATAATTTTTGAGGTCTGACTAAAAGAATAATTGAAAATGCTTCAGAAAAAAAAAAAAGAGCATGTACATATGTGAAATTCAGTTGAAAACAGAACAGAATAATTCTAAGGTCTTCCTCACCCTTGGCTCACTGCTTAAACTGTGTGGAGTTCTGTCATTTTGTGTACCCTTTCTCTTTAACTATATTTGAAGTTAAACAGCATGTATGGTGTCTTTTTCTGTCAAAAAGAGTGACAGCTTCTATAATTCCCTTGATTCACAGAGTATAAATATTCCAGTGACTGTTTTGATGGCTACAGTCATTGAGTTTTAACATGTATATTTATCGATTGCCTTGTTCTGTTAATTTATGGTCAGCTGCCAAGAACAACTAAGCCTTGCAGTTAAATATGTTCTTCCAAGAAGACTAAAAAAAAAAAGTTTCTAAATGTAAAACATATGTAAAATAACACAGTTTTCATGTATTTGGGTGATAGAAGTAGACTGGACAATAAATAATTCCTTGAGAGGTGACAGTCTGAAAGATCCTACCTTCCCTTAATTTGCCTAAAATTTGAAATGCAGAATGCAAACACTTAGGAAATTGCTGCTGAGAAATCTCCAGTGCCAAGGTGTATTACATAGCTTGGCTGGTCAGATCAAGCTAGAAGGTCTCATACTGGTCCTGATGTTCTTCTTGAAATTGTGTAGATGTTTACCCCTTGTGGGTGGAATATAAAACCCCTGGATAGCTGCAAAAATCTCCATTTTATGCTAATCTGTGTATATATTTAGAAACAGCAAGTGGATTTAGGATTCTGTCTCTGGGAAAGTTTTATTCCTGATGTAGTTCTCAGTAGCAAAAGTTGGAACTTGTATGTTGAAGTACTGTAACAACCCCAGACTTCAGAAGCCAAACAGGTATCTAGTGTATCAAATGAATGAAAAATACATGATAATGGCAATGAAGAGGAAAAAAAAAAAAAAAAAGTAGACTATAGTTTTACTTGCAGCGAGGCTTTTTGTAGTGCAGTCTCTCTATAAGGATGTCTTATGTCAGTGCAAATGTAGTGAAATGGTTAATAGATATACAGCCTTCTTATTCCCAGCTCTGTGCCCTATGCTATGTAAAAAAAGCCTGAAAGCATCTTAACCTTTCTAGTGTTTAGCAAATTTATTGTTACAAACATATGACTGTGAAGGTACAGTGATATGTAAAAGCCTATGATAAGCTCGTACATGAGTTTGTCCTGCTTTAGAACATGAATGAAAGTTAGTTTTCTTGTAGATAAAGAAGTAACATCATTATCAGACTTGGCAAGGATGGTGTTACTATACAATATTTTCTGTGAGCCAAAGGGCTAAAATATCTTCAGATTGTGGCCCCAAGAGATAGGGGAGTGAGTCAATATGATCATCTCCCTATTGCTTTTCTACCCAGCTGATTGAAATCTTACTTTCTGCTTTGTCCAGTCATTACCACCCTTGAAAATGAATGGCCCAAAAGCTTAATAAGAGGGACAACCAGGCTTGACCCAACGCATGGGTCAAGCTGCAACTTCTCTGATAATTGGTACTCTTAGGCCACAAAGGGTAAGATCCCTTATTATTTCATCATGAAACTTGCCTATGGAGTTGTACTGTTGTCTTGGGCTTTTTATAAGCTATTGATTCTCCGCACATTCCTTCAATACAACTTGCTCTTTTTTTGTTGTTGTTTGTTTTTGTGTTTTTTTTTCTCAAAGGTTTTTCAAAACAATCCTTTGTTTCAACGAGACCGTATACATATTGTTTGTTAAAAAAAAAAAAAAGAGAAAAAACAAAACCCTATTTGCACAATTCATTTTTCTGTAGTGTATCTGTATTTAGCTGTCAGAAAGTTAGCCAGATGAAGTCAATATTTCCTAGAAAAGCCAGGGGAGTTTTCTTCCACGCAGACTTTCTAATGAGGTAAAGGTTTGTGCCTTTACCTGGCTGAAGTAATTTTAAGCTACATGACTTGATAGTATCTGTCAATAGTAACTATATTGTTAACTAATTAGCAGTCACTGCTGAGTCATAAGTCCTTGGTTAGTGATTTTTGTTTTTGTTTGTTTGTTTGTTTGTTTTTCTGGGTACAGGGATCTGATTGTGAGGTTTTGAAGTGCATGATCAAGGTCTTTGTATTTGTATAGGCCTGATAAAACACATGATCCCACAGAATCCTTAAAGAATCATATGTTTAAATTACAACTATTCTGGTCATTGGTCTACTGATGAGGTAATTCTGGTTGTTGGTTCTACTTTAATGTTAAGATGTGAATGCTCTTTACTGCATTACAAAAAAAAAAATAATCTGAGGCTTATTGGTCTCATCTTGCACTTGATCACGTTTAAAATAATGTTGTTGCAAGCATCTAAGTACAATACAAGATTGAACCTGGATGGAGTACCTCCAAGTATCAAAGGGTACCAAACAGCACTGTCACTATGCCATCCAGACATTAATTTCTCACATAAAGGGTTTACTAGCACTTTGCATGTAAGTTGTATAACTTGTGACCAGCTGCTTCCGTGTGCAGTGCGTAACTGATGGGAACATATGGCTTTAATTAAGTAGCCTATTCTAGCTGATTTTTAGGCATCTATCCACATGGCATACAATATTTGTTGAATTCAAATCAAGTTTCACAGCTGTCTCTTGAGATAAACTGATTGACTGACATAAGCTGCTTTTAAACACTCCATCAGGTTAGTTCCCATAACCTCAGGAGATTCAAACAATGGAAAAAAAATGCCTTAGAAGGCTTATATTACTAGGCCATATATATACATGTATATATGTTTAACATTTTAGGCTACCCTTAATGGATTTCAGTAGCTACTGATTCTGGCAGGCAGTAACACAGCTAAAATGATCAAGAAATCTCTGCGTTTTTCTGATTTGACTGTATTATTTAGAGTGGCTCAATACACCATGCTTGACACCAACCTGAACTTTAACAGTAAGGACATGCATAGCAATTGTGAAGTGGAAAAGTATAATTATCAAAGTACCTCACTGGTTCACTTGAGTGTAGAACTGGCTGATGTTAGTTATTAGGAAAAATAGTGAGAAAGACAGCCACCAAATACAATTCTTCTTGTTTAAAATAAAAGTCTGTTCATTTGTTGAGTAAGGGCATTGAACAGCAGCTGAGTGAATCTATACGTATCGTCTGATCATGGGATATATTTGCTGATATAAAGGAAAGAATATAAAAATCAAAGCTATGAAATGTGAAGAAATATTCATGCCACTTTTAAAACTGCCAGTGTATTTTCAGAGTCTTTTGGAATGGTCCATTCTGAAAGTGAAGACAAATAATCACAGCTGATCTCACCTACTACACTGACCATAAATTTTTGCTAAATTTCTCAGGTGTAGAATTAGAAATTTTGTATTTTATTTGCAGAGTTGTGTAACAGCTTATGTATCTGAGCTAAATCTCTAGGTTTGCTTCAGAAGATTGTATTTTATTTCACCATATGTAGAAAGTTAAACATAAGCTAAAAAAGGATTATGAAAATAATTTTAGAGGCCATGAAATTCTTCCTGGGTAAATTAAACACTTGGAAAATTGATTGAATCTTATAATGAATTCTGATTTACTGATTTTCTATAGTATAGTGGTGATGGCAAGAGCCCAAAACTGACAAGTGCTGTGAGGAAAGGGTGAGAGCACTCTAACTGCCAAGTTTGTAGCTCTGTAAATAATAAGCTATCTCTGGTCTCTCTATGAAGATAAACTAAAGACTGTGAATTTGAGAAGATGTATTGGTAGTGATAACCTCTTACAGTTCATGATCCATGGTAGACCTGTGCTCTGTGACTTCCAAAACTCTTGAAAATATTGTGGTAAACTGGAATGTTATTTAAGCTAAAAGAAATGGACTTACTCAAAGGATGGAAGTGGAAGATGCCTTTCTTTACACAATAGTACTGAATAGTAACAGAAGCCAAACAGAGAGGAAAATTGGTGAGTGACCCTTAAGCGAAGGAGTAAAGAAGAAAAATGTAAGCAGTAAACCCCTCAAGGCTTTGTCGTTCTTAGGGATTAGGAGTGGACTAATTTCTCTTCCTTTCTTAAATCAGACAAGATCATATAGCAATTAAGAAAGATCTTTATTACTAAAAACAGTCTTGAAATATGTTTTGCTATTATTTCTTATGTTACATTCCACTTTTGTAATTAATTTTGGATTTTAAAATCAAGAACTTGCTCCTTTTTGCTACAATACATTTATTTTCACATTTAAGCTTGTTTAGTGTGAACTTTGATGTAAAAAAAAAATCTGAATGCCAGATTTATTGGAGCTAATAAATCCAAAGGAACTTCTGTTTCAGATAAATCATTTAATGCCTTCAGTTCAGGGCAGTCATGCCAAGAACTGACCTTTTATTCTGTGTTTGTATAGTTCCTCTTTGCATTGGGAATCATGACAACAGTTCTTAAATGCATTGTTAATACAAATAGTTAGTAACTGTGTCCTGGCAAAGGGCAGGAGGAAGAAAGATCATGGAGGCAATCACAGTGTTTTCAGCTGCAGAACTCAGTATTTTTGTAGGGCAAGTAATGCTGCTTTCTGTGTTCACAGCAAAGTTTCTAACCAAATAGAATTATTATTATTATTATTATTATTATTTAATTAATCTCTGTGCTATGTTCAGCATATGGGGGACTCGGAGTGTCCATGTGAAACTGCTTTTTCTAACTGTTTTAGACTAATTTGAAATAACATATACCTGCAAACTTCATGGTTTTGTTATTAGCAGTTAATAATCCTTACCATTAGGAAACATAGACAGCAAGGTATGGTAGAGTCACTGTCCCTGGAGGTGTTTAAGGAAAGGTTGGATATGGAACTTAGGGACATGGTTTAGTGGCTGATAGAGGTGGTAGGGGGATGGTTGGACCAGATGATCTTGGAGGTCTTTTCCAACTCTAATGATTCTATGATTCAATGATGTCAATAAGAAGTGAGTGCGTATCAGCATAATGTTAATAGTGGTTAATAAACCAAAGGCAGTTTTATTATTATTATTATTATTATTATTATTATTATTATTATTATTTTATAACTAACATTGAAACCCCATATGAGAAATACTTTTGATCCATGATCAGGGATCATGAGCTGAGTTTGAATTGTGTAGCTGTGCTTTAGTAACTGAAGTTGTGTGTTAGTAACTGAGTTCTGCCTAGTTTCAAGGTGGAGTGTATAATAGCAACTTTATACCAGTGTTTGAGAAGATCAGATTTTAAAAAATCAGCATAATAACATGAGAAAGATTTTTTTATTATTTCGTATTTTTAAGAATTTTTACTTCTAATCTAAAATTGTTAGACCTGCAGGTATTCGTTGTGCAATGGGTTTTAGGGCTGAAAGAATATTTATTCTTTATTTATTTAGCTGAGTAACAGCAGAAAAGTGATTTTAAATATGCTTTTCCTCTCAAAGTCTCTCGGACACTGTGAATTACTGGGAGACATCCTTATGGGTACTTTTGCAGGTTCCAATTTTGGCTCACAGTAGGTACATCCATCAGTAGTAGGTTACATCCATGTTATCCCTGCCTGCAGAACTGCAGGTCATGTTCTCCTCACCACTGTCCCATGCTCTCTACCTTACATGTGGCTCACTTCAGTTACGTCCATACTGCTGTCAAATTTGCTGTGTCTGTTATTCCTCCCAGTTTGATGTATCTATACCTTGCAGACCACATTTTTGCAGTAGGGTGATATCAGATAGATGAGAATGAATGTAGGCATGAGAAAATGAAATTGTGGGGGTGGCTTCCAGGTCTCTGAGGATGTTTTGTGTGCACTGGAATTGAACCTAGACCAAGAAAGTTTTGTGGAGGAAGGGTTCAAATGTAAGCCAGTGCTTTGTCTGCTCCTGAAGTTCTTTGCCAGCTTTCTTGCCTCAGACCAGGAGCAGGCCAAAGTACAAGCCAACAGGCAGGTTGTGTGAATGGAGATCAATCATAGCTCAAGAAGGCAGAATGACATAGAAAAATGGTGGGCAGCTTAAGGATGCTGCTTGGTGTACCAAGACCTACTGTGAGATTAGGAGGATAATACTTCCTAAATGTTGTATGGTGTTTTAGCCCTATAAAAGTCAGACAGCACTCATATAGACAGTAGTGTCTATACACAATGTCTCTGTCCACAGTGTCCTCAAATTTTTAGGTAAATATTAAGGAACCCATTAGCATGCCTATTACCAGTGTTATTGTTTTATTTAAAAAAAAAAAAATGAGCAGAAACAACAAACAACACCATTTAGTAAACACATCTGAGGTAGTATTTTGGCTACTTACAGACTCATTTATTCTTTTGGTGGTTTCCTGTGGCAGTGAATTCCTGATAAACAGAAAAATAAATAGAATAAAGCCTTAAAGAAGTCACTTAATGAAGAAACAGCAATTGTAATACTATCAAGAATACAGGAGGTTCTAGAGCTCCTTTTAGCAGTAAAATATACTGTACAATCCTGGTAATTTGGTTGTACACACAAATAGTTATATAAAAATTACTTTTCAGAATTCTTACTCTTTGATCATGTTAATATATGGCTGTATAGTCAATGATGTGTTTGTTTATCAGCACATTCTCAGGACTGATCTTCCATTTTCTGATGCCGGGGCTGAAAAATATTTACTTCAAACACATCTAAGAAACAAAAAATAAGTATTAATATATGGTAAGAATAGGTGTGTTGCATAACTAATACGCAACCAAAAATGGTATTTCAGTGGAATTAAGAATTATTTTCATTACCATTGTAGGTTTAAAATTGCTATTCACTTAATGTGTAGGGATTTTTGAATATTAATTCTATCAGCATTAAATATTGTGTATTTAAAAATCCAGATCTAGAGAGCAGAGTAGGCTTCACGTGAATTACCCTTCAAACACTCGTGTAGTCAAAAAGCTACTAGGAAATCATTAGAAAATGCTTTTGAGAGTGTTTTTTTTTGTTGTTGTTGTTGTTTAAACTTTACTGTTTTTATTAACAAGAACTGAATATGTAGGTTTTGGAGTAAAAGAATTATATTCTGCAAATTATAAATAAAATTAGACACCTGAAATATAAAGAGATGTTTTTCACTAGGGTAGTTTTACAATTGCATTACGTTTATTGAAGTGTACAGGTACATGTGTTCACAGTAGCTGTACCAGTATGAAAGCTTTTACAATCTACTGTTTTACTTCATATGTAAAGAACTTTTCTCCTTAGAGCTGTTATTAAGATAAACTAAGCTGTGAAGTGTCTGTCTTTTTTTCCAGTCACAATCTACTGTAATTGAAAATAGAACCTGAGTGAGAGGAAATTTCTCTGTAAGGATCAGAAAAACCGATCAAGTCATAAAGTGGATATGAATATTTTTAGTAACAATCTTATTTTGATTCTCAAGAGCGGCTTCTACCATACTATTGGTGATAGCCTGAAATATAAAAATGAGCAGCTTTTCTCTAGGCAGGGTGAGGAAAGCATTACAGTACGTTAATTATTGAAAAGATTGCTGCTCTGAATTTGTTACTCAGATACTATTAGGATGGTCTTCATTCTGAAAAGAATGCAAAAAAGGCAATTTTTATTTTTTACAGGTAGACATTTTCCTTTAATCAGTGGCACTATTTAAAGCTATTTGAATATAAGTGACATAGTTTCAAGTTACTGTAGTGGATGTTTCTTTTTAACTTCTAAATAAGATAACTATCTATTTGTTGATGGCACTGAAGGCAAATTTGTAAAATGCAAAATGAAGGTTAATTTTATTCTTCTCATCTCTTGCAGTATTTTATCCATAACACATAACCCTTGTCATTCACATTTCTTCACTTTACAATTGCTTTGAAAGCACTCTGTTAATCTAATGAAGATTTTTTTTAACAGTTAGTTATTAATTACATTTTATAACATATTAGTTTGCAAATAAGCAATCTAAATATAGTTATCATCCCTATATTCTGTGATTTATTAACAGGAAAGGAGACTCACAAACCCATTTGTATCCTCTGCTGGTATAGGCTTTCATAAATTCTGCTGAAGAGGAAAATACATGAATTCTGTACTTGTGAACATTATTGAAGCATTCATATATGTGTGGTCTGTCTCTGTGAGTGCAGTTGCAGGTAGCAATGATTTGTCATTCTTTACTTATTTTCAAATCATCCAGTATGGAGCCCCCACTTGTCCAAACTCAGCTGGGAACTGGAGTGTCAGGTGGGAAGGGGACTGAAGGAGGGACATAAATGCAGAGAAATACTGTTTCCTTGGAACTAAGGTAAATTTGAAGCCTCAGTCTACTATGATTCACTGGTTGAGTTAGTAGAGCAGGATGTCTAAATTAATGTTTCTCTCTTAGCCTTGTTGTCTGTATTTTATTTTACTTTTTAAGCAGGTTAATCAACCTTTTTCAATCTACAATTTACTTGTATTATTTATCCTAGTGCTTTTATAAATATATATATATATAAATTGATTAAGAGTCTAAATTATCAATACTAATTTAGTAGGTTAGAGTGCAAACACATATGCTGAGTGTAGAAAAGGCTTTAGTAGCTTTTAAGATTGATTAGTTAAAATAAATAACTATTCTGTATTCTCCAGTAGCCAGAGAAGTTTTTACTACACAGCATTTTACTATGGATAGTTTGTATGATTTAACATTTAATAAATTGAACTTTTAGTCATGCTTAAAAGAGGAGCAAGAGCAATTTGTATGCATTGGCTACTGATTGTAAATTATAAATCTGTGGGATTGAGTTCAAATTTCTAATTGGTGGGGGAAAAAATCAGTAATTAACTGGGAGGACAGAAACGATTTTTTATCAAAGCTGTCTTCCACAGAGAATTCTACTAAAGCTGTTCACGATTATAAGGGTTATGATACATGGAAACACTATAATTTGTATATAAATGTCAGAATAGTATAATCTGATAATAAAATGCTTTTGGAAATTGGAACATTCTGATTGGGTAAAATAGTTGAAAGCATAACTAACTGTGTGCTCAGAGCTGTATCAGACTCCACAAGATTAGGATGCCTTGAGCAGCAGTGTAGCTGAGGGTTATAGACAGTAGGAACAAAGCAAAGATAAAAAGGTCTTTGCTTTCTCTATAGTTGTCTACATATTCACTTGTAAAAGTTCTCTGAAGCATTTGGCATTTATGAAATGTGTTGTGTTTTGTTTGTTTGTTTGTTTTAAAATCTGTATAATTTACATTCCTTTCTGTCAGATGGCAGAGGAATCAAACCTTTACTTTTTGTGAGTTCATCTGCTGGAAAGACTTTAACAACTACAAAATCCCAAACATATATCCATACCTACTTTTTCTAATTTAATTCTTACTTTTATTTCCTACAATGGGCAAATAAAATAACATCTGAAAAATAGATACACAGTTGAATTTTTGGATGAATCTGTCATAGTTGTAGATGGAAAAGAGTAAGAGCTTGGGTTTACCCCATTCTACTAGAACAGTTTTCCCATGTCAGAGAAACTAGTGTTGAAAGCAAAGCAATCTGTGCCCCTGTGGACTGTCTGGGTTGTATCACCTACTTCAGATTTTAGAGTAAATATTATGAAAAACAAACCATGTCTTTTTTTAGAGATTGTGAAAAAATGTAACTGCCTTCTCCTATTTGAGGTTTATATTTCCGTCTTCAGTACAGTGAATTTTATGAAATATCTCTATGCATATAGATGCATATAATTGCTGAAAATGTAGAAGTGTTGACATGATATGGTTTAGCTATATTGGTTTGCATGAGGTCAGTGATAAGGATCCAGATGATCTATTCTGAGTAAATGAAGAAATGACATTAAACTGTAACAAAATATAATTAAAAGGATAACTTTAACGATTGGTTTATTTATGTAGGAGAATTCCATTTCTTTGTAGTCCTGTGCTGTGCTACATTAAAACTTCATCTGAGGATGAATTGCTAGTGGATCCACAAAATAATAATTCACATAAACAAATCTGTTCCAAGAGGAACCATGAGAACTTCAGTTCTTCATTGCACTTGCTCATGCTTGAAAAGTGTAAGATTCAGTCTTGCTGAAGCTGCATGAGCAAAATATAATGATACTGTGTTAAATTTCTTCAAAGAAAAGAATAGTCCTCAGAATTAGCAACATTGTGGGAAAAAATGATAGTGCTGATAGGCAGAGAAAAGGTAGAAGGCAACTTCACAGTTATGGCTCCACCCTTATTATTATTCTTTATTTTTCTCCCCATCACAACACACTTCTGAGATACAGGGATTTGGCCTGGTGATACAGGAAAAGGCAGGCTGGCGTGGCTTTGAGGTACTGTGTTTCTTTAAACAGCAAATGAAGAATTAAATGATTCATATATGTCAGTAGCAATTTGTTTTAGTTTCAGTAGCAGTATTCAACTAAGCAAGGTGTGGTTCAACACAGACCCTACCCCTGTAGGGTCACAATTGGACTTGGTATTAGAAAGGGACCTATAGAAAGCAACAAGGTCCAGAAAAGTGGGACTAATTACTCTTTCCTCAGTTCTCTTGCTTTGTCATTTATTTTCTGTGATTTTTTCCTCCTCTCTTTCTGCATGGTATTCCTAAAGACAAAAGTGACCATCTTGTTCATCTCATCACTCTGAGGAATCTGGGTGCAGGGGAGAGCTTGAGGAGATATCAGGAACAAATGAGTGAATGGGAGCAGACAGTACCACAGCAACATAAGAAGGTTCTTAAAGAAAAGAAAAAAAGGTCTGAAATCACAGATATGTCATGTAACAAGATGTAGGAAAGGCGCTTTGCTTAAGCCTGATAGGTGGCAAGAAGTAAACAGCAGATACACATCAGGTGAAATTGTTGCTTGTATCTGGCTCATGCTCTTTTCCTTACCTGTAAGGAAACATCTACCCATGTTGTATCACCTTCAGCTACACAGATGTGTATACATCTTCATATATACATCTTCATCACCTTCAGCTACATAGATAGCTATACATCAGCTAAATCAGCCCTTGTACCCTTTTGAATGTCCTAAACTAATTTATTCCTCTTTGCACATAGAGGAGATAAGCATATGGGCTTTTTATCCCTTGAGCTTCGAAACACATTTTTGAAGCAGAGTTGCAGTCTAGTGTGGGCAAGTATTCACTGAATAAATGGGATTTACAGTGTTGTTTATTTATAGATTTTTGTATGACTCTCTTTGCAGTAAAAATGGTTGTAAATTAATATAATTTTGCAGCGTGTTATAAAATAGTATTCCCGTTTTGCAGAACTAGGGACTGAAACTGCATTTACCTTCAAAAAATAATGTTCTATGGTGAATTTGAAGAAACAGATGAAAGATTAGATGATGATCTACAAAAAAATGTTTATTCTTAGTAGTTATATTAGTATTCTGCATAAAATCTTACAATTAAAGGTTAGGTATCTAATTGTGCTCTCTTTAAAAACTGCTGTGATAACAGGGAGTTTGAGAGATGCAAGAGGATTCTGTGCTAGTCTGTGTCAGTCTTTCTAAGTTCAAACACTGACTTGGAATTTTTGGTTTTGGTGTGGTTTTTTTGTTGTTTGTTTCTTTTTTTTTTTTTTTTTCCATCTGCTCATATTTGGTATATTTAGCAAGACTATTGTTGTATGAACATGACAGATTCATATTTAGGATGGATTAGTGGGAGATTTTGTGAGTTCTGAAATGTATTAAGAAAGTCCTTTTGTAGCTTTGCTACTATCTCAGTGTTGTTGGGCATGAAACTTAAGGAGAAAATATTTACTTCTGGGAGGTTTTTGTTTTGTTTTTAAAAGATAAAATAAGTCAAATGCAACTGCTGAGATTTTCAAGGAAGCTGAAAGCAAGATTTGTAGGAAAAAGATCTTAAAGTCAGTTTAGAAAGTCCCCTTCCGTTTTAAAAACATATGAATGATATGCTCTTAAATCATCTGGGTATTTTGGCAAATGCAGTTCTTCAAGCAACTCTTTGTTGAAGGAAAAAAAAAAAGCCAAAATGACAGTATTTATATGAAATAATGTTCAATAAATTAGTGTGATATCAGAATAATTTCCCTGAAACTTGTACATTTTTGTAGAAAAATCAAATAACTCAAAATAAAATTATATTAATTCTGGCTGTGAACAATCAATTAAACAAAGAAAGTCATTGTAGGAAATTTAGTGTAATCATAAGTAATAACTTATACCTGATATGAATGAGAAAAATTAACTTTTACTTTTAATTAAATATAATGCCAAAAGGTATTCAAGCCATTCTGACATATATAGAAGATAGAATAATAAAGTACAGACCCAGTCTTAATCACTCTGCATTATTAAACATTAATATACTGTCATTAACAGTACCTGTTATAATCCATGTCATTTTGTGCTTTGCAAGAGAAGCACTCATGTCCTTTCAAATACTAATCACAAAAGCAGATGCTTAAGATCATTGAATAACCCTTTTATTGCCATGCTTTGCATACGTGGTTCCAAAGGGAATCTGAGATGTGTCAGTGAGGCATATTACAAAAACATACTATGCTTTGGCTGTGGTGTGGAGGACTTCTCTAATTACATTATAGGTCAATCCAAATAGTAGATTCTATTTTGCATCCATCTTACAAGCACAGTTTTCCCAGTATCAGCCAAGGTCTTTAAAAATATGACAATGTGCAGCCCTGTAAGAAATCCCGTATTTTTTTGTTGTTGTTTTCCCAGTCCCTTGCAAAGGGTTTGCAATGTGCTGCCACATTTTCCATCTGTGACCTGGAGTTGGTACACTGATTTCTTGGTCTGAATGAAACTAGTAGGTATTGCAAAATTGCCCAGATGACATAAGTAAAATGAGTCACAATGCAATAAAGCTGCAATGATGCCCTACTCTTTGAACTATATAAAACTTATTGTCTATATATAAGAATTGTAACAGAATATTATTTTTTCCTACTTTTCCCTCTGTGATGTTAAATCATTTAACATTAAACCTTATTATGCCTCTGTGAGGTAAGTATGTAATCATCCCTTGCTATGAATGGATAAGGTGAGATTCAGAATAGAAAAAGTGTGCAGTTAAATCCAAATCTGGGCAATTTGGAATACTGATGTTAATGGGGTCTCAATCATTATACCTGTACTTAAATCTCCTGCAGTAATTTTTAAGGACTGTGGAAGATAAATGGTTTTCATTTGTTAGGTATTTATTCATTTTACTATCTTCCATTGCTGTCTTAACAGAATCATAGCTAAAAACAGAAATTACACATGTTAATACTAGAATAAAGGAAAAGACTTCTGCAGTTCACTGAGTTAGCAAAATGGAAAATGGAGAACATTATTTTTCATATATATCCTAATGGTAGTAGATTTATGCATACTAATACCAGACTAACTGTAATAACAGAAGTCATTTTGAGGCAGAAGTATATTAATTACATTTTTTTTTTTTTTAGTTGACAGTTTCCCTGTAAGTGAATTGAACAAGGTCATGAAGACACACTAGTACTCTCCAACTCGCAGAAAGTGCTAAATGACCATTAAACACCCTGCCCTTCATCGTAAACACATCTTAGATTTCAGCGTAGGAATTTATGATCCACTTCTAGTAGAAGCTGCTGCTTTCGGTTTAAGACTTGATAGGAGTGTGGTTTTGCCAAATGCTAAGTACTGAAATGTGAGGGTTACATAGGCACATTGTATTAAAACTGAACTATCATTTAGGTACAATTAGGTGCCGATGAGGGTGAGTCAGTACTGCTCGTAAGACTGTGTGGCACAGCTATGCTATACATAGATTACAGACAAGCTGCCATTCCGCAGAGTTCCACTGAGAAATGCAATAACCTATTTAAAATCCTGCACACCATCCTCCCCATACTCTCACAATCTCCAGAAGGTAAACTCAGGCGTAGTGGATTACTCATATTCCTATTACAGAACTAATTAACCCTACCTTAGACTGTTAGGCTTTTCATGGGCATGTCCACCTTATTATTATAGGAAGATGGGATTTTTTTTTTCTGGGTTATCAGTTAAGATTCTATGTATTATTTTTTTTTTTTCATATTTAAATTCATCACTGAACAAGGAAGAGAGCCTAACATTTTTCTATACCCTTGGATAAGCTCAAGAGGTATTCAGCTCCTTCACTTATACCATTTTCTGTCTTCAGCCGTCTTTGCAGCTTCATTGATTTTAAGCACGTTTCTTAGTGAATAAAATGTACGTGACCATATTGTCCATCTGTGTGAGCGTCGGGATGATTCCAGCCAATTTAGAAAAAAATGTGGAGATCTCAGAAATCTGTGAAAATCAGTAGCTAGTGGAGGAGAGAGGCAGCCTTTGAAGGCAGAATTTAGCTATCAGTTTAATTCATAGCAATAGTGCATTAACTGTCTTACATTTTGCTTTGAAATAGCTAGAAGAGTCACTGCTTCTTGACCAGCAGGGTTATGTTCGGAATTAGAGATATGTAAGCGTAACAGACATAGATCAGTAAGAAAACAGATTGCATTAGTTCTGCTGCTTGAAGAACAGTTTCTTAAAGCTCATTCATCTATATTATTATTATTATTATTATTATTATTATTATTATTATTATAACCTGGTTTATTAAACATGTCATTGGCATAATATACTGATACAAAGAGTGATTTTCATTTTTATCTTAATGTGTTAACCTTCCAGTTCTTGCCAGGCTTAGAGTAACAATGGCTGTTTACATTCTTTTCTTGAAGTCTTCATAATTTGCATTCTCTCAACACTAGTCGTCCATAATGTCTGTGTTTTTGACATGTCCTAGCTTTTTGTCTTAAACTTTGTTTCCTTTATACACAGTTGTTGGCAATTAGGGGTTCTTGTGTGTCCTTATCCTGAATTTTTCCCTTTCCCATTTTAATCAGTGCTGTTCTTTACAAGATCCTTATTGAAGCTGAAAATGATAGATGCCATTCATGAATCTGTTATTTCACTCTCCTACTATCTAGAACAAACCTTCCATTTTCATCTCATAATGTCAAATCCATCATGCTTTCCAGGACTAAATTGGTCAAATTTGGGAGAAATGTGCCTTCTTTTGGATTCTTGAACTATACTACACAATCTGCTGTTGTTACAGCTGTCCTATACAAACAGGAAATTTGAAATGCTTTTACTTTCACAGCTCTGATAAGTGTTATAATGGAGGGATGAATGCTATCACCAAATATTTATCCCTCTGCTCAATGCCCAACATCCCCATGGTCTGCATTATTATGTAATTAGGTCATTTTTTGTGTGCCTGACCATTGAACACTCCAGCAATAATCTATGTTTCTGATGCCAGTTACTATGGCAAACTTTTTTTTTTTCAAAGTGTAGTGAGAAAGAAAGAAAAAGTATATGTAGAAAAAGTTTATATAGAAAAGGTTTAACCAAATGTACATATATAGGTTTCTTAAATCTACTTGAAAGTTTTAACTGTGGCGAAAAGCATGTACTGCTGGTGTAAGTTTCATCTCTGCTAGCCTATTTTACCTGTAGCTGTGCTGTTAAATTCTTTTAAGAATAGAGAAGTTCTCTCTGTGAGGTTCAATATGTTCAAGACAAAGGCAAAGCAAGAGCTGATTTAGTAGGTTCTTGACAATTACAACTTTGTTTGGGAATACACTGCATTATTTTTGATAGGTTTTTGTTTTCTATTTCAAGCAAACTGCCCTCTCAGGAAGTTCCCCCTGCACAAGTAAAATAATAGACAACTGCTCCAGGTAATCTGTAATCACACAGCTTTTCCTCCATGAGTATTCTTATCATTCTTTATATTTCGCTATATATAAGTTTTGAAAAACTGGAATATGTAATAAGTTTACAGTCCATTTTCTGATCCCATTGAAATCAGTAGTAAGCCTTCTTGTTTTGTTCTTGTTTGGGCACCAAATTTGTCATGTTGTTTACCAGATTGTTTGGCATGTAGAAAAGGCATCTACCAAGAAAAGAGACTACAGTTGATGGTCTTTTGTGTGTTGGTGCTGAACACAGGTATAGTATAAGTGCATGATTCTGTTGAATCATCCCTAGTTGTCTGCGCATAGACAACTTATTTACTCTGATGAATTTGTAAGGATGGATCATTTAATGAAACTAATAAAATTGCAACTGGCAACATTTTCCCCTAAAAAGTTATGCTATAACATGTTCTGGAAACAAAAAGATCTTGTACCTTTGGATGGGTGTTGACATAGAATTCAATATTGTTCCTTGAAAATAAAGTTTAGCAAATATCAGAAAATTGTATTGAAAAAAATAATTGACTGCTTTTTTTTTTTCCAGTAGTCAATTCCATTACAGAATGTGTCTTTCTTTTGTTGTTTCTGTTTTGTTTATTTGTTTTTCACAACATTCAGAAAGATAAGAATGCTCAGTTAAATAGCAAAGTAATGTTTGTATTGCATGGATGTATGTTTACTAGCAGGAAACATTTTTAAGAAAAAGCAAAATACAGTTATTTGCAAGATTTGATTTAGAACTTCATACTAGAAAGTTTTGCATCAAAATCTTGATTCTAAGAATTTTTGTTAATTTGAACAGAGAACAAAAATATTTTCATTGTAACCTAAGTGTAGAGTCAAACCCAACCAACTCAGCTTTAACTGCTAAACATACATAATGTAAATCTGTATAAAATCAGGGATAGGAACCAATCCCTGAAATGACATGGGAAGTAATTTCAAGTAACTAAGCACAAAGAGATCTTAATCTGTCTTGGGGCAGTTTTTAAGTAGAAAAGGAATTCATTCTGCTGAATAAATAGATAATTAAAAAATACTAGTTGGGCTGGAGTACTGAGGAATTTAAATGAAAACTGCCTAGGCAAAATCATTGATTCGGATCTTCAGATCTTGCTGACACACACTATTAGTTGAAGCTGTCAGTTGAATTTGAACTGTTTTGTAGTTCTATGATAGCGAGGACTAATAAGATTTGTAAAGTGCCAGATAGAGCTGATTGTACCCAGCCATGGGTGTGATCATAGTGCTTTGAAAATTTTCCTGTGTCTCCACAGTATATATATATCTCCATTGTAGAAGAATATTTTGTCCTTTATTTTATGGGAATGGTTTTATAATCTGGGAAAAAAAAAAAAAAAGAGGATGATGTTGACGTTATCAATGTACAGTTCTGCATCACAAGCATTCCTTTACTCACAGGCTAATTCTCTGCTCATCAGATCAAGATCTTTGGCTGCACAGTAATACCACAGCAGCAAGCAACAAGTAGAATGGGCCTGCGAAACTGGCCTCGTTTTCATTGCTATACCTTCTTTCTGTATTTGTTAAATAAATGAACATAGGAGTTCTCTTGAAAGTCAAGTATCTGTCACTTTCAGCTCCAAGAAAAATTTTATTTTTTAATTTAAAAGATAATTTAGTACAGAGCTGGATTATTGATGACAATTCTCTATAAACACGAGCTTGTAAGATCAGGATGGACAACTGTTTAGACCTTCATGGCTGGGAATCATGCCATTACTACCCACAGCCGATGCACAGCCGATGCACATACATGGCTATTTGGCTGTGTACCTCATGCCATCTGTTCAAATGGCATTTTGCCTGCTCACAAATTGGTTAGACCTGTGCCAAGAGCAATTGCTCTAGATCGTTACACTGCAAAACACTGCAAGTGGCTCCTATTTTGTACGAAGTCTCTGTCTTTTGGACACCACTTTAACACTTTGTTATATCCTATGGACATACCTTTATACCGCAGTGATTAAAAATGAAAAAAGATCTTGTGCTCATCCTAACTCTTTAGCTACTAAAGCTATCTATTATAAATCCAAAGAGGAGGAAACAAAATATATGTCATTTGAGTTAAAAGTAAATCTACTTATTTTCTATCTGAAAACTACGTCTTCCTTTTAAGTTGGTAAATGCTAATCAAAGGCCCACAGAAGTTAATAGGAATATTTGTAGTGATATGAATGGATGTGGAGCTGGAGTTGTAAATGATAGTGAATTGTGTGCTTGCTAGTGAACAAAAATCAAGTCAACTGACAGTTGCTACATCTTGTTGGTTGATTGACTGGCTTCTGTTTTAAGTTTCTAAGAGAAGTAACAGGTTACAGAGATTTTCCTTTCTAGATTAGTTATTTAAATTCAGCTGAGGTATACAGTAACCAAAAGTTATTACCAGATGACATTTATACAACCTATAGAATAATTCTGCTGAGTCTTCTCTATTGAATAGACATCCATGTCATACAGTTGGCACATTGGTTGACAGCCTCAACTGTGTACCATGGAAGTGAACTTATTGCTTGCCAGCAGAAGTAGCCCCGCTAGGTAAAAGCCAAAGGATAATGGCAGGGAAACCTAAGCTCAGTGGATAAATATAGGGCTTTATGTAGAAAATTCTGTCATCTTTTCAGCTTTCATAGCCACTAAAATGATTATAAAATCAAAATTAAATATTTTTTTTTGCTAGCAATTCAGAATATTTGCAAGTGTAAGGGAGTTATTTGCCTATTTCTCTTTGAGTGTAGTTAACCGTAGGAGTATTGTTATTTTCCGTCTATGAACTTCTCCCTGTGCATGAATGTCACTGCTCAGTTTGAGCATGCTTAGTTGAATCAGGATGATATCATTTATGTGGGTGAGTTTCCATATATTGGTTAGTGGGAGGTATGATATTTTGCTGAGTTTTTTCCAGAGGTGTTACCAAAGCCTTTAATCTGAGCTTCAGATAAGTAATACTGATTAGCTGTTGCTTCCTAGAGTAAACCCAATGAGAAAGAGCTGGGTAAGCCTTAAAAGGAAAGTAAAGAGTTCAAAAGTCAGAACTGTTTGGAGTACTGGATGTAATTGCTTGCAATTTGGTGGGTTGTTGTTTTTAATTATTATTATTATTATACTTTGCATAAAACAATATAAAGACTAATATATATATATATATATAAGATGAAGTCCCTATATAGAAGGACTATAAGGTCCTTTTAAGTCAGTCATAAATTTTATACTGTACAGCTCTTACATTGTGAAGTATTTCATAAACCTGGTGACCAAAATGCTGACTAACTGAAATTCTTTAAAAACAACAACAAAGAAAACCCCTCTCATTAATTCAAAAGAGGCTCAGATATTTAACAACTCTTACTTCTCGCAGAAAAATTCACTCATACAGTAGTTGATGTTTGTTCTCATAATTGGCACAGTTTGGTTATATTACTTTTAACAGCTGAAATTTTGTCTAGGAGATGTATCAGTTTTGAAGAATGTGGACAATGCTTTAGGAGGTACATCACTGCACATTCACTCACGACTCTTACAGCCTTTTATCCCATTTTAGTATCTTGAGCGAGCACCATTGCATGTTTTGTGTGCTACTGTAACTCAATTAGTAACTCAAATTTCATTCGATAAAATCAAAAGACTAAAACTATAGGCGTGAGAAAGATACAAATAATGATTTTGGAAAAAAATGATGCATTTTATGTTTTTCCATTTATTTTCAGGGAAGACAACACTGAAATCTGTTGTCTCCACATTGAAACTTGTGTAGAACTGTTATGTTAGAAAGAATATTTTACATCTGCTTGCATTTTCCTGATAGAAAATTGTCCTGTTGTGGAAATGGTGAAGCATCCTCACTTTATGTGGAAAAAAAAACAGCAGCAATTTGATGGGCAAAGTACAAACTGGTAAATTCTCACAGGTCTGGTGTGCACTGCATTCTAAGTTGAAAACTGGACATAGCTGGATACTTAGTGACTAGCTGACACATTCTGAACTAATCTGAATAGTGTCGTTCTTCAAAAATCTGTGAAACATTGGGAACTGATTTGTTTTTCTTCCATGAAAATGAATGGGAATTCTCCTTTCACTTCGCTGGGAGTAGGATTGAATATTTCTTGAGTTGACCAACACAAAGTAACATTTATAGGCAGAAAAAGGAGAGATTTTTTTTCAGCTCCAACTAGCTCATTTTTAAAATGCACTTTGCGGTAACCATGTAAACCTACATAGTTCCTACAGTTTGTTAACACTGAACTTTAATGAGTGCTGATAAGAAGCCAGTCAGTGGATATCCATTTAGCTAGTGATGATCTGAACTCCAGCTGATTGTCCTAGCAGCTGTGTGACTTCATTACCATTAGAAAGGCATACAGCCAAGCCAGCTGGAATCCAAAGAGGCTTCTCAATACACATAGCATGTCAGGTTTTTTGGTTTACATATCAGAATTACAAAGAACTTATACAAAAAATAAAATAAAATAAAATAAAATAAAATAAAATAAAATAAAATAAAATAAAATAAAAACAGCAATTCAAGGATAATTCTTTATGAGGACATAGTTTAAAGGTTAAATTAAAAGTCGTTGTTGTACCAAATAGAGGCTACTTTGTTATATGGAAGTTATATGGAAGTTATATGACAGCCATGTTATAGTTGTTTATATTACCATAATTAATGAATGCTAGATGAAAAATTTGCACTTTAGGTTATAAACACAGAGATATCCTGTAGTTCGTTATTTCTTAATTAAGGAAACAACTTTTTGCTGTGTTTTGTATTGATATCTTGAAAATACGTCATTAGTTTCTCTTATTGTTTGCAGGGAAAAGAGCTGATATTCAGTTTTGCCAAAACCAACCCACAACAGTTGCACAGAATAGTATTTCACAACTAGAGATGCTATCCCTGAGGTCCATTTCTACGTATAGCCATGGGTATTTTTAAGGTGTAGAATGGTAGAATGAAAATGGTGAACACAGAGGCCTTAGCACTGGTTAGTACATTATAGCCTATGACAATCTTCTATTTAAAAAAATAAAATAAAAGAGAGAAACAACAACAACAACAAAAACAGAGGATCAATGGTCTCAGCAAGTGCCCTCAGAAGCTTGTGTCTAAACTTTTATTGAATCCATTATATTCAACCAAACAAAAAGGGTATAACTACAGGCTTGAAACTTGGGAAAGTAGCTACATAGATCTCTTTTACAAGCTCTGCTCAACTCTTCCAAAGAATAGCAATTAGTACCTATTTGCAGGTCTATGGAAGAACTTTGCTGAAGTGAAGAGAGAGACAGTGGGATGGCCAAATCTGTTTGATTCATAAAGCACAGAAGACTTAGCGTCGATTTTTGAAGTACCTGTTTGTATGTACTGGGCTAAACATCTGAAAATTAGGTATTGTGGATCCTTTACGTAATCTAAATTCCTCAAAGATACCAATGTTTCAGCCACCTTTAAAGCAGAAGTGTTAACAAAATTTGCCCTGCATAGACATTTAAAAACTGGCATCAATTTTTCAACAGCTAGGCTTTCAGCTCTGAGCCATGTCCTTAGCTCATTTGTTTGCACTTTTTAGATAAATTTATTATTTGCTTTGGAGTCAGAGAAACCCGAAACTTTTCAAATTTATTTCCTTGGTATAACTTTAAAAATATATATATATATATATATTATTTTACATTGCAGGAGTAGTTGTGAAGTAGAATTATATATATTATTTTACATTGCAGGAGTAGTTGTGAAGTAGAATAAATACTTTATAGTGTCTGGAAAAAATAACTCTTCCCCCCACCCTCCCCTCATCTCCGCACCAAGAAAAAAAAAAAAAGAAAAAAACAACCCACAAGTCATAGTATAAGTTATCTAATAGATACTCTTAGCAAAATTGTTTTTACATTTCTGCAACATTACAATGAAAAAGTAGAAAAGAAAAAAATAGTTCAGCTCTGCAGTTCAACGTAAACCATATTAACAGGAAACTTGCTTCTCAAAGAGGTTTAATGAGAGACTTTTAAACATGTGCATCAATCCATTCACAGTCAGAAAACTGTTTAAGTTATGGCCTTCTTTGTGAATATATTTGAACCATTAAATTATTTCTTCATCAATAACTCTGTGTGTAAGTCAGTGGGAATTTTTCATGAAAAGAAATTTGAGAACCAAACTGTGGGTCAAAAGGAAGAAGCAAAGCACTTTCAAGAAAACATTGGCTTGCCAAAAACAAACAAATAATATATATATATATATATATATAAAATATAAACATATTATTTAAAGAGTATTACATTGACCCTCATAGGAATGAAATTGTCTACATCATTAAAAAGTTAGCTTTTACTTATATGACTACATCTAGAATAAGAGGAATATGCACAACAAGGCAAATCTGAAATCACACTTTTGCACATAAGTTTGCAGAGTTGTCAGAAGTTTGCAAGACAGATATGCTTAAAGGTGTCTTATAGTTCATCCATGCCAAAAGTAATTTAAAAGAAGATTTTGTGTAAATAGTCTAAATAAACTTCATCAGTTCTGCATTATAAATTTTTATGTTACTTGTATATTATGTCACAAGCTGACTGATACTTGTCATTACTAAAGTCTGTTTTATGTTGCAGTTGATAGCAGATAGACTGTAGTTCTTAAAGGTGACGTTAGAAAAATGCTGTTTCAAAACGGAAAGAAAAAAAAAGGCAAAGCATTAGGTTAAATATTAATTTGAATGTCTACAATAATGGGTACATACACTATTTAAGGAAGTCATTATTTCACTGTGTAGTCAACAAGAGTATCGATTAGAATTAATTCACTACAAAAAGTCTCCAATCATTTTTAACATAAGTTTTTCCTCTTTAACAGTACCCTGAAGCTTGTCTTTTTCGTGGTCAATTTAGCAACAAATTTGCAATTAATCATTTGTTGATTGCAATGAATGGTCTGTCGATAATATGCAGCTTACATTGCTAAAAGGGTTATACAAGAGCTTTATTGTTTTCCTTTTGTCTTGGGAACACTTTGTCTAGCTGTGTTTCCTAGAATGGATTTTGAATAGATGTTTTGAAGGAACGCATGCCAGTTTTAAAGAGACACCATGGACTGCTCTGAGAGTATTAATCAAGATATGCCCTAACTTTTTTCTGGCATTAGACTATTTGGACATCTGTTCTGACTCCTTATATGTGAAGTAGGACACATTGGCATAAATGAAGGGTTTCATTATCTTAAATGTCATAACATTTGTTTGAATTACTTTGTGTAGATTTTAAATGCTGAAATTGTAATCTTGGTTTTTTATAGATTTCATTGTCCTTTCAAAAGACTATAAAAATGGAAGCCTTCTAAAAATTCCATCCATAATTCAGAAAGCATAATTTACAATTTGTGCAATAACAGTGAAATTGCTGTAGATGATACTTAAGTAATTTTGACCAGTGTAAGTATTTTTACTGAAAGAAAATTAAAGGAAAAGAAAATGCTGCTTATTCCAGAAACAGTGTTTTTGTCACAGATAAAATATAAATTAAAGCCATTATGAAATGCCCCTTTGGGGAATGTTGACATGGATTCATCCCTTTGGAAATTCATGGCAGCTCAAACTGCAACTTTAATTTAGTTAAGAATAAATGTTTTTTATGTTTCAAGCTGTCCTTAAAGGAGTATCTCAATAACATATTTCAAAAGATTAAAGTTTGGTTTCAGACTTTTCCAAAAGTTTGAAATGTTTGGATTGCACTGATCTTTAAATTGCATAACTTTTTGTTAGTTTTAATTTTTCATTAGCAAAACTAAAACACTGGTAAACTAGGATTTAATTATATTATCCTTGTTAATGCTAGTATTATACAAAATAGTTATAACCATTAAGATGTTCTTACTTCTGATAACTTCTGATGTAATATGGATATGATATTTAGGCTTGTGTGAAAGTTAATATGAACTACATTTGGTTTTGCTATAATTACAAGGGTTACTTACAAACATAAGACAAGTGTCTTCTTACTGTGCAGCAAATTTGGGAACACTAGCTTGTCATCCAGTATTGGTTACATTATTTGACTGGCAGAGCAGAGCAACACTTTACAAACAGGTGCTCTTTAATTTGCAAATTAGTAAAAATCTAGGAAAAGCTTCCAGCCTGTTACATTGTTGGTTTTCAAGGTCAAAAGTTGAAGGGTGATTTGACTATGCTTTCATTTAGAGCAAAGATTTATTTAGAACTTGTGGCTCATGAAACAGTTTGAGTTACTGTTATCAAAAGCAATGTAGTTTTCCATTTATAACAGGTGTTTACAAAATATCTGGCCTGGAGTTCATAGCTCATAGTCCCATTCAAGTTCTTTGCTGTGAAATTTTATGGACCTGACTTTTACCATGTGCATTAGGTGGTCACCTGAACAGATCTGATGGAGCTGAAATCACCGTATCAGCAGATTTTCAAAATGGCGAAGCTCTGTAGTCATGTGTTAAAACCGTGATATACATGCAAATGGAAGTGTAGTTTGCTACTTCTGCATCCATTTAATACCTGACTCACATATACATAGTGGTATATTCTATGGCTTATTTTAAATTAAGGGATACTGGCTTCAGAGAATAAAGAAACTAAAGAATTTCTTGTCTCATACTGCTTGTTTCTGCATCTGCACTACAGCTTGCTTCACTGCTAGCTTGATGGTGCAATTGTTTAGGGAGTAACTCTGTAAACTAGATAATTTTGTGGAATTGTACCCAAAAATTTATTGTAAACAACTTAGCCAAGTTGGAAAAACTCATCTCTGTTGTAAATCCTAAGTAAATGGGACTTGTGCAAGGAGGTTTTGAGCAGTTACAGAATCCTCCCAAATAATTTGAGTCTGAGAATAGGATGCTGGCATAATATATTCAAAGCTACCATGAAAGCCATAAGTTGCTTAACAACCATGACGCACTGAGCCTGTCCAGATGGTTAAGCAAAAAGCATTATGCAAGTGCACACTTGGGGGGGGGGGGGGGGGGGGGGGGGGCGGGATTTTCTGACTAGAAAACTTGAGGAATTTCTCAGTTCCACTCACCATACGCTTCTCTAGATTTTTTCACCAGTCTTTCGCAAACTTGGATGTATGGCATGTAAAAGATAACAGGGGCAGTTCTTTAGCCCTCCATCCAAGTCCAGCATAGCAGTTCTAAAACAATTTGGACATTTTGATTTCTTGGGTTCAAAATTCTCTATGTGTGAAATCGTAGTAAAGGGCTTTAGTGCATTTTCCAGGGTTTCTAACCACATCAAGAAACATTTTTATTTTAATATGAGATTGATTAATAGTGAGGTAATATTGCACAAGGCAAGAGTGCAATATAGACTTGGTAGTTACTGCAGTTGCTAGTTTTTTTTGTTTTTTTTTTCTCCTTTTTCAGCTGAAGCCAATTTTAACTGCATGCTATTTTTGTTAGCATAAGTTTAAAGTTTTTAATTTTTAGTGAGTTGGATACAATAAAGGCTGTTTTTGTTGTTGTTGTCTGTAAGTATCAGCATTTCAATAATAACCTGTGACTTACTCTCTTTATACTACATAATAGAACCTCTCTGTGGAATAAATTCATATATTTAACCTCAACGACTTTTAATGACCAGAGATAAGAAAAATAGATACTGCATAACCTCTGTGTGCCATATGCTGTATAGATCATCTCTGAAAAAAAAAAAAAAAGTTTTATATACCTAAATTACTTATTCAAAGCAGACATAAAGGTTGATCTCTTTTAAGAGGAAAATATATTTGAATCAATTTTGTAAAATTTGACTACACCTACCATAAACACTTGTTCATATTTTGGCATGTATTAACACTTTGTCATATATCCAGATACTAAGGTCCAAAAAAGCATTTAATTTATAAGCCGTAGATTTTTGGTATACGGGATCTTGTTATTCATACTGAATATCTTTTCAGCTGCTAAATGCTCAATAAGATGACATCTAGTTCCATTTTTTTAAATCTAATTTGTAAGTCAGGTAGGCATTACTGCAGAGTTTAGACTTTATTTAACTTAGGAAGAGTTGATATCAAACACTATTCATATGAACTAGTTATGTTTTGAGTTCACAGGCATCTTTCAGAGAATATTATCCCTGTTTTATGTGGAACTATTTATCATTGCCATGCAGTATGTGATTATTGGGTTTTGCATTCCAGAAGAGTCTGGCCACTTGTGCTGTGTATGAAGACTAGCATACATTCACCTTTAAAGTTACAAATTTGGGTATCAGTAGCAGTAAAACCGGTGTGAGATGGAGATGACAGCATCCTCTAATTTGTTAGGGTCTAGTATCTTAATGAACAGTTTGATTTCATTTTATTTGTGCAGTGCCCTTTTAGATACTCATAGAAACTACAGTGTGGGTAGGCTTGGCATTCACCATCTTAGATGCACCTCACGTTAATCTAACTCATAATTCTTGGATGCTTCTCGGTTGTTCTGGTATTTTCAAACTAACTGTTAAATAGGCTTGTCTCAGTTTGATACAAACCCAGTTCCACCATTTTCCCTATGACCTCACTCTGCTACAAGGCAATCTGGCTCTTTTCATTAGCTGTAAGCTAATGTAAGTTCTAGGAAGAACCAAGCCATGTGTAGGGACTTCCATTAGACTGTTCTGCTATTTCTTCATAACTTGGAAGTCCTCAAAGGCTATATATATATTTAACATGCTTAAATGTCTAAAAAGAATAGGATAAAAAAAATAGGGAGATGTCTAATAAACACAAATGCCACTAGGTTAGATCACTGTTGGTAAGCATGTCCCACATCTAAATGTTTTATGACCCACGTAGATTTGGAAACAGTGGAAAGTAAGTTAGAAGGTGTTTTCTTAGACATGACACACTGAGTACAATGAATGAATATCTTCATAGTCATGAATATCTTCATATTCATGAATAGTCATCCACAGACGTCTCCATCACTGGTGATACTCATTTGGAATATGCAGGCCAGCGGTACTGGCAGGGGCTCTACCAGTGGTATTGGCAGGGGCTCTCATTTTGCTGAAGGTGGTGAATTTATCAGTTCAGGGAAAAAAATGGGAGGTGGAATAGAAGAAATGTGTACCAACACTATCCTGGGAAATGAAGTCAGAGAGAAGAGTTCTGAATGATTCTGGGAGAAGATCAAGGGAAAGGGAGAGAGTTGCTATTAGTGAGCATAGAATCACAGTGTCATAGAATGGTGTGGGTTGGAAGGGACCTTAAACATCATCTAATTCCAACCCTCATGCCATGGGCAGGGAAACCTTCCAAGAGGCTTGACGGAACTGAAAAACACTTTAAAATTAAATTCAGAGTTACTAGGCAAGGAAGAAAACCTTTGTCTGATAGCTGTAGGTCTCCTTAGTTGGGGATAACACAGATGAAGATGATAACAAGAAAATACAGTAGAAAGATTCAAAGAATATTCTGGTACACAGAACAAGAACACAGTACAAGAACAGATGCAGATATTAAGCAGAAGAGCAGGAAGTTTCTTTTAGGCCTATAAGAAAGAGCAAAGAAGAGGCTATATAAAAGACGTGGCAGAAGGGGCCTTGAAAGTTTGTTGTGAATCAATACAGAGAACATCTGTAGCTAAATAATCTAACATCTATCCCTAATTTATGTCTTTGTTGGTTTTTTTGGTTGTTGTTGTTTGTTTGTATAAACTAATATTTGTCTGATGGGGAGATAATAAATAATATTCTTATGCAAAAAAAATAAATTTCAAATTGAAAACATAATGAATTAGGAAAACAGTGACCTTTTTCAATTAAGAGAAAAATATTCTTTCAGAGTGTGAATCAATGAGAAGTGTTTCAGTGGTTTGCATACTTCTTACAAAATTAAATATCTGCTATGGAAACAAATGAATAATATAAATATGTATTAAAATTATAAGGCTCTGTTGCCAAGGCTTTGACTAACAAGTTATGGGAAGTTGCTAAGGAGATACCAGGTGAACATTTATTATTTGATTGCTATCAAGCAAATAAGCATATATAATGGGTGGTGATACAAGATTTGGCTTGGACTCCATTGAAGATTTCAGAGGACTGCACAAACAGTTGCACTTCTGAAGGCAAATCTTCATAAGTTAAGCTGGAAGTGCTAAGCTTCTTGTATAGGTAATACCACAAGATTTCTAAATGATAATTCAGAGTGGAAACTTGTCAACATCCCTTTTGGAAGAACCTTTCCAAAGAGCTTTTTTCTTACCATTGATCATACTGGGACGATAGGGAGTTCATCCTGCCAGTTTAGGAACTTAAATTAAGGGCCTAAATTTAGCCCCTAAAGAATACTACTCTAATGCCAACTTAGTTGAAACTCAAGATGAAAATGCCCCAAAGGATATTTTTTTTCTTTTAAATTAAGACAATGCTTGAAAACCAACTTGAGTTTAACTTGAGTTTAACTTTTCAAGACAGTGTACAAGCAATTATTCCTTATCCCAACTATGTCTTTTTCTCTATATTAATTTTTAGTGTGATTGCAATAATTAGTATTTCAGAAAAAAGTTGCTTATTAATGGATTCTGTGGGAGAACTACTCACCTTCCTCAGAATTGCTAATGTGCTGGACATGAAAGTCTAGGCATTTCTTTCGAGCTAGACAGTCTCTAAGTGTGAACTCTGTTCCTGTGCTTTTTACTGAATATATCTGTAAGCCATTACTTTGTGTTTCTGGAGAACAGCTACAGTAACAGCCATTTTCATTGCATTGTATTGATTATATTGACTTTCAATCTGAGCTGTGACCTTGATTGTTTTATGCTCAAACTCGTGCAGAATAATTTGAGACAATTTCAACATAGATTTCCATCAGCAGTTATCAGAAATAGTACTAAAGTTTTACCACAGAGATCTTTTTAATATACAAAATATTTAATATACTCTCTATATGGCTATGTTGGCTAATTGCCATGTGATCACTTTTCTTCTCTTTTTAGTGACCACATAAACACTCAGCATGGATCTAGAAGAACCCTTCTCTAGTTACAGCAAGTTTAATGTGACCATATACAAAGAAAAGAAGGTGTGCAACATCCTCAGCAGAGCTCATGTTACAGTGTGCATGCCCTTGGCATCATTGAGTCGTAGGGCACACTTTATTTTAGTCATCTAGTCCTTTCTGTCACCTTATCTGTCTTATCTCCGAGTCTCCTTTGATGGTCCTTGAATTTGCTTTGATGGTCCTAGAATTTGGATAGTGACTTAAAAGATGGATACATAGAAATTTAGTGTAAGTTTCTAAAAAGCAAATAGCTGTTCAGAGTCCTTTAGATACTGGTACATAGGCTTGTCTTGCAGGAGTAGCCCCTGGACTGGCCCCTGCAAAACTGGGACACCTGGTCACCCTGAGTTAACTGACAGTTTACTATAGTAAATTCTGATGAGACAATCTGTGTACATGCCCACTAGTTATATGTTATAGAGTTAAATAAGCATAAGCAGAACTTCTTTTTTTTTTTTCCCTTCAAACATCCTTTCCTGCAAAACAGATTCCATTTTTTCTGTACAAAACATTTCTAGTATGAAATGTAATATATGAAATGTATGTATAGTATCAGAAACATATCAGACTTCAAAAGTAAGAGAATATACTTAAATTTGAAGGCCTGCTCCAAATATTTCATTAAAACTTCCAGATATACCATCCACGGGTCCTTTGCCCATAATTTATAAAGACTGTGGTTACTCATGTTTCATCCTGGTTTTAGAGAAATTACCTATTTGATTCTATGATTCTATTTAAATGAGTATTTCAAATGTGAACTGTCACTTGACTTAGTAATATATGTACAGCTGAAATGTATTTAAATATGACCATCAGAGGGCTGGCTGTCAAGAATATCACTGACAAAATGAATAGCATTAACTTGACAGTTTCTATGTTTTTCTTGGAAAACCAGGAACACAAGTTTCTCAGATTTTTTTTTTTTTCTCAGATTTTTCTTAAGATAGTGAATTATATTTTAGTTAGCTGTATCAAAAAGAGCTTGAAAGCTCTTCTTGCTATCCTCTTCTCAAGCTATCACCTTCCTCAGATATATAGGCTCAGAATATCACTAGAAAATAAGAATTTTCACCAAAAAGTAATGTATTGGTGGATTTTTTTTTTTAATTTTCTTTTTGGAAGACCTCTTACTTAGTCTTTCAGGTTAATGTGTATAATTTAATCAAAAATATCTGGGAATCAAACATGAAATGACAACAGCTTGATTCAAATAAGGCAGGACCTAGAGCTTCTTGAGTATCTTTTTCTAGACTTGGATCATTTTGATGTTTCAGTACTAGCCATATTATTTGCTCATCTGAGACAGGTGGTTATTATGAGGTGGGAAATATTAAAAACAAAGAACGTGTTTTTGTGTTTTTTTGTTGTTGTTGTTGTTTTGTATGCATGTGCAGAAAGTGGAATATGTAAACATAAGGACATTTATGTAGAAAATCATTTTTATTCTTAACTCATGATAGCAAACTGTTCTAATTTGTTTTCAGTAATATTTTTTTGTTCATCTATACTACTCCACATTAATAAGTGATGTGAGCTAACTGCTTGTTCAGGTTAGATTTGAATTCTGATCCAAAAATTACAGGTTACTGAGTTATCCCTTAAGCTTCCTAGTCTTCTGGATCCATTAAGCCTTAATTAAAGAGGAATCTTAGGAAAAAGTAATCAGACCATTTATATCCAGAGAAGGTGCACATTGGTCATTTGTTTGTTCACCAGCATAAAAAATATTATTTAATGGAAATTTTAATCACAGCAAGCTTATAGATAGACATATATTAAATGCATTAATCTTTCTATAAGGTTATTCACAATGTATAAGGTTACTCCTCTGAAAAGACTGCTTCAGATTGCTTTCCGGTAATGCTAATACCCATTAAAAAGATGAATATATATGTGTGTAAGTCAATCATAAGGTATTAAAGAGGTGTAGCAACTTAAGCTTCTTTTCTTCTTGGCAGGTCACTTTGAGAAATGTCCTAGTTCAATTAAAATATTTTTTCCATTTCCTAGGAGTAGATTCAGATATGCTCTGTCTGTTCTCTATCTTATCTTCACTGTCAGGATTTTAAACAAACCTGGGTGAGATAAAAGAAGGATAGTCCAGCTAATTCAGATTCTGAGCAGGTTTAAATTAGGGGTGTTTATATGCATATATGTTTGCATATTCACCACATGTATGTCCAGAATTAATCTTTATGGGATGGAAAAATAATTTTTTTAAGAATAGGTTTATAAGTTAGTTACCACAAAAATGGTAGAATTTAAATCAGGATAAACTGCATCTCATGTTCCTCAATATTTGCATATTTCTTCATCTCTGCTTTCAAAATACTGCAGCAGTGAATTGAAGCTCTCTAAAGTAAAGAGAGACATACAAAAGAGAACAAGGTGCTGTGTTTTTCTTTTTTTCAGATGTGTTCAAAGTGTTCCTGAAAGATATCTCCATCTTGGATGTTTGGTACAAAGTATTGCAATGCTTTAGGTATAAGATGAGCTTTACTTATGGATGTAATGAAAGATGCTACTTTCATAATGCAGTGGTTGCATAAGATCTTCCTCCTTGCACCTCACAACAGGCCTGGCAGCACTGCATCTCCTCAGATTATTATTAACAATACAGCTCTTGAGAATTTTAGTTAAGCTTCTGTGCACTTATAGTGTGTTACTATTTAAAAATAAAAAATATTTAGATTCAGGTGTAGTGCTTCTGGAAAACAGTATTCCAGGCTGGCATAAAGAATGATTTATTAATAAAAATTAATAATATAATGCTCACAGATTATATTAACTATAGACTAATATCTGGCTGTCAAGTGATCTGGTTAAAAAACTGTTCACTTGTTACCTTGCTAGGTATGCATGAAGCATTTGAGTTTGCTTTACTGACTCCTGTGTTTTCACTTTTACATCAATTTTATTATCAACTACAAAAATCAAGTGTCAAATTTGACTGGCCATCCACAATATCAGGTACCAGGAAATGCTAGCATTATTAAGATGACAACACACAAATAATATTCATCTTACCATAAATGTGGATATTGCTTTGTTTTTCAGTATAGTTAGGTGATTTCAATATTGCTCATGACACAAAAATAAATTAATTTTGTCATTGATCCAACAACAGTTTTATGTTCCGAGTACTGTAGGCTAGATGCCTCTTTTTGAAATGACTGAAGTCTACTAAAATGAATCCTATTTCAAATGTAGCATGAACAGCTATCTATGAAGGACCCTCTGCTCTCTTCACCCAGAAATGCAAAACTCATAACAGTTTTTCCTTAGGATTCAGGGACGGTATCTGGTAATCCCTGCAGCTCTAGGAAGACAGAACTTGCATTCCTACCCACTCTCGGATTCCTGCTCTTTTAATTGTTATGGTTGTTCTTTATTTATACTAGTTTATATGTTACTATCTTAACAAATAAAAGATTATAGACATTAAAAAAAAAAAGAAAAAAAAAGCCATTATTTTTTTCTTTTTTTTTTTTTTTATTCTCCTCTCTGAAACAAAGGATTATGTTGTTAACGAGCAACCAGCATGGACGGGTTTCAGATTATTCTACAGCATGGAGTTATAGTTGGGATGAAGTCCTTGTCTAGGGAATTTAAGGGCTGTGCATTCAAGGGCTTAAAAAAGCCATCAGGCAGTATTAACCTAAAAAAGCCTTAGCAGCTCCCCTGCTTACCTGTGGGACTTATCTGGAATTTATCTGTGTATAGTAACTAGTCTGTTTTACAGTCTCCATTGACAAAGCCATAGCCTTTCAGCAGTTTTTGTAAATTGTTCTGATGTGTGCCCACCTCATGTTGGGTACATCAAAATTAGCTATGTGTATCACTTTTTTTTTTTTTTTTCCTCTCAGCTCATTATGTTAGTTGATCTATTTTGGAGTCAGAAAATGTTCAGGCAGGGGAAAAAATTCAGTCAAATCAACCTTGCATAGAAACAACTGCCTGTTTGCCATCTGCAGTGGGCATTGATCCCTAGCTTGTTTGTGCCTTGCATTTGTTATGCATGAGTAAGCACATTAGCCTTTTCATTTCATTCATTAGACAGTTAGTCCTTGATTAGTGTTTCCTAGTTTCTGTCAAATATGCTACTACTCCTTTGTTCATTTTGTCTTGAGTCTGTCTTTTGCTTCAATGTAGAGAAAATTAACAGTTAACCACAACAGTAGTTCATTTATTTATTTATTTATTTTCATATAGAACTGGATAACAAATGTACTTTTCTAACGTTGGCACATCTAATGTGGGATAACGTATGAATAATAGGTTTTTCTAGAGTTAACAGAGTTATTATTTTAGTTCAGCTGGCAGGCTTTGTTTAGCAGAGTGACGTCTCAGGGTTTACTGTCAGCTTTATTTTATCCATCTTCAAAAACTGTGGGATCACCTGGATATTTGTGGATATTTACCTTATAAAATTGCATTGCACATGGAAATAAATTTAAAGTAATTATAAGTGTAGTTTGACAAGTTTCTGATGACAGTTTGGATGACAGGACAGAACTACTGTGCATTTTATGACTAACACTAGTTCAGTCCCTAGAGCTTTTTCTTCTCATGTCCTTGTGGGACAGTAAAGTGTCAAATAACAATTCCATTCTCAAAGATGATAGAAAAATAAATAAGTAGATGTAATCTTCATAAAACAACAAATTATATTCATTTTTAGAAACTGTGTAATTAGATCATGAATAAAGTGAGTATTTCAATCGAATCAGTACATCTAGTGATGCAACTAATAGATTGCGCTGGTGCGGCCTCACCTTGAGTACTGTGTGCAGTTCTGGGCACCACAGTACAAAAAGGACATCAAACTTTTGGAGAGTGTCCAGAGGAGGGCGATGAAGGTGGTGAAGGGCCTACAGGGGAAGACGTATGAGGAGCGGCTGAGGTCACTGGGCCTGTTCAGCCTGGAGAAGAGGAGGCTGAGGGGGGACCTCATCGCAGTCTACAACTTCCTCGTGAGGCGGAGTAGAGGGGCAGGGGACCTTTTCTCCGTAAACACCAGTGATAGGACCCGCAGGAATGGTGTTGAACTGAGGCAGGGGAAGTTTAGGCTGGACATCAGGAAGAGGTTCTTCACCAAGAGGGTGGTTGCACACTGAAACAGGCTCCCCAGGGAAGTAGTCACTGCACCAAGCCTGTCTGAATTTAAGAAGTGATTGGACTGTGCACTTAGTCAGATGGTCTAAACTTTTGGGTAGACCTGTGCGGTGACAGGAGTTGGACTTGATGATCCTTGTGGGTCACTTCCAACTCAGGATATTCTATGATTCTATTATTATTTTGTCACTGATCACAAGTCATGTTGCTAAAAACATTCTACATTCTACATCCTTACATACGTAGAGTGCATATAAAATGTAATCACTTACTGCCTTTTATTCATAATCTTAAAAAAATATATACATTTTATCAATTTATCTAAATGATTCTTTTTTGGACATAGTATTAAAGTTCATGCATTTATTTTCCAAAGTACTTGTGGTTTAGTAAACCAAACCCGGAGGCTGGATTAGTTTGTTCTCTGAAAGATACCCTGTTAGTAAAACAAAGTCTTAGTAAATAAAGACCTGTTTTAGTCATGGTGTTGTATCCATGTTTGATGTTATTGGTGCCTGTATATCTGCACTAAATACTTGCTTGCTTATTTATATTAATTACATTAAAGTTGATGTGTTTAAATAAAAATGATTTTAAACAAAATATCTTAATCATGTTTGGAATCAGCAACAAGATAAAATTTAAGTAAAGTATTTCATGTTCTTTTTCCCCCAAATTTTAATTTGCTGATTTTGATAGTTTGAAAATCATTTAAAATATTGCTAGATATAGACTTCATACTGAATTTGATACTTCTCTCAAATTCTTTGTTTTTTATATTTCTATAATCTTTTAAGTTGTTTCTTATACACGATAGTTGATTATAGTGATATTGTGTTTGTAGTTTCTGTCAAACTATTTACATTTTCATTTCATTTACAATTCATTTAAAATTCTTACTAACTAAACTAACACTTTGCATATGTATATTCTTATATATGCAGCATTTTAAGACATAATTATGAAAACACGATCCAATGTTTACCATCTTCTGCAAGACTGTAGAGTTGGTAGATTTCATACTCTCACACCTCATTTAATACATACATTAAAAGATGAAAACAAAATTTGTGCTTTCTTAATTCCCAGTTTGTATCTTTTTTATGAATTATTAAGTGAAATAAATATGACATTATCTAGAATGAGGAAAAAATTATTTTTATACCTGAGGAAAACATTACTTTCATACCTGCAATATAAATGCTGTGAAAACTGATTCTAGCAGAGCAGTTCGAAATACTTTATTTTCAGCAACTTCCACCATTACAATGGTTTGATTTTCTTTAAAATGTTACACACATCTTTCATTTTGGTATTTCATTTCAAATACACATTTGATTCTATTATTAACATCATTTTTTATTTTTTCAAAACACTTTAATAGTATATACCTAATTTAAAAGTCTCTTTTTTTATATTAATAACCATTTCCCCCCAGATCATTTCCACCCTGACATAGAGGAAAGATATCTCAGCAGTTATTTTCATTTTCTACCAAATTCTATAGAAAGATTTGGTCTTACACAAATATCAAGCTGTATGTGCATAATAACTCTGCTAAATCTATCACTTAGCATTTCTAAAGCTAGAGATTTCATGGACTTTAGTATTTCAACAACAACAAAAATAAAAAGAACTGTGTTAATGTTCTAATAAAGAAGTTGAAGCTTCTTTCAGTAAATGTAATATCATGTCTGATTTCTAAAAAGGAATAATGGAGACTGTAACAAGTGTAATAAATTAATTACATTCAGATAGATCTCATTCTTGGAACAGTGTGCCTGTAAACTTTCTAAGTGATCAGACTATTGCTCTTGTTGAAAATAGTAGTTAATAAAACACCTTAAAACAATATGCCTTGTTTACATTTTTGTAATTTTCCTGTTATGGTAGATTTATGGTTTTCTTTTTCCTGCTAGGATGCTTCAATTGCCCACAGATTCCATATCATGAGAGAAAAACATCCAGAGAAGTTCAACAGTAGGTAAGAAACTCAAAATGCTTGCATGTGAAAGATTATCTCCATTTCATTATATTATGTTCTGTAAGGGGTTAAATTTTGCACAGCCTTTAAAATATTGATTCTTATAAAAGAGAGGAAATCAATGCATTTTATATTAAGTATATGCTCCCAGACTGCTTGTAGCATAACTGTTTCATATCTGGTATTTCAACTGAAATGAATAGCATTATAAATAAACTGTTCTCACATGCAAAATGTTTGACTTGTAAGACTAGCACGGACAAGATGATGCATTGTGGTAACTGAGGATCCATGAATTGACACTTTGCCATTAGGCACTGAAGAACACTTATTAGACAGCTGCAGATGGTGATCCTTATGTTTCATTCCCACACGCACACTGGTACATTGACAGGGGGCTCTTCCATATATACTCTTAGTAAGGTCAAGTGAATGCCACTTTACACATAAATGCTTTTATCATTAAATAGCTTTGGATATGTAAAAAAGTCAGGAATGAGACTTTGCATCTGTTCCTTGTGTTGCTTTTTTGAATTTGGAATGTTATCTCAGAGCTTTTCTGGAAATTAAAAATGTATTACAACATGTACTGTAAATTCACCTCCTTTCAATATCTGGTTTGTTGAGTAGATAATATTCACAATGCAATGCTTATGTTTTTCTATTTAGGTAATCTAGCAATCAGTTGTGATGGATAAAAGCAACATTTTAGAAACTTTAATTAACATGTAAAGGCACATGAGGAGAGAAAAGTAAGATGTGAAGTTCTTTGCAATATAAAATGAATATGTGTAAATAATTATTGAAACGAATGTTTTGTCATGTCTGCAGACTTTCTTCAGTTCTCCATCAGGGTCAACTGGAAGATCTTGTTTAGATGCCGATCTTCATAGACCTTAGGATGATAAAATATGTTGTTTATGCAGCCTCATTAGGGCTGTAGAGAGTGATGCTTGAACATGTTTGAATATTATTTAACTTACAGTTTTCATGTTGCAAGTATAAATTTTACACTTAACAGTCCAAGATGGGGGCTTTTTTCCTAAAATACTCAATCTGTTTAGTATATATGCAATGACATACGAGAACCAAACTATATATTTCTCTTTAAGTTCCACACTAAACATTTATGTTATATGACCACTTTCTACCTCCGATTCTTCTCATTCTGAAAGAATTATACTGTGAAAAGATCTGAACTTAAGCCTGCACATCCAAATGTATCATACTCATTCAGAAAGATATTGGACATTTAGCAAATGCAGATATTCTAGGCCCTGAAAATGAAGCTAGTTTATCAGTGGTCTTTCTGCATATTTTCAGCAGTTGGCAATTATAATTTATAAAAAGCTCAGCTAATAACGTGAGTTTCAGATCAGATTTCATGTCACAATAAATCATACGCCATTAATAACATCTGCTAACAGGCTCACCTTGAAATTCATCTATATTTTAAGAAACCTGAGGTTTCTAACATTATCTTAAAGAAATTAATTACAAAAATATATAGTTCCAGTCCCTGTGTGCTTTGGTACAGTGGTATTGAAAGAACTTGAAAAAAAGGAAGGATTCTCTGGGTGTTGAAAGACTATTTAGAATGATTACGCATTTCTAAAAAAAGAATGTAAAGACTTGAACAAAGTATTGTAATAGAGACTGATTTTTTTTAAGTTACTTCTTTTGTGTAGTAAGAAAAAAATGTGGATTTCTATTTTTGTTGAATAGAATTTTCCAAATGATGTTAGTTCACAAATAGTTTGTTCCACTAACAGTTATTAGCATGTGGCAATGCTCCATAATATGCTGTAGCAGCGTTTTCCTGCAGTGTGTGAAAATAAAACTCTTATTTAGATGTCTGTGAAACCACAAGACTTTTTTTTTTTTTAACCACTTTTTTTCACCAGTGTGGAATTTTCTGTGTGATCTAAATGATTTAGGATCAGCAAGTGCATCTCAGGTCAGATTCATAGTGCGCTCCATGGTTAATAGCACTTACTCATTTGGAAATCCTGCATTGTCACTTGTGAATCTCTCTCATGACTTTTAAAATTAATTCTTTTGTAGCTTTGTTATTTTTTTCTTGCCTGATTTTCCAAAGTTTTGCACTCCCACAGCTATCATTCAGTTTCGTAAAGCAGATCCTTGCCCTAAGGTTCAACTTTGAAAATGAATATATAAAACGTTTTCTCACTGAAAAGAAACTGTGAGTTTACGCTACATGCAGGAGTCTTTTGAAACCCAAAGGTACTGTATTTACTCCAGTGATGTTACTTAAGGTTAAGTTTGGGGTTGGAGAATCTTTTGCCTTAAATACTGGTATTGATGATCCTTATATTTGTATGAATATTTCTTGACGTGCTGATGCCATGTTTCATGTGTAAATAGATCATACCAGTATGGAAACTCTTGATATGCTGTACTTGTGTATGAAAGCAGAATCTTTCTGCACTTGTTTACCTTCTCAGAATGAAAATGAGAACATACCACAAGGCTTATAAGGACTTTTTAATCACTACTTACTAATATTGTAGAATACTTTGGAAGTAGATGACTAATTATTATGAACTCTGACATATTTTGAAACTGCAGTGTTCATAAGTTTTAGTTTTTAGGTTCGTAGTACAAAGACTTGGTACTGACTTATTAAAAAGGGAAAGAAATTAAATAAAACGTGGATTTCTAAACTGCCTAGAGATGTTTAGACATTTAGGTCTTTGAAAAATCTCTGATTAAGATAAGTATATGTAAATACAAATGAATTAAAAACCTGTTGTTTCTTAAGTCTTCATATGACTTAGTGGCTACCTTGTGTCATTTCTTTTCAATGAAGCACCTGTATGTTTCAGATTGTTATTAAGCTGAAGTCAAGTCCCTTTGTCAAATGGGTGTCCTCTGTTCAGAATCTTAAGTTAATCAGTCTTAATAACTAATGTCTTAGTTACTTAAAAATACTTGTATGCTGTAATATATAGAATGGCTTTATATGATTTTATAAATAGGGCTCAGCATAAGTATCTTACAGAGATTGTAAAATATTCATTACTTGTTTGTAAAAATGGATCTGCAGGAGAAAAATTTTTCTTTTGGTGATGGTCAAATAGAAAAGAAGGGAAGTGAGAACACAGCAGCATCCCCACTTCTGTCAAAAGAATGAATCCTAATAAGTCTTTTTAAGTAATCGTATCTTATGATCGTTAGCACACACATTAGAAGCCAGCACTGGCATTGCATTAAGGTTTTAAAAAACAGAATCTCAGCTGTCGTGGTACCTACTCCACAGGTCTGAAATGCAGAGAACCCTGTGTGCAAGAGAGCAGGGTTTGCTTCCCATCATCTCTTACTTAAGAATAGGGTCAAACTTCCTACTTTCAGTGTGGAAGGGCTGTGTTAACCTCAGGGGGAAGAAAACTTGCAAAAGACAGCATTTCAAGTAACAGTATCATTAAACTAGGACGTACTGTTGAAATAACGATTCAGTTAGGCCAAAATGCCCTGCAGGGAGATCTGTGTAAACATCATAGACTTGATGCTGGGAATAACAGATGTATGAGTTATGTGACCAGAATATACACATGGAAACAAAGAAAACATTCAACAACTAAAAAAATCATTCAAGTTGATATTAACTATTTTAAAGTAATATTCAGTTAAATTAGGAATGCTAATTTGACTCTCTAGCACCCAATAGTATACAAGGTATTTCTTAGTCTTGGTAAATTAAAGTAGGATTTATAAATTGCATTTACAGTTTTAAGTATATCATCTTTGAGATTTTCAAACATCAGTCAATTTTCCTCTCTTATGTAGAGGAAATCAGTATGCAGAAAAGGTTCCTATTCCTCGTAACTCAATTTGTATCATGTTCTTGACCATGTACTTCTGAGATTCCCTTTCAACTTGTTTACTTATGCTTTTATTTAATCTGGAATGGCCACTGAAAAAAAAGATGGCGGAAATGGAAAGTAAATGAATCTTTAGCATGTTATCCCATGTGCCCCAGCTGGAGTACTGAACTATAATGTGTAGTCATCATAGTAAAGCATCTTGTCTGACATCAAAATAAATAAATAGGTAAATAAATAAATAAATCCTTTCATGTGCTGTATCTGAAAAGATTTTTAAACCAGCCTGGCAGCAAATAAACTACAATACAGTTATTCTACTCAAATATCGTAGATTCCCCAGATCCCTTGCTGTTGAAAGCAAGTAGTAATTCCAGTTTGGTGACTGAAAGTTTAAAACTTTCTGCTTATTTTTGCATACAGCAACCTCAGATTAAAAGCAAAACAGTTTGTCATGGGGTGGATAAAATGCTACATTCTCAGATGTATTTAGTCTTCGTTTTAAGATTGGTTTATTTAGCTTCGAATTGAGATGTCAAAATGTTTCAATTTGAATAGAACAAAACTAGATATTTTCATTATTATTGCAGTTTTTTCAGCGTAAGTGATGTAGTCTTTAGGGTTGAACCACAAGTACATATTTAAAGTGAATAAACTAATCATCAATACACAGTTTCTAACTTGAATTACAGACATTTCATCCTTTCCTGTTTCCTTCAACCTCTCCTCCCTTCCATGTTGTGACAGAGCTGAAAACGCTTAAAACGAAAGCATGGGCCCCATGCAGAGACCAGATTGCAGACATCTGTTACCTGTCCCATTGAACTGACAGGTTTCTTTTCATAAAAGAATAAGACTCCAGGGAGCAACACCTCTGAACTCAGGCAGTATTGCTGCAATAGTAGTCATAAGAAGCAGCAACTCTAGGCAAAAAAATAAAAAAACAAAAAACAAAACATATGACCGAGTCTGAAATATTTTCACATTATCCAGATGTGGTTTGTAGTTATACAGCCTACTCTGCATAGCTCTTGCTTGTAATGCTTATAGGCAGAAAAATAAATAAATAAATAAATAAAAAGTAAAGAATCATCATCATGAAGATAAGTAAAAGTCTTAATTATCATAAGATAAGTAAAGAAGAATCATCATGTCTTTTGTCAGACTTCAACCATGGAGTAGTTCATCTCTAGAAAAACTGCCTGAAGTGTATCATGCGTGTTTGAGTTCCCTGATCTGGGACAAAACTAATAGGATTGTTTTTATACTACCTTGCAGCTATTCTCTTGACTTCACCTAGAGTTATTGAATCCTTAGTGTAAGGACTATGCAGATATCCACTTAATACAGTTTATATCTGCGAAAGATACAAAAATATTATATATTTACTTGATTTTTACAACAGCCTGAGTCTGTCACGTTGCAGCTTGGGTTAACACATTAAATTATATTAAAAATGTTTATTTTTCCTTAGACATCCTTATTTCATTCAAGATATATTAGTCCATAATAAGTTCCCAAAAGAGGACACTTGGAGAATAATGCTGATTCAGCCTACCTATGTCTGTTGCATATAGAGCAAAATTGACAGCAATGTGCATCTCCAGTATCTGTGCCTTTCTCAGATACAAAATTTCACATTTTTGTCATTTATCTAGAAAGCAATAATAGACTAAGGACTTAATGCTATGGATATGCTAGTCAGTCATGGGAATATGCTAGCTGACATGCTAGTCGGTCGAAGTAAGGTATTGTCCTGCTCTACTCTGCACTGGTGCGGCCTCACCTCGAGTGCTACATGCAGTTTTGGGCACCACACTATAAAAAGGATGTGAAACTATTGGAGAGTGTCCAGAGAAGGGCTACGGTGAAGGGCCTAGATGGGAAGACATACGAGGAGCGGCTGAGGTCACTTGGCGTGTTCAGCCTGGAAAAGAGGAGGCTGAGGGGAGACCTCATCACAGTCTATAGCTTCCTCATGAGGGGGAGTGGGGGGGTAGGTGATATCTGGGCAGGTGACCAGCGATAGGACCCGAGGAAATGGTGTCTAGTTGCAACTGGGGAGGTTCAGGCTGGATATCAGGAAAAGGTTCTTCACTGAGAGGGCTGTTGTGCACTGGAACAGGCTCCCCAGGGCTGTAGTCACAGCACCAAGCCTGTCGGAGTTTAAAAAGCATTTGGACTGTGCTCTCAGTCATATGGTCTGAATTTTTGGGTAAACCTGTGTGGCGCCAGGAGTTGGACTCAGTGATCCTTGTGGGTCCCTTCCAACTCGGGATATTCTATGATTCTATATCTTTTACTCTGTTTAAGACTATTCTGTAGTGGCTGTAGGGGAAGCTGGTGTGATTGGAGAGCACTAGGTTCGGATTCATGAGGACTAGAGGTAGTGTGCTGTAAAAAATTCATTCTAAGTAGAGGACTGGCAGTTCTATATATCCCCTGTGATTTCAAACTACATCTTTGAAAACAGTGGACTGTATCAGACCCTATGCGGAGCAGTGACTATCTCCTTCTTAGGGTGCTCAGTTATCAAGTTCACTACTGCTGGACTAAAATGGGTTCAGGTTCTGTACTGATATGGTGGTAAGGGTTATCTGCTCACTCGGCATATTCACTGGAGTGGATTATTGTGAAACACTTGCCATTCTGGACTGTTAATAATGAACAAATAATTGAAATAGACACTTGTTAATATTGAAAAGATATGGGGATGTTTTTCCTTTAAGGAATTGTAAGCACTTTAAAGATATGTAATGATACTCAGTTGCTAAAGAAACAGTTGCAGTAGAAATTGTCAAGTAGAATGTGTGTTAAAGGGTGAAAATCATTGCATTGTCTAGGATAAAGGATTGTTCTACATGGTGCACAATGATATAAAGGAATTGGCCCAGCATGCTTTCTGCAAGTAACAAACTGTTGATTCACAACAGGTCTATCCATATGCTATAGGCCAACGTCAATAAAATCTAATTTTCTTCAACTGATGTCAGGCTAGCAAAGGATTTTATTGAAGATGATGTTTCTTTCCTCAGAGTGGGTCATTGAACTTTTTCAATGGATTGAAGTGTCTGTTGAATGTTCTACACATTCTTTAATTAATTAAAAACTACTGCCTTTTTTTATTACAATGCTTTAAAGGTAAACTTCACTGTATAGGAATTAAATCTGAGTCTCTTTCACTGTATAGTCACACCATTTGAAATAAAAAATTAATAGTACAATGACAGAAAAAGCTTTCTGACTACTTTCATTTGTGGTAAATTCACATATGAAAAGAGTCTATAGAGGTATGAGAAACACTAACAAAACCACAAAACAGTTTACTATTTGTTTCTTGCTGATAGAACACGGTCAGGATTTTTTATACAAATGAATAAAGTTATATTCCCTGATTTTCTTGAGCACAAGCTCAAAATGCAATGTGATACTTGAACTGGAGAATATAACCAGTGCAAATTTGCAGCTGATTTTCAAACTTCATTTTGGATCAACTAATATTCAAATCTCTGAAGTAAATGACAGATCTTTACGTAAGTTTCATGTGGTTATATTTCATGTTTATAACAGATGCTGGGCTTTATAAACAGTTAAGCAGCAGCCCTTTCTAATATATATCACCAAACCAGCAAAACATTTTTCAAAATCCAGTCAAGTTGCTAAATGGCCACAGTGCACTTGCATATAATATTATTGACAATATCCAAGCCATTAAAAGCAATGAAATGAATTGTTAAGAAATAAATTTTATACTTCCTATTTAATAAACATAAACACATTATTCTTTAGCACAAAGAAATTAAAATTTAATCACAATATGAAAGACTTTACTCCCTTTACTCTGACCTGTGGGTGCATTGTGGGTCTCTCCTCTCCTCTCCTCTCCTCTCCTCTCCTCTCCTCTCCTCTCCTCTCCTCCTCTCCTCTCCTCTCCTCTCCTCTCCTCTCCTCTCCTCTCCTCTCCTCTCCTCTCCTCTCCTCTCCTCTCCTCTCCTCTCCTCTCCTCTCCTCTCCTCTCCTCTCCTCTCCTCTCCTCTCCTCTCCTCTCCTCTCCTCTCCTCTCCTCTCCTCTCCTCTCCTCTCCCCTGCCCTCCCCTCTCCTTTCTTTTTTTATCCTTCCAGTAATTAATTCCAGTAATTAAGCCCCTATTTTTAGAGAATGTCATTATGCTGTCCTATACTACAGTAGCCATTGATAATGAGGGGAACCCAAATACCACTCCTTTAGTTGCCTTGTGCCTTAAGTCATGAGAAAATGGGTCATAGGTTTGCTTCAGCTCCAGAATCTTAAACTTAATATAACCCAAACTTCCAATTCTACACTCTGAAACTGCAGACTACTTTGTGTCATATTAGAAAGACTTTGGTAACTGGTAAACGCCAAAATAATGTAGCCAATCCCTCTAACCCTATACAAAACCTCAGTACTAATTTTAAAAATAAATTTTTGAATAGATTACCTGACGTAAAAAGTAATCCTTTCAAACAATGTGTCTGTTCCTGATTAAATACCCTATAGTTCTTATCTTTGCTAATTATATAGCTGAAGTGATTTTAAGTCCTCAGTGTATGTTATAAAGAGCCTGTGCCCCCATCTCCATCATTTCAGATAGCATTTTCCATTTCCCTCTTTATTCTGTTTGAACACAGTTTGCCTGGTTTATGTCTATGTATCAGTTTCATGAAAATAATCAGATTTCTTTCTGATTTGAAGTCTCTTATATTTATTACAATAAGTTACATAGACCTTTATAAGAAATAGACCTTTATAAGAAAATACAAAGCAAAAAGTATTCTTTCCAAGCATATACTGTATAGTAAACTATAATTTGTATCTCACAAAATAAGATAAATCCTGTGAATATCCTTCAGGTATAGTTCTTATTGACTTTTGATGTATATTGTAGTTTTATTAACATTGTATATATAGTTCCAAATAAAATATTTTAAATATACTATTTTTTTATAACATAGACCAATGTCATATAATGCACTTGTATGATACTTGTAGTGCATTTTTATGATTGTATGATAGATGTGGTTGTACTATAGTACTTACTGTTATAACTACATCATTGTGGCTAATGATGTCTTCAGAATAGTTTGGGGTGTTAGATTTACTTGTGAAATAACACCTACTACTTCTTTTTGTTACACCTGATAAAAACATAAATACATAATCAAAATTGAGAATTATATATCTTAGTATTGATTCTCTTTGGAATCAAAGTACCCAAATTATTATATCTATTTTATCTTATATTTAAACATATTTTCTCATTTTTATATATTTTATTTTTATCCTTTATATTACACATTTATACCTAAATTATACACATTTACATACCTTGGGGGTAGGGGGGAGAAGTGTTGTGAAATCACTACACGTTTTGTAATCTTTTCAACACCAGAGAAATATATTGGCTGAGTTGGTAATGTAAAGGAAATGTCTGTTGCTTATTCTGATAAGTGACACTGCTACTATTGAAGCCAAAGGTAGCTAAAAGTAAAAAGTAGTTTAAAGTGCCCTGCTCTCACCACATTTTATAGTCTGCTTAACAGGAGACCTGATGTGTTTGGGGAATACTCTTTTGGTCATTTACATCTTTCTTACTTATATTAGGATAACAGTTCTGTGCACTAGCATGGCACTGAAAGAAGACCTCCCCGCCTTCTCTTGTAAGTGTATCGCTAAATGAATGGCAACTATTAATCTAAATACTTTTTTTTTTTGGGGGGGGGGGGGGGGGGGGAAGGGGGGGCGATAGAGTGGAGAAAAAAGGTTGCTAACCTGGTCCAACAAAGATTGTTCATTCATTCATGTTGATTTAGGACTCTGCTCCATGCACTTCTGGAAATGCACACTGTGTGTACTATCTGTCTCTGTCAAGTGCTCTGTAATGTTCTATTTGGTAAGTGTTAAAATGGGCTCAGATCAACATGAGGACTGTAAGGTATGTGGCAGATTGTGAGCCATGGGTCAGAATGCCCTCTCTTCCAGCTCAAAAGGCCCAGAAAATCTCTCCGTGGAAACTGCAAAGCGGGATACAAGGCAGCTAAAGTAACATATGGGGAGCAATATTGTTTTGATATTGTGTCTCCAAATCTTAACAAACAATAGTTACAGAATTCTGATTTCCTTTATTGATCAGTGATTGTGCGGATGAGGTGGATGCTTGTAGTATGTCGTTGCATAAAGAGGATGACAGTAGAAAAAACAGGAAAGCATTGGACAAAAAGACTGTTACCTACTAAGTAATGTGAATCTATTAAGCTTGGCAAGTTTTCAAATTGTATCCACTTTGAATCCCTAGAAGTGTATTTACATATACCAGCAACTAATATTGTTATTTAGGTTAAAGAAATAATGTAGTATTTTAAGGTCATATTGAATTTACGTTAAATTGTTTTCCTGATCAGCCTAAAATTCAGACCCAGGCTATCATTTGAATCCACGTGGCATAGGTAGATGTGCTAAAAACTGCATAGGATTTTTTTTTTTAGTAGTCAGAGGGAGAGGCTGTCTGTTAGATATGTTTTGTTTTGTTTTATTTTATTTTCAAATTAGGCTTAGGGAACAGCTGCAAGTCATACGGCTTCTTGTTTCTTGAGAACTTTCAGTTATGCTTTTTTTTTTTTTTAATAAAGATTTGTCCATATGAGGAACAGCAAGGTCTGTTAACCTTTCTTGGAACATGCTATTTCTGAGCCAATTATGAAGATGTCTGAAGGCATCAAATGCTCTTTGGAACAGTAACTTGTGATTTGGGAGTATAGTGGTCAACTGAAGAACTTTCTCTGTGGTTAGAATATTTGTTCTCACAATATATTAAAAACAAAGACAGCATTGATTTTTTTATGCACTAAAATACTTCTTGAATGTTTTTCTTTTAGTTACGATGATATACTAATAACCATAGTAGCAGCAGAAGTAGCAGTAGATTCTTAAGTGATTTGGATTTTGATAGTAAAGCCTTGAAGGCTGTGTTAAACTGTCAATCTAGTTCGTTATTGAGATTTTGTTGATGTTCAGGAAAAAAGGATGTCTTAATCAAAGAAGTATGTTCTTGCTGGTATAAGGCAGCTGACAACTCACTCTGAATGAAAGCTTCAATATGTTTTGTTGCTTTGATTTCATACAGAATTGCAGCATAAATGTTCTGTGAAAGTGATTTGGGAACATACATTTAATTGTCAAATTGTTGTGGGCTTTTAAAAATTAAACCTGAGTGGATTGACCTGATTAAGTAGCACCTGTGCTTCAAAAAAATCCTTGCAGTTGCAAAGCTGTGCAGCAGCCATGCCACTGCAGCCATGGGACTGTTTTTAGACTGGCTTCATAGTAAGAAGCACTCACACACGAAGGAGATCAGGGGAGACAGTTCCCCCTTCTGATGGGGGGCAATCAGACACACTATGTTCACAACTATGGCAGAAAAGCAGAAAATAAGCAAGCAGGTGGGAATCTGACTCTGTTACCAGGTTGCCAGAGCACTAACCTTGTAAAGAGGCACTTTTGTATTGTTTGAAGTCTGGAAAAAGTCTGAGTGTTTAATTGTATTGCTTAAATTACTAACAATACTTATGCACTTCTTTATTCACGTGAGCAAAGTAAGTACCATGGAACCTGCACCCATCTGCTATGAAGGCGATGGTCTATGTGTAGCATCCTAGTTAAGTGCATACCAGAACAAGAGATTTTTGACCTCTTTTGTTACGTATAGAGTAAGAAAACAAAGACACTGAAGTATTTACAATCTGCCATATTTTATAAATGCACACAGCAGTCTTCCTTCTGTCTACCAAAGCTCCTTTGACATCACCCACAATGCTCAAAGACACTAAAATCATGGGATAAAAGCATATAGGCATGATGCAGAACAGTCCCTGTTGAAGAGACAAGTTAGATACTGCCAAGGAGAAAGAAGATGCCTATTGGGGCTAATCTGAACCTGCTCTTACTCCTCCAATTTCTCAAAATTCTCTCACTCAAGTAGAGTCACAGCAGATCTCCTCTGTAGTGAACTGCTGGTCTGTTTCTAAGGTGGATGGTACTGTAGTATCTGTGTGGAGCACAAGACCACATGTTCTTCTGTGGTTTAGAGTAGATTCAGACTACCTCAAGCACAAGGCAATACCCCTGCGGCTATCTTGCCTGTATTTCCAGAGCCATCCCAGCACTAGCTATGCACTGGTTGAGTACCCTAGAGCACAAGCTAGTGGCCAGTAGTCTCTCACAGTATCTCTCACCAATTTCTTCAAATGTAGTTCTTTTTAGCTGTCTTAAGTGAAGAAAGTCTTTGAGATGAAATCTTAACTTGTAAGACTGTTCTTGCTAAAAGGCATGTTTACCTTATGCCTACCTTTTTCTTCCTTTCTTATCTTACAGTGTCTCTTGTTCCTCTTTCTGCTTTTGACTCCTTTTTTCCTTGCCTTTCTTGACTTTACTTTGTTCCTTCACCTTATAAAACAATCAAGGATACAGATTTCAGCAAAACTACACTCTTGGTTAAGAAGGATTTCAATTTTTTATTATAAGGCTAAATTAAGAGCTACTTAATGCTCATGGTTTAGTGTTTTAATAAAAAAAAGGAAACGAATAAGTTGACAGAGCAAGAGAGAAGTGCTTTTCAGCCATGTCTCTCACTTGAGGTCTTAAATGTTGCTTTTGTTTGGACTATTTATTATTTTTCTGAAGTCTTTATTATATAATGTATATCTTTTTAATTTTTTCATTACATTTTTCTTATCTCTGAAACTATTACTGGTATACAGCTATATGTTGTGTACACTTCTACCAGAACACTCTTTGACAGTCTGAGAGCACTGCTAGAGATGCAGCCCTGTTTTAAAGCATGTAGAAATGAAAGCCCAATACATTCTGAAAAACAAAAAATATATAAGTATATATATCACTATATATATACATGTATATATATATTTATATATGTATAGTGATATATATACATATATATATATACTGATGCCATTGCAGGCTAAATAACTGCTATCCTCTTTTTCTAGAATTAATCATTTCTATGCTTTTTGAGAGCACTTTGAAATATCTACCTACAAATATAATCTTCTATTCTCCCAGAGTTTGGATTTGGGAATAAGCCTAAACTTTTGGAAGATATTAGTTCTAATTGGCCTGCCACTGTTTCTATTGAAAGCCTGATCTATCTGAGCTTTTATATTTTACACCTTTTATTACAAGGCATGCTATTGATCTTCACATTTATAAGTAAAAAATGCAGAGGCAGAGTTTATCATAAAATATTGACTTCATGGTTTGTTTCATTAACTCAAGTGCTGTCTTGTACATTAAAATTAAGTAACCTTCCAATATTTTAGACAGATTTTCTTATTTTACAGAGTACTGTTAATATTCCGTATATAGTGACATGGAATATTGGACCATTTTTTGATGACTGGATACACCTTACCCAAAAGCCACAGAGGTCAACATTTAACTCTATCAGATAATATTTAAGGAATATTAGTATCTTTGTGAGACTTTTTCTCACAAAGAATATAAATGTTAATGAGATCCAGAATGACAGTTTTATGAATGAAGTAATTATTGACTTTCACAACCAGTTTGATCCATCTTTCTGATGAGAAGACACATAGGATTTTTGAAAACTTTTGTGTGGATGGAACATCCAAATTTTTCTGACAGCTCAAGGCTTCATATTTTTTATGATTTTTATCCAGTCTTATAGAACAGAAGAAAAAAAATATGTAAAACATGGAAGGAAAATAAACCTAAGTTCTTTACCTTATGAAATTCTGGATTGCCTGTGAGGGCAATGTATTCTATTTTCTGGAAGGTGGCAAAAGTATGTAAAGTAAGTAAGATTCCTTTAGATGATAGCACTGGACAGAAAATAGTTTCCCCAATTTGAGGATATTTTTCCTATTTAAATAGTAAGGTAATTTGGGATTTAAACTAAAAAAAAAAAAAAAAAAATCCTCAGTGACAGAAAGGGTCCTTTGCTATTACCCTAAGAACTGCAGTGCTTTCTTGAAATGGGAGACTGCCAGCTTCAACACCCTGACTCAGTTTCTCCCTATGTGCCTCTCTTTTACTTAAGCATAAGTTGCCTTAATATTAAGTTAGTAGATTGGCAAAGAAGTTTTTTTGTTGTTGTTTTTTGGTGTTTTTTTCTTTCTTTCTTTCTTTTAATCTGTAATAGTGAATGTTTATTTATACTAAATAGAGTACCTGGACATCCTGAAACTGGTGGTTACAGTACAGGTCCATCTGAGAGACTTCTTCATTCTTTTCCTGCTGCCAGGGTGAAAACTCCAGCAAGTAACATTGAAAACCATGGCTAGAATTGCAAAGGTAAGAGCACTTGTCTGAGATGTTGAAGATACAGTTCCAGCCTTTAGTGCAAACATGGTACACATAAACCGTGTCTCCTAAATCCCAGGTGATGAACATTGACTCATCGTAGATAGATATCTGTAGGATAGTAAAGGGAAGCAAAATATGCTTTTATAGACTGAAATTCTGTCTGATAGCTAACAACTATTTTTAAATGAAAATTCCATTAAAAATTGCTTTGTTTTATGTAGTGTTTGGTTTTGGTGAATAATATAACTTAATCAAAGATAGTTAAAAATCCAAGTTAGCTCTACATGGAAGCCATAATATTTATCCTGAAAGGGGAAAAGACAAAGGCAACAACTTGTAACAAAGTTTTTGACTGCAATGACCAGTGAGAAATCTTTAGTACCTGGTGAGCCCGTTAGGATTTCGCCATTTCAGGTCAAACGAGTATGATGCCGTACTTGCTTACAAAGTAGATTCCTGCATGTACTCACAAACTGTAAAGTTCTGCAATTACTGTACAGGGGGCCTCTGAAGATTTGAAAGTGAAATTTTGGTCTTTTGTGGATGTTTTTGTTTGTTTGTTTGTTTTCCTCCTTGGTTTAAATATAGAATGTGAATTGTCTGTTTTACAGAATAAGTATATAGAGAGACATCACTTTTGAACACACAGCTTATGATTTTAATCAAAAAGAGAAAAAGAGTGAGTTATCTAGCTTGTATGTATTAACTATACACTCACTGCATTGGAAACTAGTGGAAACAAATGTTTAAATGCTTGCTAAATTCTAACTCATAGTAACAAAAATTAGAACATTTTTGTTTCTTACAGTTTTAGAAACAGTTGATATCCTCATTTGTACTTCATAATCCACCACAGTGAAGGCTTAATAGACCATTAAAGAAACGGTGGGAAGTTAATTTTAATATGTAATGGTGTGAGGGCTTTTATTTTTTCCTTAATACAATGAAGCTTCTAACAATTTTATTTGCAAAGAAGATGATTATTTAATAAAGTGACAAACTGTCCCACTGATAGGATACATTAATTTTCTTCTAAAGCTGTTCCTTGTACTCCATAAGAAGGTGATAATTAGGTTTGCAGATTAGAATAACATAATCAGACCACTTGTGTGGATGCTTGTTAAAATATATTTTCCTCTTCATATAAGCCTCATAATAATTAAAAACTGTTTAAAAAGAAAACCATTCTTTTTCGGCATGGACTTTTAAAATGTATCCTAATAATATATCAAGTTATTCTTAAGCTAATTCAACTTTTTAAAAGGTTAATATTTGAAAAAGAATATGGGAAGTGATTAACTGATGAGTTTAAGTATTAGCATTAGGTTTTGCAGGAACACCTACAGTATAAAACAGCGCTCATTCATATCCTGATTTAATTTCTTCCACTGTCACTCCTGATTGTTCCATTTAATCTTTCTTAAGTCACATAAAATTATCTTGTATGTGTAAATTAACAATCATTTTCTAATTCCACTGCAAACTTGAAGCACTGTCAGTAAAAAAAAAAAAAAAAAAAAAAAGAGAGAGAGAGAGGAGAGAGAGATTGACAGTGATTAATTCTGTATTTTAAACAAAACTAAATGCAGTTACCATTGAGATAGAGCACACACAGACTGGAGTTTTTGGTGATTCAAAGAAAGTGACTCAAGGAAAGGCAATAGAAAAATAACAATGAATTTGTAATGAGTAGTTCACATCTAAACAATCGGGTCTTGTGTATGTCACATTGGATCAGTGCAATATCCACTGACCTTAACTTTTGAAACACTGAAGCCAATTTCCTTCGCTTGGAATTTGTTCAGTATTAAATACTGGTTACAACTAACTTCCTGGCCTAAGCCCAAGGTGAGAAGTGTGTAGGTTAAGATCATTTAAAATGTTCCAATTCCATCACTTTCAATAAGATTGAGGGGGGTTGTTTATTTGTTAGTTTTTCGTACAGTTGAAGCACCTAGATTGAAGTCTTATTGACTTCATGAAGGTGGAAGAGGGTTGTTTGTTATTTTGTGGCTTTTTTTTTTGTGGGTGTTGTTTGTTTTATTTTGTTTACAATTGACATGAAATTAATCTTAATATGAAGAAAAATTGTTTTTACAAGTATATCTTCTTGGTATTCCATCCGTTGTGTTGTAAACTTTCCAGGTCTGAGATGTTTCTTTAGAGCATTTATGATCAGTATCTTGATAAAGGTGGCCTCATTTAATGACTGAAAGTACTACATGTTCTGTCTAGAAATGATTTCAATTTCAAATAACGGAATGGATAAAAAAAGTGTTACATTAGCAAGGGTTCACTGAGTTATTAAATATTGCAATCATCTAATTTGTACATATGTTCTTATAAGCCCTACTTTGTGTGCACAGTTCCATATATATATCTGATATACCAGCTTAATCAAATTCAGCTTGCTGGGGGGACATTTTTTATGGACAAGTAAAAAATAATCAGTTTCTTTTTATTACCATTATGGAAGAAGTGGAGGAGTATTTTTTCTAGTGTGCTAAATATACATACCGAAAAGGACAAATATTCAATCATTTACAGAGAGGTTGCAATACTGACTGATTTAACTGCACTAGATTAATATTACATAGTCAGTCATGAAGGGATTTATAAAATATATTTTTAATATTGTTGTGTTGTAGTTTTTTTGTTTGTTTGTTTGAGTATTTTTTTTTTTTAATCATCTTTGGATATCAACCAAATTTTCTTATCAGTTAAAGTCAATCATATGACAAAGATTATCCTGTGCTCTTGCCCAAAAATTGATCAATAATGTCTCTATAAGCCTGAAGGTCAGTAATTTAAAAACAATTGACCACAATTTCCCTTTCTAAATAGACCATTCACAATAATCATCATAGTAAATAGCTACTTTGAATGGCATTTTTGTGTAACATTTAGTCCTAGGTATTTTTGCTTGGACAAGGAGTGTTCATAAGGCAGAAAAATTGTCATTTTTTTAAAACCTCTGAACTACATAATTGCTCAAGGTAGCAGTCATTAGGTTAAAGTCCTTCTTTGCTTGTGTTGAATGAAAAAGTAACATATATCCTATGGATATATGTTCTAGGGATAGGTGTACATACAACCTTGGTCTCTAGAATCCAGAACTTTACAAGGTGTGGACCATGCTTGCTTCTTATAACTTTTGACTTTGATAAATATTCAAACAGCTTAAGAACAGCAGGAGTATGCTCTGAAATGCTTTAATGAATTCTGAATACAATCCACTTGCAATTACCATAAATGAAACATTATATGGAGAAGCATGATGGCCTCTCATGAACATGTCTTGTTGGCTGCAAGCATTTCTCCATACTGTGAGCTCTCCACAGTGTAAAAGGACTTCTACATGCAAGTAAGTGAAGAAACCCTACCCCAGCTCTGTGTGGTATTGCTTTACCTATATTGGAAATACTGAAAAGCTGCAAGTAGGTGGTTTAGAGAGATCCAGATTCAATTCCAAAGCATTTCTGAGAAGTAGAAAATTGAAAAAGAGAAAAAATGTCTACTGATCCATTGTCTCCTGCTCCATCTCCAGTTTTAATGTTGCCTTCAGAGGCCAGGCTTTGTCTTTCAAAACATACTTTGTGCTTAAACACCCTAGAAAACATTGAAAAATGACTAAGGAAGGTAATTTAAATTTCAATGGTATTTGCATTATTTGCCATATGTATATTAATAATTTCTCTTTTACAGTCCATGAATATGTAAGATACAAGAGATTTTCCAGGGAGTTTAGGACTGAAATGATGTCCTCTGAAATTCATTCTAAGGCATGGCCATCAAGGGATATTTCATCCTTTTTATTTATGCTAGAAATGCATTCAGTAGTGAAAAATGTGATGTAAAGTGAGAGAAGAGTTGATGAAATAGAATATAAACTGAACAGTCTTTCTTACCCCCTTTTGCAACAAACTTTCTAATTATTGTAGTGTTTCCTCTATGAATTACATTGCTATCCTAAATATTCATGTTGCCACAGAAGGTGCTTTCCTAAGTTGAAAAATATTAAGTATTAGCAAAATTATTGTAGAACTTTAAATGTTAAGATATATCTTAGAGAGTAATAAAGGTTAGCAAGTTCATCAGGTCACCACATCTTTTTTTCTTATTACTCATTCAGATTTTAAAGCATTCAAGTGTTAACCTTTTGAAAAGGAGAGAAAAAAAGAAAAAAGAAAAAAAAAAAGCCAGCTGATTAGGAGATGCTTAATTATCTGCTTCTTTAAGACAGATACAGTAAGGTCCAGCCTCGTTCAACTGCCAACACTTGCATAAAGCTGCTGGAGTGATCTTCTCTGAATACCCAATTGCATTGTCCTAATCTGAGATAAAATAATGCATCTAACTTTACTGTTATCTATAATTGATGGGCACTTATGAGTGTAATTCATTGAAATCTCATCTCTAGCACAATCTCTGCCACTTCAGGAAGCAAGATTCATAGCACTTTTCTTTTTCTTTTTGTTTAAATCATTGTGTAAGCTTGATGGGGGGTTCTGCAGTAAATTGTATACAATAAACATATAGAAGAAACCTAGCATGAAATAGAGCCTTTTAATAGCAGAGCTCACATTTGCTAGTTTTCTCTTTCCTTCTTTCAGGATATATAAATTGGAGATGAAAAAATAAATAAATTAATAAACAGTGTGGTCCCCTGCTAAGACGTAGCTTTTCTTCGAATGTCATCCATTTTCTAGAACTGTAAAAAATTGAAGAGCTTTCCTCTTTTGACCTGCTAATACATCTCAGTCACAGTTCACTGAGAAGCTGTGACAAGATACACACTGATAACAAGGCAGATTGTTACATCACAATTTTTTAAATCTTGGCTATGTCAGCATTCCTGTGACACATCTCAACAGGTTTGGAATAATGTAATTAATTTATATGAGATTATTTTGTTCATTTAATTAAACTAGTTACTTTTGGATATATCCAAAAAGGAACTTTTTATGTTGCTGGGATCTTTTTATGTTGCTAATCTTAAGTTTTCATTCTGATTTTATCAACACTAATTATTTAGTCTGTGTCTTACTGGATGATTGCATACACTATTATTTCTAGGTTATGTAAGCTAGCCTCTTGTTTGTAGAGGTCAAAAAGTGAAGTGATAAGTGATATACTATAGTGATTTCCTGTTCCATGCTCTCCTCTACTACAACTTTGTATAGACCCCAGGTCCAAAATCAACATCAGTGTTTTCATTCTGTTGCATAGAGTCATAGCTCTGAACAAGGCCCAGTAGATCATAGGCATTATGTGATATTTGCTCTTTTCGTAGGTACAGAGTTGAGGGGAACAAGCTTGTGGGTAGTGGTTCAGCTGGTAGCAGTGACTAATCAAAACCCAAAGTTGTCAAGGCTCAAAAGCCATTTGCATGTAACTGTTCATTGTATTTTATAGTAATTTAGTTTAAATGATATAGTCTAATGTATTACTTTGCTGATTAAAAATTAGTTTACCTTGATGTAGTTTGTCCTAATTTAAAAAAAAAATTACAGTTGTTTCCATTGACAAAAATTCCAAAAGAAACCCTTATTTACTGAGTTGTAAAATTAATTAATTAATTATAAATAAATAAACCTCTTAGACTGTAATAAAATACACACATGCTTGTCCATTAGTTTAGGTATGAAGCTGCAAAATCACCTGTTAGTAAAATCAAGGCAATAGCTGTGCAATATATTGTTAAACTTTGTGTAGAACAGCACTGCTTGATCAGCTGATGACTAGTACAGTTGATTTGTTTTTGTTTCCAGACCAGGGGGAAGGGAAGGGACCTCTACCACATTCTCTTGGTTCGTCTTTTTTTTTTTTTTTTTTTTTTTGTCCTAGGTTTAAAAGATTTGGATTTTTGTGTGTTTTTTTTTTTTCTTCTTTTCTAGTCAATGCTAAATATTGAAGATAATTATTACATCTCTGTTTTTGAATTTCTTTTGATTCAGCAGGAATAACCCTGATAAAATGCTCAGTTTTGCAAAGATGCCCTTTCAAGATGCAAATTAACACAATTACCTTAGTTGAAAACATATTTTGGAGGTATGCAATCAAAATAATAAACTAGTTAAGTAAAGCTTGCATGTGCAATCACGTTTGGTAAATAAAAAATATTTTCTAATGAGAAACTTGACAGGATTTGCTTAATGCAGGTTTTAAATCAGATTGTACAGTTCCAGTGTTGCGCCATTGTAAAAGTAGGTATTTCTCTCATTTGTTTAACAAAGCAGGAGATAAAAAGCAGCACTTGCAGAAATGTCTCAGGCAACATCTCTGAAGAAAAAAAAATATATCCAGGTTTTCCTCTTCACCCACACTCCACAAAATAATTATTTGGGAATACAGGACAGCAGGATGGATTAAGTCAGCACTCAGCAAACAGCAGATGCACAGGCTAAACTTAGTTCTTCACAGTCCCCAGTCTGAGATGCAGAGCAAATAATGCTTCTTAGAGAGGGAAAAAGAACGTAATTATTGTGATTAACTCCACAGCAGTTCATCTTCACATGAAGCTAAAGCAGGCAAAGAATCTTCACAGTGGCTCCCAGACAGCCAGGGACATTCATTCCTTCAGATGCACACACTGTACAGCAGTGATGCCATCACTCTGTTTTCTATATGGACACCAATCTGTGCGTTTAGGCCTTCTGGGTAGTCATCAAGCCATTTGGAAATAAAATGTATAGATATCATTTGTCATGAATTTCCCATCAAAAATTTTAAGATTAATCAGAAAGCTATTTAGAAAAGCTATATAATGAGTATTTGGTTGTAGGATCTGCAGAGGGGTATTGCTTTTTATTTATTTATTTATTTATTTATTCCTTTCTTTTAAGCATGGTACTTTGTGACTTGATTTTTAAGTGACTTAAAAAAAATATTGTTACTGCCCATCTCATCCCATTTAAACAGGAATTTAGAATATATGCTGTTTTGGTGTCATAAGCAGATCTTAAATCAGTGTTGCCCTACTTTCCTAATAATATTACTGGCAAAGTGTATTACTGATTTGGTTACAGAAAGCTAATTCCTAATAAACACAGAGTAGGATTCCTAATGAAGCTCCTGAAGCTGCAGGGGAGCTTTGATATTGAAAGTGGGGGAGAGAGAGCTGATCATATTGAGTGAGAAAGAATGTACCTCTTGTAATATCTGATAGAGAATGTGAGTTGACTAGATTATAGGATAACAAAAACTTTCCTTTTGTTTTTATGGAAATTGTGTCTGAGTAAGAAATGTAGGATTTCCTGTCTCACAAACCTATGCTAGTTAGAGGTTCTGCTTTTTTTGATTATCTCAGATATCTATATTCTCATTAAGTACCCATCCAGAGGTTTATTGTGGATAGAAGAATCCAATCTATTAGTTTTCAATTTCTTTTTACTATAGTAACAGAAAACAAATTTTTAATAAAATAGGCAGAGAGAATAACCTGAGGGAGTAGTTCAAACCCTCCTGACTTAGAATTGGCAATCCAATTCGAAATGGATGAAAGATGGAGATCAGGAGCTATTAAACATTATAGTCTACTTACAACTTCCAGTACAGAAAGTGTCAGAACTAGTGATGGTCAGGTACTAAAAGTAATTATCTATCAGGGAAGCATTTCACTGTGTTTTTCTTATTTATGAAGATAGGAGCTGAAGGAAACATCTGGGACATCAACATCAATCCATTTCTGTCACAGATAAGAGTGCAATAAAATTAGTAATGTCCACAGGTCATCAGATCCACAGTAGCGTTACATACTTCTCTACCAGCTGTGAGACATTTAAGACAAATGATGAGAGACCCAAAGTCATATTTTGCAATGGAAAGAACACAGACGTGATCTCAGGTACCAGCAGGCCTACATCCCTGCAACATGAGGATTTTTTTATTATTATTATTATTATTTTTTTCTTTCAAAAGAATAAGGCAGGAAAAAGTCCTGCCACATGAACCTAGAAAGCAGACCCTGGTGTGTGTTGCTAAAAGAGCAATAAAATCCCGGTGTTCCTCTGTCCTGTGGTAAAAATTCCCAAATTAGCAGTTGATCTGGTGATTGATTTTGTGAACAGAAATGCTGCTACAGGTAACTTAGTGACATCTGGAGCCCTGGCAAATATTTGACCTAAATCTTTATTTATCTGTGGCCAATCTATAAACAGAAAAAGGAAGGAGCAACTCACCATCTGAAATGGGTTGTATTTGTTATATAGCAAGAAGAAAAATGTTCTCGAGAGAAAACCTAGGCATTTGTTAGAAACATACCTTAATGATACAGTGCATATGTCACATATTTCTGCATTGTAAATTAATTGTTAAGTTTTAAAATTAGTCAAACTGAAGTCCCATCTATTATGTTACTTCAATCTAATGTGTATGTTTCATTAGGAACGTGGTAGAAGAAGAAGGTGGAGTTTGCATGAAGAAATGAAATTAAAAGGAATCTTTTATTGAAGAGGTTTGTTTTATGAAATGGTGACACACTAAAAACTGAAGGCAATGGCCAACCTGTCATTTTAATAAGGCAAGAGAATGACAGCATGTACTTATTTAATGCTGTTAAACAAAACTATTTTAGAATTCTATTCTAATACATTTTATTATTTCTTAAAACATTTTGTCATCTTCAGGCTATAAGAATCCAAACTAGCCTATTGCTACATCAAATGCACTGTCTGTGGTTTCTGAATTTTTAGAAATCAGCTTTAACTGACACTGACATATATTTGATGTCATATTACAAACTTCCCCCAAACAGATGGCTTTTCACATCTGATCACATACTCATAAACTCAGCTGACAGTCATTATCAGCTTCTTTCATGCTCTTCAAATATTCATATAGCCTTTCCAATAGTCTGGTGCTTCTTATAGCACCTGCCTACCTATGTAAAACACACAATTGAAAAATTAAATGCTCTTATTTTGGCCCATCTTTTGACTTCTATTTGAATTAATCCCCACTTAGACATAGGTTAATTAAATGCCAGATTTACCCATGTGAGAGGTGTAGAACTCTTAGTGAAGAGATTGTCTTAGTGAAGGGTTATTATAAAAAATAAATAAATAAATAAATAAATAAAAAGAACATTATTTTCCTTCAAGATATTACAAAGAAATTTGGATATGTGTTTCTGACACTTCTGCTGTTGCAGTCAATCCACTTTATTGATTTTGATGGAGTAGTGCTCATTTACAGCAAGTGAAGATCTTATTTTCCAATAACAAAATTGCAACTATTTTGGCCATCAGCTGGAACATAGCCTCTCTCGAGTTACCTTTTCTTTTTCCAGTATTACAGAAATAAATGTGTTTATTGTCCACTGAGATTCATCAGACAAAGCCTTTGCAAACAGGCAAATGTCAAGAGGCTGAAAAATATAACATTTGTAAATAATACATTTGAGATGCATTTCTAGTGACTTCTTCATTCCTTAGGCAGACTACATATTTATTTGTATTCAGTTTCTGAAAAAACAACTTACAACTCCATTGTATTAGTGATTGCACATCCATAGGTGAACAAAATACTAACAAAAACTGTTCCATGAGCAGCCAAACTAACGAAGACTGATTTCCTACAGATGTATGTCCTGTGACCCTTAGTGTCCTTACTGTGATGATCCCAGTTTCACATATGGACTAGTTCCACATGCTGATCTGTGCTGTGTGTTTCCGATTAACCAATCAGTATTTGCTGATTTCTGGGCTTTGTTACAACTGGAGAAAATGCTAGACACTTTCTTTAAACTGCAATTAACTTGTTTGTGTACAGGCCATGTATCAATGAAAAAATTAGTTAATTCTTTAGGGGCTCATCAACTATTTGGTGTTTTATAATTTTGACTCTTCTTCATCCTCCCCACTCCCCAGTATAAATCATTTGCAGTCTTATACAGTCAGATTCAGATAAATTTGGAATTTGATTGATCCACAGTATTGCATCCAATTTAGACATATTGTATGTGATAAAACTGTAAGGCCTTAGAGTAATTGACTCTTGAACATAATGGGTTATAATGCTGTCATTAAAGGACTGATTGGTTGTTCTATGCTATTGCAAAGAAATCCCACGGAAAAGAACGTCTGGAATGTGCAGATGTTCATCCATCACAACTGGGGGTAGATTTGTTTCTTTTGATATGTAATTGCAACTGATAATTGTATAGGGAAAAAAAAAAAAAAAAGATGTTAACATTTCAGATCTCTTTCTTTTAACATGCACATGACATCTCTGTCCTAATGCTGTGTCGTGTATGACTCCTGACACTATCCCTCTCACTAAGCTACCTTGCCCACACAGAGGTGACCATTTTCAATATGTCATAATTGTATTGTCCATGCTACCTCTAATGCCACCCACTAAAGTTGTGTTGCCTCTCTTTTTCCCTCTGCCCAGCCCAGGCCTCAGCATGTATCTTACTGCTCATGTTCCTTCCAGGAGACTGAATGACATCTAAAATTGGCCTCAGAATAACCTTAGGATGGAGAAGTAACAACACAAGTTACTTCCCAAGCCCCTACAGAAAATTACTGGTGTTATGCTTCTGAAGTCCATTTGAGGAATCAGAATAATTTTCCTAGTTGTTTAATGAATCATATGAAGGAATACACTTCCTCAGTGAATTATTCACTTGAAGTTGGTCATAACTGTTTAATAATAAAATGTACAAGCAGCATCTCCTACTTCTTAAAATTTTGTTGCTGGTCTATTTAAGTCCGTGTTTATGCCTCTAGACCTACACATCTATATCAATGTACATCTGTGCGTGGTCTGTGTGTACCTTGTAATGCTTCCTTGTAACAAATGTACCTATAGAACCTCTCATGTTAACACTTTAGGACATCTCTATAGCCTGCATTTGAAGTACTTTCCTGAACACAGTGGCTCTTATATTTAAAAAAAAATATATATAAATCAGTGGGTTCATGGGTACATTAAAGGGGAAATAATAATTTTAACATCTTATTATATAAAATAGAATTTCTGTCAATTTGATTGTTTTCAGTCCTAACTTCATTTACTGTTTTATAAGATACTGTCTTATGACATGCCTGTTTTCCTCCATATTTAATGTCCTAACTGAAAGATCTCAGTGATTTCCTAAGTTATTTTTTGTTTCCTGTGATATCTGTCATTGTAAATAATTTGGAGCCTTTTACCCTGAGATCAAAAGAGAATGCCCTGGATTTCAACTGGCCAAAGTATGGTTATAAAACAATATTAATTATAATAAAAAAAAGGCAGCCAAGGTAATTTGTAATCTTTTTATTACTCTAGGGAACTATAAACTGCTTTAAGTTTGCTTAAGTTATGAACTTAAGATCACTTCTGCTTTAATTGCTAAGTCCTTATAATGCCACCATTGCAGCTCCTTTCTCTATCACTAAGTCTACAAAAATATTCTGTAACAGTTTTATTGGTTCTGATATTATCATTTATCTTCTAGATGCATAATCCCTATTTTTTTTGTTGGTTTCTAGTTTCTGTCTGTCCATATCCATTTGTGATCTCTCTTCGTTAGGCAGAAATAGTCTATGTTAGCACAGAGTCTAGCACAAAGACACTAAATTCATGATGAGAAGTACTATAGAAGTACTATAATAAGGTGAGAACTAGTATCACAGGTCATATGAAACATGGAGTCATAAATCAGTTTTGAAGTGTCTTAATAAGGACTGAAACAGTCTCCCACATTCTTCCCCCCTCCCCCCCCCCCCCCCCCCCCCCCCCCTTTTTTTTTTTAATTCTGTCATGGAACAACATATTATTCAGGAATTAAAACTTATTAAAATAAAATCGCCTAATAAGTGAAATTCAATATGAGCCCTGTTCTCCTTGATCAGATTCAACAACTTTTGTTAGTATGTTCCTGTGAAGGAACAGATGTATATTACCAGTTTCCAGACAACAATATGTAGTTCAACACTTGGTTGGCATTCTATGGGCAACTGTCCGAGTATACAATATCATCTTTCTTCTTTGATTGGACCTGTTCTTGTGGAGTTACCAGCTCATCATCAACTAGTTTGATAAAACCTTGCTAAATAAATTGTGTGGCTGGCCGCATAAATTGTCTATCAGTGTTTATTTGTCTATCAATCTGTTACTTATTTATCAAAATATGTGGACATATGTATAAAATCTATATATGTATATGAATACAAGTGCTTGCACACTTATCATGTACTGAGGGAACTTAAAAAATTATTCAATTATTAGATGTTTTAAATATTCATTGCACTAAGGGAAGTTCTGGTGACAAGATAACCACTATCAAAATGTTTTGTTTTAATTATATTTAATGTAATTTAATTTGTAATATTTTTTTCCTTATTATTGTATGTTTCTTATTGTATATACATTCTTCATTATATAACGTTATATTTTAGAACAATGTAGTAACTGGTTGTGGATACCATTTGTTTATCAAAATGAAAATTCTTCGTAGTTTCTGCAATATCCTTCATTCTCCCTTCATGCAACAGAGTATAATTTGAATCACCTTTCTACTTTTCAAGAGAGTATCACCAAGATGGGGTAGATTCCATTCTGAGAAAGCTTATACAAGGGAACCCAAACTCTGAATAATACTAATTTAACTAGAATAGATCACATCAGATATGGAGGGTTGTACAATAGTTAAGCTATGATTATTTTCCATATGAAGTTTCATAATTGTGATTAGACCTAATCGTTCTGTTTTGAGCAGCCATAATAATTTCAGATTCTTGTTATGGAGCCATTTTATACTGTTTCCAAAAAAACCTATAGAAAAAGGCTTTTGCAAAATTGTAAGAAGCTTTTGCATTTGTAGAGAATGAATTAGGCCCATTTTCTTTGCTGTTGACAAAGTACATTCCTTTTAATCTAGTCATTATAGGGAAAGTCAGCAAAAGCAGGGGAGGAAATACAGAGAGATTATAGGAAATGACTGTTTAAAATACATCTGCAAATGAGTAATGCTGGGCTTGTGTTGCAATACCCCATCAATTTTCCTAGAACTGTATGCTACAGATATGCTACACTGTGCATTTGTGTCTCATCTTTTTACAGTCTTAAGGTGCTCCTCTATTACGAGACATCACCGCAACATATAATCAGAATTCAAGACATGTGATTTGAATTTGATTTAATAGGATGGCACTAATTTCATACTTTCATATATATTATTTAATATATCATTGCTTAGAGCCCAAGTTCATTGTTTATTTTGAGGAAAATAAGTCTTGGAAACTCCTAGAAATTCAACATGTTAATGATTAATTGAATTAATAATGTAATATCTAGAAATAGTTGGTTAGTTTTTGATAGGCTGTAAGGAATACTGAATACACTTTTCCAGAAAAAGATAATTTCAATCTGTTTCTACAGGCATTAGCTTATTAAGTGCAATGGAAGGACTAAGTATTCCTAGTGATTATCTTCTGAAATTGTCATTGAAAACAGTCTGACCTATTTTTACGAAGTGACTTGTTCTGTGTTTTCTTTTTTTTTTTCAAAATAACAAATCAATTAGTACCAGTTACAAATTATTTGCCTCCAAAAGCCCATTTAAAAATCAATCTTTTAAGCTTTAAGTCATTCATTCCTTCATTTTATTGAAGCAGACTCAAAATAGACACATTTTTCATTATTAAGTTTTGTAAACAAATTCATCCCTAACCTGACTTTAAGTGGCAAGTTTAAATGTAAAATATATTTTTAAGAGCTAAAAATAAGAATTTATTGGTAAGGAAAATGGAGACAGTCTTTTACTGTAGTGTATCTGGACAAATAGTACTGTTGTAAGAGTAATAGATCTAGCTGAAGAAACTGTAGGAAACAGAATAAAGAGTTCCAGGACAAAATGCCAAATAGCTGTGAAGACTGACTATTTTTAAATAAAAGCAGTGTTCACTCTGGAGTCAAAAGCGCCCTCTTTTAAAGCTAGAAATAAACATCTGTTAGTTTTTCCATTGTAAACGTTCATTTTTATGGGTTTATAATAGGGTCATAAAAAGTCATTCTTTGCTGAAACTTGACATCATAAAAGGCTAGGAAAGTCCTTTGGGTAAGTAATAAATAGATTAAAGGATGATGGAAAGGTATGCTTGCAGAACAAGCACACCGAAACACGCACAAAATCTCATCCCCTTGTCCATTTGACTTGTACCCTTTAATCATAGTTCAAAGCTAAACAGAATTTCTTCTTTGAAAGGTGTACTTATGGATGCAGGAGATACTTTTCCAATTCCATCCCAAAGTAAAGGGAGAAAACTCAGGGGGAGTGAATATCTATGAGGACCTGGCTTCATCAGCAGGCTATGCTTGGAGATCATCAGACCTGTCCCAGAACTCCTATCAATTCTGTAGTGGTCCAATGTATCTTCAAACCTTTAATTACAATTTTTGGGGGCTTCCTTCCGAGTTCTAGCACATTAAAAGCTGTAGTCAGGTGAATTTCATGAAAATGTGAAGTATTACTATCGCGTTACTAGTAAAATACAGCTTTGCAAAAGTAAACAAAAAAAGCACATATACAGCACAAAAGCTTCGTGATCCAAAAGAGGAAAATTTATCATGGTAAGTTTTGTTACATACAAAATGATAGCATAGATGATGCTCCCTAGAATATCAATATAAAAAATTATTTGCCCTTATTTATTTATTGTGGTTCTGGATGCAAAAGAGAAAAAAAAAATCCATGCACTTTGCAAGCATTTGTGAACTCTTCAAAGAAATGCCTGGCTATTCCTACATGAACTGTTACGCCTGGGTGTGATTCATTGAAAATAAGTGGAAAAGAAACATAAAAGCACATAATTTTTGCTGCGTTTAACTCTTCAGATATATTCCTAGCAAGCAGCTACCAATAATTTGATTAGGTTCAGCCATAAATATATAAGCAAGCTGTGACAAAAGTTCTTGAGACAATGTTCTGGAATCGTTTTATAGTTTCAGTTACAAAACTAGTTAGATCATAAATGCAGATAAATCACTTTTAGAGCTAAATAATGACAAAGTTGAATTTGAAGCATCACTAATGCGAACAAAACCTGTAACATATGCAATAAGCTTATGTAAGGCAAGTTATTTGGCCTATGCTTTGTATGTGGTTGACCTGTACTTTTAGTTTCAAAGCCCAATGCCTAGAAACAGTAATGTGGAGAAGGCAGGTGATCTTATTATAAATTCAGCTTCATTGGATGTCCCTCTTCTTTTTCTGCAATGTCATTTCTCCTTATCTTCATTCATTAAGTTTTTTAACATTATTATTCTGAGTCTGTATATATTTATTACTTATTGTTTCTTAGCAACCTCCATTTATGTTGCTAATGGTCCATGACTGGTTAAACAATGTTATATGACCAAGGAGTATTAAAATCAGTTGCAGGAAACAGACTAATCTCTGATAATTTCAGACTTCTTTTTATGATCATTTTGTTTCCGATAGCTGATCTACTTGTGAATTACTACATAGTAAGGAGTGATCTGATAGTCACAGTATATTTGCAAAAAATGAGGCGTCTGCAATACCTAATGTACTAACTTGCTCTGATGGTGAATCATTATACATGAGTAAGGTAGGTACAAAGGAAACTCCTGTTTTGTACAAAGGGCATTATTGTTTAATCTCAGAAGGTACTTTCTCAAGCAGTTCCACTGGGGTAGACTTGTTAGTGATGATAAGCAGCTCTATCAGCTAAATCTTCAGATACTAGATTGGAATTATGCACATTTGAAATGTTAGTCCAAGAGATTTGAAATTAAATCTATGTTTGGATGAGTGATAACATGCAATGATTTAAAATTCATAGTGAAGCACTGTTAAGATGAATTTCACACCAGAATCAGAATGTGGCCTTGCCTTTCTATAACAACATCTCTGATTATAAATCTAGCAGAAGACAGACAGCACAAATGAGAAATCTTTTTTTTCCCATAGTAATGCCAGTTCCCAGTTCAGCATAACATAATGAAACTATTTAATAACAAAGACAAATAAAACTGCCAGAGGAAAAACTGTTAGATAAATGCAAAAGATACTAAAATGATAGTATAGAAATAACCCAGTAGTTAGCACAATACAATGTACTGAAGCAACATTAATTCAACAACATTGTTATTCACAATCTCAAATATTAATTGAATTAATTTTTACTTAGGTATCAAGTATCAACTTCTCTACTTCCAAAAACTGCAGAAAAAAGGAAAGAGGAGCTTTTTTTTTTTTTTTTTTTTTTTTAAGATCTTATTTTGTGCCTGCCACAGAGAAGTGAAGCTAAAGACAGAAGTCAGAGTCAGGCAATTTGTTCTAACGCAGGTGTCTTGGTGCTTAAGAGGTATATCAAGCACAGTAATTCAGGGGAGGTAGTCTGAATCCTTCTAGAATTACTATGTCTGAGATCTGCTTATATAGATATTAGCTAGATGTTGGAGATGTCAGTAATAGCCATGGCACTTACCAAAATATCTAGCAAAACCAAAAGATTCTCCCCCTGTATTCATTTGTCTTTGGACCACTTACCTTACTAGGACAAGCTTCATTTTGGAAGGACCATCCTTGTTAGCATTGCCAATTAAGGAAGGAAACTATGAAGGAGCTCCAGAATATTTTCATTAGCAAAACCCTAGTCTAAACCGAATGCCTAAGGATTCAGTAACACAACTGTGAGTAAATGTTATTTATGAAGAATAATTAAGCATTTGCTGTTTCCTTCCTAGAGCTAATCTTTCTGGGCGATTTCCTTTTAGTTAGACAATAGCAGTACATTTTATTTCTTTCATACATGGAAGAATCAGAAATAAAAGGTTTATTAAGAAGTTTCAACATGTCTATTTGATGTTTTACTATTTAGCATGAATTTCTTCAGAAGAGATACAGATTAGCTCATCCCCACTAAAAGAAGAAACTGGTTAATGCAATGCCAGATCAAGGTTATTATATCAGTTATGTGAATCTTACAAAAAGCCAAAGGCAGGCAATAGTATTTGCATTTAATGAAACTGATTTTTGTAAGGTAGCTAACTAAGGGAAAGAATGATCTTATGCCAATAAAAATCTCATCAGGTGATGGCCTTGACAGAGCATCTCAGTATCCTTGTCACCCAGAGCTGTTGTAAACAAAGTACTGATGAGACAATAATAATAATTAACATGGTGTTAATGGGACATAGGCACTCACAGCTATTTTTCAGCTACAGTGAGTTGAATGAATGCCAGGAAGTGCATGTGGCATAACATCATGACATGCTTCTTTTTTTATTTGCTGTGGTAGCTGTTGGATCTCTTATTCTCAGCCACAGACTCTTGCAGTAATCTGATAGTATTCATTTTTGTCCTCAAAGAAACCATACATCAAATCATAATATTTAAAATATTCAGTGGATCAAAATCTCATATATTGCACTCTCAAAAGCTGTCTGTTTTTTGAACCTGGTTTGCCAAGTCAAAATTTTCTCCTTTATTCCACAGATACGATATAATATAATAATAATAGATCATTGTTACTTAAAGATTAGTCCTATCTACAAAATAATCTTCGTACTGATAAAACAGGAATTATAAATAAACAAATACATAAATATTGAGGCATTATATATAGCAAAAGGCCTCAGAAGGTTTCCTTCCTTCCTTCCTTCCATGGCTTGGATGAGTGGATCTTCAAACATGGATGTTAGTAGCCATAGATCATTTTTGGTTAAAATGATGGCATGTTTGGCTGATAGCCTGAGCCTGTTTCCCCTCTGGGACTTTTGGCATCAATGTTAAAGAACTGCAGCTTGTTTTTCATGGGTTACTTAGGCAAATAATGAAACACATTCCACTGAGTGTTCTTAGGGAATAGGTACAGAAAACTAATATTGGCTTTTGTCTTGACTTGCTATGTCACCACCTAATCTCTGATAGTAAAAAAACCTACCACCTCTTTTCCTTTTCTTTGTCAAGGTATTACCTGTCTTGCATTTTCTCCTTGCAAATGTGGTTTAAATCTGTCCAGATGCCACATCTTTACTTCTTTTCTAATCCCCTCATGCCTCCTTCACCTTGACTTACTGAACTCTTTTCTAAACAAAATGTTCAGTCAGACATGTAGACTCCAACCATTTGAAAATAAACCAAGGAATAAATTTGAAATATATATAAATTGGATGAGAGTCTTACCTTCTCAGGTAACCATACAATAATATTGGTCTCATCTTTAGTCCTTAGTGTTCTTAGTGTCCTTTTTTTGTATGAAAACATGTATTTTGTATGTCCTTTTTTGTCCTGCTCCATGCAAAAGCTCCCTATGAAAGTAGGAGTACACTGACCATGAGTTGTAGGTAATTCATGGATCACTTTTTTGTTGTTCTTTTTAAATGGCAACTATCCTTAATATTTTCATCAAAAATGTTGGTGTGTTTGAATATTTCTGGTCTCAATTCTAAATTCCTGTCATTACTGGAAAAGCGTGCTTTCAGTAGCAAATATGTTTATTTCTCTTCATTGTTCTAGAAAAAATGTTAAAGATGTACTTTGAACACTCAGGCAAAATAGCAAAGGACAAATATAAAGTACCACCCCCCCTCCCCAAAATATATATACATATATATATGTATATTTCCAAATGACTTGCTTTTTGAGGCCTGACATATGATATTTTAATATTAAAATTGGCAATGCCACTGTTCCAAATTGGAAAACACCATTATATAAGAAATAATAACATTGGCATTCTCTCAGGAGTCCTTCCAGAGAATAGAAGCCTCTTATCTGATCAATAATGTGGGAAAAAAAAGTATTTCCATTAAATGTAAGGGTTTTCTGATTCATAGACTTTTTGTTTTGTTTCTGACACAATTATGTCCTGTTCTTTGACAGAGGTTTCTCACTGCTGTAGGAATAAGAATGACAACAAAAATGTTCCCATAAAAATAGATTTCTATATATATTTATTTATTTATTTATTGTTATCGTGACCATCTGATAGTGACTTGCATCTAGAGTTTGGAAAATAGATTCTTAAAACTATGCTCATAAATACCTTTAAACAATCCCATTTGAAGGCTTAGTGTACCTGAAGTACCTGGTAAGTCAGCTGTCTTTAAAGTCAGAGTGTTTTTTTGGAAGATGTAGTTAGAAAAATGTTTCCAGTGTAGGGGATGGAGAGAACAGTTGAGCAAGGCTCCATTCTAAATAGGTTCTTCAAAATTCTAGTATAGTTTCAGGACATAACAATAGACATACATCAGACAACCTTACTATGTGCACAGCTTCTCCATAAGGAACTAATACGCACTAACTAATGTGCACTAAGCGCATTAGTTAATATTTCCATGTATAATACATGTCCTATAATACATTTCCTTTGTAGAGTACAGATACTGACATGGGCTAGATTATACACTTTCCTGCACACCTGCTACAGCTGCTCTACACTCCTGTAAGTTGTCTGGGTATATCTAAGTGGAACACAAGTCCTGTGAGGAGCAGCTGAGGGAACTGGGGTTGTTTAGTTTGGAGAAGAGGAGGCTCAGGGGAGACCTTATTGTTCGCTACAGCTACCTGAAAGGAAGGTGTGGGGAGCTGGGGGTCAGCCTCTTCTCCCAGGTAACTAGTGACAGGACTAGAGGGAATGGCCTCAAGTTGAGCCAGGGGAGGTGTAGGTTAGAAATGAGGAGACATTTCTTATCTGAAAGAGCAGTCAGGCATTGGAACGGGTTGCTCAGGGAGGTGGTGGAGTCACCATCCCTGGGGGTATTCAAGGAAAGGTTGTATGTGGTGCTTAGGGACATATTTTAGTGAGTGACATTGGTAGTAGGGTGATGGTTGGACCAGATGATCTTGGAGGTCTTTGCCAACCTTAATGATTCTAAGTGATTCATCTGTGAGTCCAGCAACATGAAGCACCCACAGCTTTGCCTTGAGGTCTCCCACAGAGGTACTGCAGTTTGGAAGCAAGGCAGGTCTGGACTTGGGCTCATATGCAAGAGATGATATTGATGTAACCGCAGACTAATGTGCAGTTAGAAGTTACTTAGATCTTCTAAATATGTGGCACTTTGATTGATGTAAGTTACATCAATTCATTTTAAACATTATATCTTCTGTAATTTTATATAATTAATTTAAACTGATTATTTTGCACTTAAAGTAGAAGACATCATAGGATGATACGTAACACCAGGGCTCTAGTTCACAAGATTTAAATTGATATATTATATAATCTTTCTGGGTTTAGGTTAGTTTACAATATCATCTGTGCAGAGTTTTAGCAACAGAAGGAATGATGTATGAATTTCAATTTAATACTGTTTCTAGTAGAAAGCCAAAAGAGGTTCCATATTTGTTTTTTGTTTTGTTTTTTTTTGTTGTTGTTGTTGTTGTTGTAGTTGTTGCTGCTGTGTTTTTTTTTTTTTAATTTATTTAGATAAATAATTTGAAATCATTATATACTTTTAGGTTTCCTGCTAATAAGGATCTTATTTTCAGAAGTTTCCTTGGTACCACTTCTATGCAGGCTATTGCAAGTGATTTTTTCATCTAATTTTCTTATAATTTCCCTAAGGAAAGACTTTATTTTAGGGTTACAAGTTTATAAAGTTGAAAACAACCTGCAGTTGTACTTTGGGCAAGTTCTCAGAAATGATCTGATACTATCATAATTACTCAAGTGAAAAAAAAAAAAAAAGAATCTATGGAAAAATATAATTTTCCATTAGACTTAAAAATGAGAGTTGGTGCATTGTACAAGTAATCTGCCAGCTCTATATCAACTCTCAGTGCTTGGACTTGACAATATGTTACCCCAGCTAGCCATTGGTTTTGCACAGGTGCAAATAGTTACTTCAGGAGAGCAGGCTGGTGGAGGATAAGCCATGCAGCGCCTCGCTACCTTCAAAGATGAAGTCCTTTATACATTACTCTCACTGGCACTCCAACACTATCAAGTTGCATTTTGCAAACAAAGATATCAGATGTATGTGAATGCACAAGCAAGCATTAATGCTGATAGAAACCACCAGATCCATATCTCTCTTTGCTGACATGTGAGCTTGAAACAATGACATTGTCTTTCCTCAGCCTGAACAGATCATTGGGCTTGACAAGGACTCTAATAGAAGATGAGCGGTTCTGCATCATAAGGCTTTTGATGGAAAACATAAAAGTACTGCTCTCTCTGACCATTCTCTAAACATGCTGGAAAAGATGACAGCTTGTCAAAATTAACTGCTATGCTGTTCACATGAAAACAAAACAAACATAATGAAAGTTTTTAGCAATAGGCTAAATATAGAAAGTTTTGCCAGCACCTTGCAACTATACATTAATGATACTTTATTCAACCAATTGCTTTTGCATACAGAAAGAAGAGGAGTTAGGTAGGCTGAAATTCAATCCATTCTTTTAAAAATGACTTTTCTTCTCTCAAAACCATGCAGCATAGATAGCTATCTGTGTTAAAGAGATGGCTGTAAAATCCAGACTGAATTAAGACACATACACCAAAATCCCAAGCTGTAGGTGTTGGCTTCTGGAGCTCTTTGATTACATCAGTGACAGAAACATTCTTTAAATCTTGTGGTTATGAAAAAAAGTTGGAAAATGTGACCTGGCATAACAAATACTATCTCTGTCTTTGTCTCTTGACAGCTTAAAACAATTATTCTAAGAAGTGTGAATTATCCCATTTTCACTTTATAAACTAAAAAAAAAAAAAAAAGTTCAAAAGAAGAGCTACATATATTGTGATAGATGCATTTTATTTTCCCATTTCTTCATTTTTCTACTCTTTAATCTAAAATTGATTTTTTTTCCTGTAAACTATTTTTGCCTTCCTATACTTCTTTCTAGGCTGATCTTCTATAGTTTTATGTCTGTTTTATGAGGTATTTACTTTATGTTCAACATTTTAAATTCAAATGTTTTTACTAATCTTTAACTTATGGATTTAATAGCATTCCTTTCAAAAAAAAAAATAAAAGGGGGGGGGGGGGGGGAAATAGACCTTTGAATATGTTTAAGTCCCACAAGACATTTGTAGTAAAATCCAAGGCTTCCCTTAGTTATGAGAGAAGCTGACAGATTTTATTGACATACTAATTATCCTGAATGGGAAGATTTGTAATGAGTACATCCTTTTAGATGAGTGTTGTGTGCCCTTGAGATGTCTGGTTATGTAACTTAAACATTCAGGGACTATAGCATAGAAGGAAACAGCAACAGTAAGACAGAAATCTGGCTCTGATATTAAAAAATAAAAGTTCTGTTTGCTCTGCAATGAAAAAGAAACAATGGGCAACATTATTCTCCTTTTTGTGTACTGTTCTTAATCCATATGTTTACCTTTGCTGCTCTAGAGGTTGTTTGTTTCCTAATGCTCTTTGTGTTGATGCTTGATTATATCTTACCTGCATCTTTTATTCCAGTTAAGCAAAGTTAGATGATGTTGAGAACTGCAAATATTTTATCATAATCATCATCATAAATCACAGTCTTTAACATCTGCCTTCTGTTTAGAGGAATCAGCTTTTTTATTGACTGTCTTCCATAATTAATAGCACTTTACTTTGTAAATCAAATTATCTCACTTTTTCTTTAAAGATTTAGCATGAGATCATTTTTTAAAACACTAAATGACCTTGACAAAAACGAGCGATCAATAACATGTTGATTAGCAGTTTGTTTTCTGTAATATTGGATGTTTCCTTCATCATTAGTTTTTCCTGTTGCAAGTCTTGTAGAGGTTGAAGGTCATTGGTACCTCCTGGCAATGCTATTTTCCACGAACAGTTGATTCTACTTATGTCTAACGCTGATGGATTCACTTGAACCTGTGTATAGATTTTGCTAATGTGTCTTTTAATCTACACTTCTTTAAATTACATGATTCTGGGGGAAGAATGCTTGTCAACTATTTTGCCAGAAATAAATGCAGTTTTGGTTTTAACAGGAGAGAACTTGGGTTCTGACTCTTTTCTCAGATTTACCTTAGTGTTGCCTTGGCTAAAAACTGTGCCAATGTCTGAAAAAATATGTGGTATGGTGATTAAAGGAACAGATTTTAAGGTGTAGATTCAGCCTTTTTAAGAGCAGACTTTACAGGTGCTATTAATTCTTCTCCACGTTTATTCCTCGTTTATAAATAATAGCAATGTTATTTCTGTATTTAAGGACCTCAGTTAACATGGCAATAGGATACTGTAGGGTAAGTAAATACTCAAGGTAGGCATTGGTACTTGTTCTAATTAATGAAAGACTAGCAATTTTATCAGCTAGGAAATAGCAATAAGAGACATTTGTTCCCGTCTCAAGTAGTCATTAACTATCAATACTTCTAATTGAATGAAAAGACTTAAGAAAGCAAATCTAAAATATTCGTGGCATTTTCAGTCATTTTTTAGACCTTGAATTTGGATGTTAAATTCACTAGTATTTCCCCAGGCTATGTTTTCTCACATCTTTTTCAGACATTTTCATTATAGATCCATGCCTGGAGTGGGAGCTCCAGGATGTCAGAGGTATTCATAGGGCCAGTGACCCATACCAATGCAGACAGAGTGCAGAGTCTTTCCCAGCTCCTCCTCCATAAATACCATCAACAATCACATAAGGGAGAACACAGAAGGTCCAATACTTTTCCTAATCTCTGGCTGATCAGGACTGATGTTAGTGGAATGCACACACTCCCTCACCCCCTTGAATAACAGTTCTACTCATTTTCACAGGTCTGTCAAATACTACCCTGGGCTTCACGTGTCTCATGTATCCAGATTCTGTGGTCAGCTCTGAGGCAACCAGATTGTTCAGGGCTTTATGCAGTCTGGCCCTGCAAATCTGAGAAGATAGAGGTTGCACATCATCTCTAGACAAACAGTTCTGGTGCCTTCATGCCTTCTGGTGCCTTCAGGTGTATTTGGTGGAAAATAATAACAATAATAATATCCATATATCTTATCCTATTATTTTAATGTATGGCTTTTGTTTCTTCCTGTCACCATACACCATTGTGGAGAGCCTGGCTTCATCATCTCGATAGATTCCCTGTGCATACTGGCAGGTTACTGGCACGTCATCCTAAAACTTTCTCCTTTCAAGATTAAACCAAAACAGCTCTTTTAGCCTCTCCCCATAAGACAAATGCTCCAAGCCTGATCTTCTTGGTTACCTCTGCTGTACCTGTTGAGCTTGTTTTCTTTTGGTGGTAGGATTGCCTGTGCTCTGTTTGTTGAGGTTTCTTGATTCTTCTGTCTGTCATTATACTTCTGATCTGCACTAGGTCTGTCTTTGTGTTTACTTTGATTAGTCTTCAGTCAGATAACCTAAACCAGAAAGCCCATGATCAATCAAACCCGATGTATAGCGTCCCAGAGGGTAAGTTAGGCCAGGACACTGCATTACTTTCAGCAGAGACCTTAATGTCTAAGGAACCTGTACTAAAAGTCATATTACCAGTTATGAAAACTTTTTTCATCACTTGAAAACAAAATCCTACCACACAACATACACAAGCATCTGTTTCTCAATTACATTACATGAGCTTGGGGAATTTATTTAAAAGAAGAATTTTAGAAAATTAAGAAGACTCAAGTTCAACTGCCATCTGCATGCTCCCAAGTATCTCAGCGGAGTTTGTCCCATTTCCCCCCATAGCCAAATCACACATCCTGGTTTCATCTCTTACAGCGCCTTAAGGCTGTCAGGATGCTTTGTGTGAGTCTGGCTGGCGGGGTAGCTGTACTGCCAACACCTATGGCACCTGCCCTCTAAGCACACTGCTTGTCTCAGAGAATAAATTCCACTTTCTTACATTCTCTGAGCACAGGAAAGAAAATAAAGAAAAAAAAAATGGGTGTGTGTGTGGGGGTGGGGTGTTGAGTTTGGGATCCCTGTGAGTGTTGTTTTTTTTTCCCCCCAGGGAAAGTTTATTTACATCAACTTTAAAACCATTTCCATTAAGAAGATTTGTTGACTGTGCTTCTGATAATTGTTAGGATTCGTAATGCTTCTATTTTGTTGATATTAAGGTGCCTTATGTACATTGGTGAGACTGCTCATTTTCTGTTTTATCTGTAACATGAAACTTCTGCTCATACATTGATCAGCTGAGACTTATGATCAACTCTGAAAATTCAGTCATTTATTCAGACTCTTAACTATGGATAACTTTGGGTATCTGTTTACACTTCATCAGCAAAGCTTTGAAAATAACTTGGCTTTCTAAGTCCCAACATTTGGGTAAAATATTCTGCTTCAGAACCAAGAAACAGCAGGAAAAGATAAATGAAGAAAATACTCTTTATACAGAGCTCATTTTCTTAACATATTCACACAAAAAATAAGTTTTTTGTTTGTTTGGTTTTGGTTTTTATTTACTCTCTGGCTAAAACCAGAGGGAAAAAAAAAAAACATATACGTTATGTCAGCTAAAGAACACTTATCAGACATTAAAGAGTACACTGGGTTAGTAGCTTGAATGGTAGACTGAGATCATGACCACATTGAAATTGGTGTGAATTTTACTTCTGATCTAGAGAGTTAGATTTCTTTCTAGATACAATATGTTAGGGTCTAAGTACCCTTACCAACTATTATGATATGGGTGTGTTGTAAATGCCTAAAATAGTTACTAAATTATGTTATTTGTGAGGAGCATTAGTTCCTGTAGAAAACTGTTGTTACATAGGGGTGAGATAAGGATGCAAAACTGAACATCGAAGATATAATTATTTCAAACAAATATCTAAAGGTTTTAGTTTCTTTAACTGCATTTAGGTTTCAGTACTTTTTTTTTTTTTTAACTTAGTAGGAGATTAGAAGTATATTGATTGGAGGGAATCTATAATATGCTACACAAAATTCAAAACGCTTTTTTATGCATATATTGTTTGTAATATTTTCTTATAAGCATGTTATGCAGTCTGAAAGTGTACAGCCTGCACAGGTGTAGAACCAATGAAAGCCACTTATCTATAGTTATAATTACTATTTATTTTTATGTCCAAAACATTTATATAGAATTAAGTAGTTATGTCTCACAGTGTAACTTAAGGCCTTTGTCAGAGATCTGTAAAGAAAACGTTGCTAGAAATGTTTTTATCTTATAAAAATTGGAAGAGTGGTAAATATGAAGAAATGTCAATAAAGTAGTTGTCTGGATGACTGTTCCCTCTCTCTATATATACTGAAATAGCTAAGTGTATGGTAATACATCCAGAAAACACAAGTGTAGGCTGCGTGATCAATGAAGAGCTTTATATTATAGAACACTGACTCTGGAAAGGACTAATTGGTCATGCCTGGTAAGCTGAACATGAAATTTTGAGTGTGATTCACTGGTTTATAGAGCAGATAGGGTCCTTAGCTTTATGAGGAGGGGAATCATGTTTATAAGTCGGAATGTGATTCTTTAAACTTTACGTGGTATTCATTAGACCATTGCTGTGGTGATGTATACAATTCTAGTATCCGGTCTGCAGAAAGAACATTGACAATTGAAAAGTTTTCTGAAAAAAGCTGCATAAGTTGGAAAAAGTATAGCAAGGGGGAGAGGTCCCATACGAAGAAAAAGGTCACAAAGAAAACAAGAAAATGCTCCTCCTAGAATATCAAACCCGTCACCGTTGTCTTACAGTGATATGAGCCCCCAAATCTTGTGGAAAAGTAGAGTAGTATGTCATCTTGCATACCCAAGGAGAAAGGACAAGAACCACTTTTGCAAAATATTTTTAGAAGACCTTCGTGATAATTTTCCAGGTGTTTTTTGTTTGTTTGTTTGTTTGTTTGTTTTCCCTCCCTATGGCTTTAATTTCATAGATACATCTTTTCACCAGGTCTCATTCTCTGCCAAAGATTAGTGCCATTGAGAAGACTTTAAGGCTCCATTCTTAAGGTGTAACGCAACGGTAATAGATATTTTCAAAGTGACATGCACATAGGAACCTAAGTTCTATTGATTTTCATTACAGTGCTGTGTGGTGTAATCTAAAAAAACTTCACCAAACCAATTAAATTGCTTCAGGGATAGAGCAAAGCTGTTGTCCCTGAAGGGGAACTCTGGGTGCTTTCTAGCTGTCACCCAGTGGTGATCCCAGTACCAACAGATCACCAGAGACTAAAGCTGCATTTTGGGAAATGCCACTATCATGAAGTCCCATTTGTCCTTCTGCAGAACACTGCTATTTGGGGTTAACATATGAATTTAGATGATCCATCGTAAGCATCAATTTCTTAATCATTATTTAGGACTCTCCTTTTGATTTGAAGTCTGTTTGTCACTCACCTAAATGATGGTTGTAGTCCAGATAGGCAATTCTATTAAAAAGAAAAAAATGGTTACTCATTATGGAAACTTTAAAAACATCTTCAGACCACTTTCCTGAATAAAGCCGTACCCCTCCCCTCCCTTTTCCTGTTTCATTTTTCCTAGTAATTCTTGAATTAGAGAACTTCTAGCAGTGTGGGAGTTGTGGCCGTGACTCTTACATTTATTTGCGTAACCCTATGAAGGATGAGTATGAGGCCATAGGTAAAATGCATAATGTTCCTCAGCAGACAGCAGTCATTATGTGTATAATTTACAGTATGGATCCATTCGCAGCAACTAATATGTAGTGTTTTTCAAAGTACTCAGAGTAACTAAAGAATACTTACTAGTAACTTTTTAAAAGTTCAGTCAATATTAGAGGTATAAAAGTAGTGTTTTGTTTGCCATGTTATGATGGACTCTGTACCTTTATCAGAGAAAATATGTGTAAACAAAAAAACGGAGTGCTTAGATCAGAGTGTAGCTCTTGCTGGCCGAGAGCACAGCACAGGTTCTGTGATCTGGGAGGAAAGCCTTTTGTGACCAGTGTGTAAAAATAAGGGGGCTTTCTTCTGCACTCCGAGGTAGAGGGAGGGAAAAACATTTGGATCCCGCAAACATCTAGTAGCTCAACAATGACAAGATTGGTTCTGACAGCTGCCTGTTTCACAGTGGCATTTAACCAGAAATATTTGAAACGGATTGATAAGAATAATGAGGGATTGCATGATGTATGACAAACTTCACCACAATTTAACTCATTAACAAAGAAACAATGTTATGTAAGAAACATATATTTTCTTATGTTTCTATATAAGAAAAAAAATCCTTATTTACTGTTTACCTCATTTGTGATACTTCATTTGCAATAACCCAACAGCAAATAAGATTTTTATAATAATTTTCTCCTTCAGGTATTGCAAGTATTTCACTGTGAAATAGGTTGAATGGGATGTCATTGTCCTTTAACAAGCGCTGCTGATGGATGTGGTCCATTTAAATGTACAACTGAGAGCTGAACTAGATAACGAACTTATTATTACTCTCTGAGGATTACAGGTTAGTCCCAAAGGAGTGCAGTAAGCTAGAGAAAATCCATATCTACTGGCTAAACAATAGCCAGAAGGCTGACTGGAGATATTGATTTACTTTCTAGGCCATTTAGACCTTAATGGTGGAGAAAAGCTGAAGTGCTGTTTACTTTTCTGCCAGAATCGACCAAACAACCAGTCCATTTTTTACAGACTTTTGATTGATTTCGCTTAGAGGAATTAGAGGTGATTTATTTTTAAGCTGAAAGCAACTCGTAAATATCTCCCACTACGCAGGTTCCCTGAGAGTAAATGTTAAGTGGAAATACTTACTGAGAAATACTTTGCTGCAAATCAATGTGAGCAGGTAATACTCCTCGGTAGCAACAGTCAGGTGTTGGACACATTTCTCAAGTGCGGTGAGGACTCTGTGCAGTATGATACAAAATCTTTTTAGAAGCCTCAGTTTTGCGAACCGGTATGAATCTGATTGCTGGGCTGAATTTGTGCCAGCTCTGCCCTGCTGACTTAGAAGAGGACCATGGTGGTGGGAGCATAAGTGGTGCTCAAGGTCAGTAGTGAGCAGCTTTAATATTTGATGGATAAAAATGGTAATTTATCATGTGACAGTTGCGCATGATACTTCATACAGCAAATCTCTAGCTGTAAGGGACAACTCAGAGAAGAAACAGGACAAGATTTAGGAATGAAGCATTTTTAAAACTGGACAAAATTTAGGAAATACTGCTGAGCACGCTGTCATATGTAGAGACACAGTGAAACACAATATAATATGTTCATTATTTCTTGGGAGGAAAAAATACACACACACATGTATATAAACTGTCTGGCAAAGAACTTAGGTTTATACAAAAGACTGTCAGGTATATTAGGGCTGTAAATACTAAAGATGCGTTACCAAAATCAAGGGAAAAAAAATAGATTGCATGTTCTTGTGGAACTTAAAAATGTAGAGCTGGTATGTTAATCGTATTCCTACATAGAGTTAAAAGCCATAATTTTAGATTAGTTACAAACACATGGTCTATGATTACTATATAGGAAAAGTCTGCAGAAATAGTTTGTTGCAAAGATAATGCCTTTTTTTCAGAAAGCGTTGTGTAGTTCTGCCTTAACGCAACAGCCTGTTGCCTCATGAAAGCAGTGCTGTTTTCACTAAACAAGTGTGGCTTTTTCCCTCCTCCCCACCTCCTTCCTGAAGGGAGTTATGCTTGGTTAATATGTCGCTTATATCTTAACTCAGAAACATACCTATTACCCGCAGACTATAATTACAGTCAGCTCTAGGACTTGCACAATGTGTAAATATGGATCTTTTTAATCTGAAACTTATATTTCAAATCCTGCTTGTGTCTTATGTCGCCTGTCCTACCACCCAACTCATTAACCCTACACTGATTTGTTTGATTCAGCCTCAGCGCAGTGCTACAGACCTGAAGACTGATAGGAAAATACAGTGTTCCAGTATCCCTTTCTCCGGGTAAACCCCTAAACAAAAGAAAAAATAAATAAATCATTACTGTGAGGTATGAGTCATTAGGACTGCGTTATACAATAAAACAGCAATAATTTTTACTGCCCCTTTGTACATACAGACTGATGTAAAAGAACTACAGAAAAGCTGAGAATCTCAGCATATACTTCACGCTACTTCTTCACTCAGCATTAAAGTGAAAAATGATGGATTGGTGGATTGGTCTGTGCTCCCAGTTGATAGGCTGTGCTGAAAATTTTGGTCCACCTAATTTTTTTAAATCAAGTCTTTTGTAGACAGTACAATAAGGTTGTACTTACTACATGCTGTTATGAAGTCCCAAGCAGAAAATTTTACAGGCTCTTTCATACATGGTTTCTCTGAGTTTTTTTGTTTGTTAAGATTTTGAAAAGTTCACTTGCACATTCTCAGAAGAAACATTTTATGGTTTTTTATTACTTTTCTTCAGTCCTAAAAAGTTTATAGCAGAATACATTTTGAAGAGCTGTTTTAGATGCTAGACTTACATATTTTAATATACTTTTATGATTTGTTTTTGTTGGTGGTTTTTCTTTTGTTTGGTCTGTTTTTTGATGTTCTGGTGTTTTGCTTGGGTTTGGTTTTGGTGTTGTTTTTTGAAAGAAGGAAAAGCCTGCAAGCTAAATTTTGTTAGCTTTATACATCTGTATATATCAGTGGAAGTATTGCCTGCAGTTCTCATGAAACTATAGTGAAACAGCATTTTATGTACTGATAATTTTTATTTCCCTACTGATACGTTCACAATTCACAAAAAAGCAGTGGATGTATATTAACAAAAGATGTGCATTTGATGCTTTCTGTATATCAAATACTATTTGTCTAGATAGAATAATTGTACCAGTTTAGTTTAGGGTTCTTCTGTTTGTTTTGTCTTCTTGTTGTTACTTTTTAAATTCAAGCTGTGGAAGGACTAAACTGAAACAGTAGTTAGAATAGATATATTTTAACTTTGAGTAGCTTATTTTGGTTTAGCTTACATCAGTTAACTAAGCTAAAATTTTCAACTTTATATTGAAATAAAGCCCCAGCCCTGCAAACATTGAAGTGCTTCATTTTATTTGTATGTATGAGTAGTTCCTTTGATTCCCATTTCTTAGCTTAAAAGCATACACCCAACAATCTGTACTTGTTTATTTAAGTTTAGGAAACCAGTTAAACTAATGTAATTTTCAAGTCAACCAGTCTTTGGAATCCCACAGATTTGAAGAAATCAGATCAATGACTTCAAATGACAGCATCCTTTTTTACCATGTTTGATTTCCTTATCAAGTTTTAATCCTAAAGTATTACTGACTTTAAAGAAAAGAATAATTTCTTCCATTTATATCAAGAGCTGAACAGCAGTGAGTAAAGACAAAGTTCAAAGAAATCTAAATCTGGTTTGTTGGTGTTTTTTTTGTTTGTTTCTTTGATTCTTTTTTGTAGCATACGATTATCCAAAAATCAGAAAGGCAGATTTCTTGTGATCTGTGTGTATATCCCTGTGAAAACAGGCTACATCCATAGTCTTCCTCAAAGCAGAGTGTATATAATCACTGGCACACTCCATAGAAGACACATACGGAACAATTTTATGGATTTACTTTAAATATACTTTTGAAAAGATATCAATTTGTTCTTGATTGTATGTATTTTAAATTGTAATTGTGCACAGGGATTAAAAAAATAAGTGTTCTCACCGGGTTCTAACAAGTGAAACAAATGACATGCGGCTGCGTAGCTCACAGGTGTTTGAGCAGCTCTTTGCTGATCATCCAACAAGACTTCTGATGGAATGACTCAGTCACACAGCTCTGTATAGAGGAGCAAAAAGATGACAGTATTCTTAGCTTTACTCTCTGCCTGGCAGCCTGCCTCGTCCTTTTAGGTGCTGTTCAGTGTAGAAAGTTTTCTAGATCTGTATTTTGAAGGGCAAGGTGGTAAGTAGTTATAGTTGTAGGATTTATTATTTATACAGCCACCATGTGCATTTTCGATCCTAAGTCCTGATCTCTACTAAGTAAAGACCTTCTGTCATACTAAAATGCATTCTGAAGTCTCTGCACATTTACAGAGTAGCATTTTAAACCACAGCTGATGACTGTGTTTAGTTTTCAGGGGGAAAAAAATGTTGCCTAAAAACATAGACTCACATATGGAGCGTTATGGGTATTTTCAGGTTTCTAAACAATCAGTGGCCTTTTAAAAACAAAACACATCCCATCCCACCCTACAAGATAGAAAGGGATGCATTGTTATTTAGTAACTATGATCTTTTGTTTCAGAACGAGAATGAAGCTTGGCCCATGGGTTTCATATGGTTCACCGGCCTGTTCTTTCCTGCATGGTCTGTACCTGAGAACTGGGAATTGTGTTGTAACCATTCTGTAGGAAATAAGGAAGCACAGTGTCCATACATCTTCTGGAAAGAAGGATGGGTTATATGTGAATTTCATCTGAGCTTTCTCAGAAAAACAAGCTAGAGAGCAGGAACAGCTTATGGTGGCTTTTGTATTTAAGGTGCTTTAGGGAACACACGTGGACTGTGTTAAATTTCAAATTCAGTTCCTGGGCTCTTCTGTGGTAAGTCACTAAAAGTTTTAGGTATATAGATGATCAAATGCCTTGTCCCATGTAAATACTTTTAAGGGTATATATATATATATATATATATTTTAATTCTCTTTCTGCAGTCAAAGTGAGTAACAATGAGACTTTATTTATCTTATGGTTTTGTTGTTGTTTGTTTTTCTTGTTCTCTCTTCTCTCTCTCTCTGCCCCCACCCCCCCGCCCTCTCTCCCTCCCTCTCCTTCTCTCTTTTTTTTCCCTTATTTCTTTCCTTTTTTTTTCTAATTAGGTGTAAATACTTCGAGACAAGACAGGTTTTCAGTATGAAATTAGACACCTAAACATAGGCTTCTAAAGGAACTTGTGTACACATCAACTAGATGTCGATGCTCTCATTTTAGTTAGTGGAGAGACAGTTATTTCTCTCAGTGAAGCCTGGAGAGGCAGTTCTGCCTACTCAGCTCCAGTGAATCACACCTTCAGTTTCATTGAGTAGTTGTCTTTTGTCTTCATTGGGAATACAACTGTCGAGTTCAAAGGCAGGCAAACACATTGACATGCCTAAATCTAGTGTTAAGCTGAATCACATTCTTAGAAGTGGTCCTCTCATGGGGGTGGAATCAGGAGGCAACGAAGCTTGAAAAGCACAAGGCTTCCTAAACTCATAAATCTGCTCTTCCGATAGAAGAAACTTTAAAGTCCTGTGAATCCCAGTCAGACAGGCAAAGATGTTTAGTCCTGCCCCTATCCTGTCAGGCTGAGATATTTCTGGAGGGATCCTAGAGAGAGAAAAAAGATTTTGTCAAAAAAGATTTGCTATGACACAGAAAGTCTGATGTTTCTCCCATATTTTTACATAAGAGTTGCTCACTGCTCCTTTACAACATTTCATTGATTATTTATATATATATATATATATTTTTTTCTTTAATCTGCTCTTTGTGTCCTACTTGGGAGTGATATAAAGCATGGTGTTTCAATGGAGTTCAAGTTTTTTTATTTGGTTGGTTTGTTGTTGTTGTTTTGTTTTGGCAAGAATCAAATAGTGGTATTAGAGTTATTTTGTTCTTTCAGTGGGAGTTAAAATATTGGGTAGAGAAAGAGATAAATTAATTACATATATACATCTACTTTACAGGAAACAAAACTGGTTTATATGTCTGTTTGTTTCTAAAATAGATCTGAGATAGTGCATGTGAAGCAGCCAATGAGGAGCTCCTGGCAAACCTATCCCTGAACCTCTGAACTGCCTTAACAATGGTCTCATTAATTTAAGTACTACTCAATGTCATATCTGCTTTTACATACCCATATTAGCGGGTAAGGGGAAGGAAAATTGTTTTATTCGTCTGACATAATTTAAAGATGAAATGTGAAGGTCTATGACCTTGCTCTGAGATAGCAGGTCTATTATGACATATACAGAGAGGTGTTTTTTAACACAGCTTGTTGGTTCTCTAGTACAACCAAGGCTGGTAAATGTGGAACTGTTTATAAGCTTTATTTTTGCTCATGATAAAAATCCTCCTCAGATTAATGAGTCATTGGTGCCTCAGCATCTGCTCCCTAGACTGGGGAATTTGGGAAAGAAACTGAAGGGAAATATGAGGACAAAAGTAAGTAAAATGTTAAAAGCAGGAATCTTCATTATGGGTAATGGACACAAAGGAAGTGTTACAGGAATGTTCATTTTGTAAAACTAGATGACAAATTAAGATACTTTTTAGGTACATTTTTTGAGAAACTAAACTTTTTTTCTTTTCTTTTTTTTTTTTGTCTTACTAATAACTGTTTTTAAAGCACAATATATTAAAAAGCACGTGCCAGAATTCCTTATTTAAATCAAATCTTTACAGTTATCAGGCAGGTACAACAGTATTTTATAATAGCTGTTTTTTATACCGTGTGCTGTAGGTTAACCTGCAATTTGTCTTAGTGGAGTGTACCACATGCACTTCTATAACTGTAGGAGAAATATATTAAATATATTTTTTGTTTTGTTTTGTTTTTCCTCGTGAATATCCAGTTGCGTGTTAGCACAGAACAGATTCACTCTGAGGTACAACTCAAAGGTCATTGAGTTCCCCCTTCATTCCCTAGGTGCATGAGTACCTAGCACAGAACTCTCAGGTTCTTAAAATGATTGGAGGTGCTGTTTGTGTTGTGTTATAGGCACTTTTTATTCATATCTTAGGATAAAATTATCCTCTGTATAGTAGCAGGCTTCTACTCTCCACTGGAGTCTGTTGTGTGAGGCAATTACAGGTAATCCAGTGGAAACAGGTATCAGGTTTTATAGAGAACAGGTTATGGATATGACTGTCATCTAGGTTAGGATGTTTTCTGATTACCATGTTTTTTCCTCTTAGCCCTAACAGAGGGAATGCTTTCAATCCCGCTTTTTCTTGAAAACCCAGACAAATAACATTCTGATCAGTAGACCAACAAACTGGGAAACAGTGCATGGACCTCAGGTGAAGTTTTGGCAACTTTGTCTGCAAATTTACAGATAATAAATGATGTTCTGGAACATCAGTCCCTGTCTGGAATGTGTGGACTTACTGGTACTCATATGTGGACTGTTGTACCAAGATTTCAGTCCAAATAGAAAGTTGGAGCTTGGGATAAGAAGTAGTAATGAGGATTTATTGAGAAGAAATAGATATTCCAGTGAAGATATTTAGAGAAAAGGAGAAATGCGTTTGGACCAGAAAATTAAGAACATAAAAATACCCATCCACTGTCAACCAAAAGGTTTGTCTAGCTAGGTGCTCTTTCGTCATTGTCTTCTACCAGTGAGCATAGAAGAAGAACAGGGTAACATAATAATATTTCCACATTCGTGGTGTTTTGCTATGTGGACTTCAGTGGCTAATTCTTCCACAAATCTATTCAATCCTTTCTAAGCTTTTGGCATCCTGTTGCAAATAGCTTAGCATCTTAATTACATGTTGTTTAAATAATCCTCTTGCTTGTTCTGTCTCCTCACTCCTTTTCTGTGGTAGCATTTCCTTGGGAGAGGTGGTGAATTTCCTATTCATCCTTTCCCTATCATACACAATTTTAGAGAACTCCATCTCGAAAATCTCCCTCATTTATCATCTTTTCAGGATGGAGACCTAAAAAAAAAAAAAAATTCAATATTTTGATCTTCACTGTTTTCTTTCTCCACACTTCTTCCAGTTCAATTGTAGTCTTCACACACACACACCGTACCTTCCCTTTGGGGAGGGGAAAACTGCACCCAGTATTCAGCATCACAACACCATTCATGCAAATGCTATTAAGCACTGCTCTGACACTTCATTCACCTATCTATTGTAAGTCCAAGACCTTGTTCCTGAGACCTTATCGCTGTTTGTAAAATAAGAGGTTTGTTTTTTTTTTCTTTTTCCACTATGCATCACTTTGTATTTATCCACGTTAAATTTCATCTACAGTTCATAGAATCATAGAACAATTTGAGTTGGTAGGGACCTTAAAAATTACCTGATTTCAACCCAACTGCCGTGGGCAGGGACACCTTCCACTAGACGAGGTTGATCAAAGCTCCATCCAACCTGGCCTTGCACACTTCCAGGGATGGGGCATCCACAGCTTTTCTGGGCAACCTGATCCAATACCTCACCACCCTCGTAATGAAGAACTTCTTCCTAACATCTAATCTAAACCTAACCTCTTTCAGTTTAAAACCATTACCCCTTGTCCTATCACCCCATGCCCTTGTAAAAAGTCCCTCCCCAGCTTTCTTGTAGGCCCCTTTTAGGTACTGGAAGGCTGCTATGAGATCTTCCTGGAGCCTTCTCTTCTCCAAGCTGAACAACCCCAGCTCTCTCAGACTTTATTCACAGTCCAGTCACTTAGTACTGTGAGGTCCTTTTGCAACCCTTCATGATTTCTATTTTTCATTGAAAGGGATCCGAATGTGTCCCAGGATGGTTTCTTGGAGGGATGTGAGAGCATAGCTGAAGGCAAGAGTAGAACTGAATGGGGAAGGGGATGGTGGTGACAGCTGTAAGAGACTGTAGACATCTGGGAGAAAACCAGGCACAGAGAAGTGGGGCAGGTAGGTGGAGAGCAGACTGCAGAACAGCTTCATACAGAAGTGCAAGCTACAGTGCCAAACTGTATTGTAATGAGTGAGGAAAAAAATTGAATCAAACACAGCTTTGCAGCAGTATCTATAGAACTAATAAATGTCGGGAAGAATCAGTCTCAGAATGATGCTTAATTATGCAAGTTTTTATGTAGTAACTTTCCAACTACTTGTAGTATCATCGCATGAAGATACTTGCATCACATCGCATGTGAAAATTTTAGTTATTTTATTTGTTAAACTGGAATCGTTCTTTCAGAATTGTAACTTTTCTGCACTTATCTATAGTCTTTGCTTTTGCTGTGTGCCATAAGAGATTAACACTTAGATTTGCCTTAAGTACAGCTGGTAATGGAAAAAGAGAAAATTGACAAAGATGTCTCTATTAAAATCATGCCAGTCACACATAAATCTCTTATGGATGTGCATCTCCACTGGCTATTTCCTTACCTTTGCGTATGATTCATTATAAAGCAGAACAGGAATTATATGATTGTTAAGACAGAAGTGGAAAGAAAAGAAGAACATTAGAAAAAGTCATACATTCTTATTAATATATATTATGTGCTGCAATGAAATCATTTTTACCTAAGTATAAAATTACCTAGATAATAGATCTATGAACAGTGAGAAAAGATGGAAAATATGTTGTCTATTGAAAACTTTTGTGGGAAGAACAGGATTTGATAAAATATTCTTTATATTGAGTTGTACAAAGCATGAAAATATATTTTTTATTTTTGAATATTTTTTTTTTAACAATCGAAGTTTTATTTATTTTATCACATATTCAGTATTCATATTCAGTATTTATTTAATTCGATAAAATCCAATATATCAGCATATTTCATTCCCAGGAATGCAAAACAGAGTCACCATGACATACAATCTGCTGTAAATTTTACTTTTCTTACTCTTGAATGTATGTTTCACAGGCTGGGACTCCACAAACAAAAGCAGCAATTTCAGGTACAACTTAGAAAACTTTTCTAAGACCTGAAGAAAATCAGATGGTTAAGGTTACAGGCACTTTTATCCCCAGATGCAGGAACAGATTTCTGAAACTGCTTATATTTCAATTGTTCCTTGATGCAGACTTTTATTTTTCCTTACATTGGGAACCAGCACTAGAGCTTCTATATTTTCTTTTTAAAAATGAGGTATGAAGTTGAAAACTCTAATAAAGCAGAAACTTTATTTAAAAAAAAAAAAAAAGTAGCTTGTGCCCATAAATCTGGTTATTTTTTTTCTCACCATATTGCTTCACACGTCATAACATAAATGGCCACTGAATTACAATAAATAGTATTAAGAGCTAGATTATTCTTAGATTATTCTCAGCTGCATACTACCTGGGTATTTACATTGTTCTCTCAGGTGTCTGATACTAACCGCAGTCAGTGGCAGAACGTTGGAACAGATGTTCAGCTCTTTTTGCCATTGACATTTTCTGTGCTCCCAGTTTTATTTTCAGACCTTATTAACTGTATTTTCAGTCTTCAGAAATGTGTGTTTTTGTTCAGATCTCCTTTAGGTTTATTTTATTTTTCTTCTCTTCTCCGTTTTATTATCAATTTTTTCTTTCAGTGTTGCAGAACTTCAATGCATTTTGAAAATAGGTTCCTATATTTTCCCCATTATTCTCTTTCATTGATTCCTCTATTTTCCTTGATGATGATATTCTTTTTCTTCTTTCTATATCTACCTGTCAACTTCTTTCTCCCCTTGGACTCTTCGTGGTTTCTTTACTGTGGAAAAAACATCTCTTTCTCACACCTCCATTTCTGCACACTTCTCTGGCATTTTTGATTCCCTGCAGAGGGGTTCTACACATTTTTCTACATTTTCATGGATCAGAGTATTTCTGTCCTCTGTTTTGGAGTAAACAAGGGAGAAAAGTGAGACAGACTTGTTCCTCTAAATACTTAACACTGAAGTATCTATCCTCTGAATGCCTTCCAAGAATATGGTGAATGGGAAGATAAGCGTTCTCTCTATAGGGCTTCATTCCCACTGTGTGTGTGTTTTGTTTATTTCTTTGTGTTTCTCCTGTGGATTTTTTTTATTTTTATTTTTTTTTTCAATTCATATTCTGTATACTGTTGTTCATGAACACTGCTCTTAGAATGGGCGCTTTATGTTGGGAGCTTATATGAGTTTATGATATAGGCTGAGACCAACTCTTGACACTCACAAGCAGACAGTACTTCTACAATGTAATTGCAACAGCTTAAAAAAAGTCTTTTGAGAAGACAGTGATTAGAGATTTGGGGAACCAGTATAGTTTATGGAAGAAAAAAAGTGCTTTGTATCTGGGAGCAGATATTCTTACACAGATTTGTGGTAGAGATTGCTTTCAAGCAGTGCACTTTTCAAGGAATTTAGCATAGAAAAAATATGAATTCTTGTAGTTTTATGGGTAAAAATCTCTGTTGTTTTTATAGATAACAGGATAAAAGATGATAGAACTAGATACAAAAATTTGTTCTTTCTCTGCCACAAGAGAATATTGAAATAAAGCTTTCCCAGACTGTATTCCCAATTGGTCACAATATAGTTAAATTATGTATGTATTTTCACACAGATGGCCAGAAGCATTTTATTGACACAAGGCCATCCTTGCACTAAATTTAAAATCCCGCTCTGAAAGTGTAGCAGTATTAAAACAGTTTGAAATATATGTTATCAAACACAATTAATATAAGCAAATATACATGTTTTTCTTCAGTCTTTTTTAAAAATGGTCAAACTGTTTCAGTTGAATTTTTTTTTTTAAATTGCGGTCAAAAATTTACTGATGTAGAAATATTTAGCTCAAGTCATTGAAGCTTGACATTACCTAATTAAAATAAAATGGAAATAAATATAAATAGTAGATACATTAATAAGATATGTAAATAAAACAGTAGAAATTGTGACAAACTCAAATGTAACAATAAGTGATTGCCCCAATCTCTAGTCCCTTAAAGCCTGAATATGACTTTGGTTTTTACATTTTAAAATATTCCTTTTTTATTGTCTGTCCTCCTTTTATTTGCATCTTATTGCTGGTCTATTGTTCCACACATTCTGACACAGTGTGCACGCTATAATGAAGTATATGTGCTCTTCAGGTGTAGAATAAAGTATTTACTATTTCCATATTTAGATACAGGACAATTTTTCAATTATATGTCTTGTAATTGCTTAATCAGAAAGGTTATATAAAATAGTTTTAGCAGTAGGGGGGTTTCTGATTAACTGATAATGGAGCAAACCCTTATCACAGACTATTTTGATCATTTTGCCTTGATTACCAAACATTAGACTGAACTTTTCCAAGAAACATATTAAAGTTTCTAAGTCTGACACTTACCTGCAGAATATAAGCACTGTAAGAAAAGGCAGTACTAGCCCTACCATACCATTTTGCTGATTTGTTTCAACCCCGTTTAAGAAACTCATTCCACTTATTAGAAAATTGACCAATACTTGACCGTGTGGAACACCGCCAGAAAAAAAAAAAAAAAAAAAAGTATTTAGGCTCTAGAAGGAAGTTTGGTTTTGTTGTTCTTGCATCCATAGACGGTATATATTTTGACATACTGTAATCCAATAGCAGCATTAGATAGGGTTGGGTCAGCCTTTAATCACAATTGATGTTTTATTTATATTGCATTTTCAAACAAGAAGTTAAGAGTTTAGCTATGCTCTTTGAAGCATATGCAAAAACACTTTCCTGTAAAATAATCTATTCCTTTTCTGAATCTAACAAAAAGTGTTGTAAAGAAGTGCTACTGTAGGACAATTTATTTATTTATTTATTTGTTTGTTTTACTGGAATAAGTTTTATCTTTGTTTTGGTTATCTCTTATTAAAAGTTGAAACAATTCGAAATTATCAGCTCCACTAGGAGGGAAAAAATAGACATGACAGCAGCCCATGATTCAGTTTCTTACAGTTTTAATGCATCAAAATATGTATTTGTTTATCAGTCTAAAATTTACTTGTATCATTTTGAAAGAAATTAGAAATTTATTAATCTTCTGAATGGACTCATCTATTTACTGCTGTCTTGATGAGTAAATAAACTTCACCTGTTTGAAAGAGTAAAACTAGCAGAAGATGGGAATTTAGATATTTAGATATTTTTTGATTAATAGAAAAAAACAGTATATTTGCTATCATTTATTATATGACTGATCATGAAAAATGGAAATTTGAGTATGGAAAGATAAGTATAATTTGTCTTTATTTTGTACATTTAACTGTGCTTTATATGTATAACAAAAGATGAAATACGATTTTCTGTTCAATAAAAATTTTAGTGCATTTGAATAAAAGCATGCAATCTAATCTACCTAATGGCTGGTAAAGAAGTTGGTAAGTCCTTTTGAAAATGAACAAAAAAAAAAAGTATTTGTATCCATATCTATCTTTTTACTGGAAAAAAATATGCAAAATTAAGTATGTATTCACTGTAAAAATTATGGCAACAAGTACGTTGCCTTTCTATCCTTAAAAACAGAGGTGTAGTCAGCTAGGAAAAGGAGGACAGGCTCACAAGACTATATTTTTTACTTTTATTTTATTTTATTTTATTTTATTTTATTTATTGTTTTATTTTATTTTTGCCGTACAGAATAGGGTATATTACAATGATACAAAACACATCTGCCATCAAAAATTCACCTGATGAATGCACTTAATCTTCTATCTTATAATTCTACAAGGTTTTACTTATAGACCTGCACTTTCTGGTAAACCAGTGCCAACGCTGGGTTTTCATTTTCTGAACTCAAAAGACATGAATTTGAAACCGCAGATTCTGAATGACTCTAAGATATGTCTATCTATTTTATCCATGTGCAAGTCAAAGATTTTATTATATGCAATGTTAAGAAGTCAATTTAAAGAAGGCTTTCCAATAAAGAAAAAGAAAAGATGCTTCTTTTGTGGTAAAATAACAAATAGCAAGAGGAAAGGATCTCAAAGAACAAAAAATGAAAAGGCTCGTTAATCTTAATAATAGTATAAGAACAAATGACAAAGTACTTTTTCTGAGCTCTTATCATTTTTTCCTGTTGTTTCATTATTCATCATTCGTGTATAGAAAGTAGCAGGAGAATAGCAGCATCTAGATTTTTCAAAGGTACCCAACAGAAATTCAGTACGTTGTTCACCCTTGTTTAGAAAAGAAAGGATTATACATTTCTTGATGATCATTGGTATAAATAGAACAGTTGATCCCAGGTCAGCATGTCAGTATATTAACAAATCTGCAGGTATAGAAGGAACCTACGTCAGACCACTTCCACTCACAGTCACATGGTACTGAATCTGATCTAAGCCCTTCTGTTTGTTGGTGCTCTTTTAAGAATTTCATTTACCCTAGAGCAGTATGGGTAGAATCCACCCTCAGAAACTGTTTCCAAACATTTTCAGATTTTCTGTGAAAAAAAAAAGAAAGGAAATACTGGTACTTTTTTCTTCAGAAATGTGTCATTTTCTCTCTTACTATTCCCATCTCATATTGTTCTTGTGTCCCCCACCCCTTGAAGGCTGCCAGACTGGACACCCTTGCTCATCTCTGACAGTGAGAAGGAATTGTTGGCTCTCATGCCAGTAGACTTCCTTGGAATAGACAGTACTGTATTGTCACTTCTCCCTCTGCATGGCTGTGACTAAGGAGGCAATTAAAGGGACTTGAAGAGCCACTAACTAACCTTTTATTTATGTAATTTGAAATATGTACCAAGGGTGGGTTTTGTACTTTTGCTGCCTGACGGTAATCTGAGTTTCACTCCTCCGCTTCTAGCTCAGGCAAACTCAGTTTTTCAAGTTCCAAGCACACTGCACTATGTTTGTGTCAAAGTATAGCTTATGCAAGTGGATGCATTGTATTCATACCGGATTTCACAGAATCACAGAATGGTTGAGGTTGGAAGGGACCTCCAGCGACCATCTAGTCCAATGCCCCTGCTCAAGCAGGGTCACGTAGAGTGTTACACAGGATTGCATCAAGGCAGGCTTTGAATCTCTCCAAAGAAGGCGACTCCACAACCTCTCTGGGCAATCTGTTCTAGTGCTTTGTCACCTGAACCATAAAGTTCTTCCTCATAAAAGAAGTTATTCCTCATTTTGAAGTGTGAATATTGAATTCTAATTCAGTGTTGTTGTTTTTTTTCGGTTTTGTTTTGTTTTTTAATTTTTAGCTTTTCATTTTGTTACACAATAGTAATTACTTATGATAGTTAAACAAAACTGTGCATACTTATTTGAAATGGTACTGCTGGCGTCCTGATTGTATTTAACAGTGTGCAATAAATCTGGTAAAACAGAAGTGCAGTCTTTATGTATTTGATGAGAAAAAAAATAAAAAATCTCTGCCTGCTGTCATGATAAACTAAACAATTTACTAATATTTATATCCTGTTTTGTTTTTCTGTAGAATTTATTGATGAACTTCAAAATGCAGGTTCTGTCACCTATTTAAAATGTGTTTATGAGTTAATTATCTTGTAATACAGCTCTCCTACTGCAAAATATCTAAAGATTGTTAGATCTAGAATTTTTATTTTCTTTGAATATCTCATCTGTCATCAGGAACAATAACCATTTACCTTTACCTTCAGCTAGCCTAAGGCAAGCTACATTTTTGTCTTGACTCTTCTTCACAATGGGAGTTCCCTGCTTGCACATTCTAGTACTCTGCAGGATAGAGATTTTAACCATGAATCGGAAATCATATAGTAGGTGTAAGACATGAAATAAAATCGATACATTTTTTCTGAGGCATGCCACTGGTTAAGTGTCAAAAAATATTCTGATAGTCACTGAAAAAGAAAAGTCAAAGGTACATTTGAACCTGTCAGTTCAACACATTTCTGTTATCCCTTTAGGGGATATCATACAACTTGACACCAACATTTAAGCTTTGAAAATTATGAGCTCATCTATTTCGAATGGGATGTCACATGTTCCCAAGCCTTTGCCATTACTTATAATGGAAGACAGGATGATCAGTTTTGTCACATATCGATAGTGAATAAGATCTTTTTTTCTTTTCTTTTTTTTTCTTGTTTCAGAATGAAGAACAAATTTTGGTATTTTGAATTTGGCACTTCGGAAACTTTCTCAGCCACCTGTAAGAAGCTGCATGAATCTGTAGAAATAGAAGTAAGAAACTAATTGTTGCCTTTATCTTTGAAATGTCACTAGTTTGGCTGAAATTCAGGGAGCAAGAGTGCAGAGTGCCTGAATCCAACAAGGCAAAGCAGTTCACATCCTTTTGACCCTATATTCCAAAATATTATTTTTATCATGTCTATTTGTAGTGCAGCCCTGAACACTGGAACAAAGTTCAGTTTGATGATTAGTGAAGTCTTAATACAGTAGATGAGGTCAAGAGGTGAAAGATAACATTAGAAATCAATAGGGAGTGTGGCTAGGTCAGATGGAAAAATGAAAGACTGTCAGAGGGAGTGAGAGCTGCTGCAGGATTAAAATAAAAAAAAAAATTTACTTATTATTTCTAGGTCCCAAGTTTTTATAACCTTTAAAACTCAGTTCCCTAAAATTATACTTACTTTCCTGAATAAAGGTTAAAGGATATATGTTTTTTGGAATCATTCCCCTTCATTAAATAGCTTTTCTTTCTGCACAAGGGGTCATCATTCCATTATGCATTGAACATTAACTGAAAAGACACTGGATAGTTACAGACAAAATACGAATTTAAAATGATGTGCCACTGCTACTTTGATGGATGACAGAATAATTGGCTACATTACATAAACTGTTTGGGTGGCTGGTATTTATAAATAAGTGAATAAAAATGTGAAAAATGTGAAATAAGTTAAGTTACAAACCTGAGAATTTAAGTTAAATAATGAAATCATTTCATAAGAGGATTGTGGTGTTCTCTTTTGCCTACTGTAATGAGAAACTCCTCATGTCAATGGAGTATTTGTATAGCAGTATGAAATACTTGGAGAGGTATGGTAAGAGTATGATAGGTTAAAGACTCCTGAAAGGCATAATATGAAATGATCTGAAGGGAACATCTGGTAGCAAATACTGAGACTAAACCTCTAAGGTTGTGGTGCCAGACTTGCTTGTTACACAGCTTTTTTTTTTTTTCCCACACACATTTCTTTAAAAAATAAATAAAATTACTAGGACAGTGATTCACACATTTGGGTTTAAGAACAGATAGCCTGACAAATACTTGATTAGTTATTGGAAGAAATGCTTACCTGATTAGATTTAGTTTGAATATACTGCAAGTTAAATGTACCTTTTGATTAAATATGAATTTCATTGGCTTTCCTAAGAAAATATTTCTACTCGGCAAAAATCCTACATAGTCTCATACAGAGTAAGTTGTTGTCTTCTTACACTGTTTGACTGTAGCCATCAAAAGATTGATGAAATGTTAACATCCAAAAGTGAACAAATATGCATACAAGTTCATGATGCTGCTGATACCAGTTTTATAATTATTATCAATTCATATTAGTAACATTGTTATTACCAATAGAATATTACATTATTAGTATATAAGACATGTTTGTTAATATTCACTACCTCTATCCTGTCCGTTCTCATTATTCCTACAATTAGGAACAAAAATCATAGGGGAAATAGTTTCCAAAATATTTACACAAGAATTATTAGGAGGTAGTTATTTACAGATATTACTACAAGTAAATTACATTTAAATGAACAATGCTTAACCAATATGGTTGTATCTAATATTTCTCATTGTATGGTGTAAACACTTGGGAGTTGTGCTGTTTTCATCTTTTTTTTTTTTTTTTTTTTTTTTTTAACCTGCTGCCTGTCCCTTGCTTGGGGATGTTGCTGTAAATGAGAGCTTGGTGTATGATTACCTATTTCAGTCTGAACAAAGTCCACAAAGTATGCATTTTCTCTACAGCCAAATTTTGAATGAACAAAATCCATGAAGATTAAGGGATCTAAATCTCTGAGCTAGGAGACAGCAATCAAACATTCTGTGGGCAAATATTTATTCAACCATATATTTGATTTCTAATGTAATTAAGTTTGGCTTTCCTGATATACAGTCACTTCTTTTAAGTTCTGTATTTTTTATTCTGTTTGAGATGGAGAACACAGTTTTAACACTAAATTCTTATAACTAAAATCTGTATTGAGGATACATGAAACGTCACCTCTTTGGTAACCCAAGAAAGTGGCATGTACTAAAACATTATTCAGAATAAGAGATGGTTTTATTTCCAAATTGTGATCCAAAATTTGACAAGAGAACCAGGTTCTAAAGGAAAAAAAATAATTATTATTTTTAAAATAATAATGTGTCAATAAATGAAGCTTAAGACTTTACAGTTTAGAGCACTTATACTTTATTTCCACCAGAACGGAGGAACAGTGGAAGGGAGGAAGGGAGGAAGGAAGAGAAAAAAAAAGAGGAAAGAAGAGAAAAAGGAAAGAAGGAAGGAAATATGTGAAAGATATGTAATGAGACTAGGCATAGATCCAGTGTAAATGGGGTTGTCATGGTACGTAACTGCTGCAAAAGCATCATGTGAGCAGAGGAAGCCTGCTTATACCACCTGATATTAATAGGTGGTAGAGAGGAGCTTAAATGATTACGTAGTCTTGCATAATGTTGTACTTGGTTACATGGATATGTTCTCCACAGAGAGATGATCTGGAAATTTTGGTGTAATGAATCAAGTGTAGAAGATAATGTCAGAATAGGGACTGAAGTCAAGCAAAAAAAAAAAAAAAAAAAGTAGGAACACTAATGTTTATTTTAAATCTAGTAGGCATACTCTGTATTTGAAAGTATGCTTTTATTTCTAGCAGTATCATTGCTTTATTATTGCTCTGTTTGGGAAAAAAAAAAAAAAAAAGGAAAGAAAAGGAGCAGAACACATCTAGTTTTGTTGTTGTAGCATATGAATGTGTTAGGACAATGCAGAGCTACCTGTCGTGCAAACTTCTTGACTGTGTGCGAACAAAAGAAATCCTCCCTTTGCTAATTCAGAAAGTTCCTCACCACTGTGGGATTCAGAGGCCTAGTCAAATAATTGTCTTAGTGTACTACCTGCTGTGTTCAATATTGAGTGAAAATGGAAGCCAGACCCTCAGCCATCCTATTTCACAGATCTTCTTTTATTTAAATAATTCCAGTCAGTTTGGGGGACGCCAGACCTTTATAAATTAACAGCAGGGAAATACCAAAGGTGTCAGATTGCATATTTATCATCTTTCTCGTGTAATACTTAAATATGTATTAAGAAGTGACTGACATAAATTAGGCAGATTTCAGAAGCCACAGGCCGTGGCTTGTAGAGGACCCCCTTCTGCTTGACATTTCATCCTTGTCAAAGATCAAATTATTTTAATTTAGGCTGCAAATTATAAGGAATGAAGACTTCTTTGTGGGAATTCCCTGTGGTAATCTGACTTTTGTTGTTACTGCTGCTTGACAGTGTGCAAAAGATATAATATGCATGCAAATAAGGTTAAAAAATATGTACTATCTAATTATCCAGCCAGTACATTCCACTTGAAGACAGTGGGAGGCCTGACACACAGTATGTGTTTGATTCATTGAGGCCTGCAGGGTATTTACACAAGATTACTTTTAATTATGAAATTAATATCTGTTTATCTAGAATGTATAGGATTAAGTGAGCATATACATGAGAAGAATTTTTAGTAAAATTAATCGTCTCAATATTTAATACATATAAAATATGGGCAAAAACATGAATTTGGTTCCAAAATAATTGTGAAGGCCCATGACATTTTTATTGCCAGAGAAGTCTGATTAAAAAGTTACACTTTCAATTGTAGTTGTTGCTACATCTGCTAACTCACAGATATGTCTTTTCACTTAAAAGGTTTCCCTGTATGCATGTAATACACAGGTTCTTAATGAAAAAATATGAAATGGAAACCTTAATGTCAAAATTGTTCACTCTCCAGATTGACAACATTAAGATGCAGAGTATGCATTATAATACAGTTCTGTTTTGTGTTCTGGGAAAGTTTTAGGGTAAATGAATAATTATGCACAGCTTTTTTTGAGTTCTGCACTCCTTAAAAGCTGTGATAAAAGTTTAGATAAAAAGAGGACAAAGTGCCAGTGACCCACAGAGCATCAAGCTGCAAGATGTCAGTGGACTGTTACTGAAGCATGGTTAATTATTCTTCCATTTTTCTTCCTGATTATTACATATTGGAATTACAAAATAAGACACTTAATCAAATTTAAATGCATGACTGGACCCCCTACTGGCTTGCAGAGCATTGCAGAAGTAGGATCTAATGTTTGTAAAATATACTGCAGTATACAATAAGGTATGTGTAACTCACCAGGATGTCTGTGTACTCTAGCTATGTTGTGAGGCATGAAGCTAATGTACCTTCAGCTAAGGTACAAGTTTATGTACCGGTCCTGGGAACTTTGGCTTACATGCACAGGTTCAACTGAAGTTCCCTGAAGTTGGGTCTTTTTAATTCTGTGGAGGTTCTCCAGTATTTTGTTACATTTTCTATGTGTGAGGAGCTTGCCCAGATCCTAAGAGAATGTGGGTGGGGAGGAGAGTTTTGCCTGAATAAGTTGTAGTCACTGAAGGCTAGGTATGTCTTGTGTATGTCAGGCAAACTGTGCTTGCAAATGTAGGCTTCTGCCCCCTGAGAAGACATTGCAGTTTGTTGCTCAACAGGCTTATAAACTAAGGTCCCTGAATAGTTTTCCTGCAAATGAAAATTATGGTCCCTTTAATGGTCCTTTTAACTTAAAACCATAATTTAACAAATTACTATATATCTATAAAATTTTTGCCAGTGTCCAGTGTTGCTGTTGAAAGCAAGAGTGCATCTAGTGAGTCTTGGAAAGCTCTTTGATAAGTGATACTTCTTCTTTGGCCCCATATCCCTCTTTTGCCTAAATGTGAAAGAAATATTGAAAAACCTCAAAGACATGATATACAAAACAGTGAAAATCCCTCAATGACGCTCCTAAAAATGGCCATGTTTTCCTTTGGCAATGATGCATGTTTCAGAGAACTAGCATAATAACTATTGCTGATGGAGGTCCTATGATAAGAAATGCTGTACCTGCGTCAGCATTTTAATAATCTTACCTCTTAGTATGAGTTATTAGTCAGGCATAGCTCTATACTAATGTGCCAGTTGAACCTTTGGATTGAAACTAATATCTGCATGGTGTTCTGTGCTATCAGGGACCCTCTTAGACCCTTTTCTATAAAACTGTGTATGCCCTGTATTCAGGGACTTCAGTTTCATGTGGAAGGGACTCAGGTGTTATGACAGCAAATATCATTGCAAAATTGTAAGACAGACAATTTATCTGGAACAGGAAACAAAAAAAACCTAGCAGTTATTGCTATAGTGATTTTTACAGTATAAATGTTTGTCTGCTAATAGCTGGAGTGATAGGTAGAACATTCTGATTTTTCTTTCTCTTTTACTGCTCTCTTTCTACCCCCACCCCCAACCCTTTGTTGTTTTTTGTTTGTTTCTGTTTTTTTTTTGTTTTTTTTTTTTTTTCCTTGCTAATCAGTGTGATGGAATTCAGCTAGACTTAATCAATATTTCTCTGGAAGGAATTGCCATTCTGAACATCCCAAGCATGCACGGTGGATCAAATCTTTGGGGAGAGACAAAGAAAAGACGTAGCCATCGTCGGACAGAAAAGAAGAGGTCAGATAAAAGAACCACTGTCACAGATGCCAAGGAACTGAAATTTGTATGCCAAGGTAAGCTTACAGATTAATATAGGCTACCTGGCTCCATACAGTCAACTCAGTTCTATAATTGCCCTTGCATTGCCTCTTGTCAAGACAAAGGATAGACAGCTCTTAGCTACTTCTTTTCTTCTGCATTTAGCTTTTCTGATGGGAAGCACTGGCAAAATGTAAAAAGGCATAAAGAGACATGCTGACGATTACAATCTATGTACTTGCAAACCTGCTTTTTTTTAGATGGGATGTTACCTGTTAAGCAGACTAAGCACACCATGTGGCACTGTTTGCTACTGTCATATTCGGTCTAGGCATACCTGGAGTTTTTGGGAGTAAGAAAATGCTTACTTAGCATTTTAAATGCTTATAAATGTCAGTGTGCATAAAACTTGGGAATAATCATGGCCTGCTTCTAACAAACTTTTCCTGAGGCTATGGAAAATTACTTTAGGATAACAAGACAAAGATGCCTATATATTTTATGTTACCATATTGTGATGCTGTGTGCAATCCTTCATTGTATATGATGTAGCTTGTTTGTATGGGCATGCTCCTTCCTTCAGGACTCATTACTTTCCTGGTGATTAGAAGAATTTGTTCCTTAAATTTTATCATAATCATAACTTTCAACAAATCCTTACAGTAAATAGTAATATTTATTCTACTTTACAGAATCTGAATACTAGGTGTTTTAACACATCATTATATATCACAAGTTGTGGTGACTTTAAAATTTTCTGTTCACAGCAAGGGATAAGCAGACCAGACTTCAAAAACTTTTTTTAATTTCCTTTCTTTACTTTTTATTCTATGGAAATAATATCTCCTGCTTCAGTGGTTCCAGCATCCATAGACTTAATAAATGTCAGGACCTTAACTGTCTGATGTTACTATGGTCCTTTTACTAGTTTTGGATATCCTATTTTTTGTATTTTATCAGCAATATTTTTTTAAATCACTAGTTATATCTTAATATGTGGTGTGGTTTTAATCCAGCTAATTTACCTGGATAACAAAAGTTGAGGAACAAAGTTTTTTATGGCTTTGCGGCTGCAGTAGGTACTAGGACCCAAAATTTTCTGTGCTGTAGCAATTTCATATGTTCTCAGCGTCTCAAGGTAACTTACCAAATACATTGTCACCTGAAGTCTTACCAGTTGCTAAGCTTCTTCGTACACTACTATCTCTGTATTCTGTCAGTGTTCAAGAGATGGAAGCAGACTAATGGGTAATGGACTCACAAAAATATTTTCTTTTCTGTTGCTTCTGAACATAGGGAGATGGGACACTTGACCCTTTTGATAAGTAGTGAAACAATTTATTATTTCTTTAACTGTTGGGGTTATGTATGTATTTAATACATAAATAACAGTGATCTCAAACTAATGACTATTTTTGGTGCTGATATTAGAAGGATGTTGCTATGTATTTGCATTTTCCTGTACAGGAAAAAATAAAATAATAATAATAATAATATCGAAGACTTTAAAACATCAAAGTGATTAGAAGATCCTACATTATCTATAGAAGTATTCATAATGCAAACATTAAGTACCTTACTGTAGAAACTATGTGCTGTGGATGGAAGTGATTTCACCCAAAGGCTAGTTTCAAAGCAGAGGTTGACTTTTCAAAATTATAAGCTGGAACACCTATATCTTGTCACTGAATACATGGGTAGTATACATCTACAGTAGCATTTCAGTGCTTAATAAGATTAAAAGAGGATTTCCCAACTGGGCGTGTTTGTTGCACTTCGTTTTGAACTGGGAAGACTTTGATTGAAACCTTCTAAAGAAGGAACCTTTGCAAGGTCCTGCTGCTGTCCTCCCTCTGCTCTTGTATGTGTTACTTAATGTGAGCCAAGTATATGCAGCATGGTCATCACTGCAGGAAAAATGATCAAAGTTCTGCCACATCTTTTTTTTTTTTTTTCCTTACCTTCCCCAAATGATCATACAGATATGTATCTCTCTCTAAGCTTGCTCCCCTCTTTTTTTTCCCCACTTACTGTTGTTAAACTGTAGGTAGCCAGTTGAAGCCAAAAGGCTTGTATTTTCCTTGCCTTCCCATTATCTACCTCTGCATACTCAATCCACAGTTTTGTGCTTTAATAAAATGGTCACCTGTTTGGAAAACAACCTGATTAGCCTTAATCAGAAAAATGATATATTGAAATGTAGCAATTTAAAATATGTGTTGCTTAAATACATTCCCAGCTCGTCTCATGCATGTACACTAAAGAGCAAGATTTGGCACTGGTAGTGTATAGGTTTGTGTGTGTCTATATATATCATATATATTTCTATTGAACTGCTGACTGGCTTTGATATTTTTGTATAAAAACATAAGTTAATTGCACAAATATGTTTTCATATAACTCTTTAGAAAGAAAACCTTTCTTAGCTAAGGCTATAATAATACTAAATATTATCCTATTCTTTGTTAATGGAAGCAAATACTACAGTTTTCAATTCAGCTCCTATCCAGAAATGCAGCCTATAGATGGTCTTTCTGCAAATATTATTAGGGAAATAATTGGGTTCTTCTTCTTCTTTCTTCATCTTCTTCTTTTCTTCTTCTTTCTTCTTCTTCTTTGTTCTACTTCTTCTTCAACTAATCTATTTTTACTAATTTCTCATTACCATTTCTATTGCACAAACTCAATGTATCAGAAAAAATATATAACTACAGATATATGACAGTCCATGAAGGTAGATGATTTGATTGTAAAACCTTGACATTATGAATCTGACAGTTGCAGTGTTTTGTTTTGTTTTAAAATCTCCCAGTATGTACATATCTATGATATATCTATTCACAATCAATTTTTTTAAGTACAGTTTTTAGATACAACTTTGAACTATCCTTGAACAGTATTTGGACAGGAATTTTGGATAAATGTATACAGATATTGAAAATGCCAAAAATTGCTTCTATAAAAAGATGAACATACTGCATATAAACTAAAGTATGAGTTGAGAAACATAAATAACTAAGCTACTTGCTGTTTGGAAATGACATCCAAAACATAAGTTGAATCATGAAAACATATCTTCTGTAAAAGATATGTCACTTATGTTAGGTGTTAAACAGCAAAATTTTCTTCCTCACAGACACACTAAATTGAACTTTAAAGCCTTTTGTGAGAAAGGGAAATTATTATTTTGAAAATTTCTCTCTTAAACGTTTTGCTGAGTGGAGTCAGATTCCTTTAGGGGGAATGTTTTATGCTTTGTTTTGTAGTCATTGCAGAAATTCAATTAGAGCCCTGTCCTGAAATGAAGTATCTTTTAAGGTCATCAATCTCTTTTAAAGTCAGTCATCATTTTGGCTGGGATAGAGTTAATTTTCTTTGTAGAGGTTCACACAATGGTGTGTTTTGGATTGTTGATGAAAATTGTGTTGATAACACACCATTGTTTTTAGCTGTTGCAGAGCAGAGCTTACATAGAGCCTTTTGGTTGGTTGGTTGGTTGGGTTTTTTTTGCTTCTTGTGCTGCCTTACCAGCGAGGAGCTGGGGGTGCTAAAGGAGCTGGGAGGGACACAGCCAGGACAGCTGACCCAGACTGACCAAAGGGATATCCCATACCATACTGTTGTATGCTTAGCAATAAAAGCTGAAGGAAAGAAGGAGAAGGGATGGGGGGTGGGTGGGTGGGTTGTGAAATATTTGAAATGATGGTGTTTGTCTTCCCAAGAAAACATCACACATGATGAGCCCTGCTTTCCTGGGAGTGGCTGAACACCTGCCTGCTGATGGGAAGCAACAAATGAACTACTTGTTTTTCTTTGCTTGCATGCACAGTTTTTGCTTTACCTAGTAAACTGACTTTACCTCAGCCCATGAGTTCTCACACCTTCACCTTTCCAATTATCTCCTCCATCCCACCTGGGGAGAGTGAGCGAGCAGTTGTGTGGTACTGAGCTACCCGTTGGGGCTAAACAACAAAATCTCTAAAGACTTCATTGCAAACATCTACATAACTTATTTTCACAAGAGTAGTTTCAGTCACCTTGATGGATTCATTCCTGAAGGAAGCATCTATGAACTATTAATGGTTGAAACCTTAAGACTATAAATATTTCAGTAAAATACTACCTTCTTATTTATTTTGTACATCACCAGGCACACTGATACTTAACAAAGTAGTGAACAAGTTGATCTGCACAGCTTGTTAAAAGAGCTTCAGTGAGCTATTGCTCAGCAACGTCCCAGACTTCTATACCCTTTCAACACAGTGTGCATTCATGTCACAGCACCTAGCCATATACCATGCTTACCAATATGATTCTGTAATTCTACGTGGAAATCTTGGTTAATAACTATATTATGAATTTCTGAATGGAAATGCAAAAATTTTAGATATAGTGAACTGTCTGTATACATTTTACTCTACAGTCAAAAACAGGGGACGTACAGAGGGTGTGAAGGCCTCAGAACACTTCAAAACATCCATACGCAGTGGAAAAGGAGAAAATATCTTTTTTCATTAGGTATCAGTTTCCATTCTACAGGGGAAGGAAAACATCCTATCCCAAATTTTCATATAGGTAGGGGATTTCTAACAAGAATTCTAAAGCCAATTTGTCAGCTTTGTGGGCTAGCACATTAATTACATTTCTGGAGGTCTTTCAAAAAATATGCTTTGGCCATGTGATTTCTCCTTGCTGGTTATAATTTCCTAACTATTACGAGTTGTGAGATCTCTAAATGTGACTGAATTATATTGGAGAAGTTAGAAACTGTGTTCCAGTTCAGCATACAGTGTGAGTTCAGTATCAGTAGAAGTTTGGGTTATTTATGGTATGGTACAAGACATGTATAAGATTGCAATTATAGAAAGCTACAGATAATGTAATGGCTAGATTACCTTATCTCTCTAATTTTGTATCTTGTTTAGGCAGTTTATCACACACTGATAAATTGATACACATCGACACATTATCACCACGGAAAAATAACTGAATATAGCTGTTTCTGACCTGGTCCACGAAAGCCTATTGAACGTAGAGAAATAATGTTGTTTAGACAGAGCATCTAAATAGAATCAGTTAATTACTTGCTGTCTTGACAATCCTAAGTAGGTATTTTTGTGCATATATGTACAGAACTTGAAGAATACAAATATTATTGATATAATCCAGTTCTACCAATTTTAGTAACCAGTGTTGTAGGTTATTTGTGTTACTTTAAAGAAAGGAAAATAAAAAGGCAAATGAGCAAAATACCTTAAGTTTATAAAAAATATCCATTCAACAACTTGAGGTAATACATTTGATATTCATAATTCCAGCAAGCAGAAATATGTCTACCCCATGAAAACCAGTGACTAAATCAGTTAAACAACAAATGAAATAATTAGTAATGCACACTGTTGTGGGCTAGGCTCAAAAATCATTAGACAGCTTGCCAAACACTTACGGTCCTTTTGCAAGAAGAGTCTGTACACAAGCTGAGGTGTATATATATGCTTCCAAAGCAAAGATACAAGTAAGGTGTATATGCTGGAAATACCTTTCTGGGTAATATATGTAAGGGTTTATATTTCTGTGAAGGATAATAGAAAAAGAACAGTGAATCTGAGAAAAGGGAAAGTACTGAACAGAGTAATAGACAATCTGTTGAGGCATTTCTTAGGAAAAGTGAAGAGGAAGACAGCTTTTTCAGATGAATTCTGACTATAAAACTGTTAGCTAAGCAAAGAGACTGCCTTCTGTCTCTTCTGTCTTCCTATATTTTAAGGAAAATGCTCTTTTGTCTGTAACAGTAAGAAAAAAAGTATGAAGAAAGAAAATATAACATTGGTGTTCTCTTCCTAATGAAAGCAACCCAATAGGACCTACAAGTTGTCTGACAGAGACATCAGGGGAAAAAAAAAAAAAAAAAAAAAAAGAAGGAAACAAGTTTCTTAAGCAGTAAAATAGGTAAAGTTTAGAAGAATTATGGTAGGTAATCTTCAGGTCCCAAAAAAGGTAAAATGGAAGGAGTATCCATATGCATGCTAGTATGCTTATTTAAATGGAACTAATCACTGATGACACACGTATAAAACATTAAGTCAAAGCAATAAGTGTATGAAATTCTGGAGAATAATCCAGTATTATTTAAATGTAAAGTACTATAAAACTAATGTGGAACTTATTCCTAGTGTGAAAATTTAGGAAACGTACATATGATGAGTTATAAAGTTACATGAATCTAAAATGCTTTGTATGTTTTATTCACACATCCACTTCATTTAGGGATATACCTCAATTTCTTTGCTTGGAAAATAACACAGAATTATCCTTGTATGAAATTTCCAAATTTTCATTTCTTCCTAAATTTTCCATAATTGCTCAGAAAATAGCATCATTTTTCAAGGTTTTGGGCACATTATTTTCTGTCCTAGAATACTAGGAAGACAGAGAAATCCCTTAAATATAAATAAGATAACCCTTCTAATCCAGATATTTTTTCAAACATTAAACACTTTGAAATATATATCTAAATTCAAACAGGTTTTGTTGTTTGTTTGTTTGTTTGTTTTAGATGAGTAGAACCATGTTCTCTTTTCTGGATACAATGCTAAAGTGTCCCACATCTTTAGTGAATGCTGTAGTCACTAGTTCATTGTACGGAAAGGACCATGGCAGAATATCTGTCTTTCCAGTGTATATGCAAATTCTTGTTGCAGCATAGCTTCCAGGTGTTGGGCACTTGAGCTGGGAAAGTACCTGTCTGGGGGATTATAGCATAGGCAATGTTGGGAAGTGGAGTAACATTCAGTGGAGTTATATGTTGCCCCTTTTTTAGTTTGGGCTGCATTATTTTGTCACCTTTTAAAAAAAATTGAATGGCTCACTGAATATCCCATTTCCTTTGTGTGCACTTGTGTTGTGTCAGTCAGCCATTGTGCATTGCCTCTTTTATCAGCAGAGTAGCAGCAATTGGCCACCACGTCAGACATCTTGCTCCATGTCTCCAGTGAGAACTTAATAGCTACTGGGAACTGCTGTCCCACCGAGAGCAGCTGCTTGGAGTAGTTCATTGGTGTAGGAAGTGGTGATCACTGAATTTGCAATCTCTCCAAAGCCAACGAGGGCAAGGAACCTTTGCCAATTTGCTCACATGGAATCATCTGTTCCTGTAAACCCAGGACCTGCAGCTTTGCAAAAGTCAGGACGCAACTCTAAGTTGTTTCCACTGATACAATAGTTTCCATTTTTTGGCAGTTCCTCTAATAGTTGTGGAGCAGAGTGCTTCATATTGTGATGTATTTCCACTGTTTAGCAATATTTTATTTCTGTGGATACATGAATATAATAATAATGAGGGAAAAAAAATGTCGCTGTTTTTCCACATTAGCAAATTCCTACTTATAGTCTTTTACTTTAAGCAATGGTTTGGGAGTTTAGACATAGTGTAGAGGTGAGAAAGGTGCTGAGCTACTTAACATGACAAAGTATTGGCTCTGGGAAGTGCAAGTAGAAGGTCTTCTCAGTAGAGAAGTAATTTTCCTAACTGAGAACTTGGATTTTTTCTGACTATCTGAGGGGTAAGTTTGTATTCAAATACCTTTTCAACATATTAGCTACTGATGACTCTGTGGATTTAGCTCCTCTCTTTTACAGCTTGAACACGTATACTGGCACAACAGATCCAGCTATCAGGAAGGGACAAATGGCACTTTGTCCTATCCATTTACTTAAATTGTGCATTGTACCCATTTGTTTGTAATATCTGAAAGTCAAACATTCACTTTACCATGATATTAAAAATAGCAGAGTTCTCCTAATAAGGCAATGTACTACTGGACTCACATTTTGATCATGCCAATAAAAAAGGCTTTTCTCCTCTTTCTTCCTCCCCCACAGCAGCAGAGCTTTAGGATACCTTCTTTTCGTCTATATACCTTTATTACTCACAAGGTGCTATATTCAGAAGGAGCCTTATTCATGCAAGTACACTCATCAGCCTAGGGGATGGAGTCCATAATTCATAACACACTTTGAATCTTTTAGAAATATAAATACCATTCCTATTTGCTGTGAAATACTGATTTTTATTGTTAGAAGGAAGTAGTAGGACCTTGAAAAATAGATTGATAGTCTGATTTGGTTTTATATTTATAAAGCATGTATATAGGTTTCTGTGCAATATAGATCATAGTAGAAAAACAATTTCCTTTTATTTACAAGGCAATTGAGATTGTCATTGTATTATACCTTTTGGTGCACAGAATGTTCATTTTCTTTCAAACGTTATTCATCAAAAGAAGATAATTATGGTGTATTTCATAGACTGCCAGAAGGAAAATGTATCTTTGAAAAGTTTCATTTCCCTTAAGTTGCTCATTTTCTATAGGAAGACAGAGCTATTAAGTAACATACCCATGACAAAGATTGATTAAAATGGCATAAAGGACTATCTTATCTCTAAGTACAGGGATTTACACATATAACTCTTATGACTTTAAATGCAGTAGGTGAAATTAACTCTAGCTATTGTATAAAAAAAAAAAAAAAAGACCAAGTAAATTGGTTTGTACAGAGAACTAAGTGAAGGTGAGAAGAATAGCATGTTAGGTACCAACCAAAAAGTAGGAAGTTACTCATTGTTGTAGGGTACACCCACCATAATATAGCATGCAAACTATCAAGCCAAGTTCTGTACCAGCAGCATTAATGCAGTATTCTGCTGGGACTTTCCTTTGCTGCTAAACAGTAAAAACATCATCTTGCTGATGGGTCTAAGTTTCTTAGGAAGAGTCTTCATCCAGCACCTTGGAGCAGTTCAGGTCCCTCTATAATGCATGCTGCAGCATCCAAAGTAAATTTAGGCTATGTCTACCTTACCTGGAACAAGGGATATTTCCTTAAAAACACATTGTGCAGGGCCTATATCTTACCTCAGCACAGGTGTCTGTAGAAGGCTAGTGTGACCTCTTCCACAACAGACACAGTAACTCTGCTTTGCTGGGAGCCCTTAATGACTCTTGTACCTTACTTACCCAGGTAAATGAATACTTACCTGTAAGGCAGCCATGTTATTAGTGAAGATGTGGTAAATGATAAGGGATGTGAATGGAAGACCCAATGGCATAAGATGATACATATCATTTTCATTATAGCAAAGCTGATCAGCTTATGCAAGGTTTTTGTTTGTTTTCTTTTCCCTCTGCTTTCAGTGCTGGAGGCTACAGATTTACTGGTGTTTGTGTGAAGACTTGACTTTTGCTTTAAAATACACATTGCGGGATATAAAGGTCTATAATAATTAGTTCATTTATAGACAAAAGGAGAAGCTCAGCTTTGCCTTTCTTGAACTCTATTGTTTCTTCATTCTGGTCTTTTCTCTGACTATAGCTTTGCTACTGTGCTTTAGCAGTTCGCACAGAAGAGTGGCAGTAGCATGGTGTGGTGAGTCTAGAACTTGGTTTACTAATGTAGAAGACAAGCAATTGTTATTTAAAGTTCACTGTGCTATCCTTAAAATGTGAGTATTTCTACATGAGCATTGGGCCATAAATCCTTTTGGGGGTAATTCCACTGAAATTGTGAGATTTATATGAGGGAGTAATAACATGCCATAGCTCAGGGCAGAATTTCATATGTTCTGTATCTCTGAATGTGCACGAGGAAAAAATAACAAGTTTCAGAGGAAAAAAAATATGAGTGTGTGTGTGTATAGATATATTTAAAAACATATGTTTAATTGACATTTTAGATTTTGTGATCACATAAATGCCTTTTCCTCTACGTCAGCTACATTTCCTTAACAAACATGTACTATTTTTTTTTTAAGATTTTTTGTTGGATATATCTTCTACATTGTATATTGATTTATGCTCACATATTTTTTATTTTTTACAAAACATTAAATTCTCATATTTTTCTCATATGTAGCATGATTAACACTTAATGCAGAAGTGTTAAACCTGTCTGAGAACAGAAACTAGCCCCCAACTTAGTTATAAAAATCTTCTATTATGGTACTTTTATACAGAGTTTTTCTTTAATTAACAAAGCGAAAACATCTGTTACTGTCTCAACATAGTTTTTGAGTTTCATATCAATTTTATAATTCATGTGTTTTTCTGCATCTGAAGTTTTGTAAATGTTGCTGGTCTTACTAAAGCTTACAAAAAGTCAGCAATTAACTAACTACAACAGGTGTTTCCTTTCTTGGGGAATGGAATGCATATGATTATTGTAATTTAGATTCCTGTGTGAGTTAAGGAATTGGTCTGTTATTAGAAAACATTACAAACACATGGAAAATGATAAAAATGAATTAGAAAGGTTGGTTAAATTTAAGACTGAAACAGTTTTAACCCTTCCAGGCTTTCTGAATGTTGTGGGTGATTGCTATCTCCCTCAACAATCCTGGATGTGACCAGATTTATGCATTTATGGTTTAGATTTTCAGTAATATTTTCTGATGCCAAACATATGTTTTTGTGTTTTGACCTTAGTACAAAAAGCTGCAATAATCATTCTGCAATATTCAATTTGTTTAATGGCAGACCAGTATTCCCTAGGAATGTCTGATAGCATGTTACTCAAATTGCTTGTTCATTTAACCCTGCCCCAGGTGCCTAAATCTTTAGATTAAAGATACAGAAATGAAAGTATAATACCCTATCATTTCTGGCTGCTGTAACACATAATCATATCCTCTGATACATTCTAGTGTTCTATTACTTGTTACTAGAAAATTTCATATTCCTTGAGTGTTTGCAAAAGGTGTTGTATTGACAGCAATTTAATTTTGAGTAACAACAGGAGAGACAGCTTCAGTTAATGTACACATTAATATTACTTTAAAAAAAAAAGCGGAATATTCTAAAATATCGGTGATATGAAGAATCGGGTAAGAC